>NC_046318.1:71227083-71827083 GCF_009819535.1 Lacerta agilis
CCCCCTGTTTGTTATGAGACCTCAAAAAGCTCTCAGGATAAAAGAAATCTGATCGCACTAGAACACACCTACACAACTGGTGACACACACACCCCAGCCAAGCACAGCTGGCCAGTCACAGAACATGCCCAGTACTTGACAATGTCCTCAGTCACTTCTACTGTACTTGTGACTCTGGCATGTGGCCCCCCAGAAGGGAATGTGGCCCTCAAGCGGAAAGGGTTCCTCACTCCCACGATACAACCCACTACCTGAGCAGTGGGTGTCCTGTTGTAGTTACCGTCACACGTGCTCCAAAGGAAGTGGCAATCGCCAGCCTAAATAAAATTTGTAAGAAAAAGAGCGCCATCAGTTTTAATTATTTTATTTTAATTTAATTTGTACCCCCCATCATCTGACTGGGTTGGCCCAGCCACTCTGGGCGGCTTCCAACAAATATAAAAACATAATAAAACATTAAAGCTTAAAAAGGCTTCCCTATCCGTATAGTTAAAGCTATGGTTTTCCCAGTAGTAATGTACGGAAGTGAGAGCTGGACCATAAAGAAGGCTGATCGCCGAAGAATTGATGCTTTTGAATTATGGTGCTGGAGGAGACTCTTGAGAGTCCCATGGACTGCATGAAGATCAAACCTATCCATTCTCAAAGAAATCAGCCCTGAGTGCTCACTAGAAGGACAGATCCTGAAGTTGAGGCTCCAGTACTTTGGCCACCTCATGAGAAGAGAAGACTCCCTAGAAAAGACCCTGATGTTGGGAAAGATGGAGGGCACAAGGAGAAGGGGACGACAGAGGATGAGATGGTTGGACAGTGTTCTCGAAGCTACTAACATGAGTTTGGCCAAACTGCAGGAGGCAGTGAAGGATAGGGGTGCCTGGCGTGCTCTGGTCCATGGGGTCACGAAGAGTCGGACACGACTGAACAACTGAACAACAACAACAATACAACGCTGCCTTCAGGTGTTTTCTAAAGGTTATATAGTTACTCATCTCCATGACATCTGATGGGAGGGAGATCCACAGGGTGGGTGCCACCACCGAGAAGACCCTCTGCCTGGTTTCCTGTAACTTCACTTCTCTCAGCGAAGGAACCGCCAGAAGACCCTCAGTGCTGGATCCCAGTGTCCGGGCTGAATGACTTGGGTGGAGACGCTCCTTCGGGTATACAGGGGCTGAGGCTGTTTAGGGCTTTAAAGGTCAGCAGCAACAACACTTTGAATTGTGCTCGGAAAGGTACTTTAAAAAGTAAGCAAGGCACGGTCTCTCCCCACAGGAAGCTTGCAATCTAAAATTCAATGCAAGAGAATAAGGGAGGGGAAGCAATGCGATGGCTTCAGCAGCGCATACACACAACTCAAGAAGAAAAATACTGCAAGGACTGCTATGTATGTCTCAAACAGACTGCACGGTACTGCAAACCTAGCAAGAGTTGTCAGGCACCAGGTGGGGTGCATTGGCTCTTGTTTATCCTGGTTGATCTCAGGTTGTGCAGGCCTAAAACTACAAAGGAAAGTGTTAAGTACCATCAGATATTCACACCATCATCTGCATGCAAGATCTCCCACAGCTGACCTTGGATTCCTCCCTAAATCTGCATCAAACTCTTTCCCACTTGCTTGTCTCCTTCGCACATCCTCACCCAGGGGGGAACTGCAAAGCAAAAAGCAAGAACAAGAATAATCTGTTGTCATTAATGAATTGACTCAGTCATGCTGTTAACAGCCCCATTTAATTGTACAACAGTATTTCCTTGGCAGTTCCTCCCACTCTAATGCAATGACAATCCTCCGCAGAGTCCCCAAAGAATTACGCGGGCTCAGTTTACACCCGTGTCGCTATACTCTTCCCCCCGGAGCCCAGTCTCCAAAATACTATCCGCTTGCCTCGCTGTGATTAAGCATACAGTCAAGATTAGCCTAGTCAATATCCATCACAGCTTTCATGCACAGCCGCAGACATGAGTTCAAATAAAGAAATAACATGGTGCCAAGATGCTAACTAACAATACTCTCATTACTGGCAAACCTGCCATTAATCACAAGCTGATGGGTCAGAGCTGGGCTTTCCAGCTCCCCCTTCCTTCTTTGTGGCACAGAAAAGATGCGCTAGAAAGCTACAGAGAAAACCTCAACTAGCGTTTCCTAGTCTGATGCGTTAAGCCTCTTTCCAGCAAGGCAAACAACGCCTCCCAATAGTATTGCTGCGCCTGAACCAAGCGGCACCAAGATCATACAGAAAACCCGGGACTGGTTGCAAAACCCAGAAAATACGGCACAGTTTTATAGCACTTTTAAGTGCTCACCATGTAAGGAAGGTAAAGGTAAAAGGCCCCCTGACCCTTAGGTCCAGTCGCGAACAACTCTGGGGTTGCGGGGAGCTCATCTCACTTTACTGGCCGAGGGAGCCGGTGTACAGCTTCCGGGTCATGTGGCCAGCATGACTAAGCCGCTTCTGGTGAACCAGAGCAGTGCGCGGAAAGGCTGTTTACCTTCCTGCCGAAGTGGTACCTATTTATCTACTTGCACTTTGATGTGCTTTCGAACTGCTAGGTTGGCAGGAGCAGGGACCGAGCAACGGGAGCTCACCCCGTCGTGGGGATTCGAACCGCCCACCTTCTGATCGGCAAGCCTAGGATATTGTGGATGAGGTGGGGTTCAGAGGGCAAGGGGAAGAGGGGAAGCTGCTCAAGTGCAAAATTAAAGGAAAATCCAAAAACAAAATGTGGGTTTTTGGCACTCGTGCCATTCAGATTTCCTGGCTGTTTTGAATACATTGTTAAACATTTGTCTAGATAAGATATACCTAGTTTTTTGTTTTGTTTTTTTCATTTTGTTTTTATTAAAGATTTTCTTGGGTTACAAAAGTGTACAATGTCTCTCGCATTTTTCCATGTAACATTTTTACAGATCAATTTTGGTTGTTGAGACATTAGGCGATGTTTCTATTTTCCTTAGTATATATACAAAATACTACTAAAGAATCCCACAAACCCCCTAGACACAATCAAAAGACAATGGGAGGACGACATAGGATACGAAATCAACCCCACCCAATGGACCACAATGTGGTCCAAACCCCCCCTTTAAGATATACCTAGTTAACTAGGGTTTCAGATGGGGCTCATCAACCAGGGAAGGTAGCACACAGAAGAGAAGGAAAACCCTGGTCCTAATCTTTCACCGCCTTGTGGGATATCTTCAAGCGAAGGAGCCTGCCAGACAGAGATCTCCACATGGTCGCAACTGGACCTGTCAGTTGCAAAACACATCTGGGGGATTTCTCATACTGCCCATTCTTCGCTGAGGGTTCTCATCTAGGAATTAGGCCCCTTGGTACCAATGAGACACGCTTTGTTTATAATCCTAGATCAATGCAGACCTCAAAAGTCCTGAAAATTAGGCCATGTGGTTTGATGGGAATTAAGAGTCCAATTGCACCTCCATGGTTAGCTATCTGCTGCCCTGGGTGAATCAGAACCAGGCATTTCAGCAACACCATTTAAGGTTTTGAAACACCTCAGGACACTAAAACAACCAAATCAACATCCGTTGTCGGATCCCGATCCCGGGATCTTGCGCCACTTCTTTCCACTGCATCCCTTCTCTCTGTTCTGTTCCCTTCCGCGTTCTGCCAACCTGTCACAGAGGTCCGTAGTGCAGTGCGGAAATGCTACATTCCAGATGATACTCGCCTACATAACAAAATGTTGTTGGAGCGCAACCAGGAGCTCCGGTTCCCTCGCGGTGGCTGCGGTTAACTGATACCTGAATAGTCATTTTATCCTCTAGACATCAAAGCAATGCCCAAATTCTGGCAGCTTCCCAAGAACACAACACAGGAAATCAATGAGCAAAATAAGCCACTCTCTTCTCTTTTTCCCTTTCCAAAGCAACAGCTCTGCCCAATGCCTAGGTTCAGAAAGAACCTGAAAAAGAAGTTCTGAGAACCTTAAGGAGACAAAGCTTGAAAGAATAAGAACGGCACAGAGGTTCGCCATGATGCACTACTGAATACACTATTGCACACTTGATACACTATTGAGAGGAAGGGGACACTTTATTTAAGACAACAAAAACAAGAAACGGGAAGGGCTACGTTCTGAACTAATAGTCCAACCTCCTTGCAATGCAGGAATCTAACCTAAAGTATCCATGGCAGATGACCATCCAACTTCTGCTTAAAAATCCGAAGGAAGCAACCTCCATGACTTCCAGAGGGAATCCATTGCACTGCCGTTAGGTAAAAACGTTTAGTTGGCAAAAAGGCATTCAGCAGTACATTTTTTAAAACAGGTAATTTTTTTAATATAATCACGACAAGCACCATATTGGAAAAAGGTGATCACCCATAGCTCTCACATAAATGGAAATAACTCCAAAATGATATCTACTGCAATATATACATAATAGTCCTTTTTTTAAAAGGGGGGGGGGGGTGGAGTGAAAAAAAAAATCCAACCTAGGCACATCTAGGCAGATCTAATTGATTGTATCTCATTCTCAATATGGTGTCTTTAATTGGGTGGCATGAAAACCTTCTTGGATCTGCGCACACCTTTGCAACTGTCAAAGATCTTGGATCCTGGCCAATGTTAATAACCATCTCATTATTTTAAAGGTTCTTCAGTTCCACAATGCAGCACAGCAATTTGTAATCATTTTGTTAGACAACAGTGAACCATACGTGAGAATATTCCCTACGAAGGCGAATGGAAACAGTCCCCCTGCCAAAACTATAGGGAAAACTGCACTGAACGGTTCCCAAATGGGAGACCAACAGAGATCCACAGTTGTGAAGGGTAGCTCAGTTGGGTAGAGCGTAAGACTCTTAATCTCAGCGTCATGGGTTTGAATCCCCGTGTTGGGCAAAAAGATTTTTGCATTACAGGGGGTTGGACTAGATGACTCTTGTGGTCCCTTCCAGCTCTACGATTCTGCGATGTATATATCGCAACTGTAAGAATCTTGGAAGAGCAGCAAGGCATATCATTAAAATAAATTATATGTGGAACAAACCATTGGCCAATTCCTCATCAGTCACACGTCCAATCCAGGACAAAAATTAATAAATTAGGCTGTTAGAGCATTCTTTCCTTTTTACAGTTAAAAGAAGACAAACCCCACAAAAGATTATTTGGCTAATACTAATTTTAATAGGTACCTGAAAGACTGCAACAAAGTACAATATTTGTTCAAGAGCAGAGGGGGAATGCAATCAGCATTTGGACGACCAATATATTATTATTTCCATTAACATATAAATCAGAAAAACTAATGGATCTTGGCAACTTACAAATACAGCAACATCAGCAAGTTAATGACAGAGGTCAGACACAATTGATCGTATTTGTGATGTAACAGCTAACTGGGTTTTTTTTAAAAAAATACTGTAGCATGCTGTGCTAAAGTTATAAAAGAATGTTGCTGTTGTTATTTTTTTAAAAAAATCATTGCTTCACTTCTGCTGCAACAAGAGGCTGGTATTTGTTAATTTTCTGACACACATTTCTTCCTCCATCACCAGCCTAACAAAGACTTGCATTGTTCTCCACACCTGAGCATTTCTGACCGGCTTGGATTTAGTAAGGGAAGCTTTAGATTACAGCTTTAAACATCTGACACCGGAGTAGGGTCAGATGCTTAACGAAGAGTAAGTTTTTAAAGGAGTGGTGGGTAATTAAGGAAAATGCAAGATTTTAATAGCACACAGTAGCAGGTACTAACTTAACAGTACCTTGCAGATAAACAGTACAGGCGTTTGGCAGATAGTGAAAACCTAGCAGGAAACTGCTAAAGATAAAGGAAAGTAAGCCCTGTGCTTTAGCAAAATCCCAACTGTAAATCCATGCAGAATACAACACCACAAATTTATACCGAGGGGAGCCTGACAAAGCCACAAGTGGACGTTGCGCAAATGCAAAGTGAAATTCTAACAGAATTTGTAAGCCGTGTTGCTCGAAAGAACTAAGCCTGCTCCCATAAATGTGTGCGCCCCAAACTGGATATACTGATTGACACCCATATATTTTTACAGAGTCTAGATGAAGTTTTGCAAGCACCCTTATTATCCATGCAAAAAGTATCTCGTGTGTATCATTTTTATTTATTTATGTTGCAATGTTTATATATGCAGCGCTTGATTACAAGAAAACCTCTAAGCGTTTTACATCCCATCTTGGGCCAGTCACCATCCCTTAGCCTAATCTACGTCACAGGGTTGTTGTGAGGATGAAATGGTCGAAGACTCATTTTCACCACCTTGAAATCCTTGGAAGAAAAAAAGGTGGGATATATAAAAAAATGGGTCTACTCAGTGTTAGAAACTCAAGATATATAAGCTAGGCGCCAAATGTCTACTTCAGGGGTTCCCAAACTAAGGCCTGGGGGTCCTATGCAGCCCAATCGCCTTCTAAATGCGGCCCGCAGATGGTCCAGGAATCAGTGTGTTTTTACATGAGTAGAACGTGTCCTTTTATTTAAAATGCATCTCTGGGTTATTTCTGGGGCACAGAAATTCGTTCATATTTTTTTTCAAAATATAGTCCGGCCCCCCAAAAGGTCTGAGGGACAATGGACCGGCCCATGGCTGAAAAAGTTTGCTGACCCCTGGTCTACTTGAACAAAGGTTACAGTCACCAAAGTAGAAAGTCTAGTTGCCTTTTGGGGGCAAGACGGCTGTAAGGTCTTATTTTTCAAAGGATGGACTGACTGTGATTGATTCTCAGTTAAACATCTGGCTAGTTTATATCACAACCTTGAGCTAGGCTCAGAACTTTGAGAACTTAAAAGAAGAAAAGTAACTTGATCCAGGGACAGTCCACACAGATATTGGCCTATTCCGTCCTCTTTTTCTTAATGGCAACAGCTCTTGCTCAGGCTGCATAGGAAAAACATTCTGGTTCCAGAAATTCATTCTGATTGTGCAGATAAAATATCACCGATAGAATTCTACAGGATGTGGTATTTGTGTGTGAGAACAGTCAATATCCAAGGATCCCCAGGCATGCACCTCCAGATGATGAAGATGTCAGGCTCCATCCTGGCACTCAGGCATCTTCACTTGGTCACAAGTGGTTGATAGCCAGGTACAAAATGCGCCTGGCTAATTTCAAACACTGCGCCTACTATAAGAATTAAATACAGTGGTACCTCGGGTTAAGAACGTAATTCGTTCTGGAGGTCCGTTCTTAACCTGAAACTGTTCTTAACCTGAGGTACCACTTTAGCTAATGGGGCCTCCCGCTGCCGCCGCGTCGCCACCCCACGATTTCTGTTCTCATCCTGAAGCAAAGTTTTTAACCCGAGGTACTACTTCCAGGTTAGTGGAGTCTGTAACCTGAAGCATCTGTAACCTGAGGTACCACTGTAGCTTTTTTTCAGTGTCAACTATTTAAATACCCAGCACATATTTATTTTATCTCCCTCTCTCTCTCACACACACACACAGACACACAATCAATCAATATAATCAAAATATTGGCAAAATGCATCTTCGTTACTGATTTTCTAGTGATTCAGGGTGGCATTTCTTAAAAGATAATGGGGGGAAGCATGAAGAGGTGGATCCTTTCATTGCATGGGAGGAATAAAAAATGCACACACCCCATAACAGAAAATTATGTTTTACTAGTCTTCCTTTGACAAGGATTGTGTTAGAAGAAAACGAATGCTAGATGCCTGTTTGTTTTATTCACTGGAAGAGCAGAGGGGTGAAGGAAGAGAGAGAGAGAGAGAGAGAGAGAGAGAGAGAGAGAGAGAGAGAGAGAGAGAGAAATCTCTGGAAGCTCCCTGTTTCAAGCAGTACCGCTTTTAATTAAACGCTATACGTGACGAGTGCATAAAAATGAGCGCTGTTTGAAAGCAGCAGGTAGCAAGTAAATTTATCCAACTGTAACTGCGGACTATTCCCTCTCCTGCAAGCCTATTACTGCTGTGTCGAGCCAGTGCTCTTGGACAAGTTCGTTTACAGGGTTTATGTTTATTTGGGGGTCATTTTGCAGGGAAAACAAGAATTCTGCCAGTCTCCTCAGAAGTCAAGCTGGGGTTGGAAAGCCAAGATAGAAACAGTCTCATTGAAGCAGCAGCAGCAACAACAACAACATCTCACTGATGCTCAGGTCAAAAGACAAACCTGACCTGGAAGCTCTTATAAAAGGTCAATAAAGAACGCATGATCTGCTTCAGCCTATGTTTGTCCGGCTGGTCTCTACAAGTCCCAGGTTCAGAACCCACCAGGGACTGAAGTTCTGCTATCTAGAACAGTAGTTCCCAATTGTTGGTCCGCGGACCACAGCAGGTCCAAGTAACCCACCCAGGAGGTCAACATCACAAATCCTGGACATCTCATTTTGGGCGGCAGTGCTCTCACAGTGCTTCAAAACGTGCGAGATTGTGGCTGGACACATGTCACACATGAGATCCAACAGCACACATTTCTGGGTCCTGTGATCTCCCACGGGCCTCACACGGGAGTGCAGCCCAGAAGACGCACATCCCAGTTTTTGTGCTGGGACATGGGGAGGGTGTCTGGTGGTGGCCCCATTCGCATAACAAAAATTCCATATTACTACTACTCTCAGCAGCCAGAAGCATCATAGTCAGACCCTGGAGAGACCTGACAGGGGTAAACATGGACCAATGGTACCAAATAGTATGGGAAATGGCCTTACGAGGAAAACTAACCATGAAACGGACAGGGGGACAAATAGAAGAGGACACCTTCAACCCAGTATGGTTCCCCTTTATCACATACATAGCCCAACAAGACAATAATCCATTGATAGCATACGAATCAATATGGCTAACCTGACCCCAAAATCCACCCCCTCACACACAGAAACAAATATCACTGCAGCCAGCCAGCCACAACCTAGGCCACTCCTAACCTCTCCCACCAGCAAGGAAATGCAACAAGCGAATAGGAAGAGAACCCACACAAAGTGACGCAGACACAAAACCCCACACATACAAGAATAGAAGAATAGAAGCATTGCCATCCGACCCCCCCCCCAAAAAAAACCTCTTTTCTTCCCAACCTAATACTGCATGCAACACTGATGTCTCACAACAAATGAAAGTGATCTGTAGAAAACACAACTTGGAAAAAGAGACAGTGCACATATTTTTGGGTAAACTAAGAAATATTTAATAAAAATTATTATTTAAAAAAACCTGCATATTCCTGTATTGAATGGGTTTGGACCAGATGACTCTTGGAATCCCTTCCAGCTCCACAATTCTATGATTCTATGAACTGCCACAGAGATATCAACGTTTTCAAAAGTAGGGGGTCCACGGCTTGGCTTTAGAAAAAACGGGGTTCGCAGTAGTTGGCTAACTCTAGAAAATCAGGTGAGGAGATGCTCACAGACAGGAATGCAATGCAACCAGAATCAAAATTGCACACAGTGATCAGTGCTGCAAGCCACTTTATTAAGGAAGCCTTGACTTTCCTTGAAGATCAAAGAAAAGGAACAACAGAGCCTGCTAATGTCACTAGAGGGGGAAAGAACCAAGGCACATTTTGTTTTAACAATTCGTTGGTCTGGAAGAGGATGCAGACCAAGTTTATTGGCCTGCCCATTGTCTGGCACATCTTATTCTTATGCAAGTAAAATTAACCTCATCTTCCGACTTCTTTTTTTCTTTTTTTAATGGCCCAGGAAGAAAACAAAGACATGTGTAAGGACAATAAAAGACTGCCACAGTCCTCTTTCCTATATCCTCAGCTGGAGGCAGCAACATACATTGCCCACAGCTCAGTTCCATGGCCAGAAGTTCTCATTAGGACCGTCTCTCAAAATTCCCCCACTGACACTTAAAAAGAAAATGTTTTCAGCCCTGATGGTTGCGGACATGTGTCTGAAAATGCGATGGCCACAACTGCTAACTGCCATCCAGTTGTCATACTAACAAAGGCCATGAGGATTTTTGAGTGGTGAACCACCAGGAGGGGTGTGTGGGCTGTCCCACAACGAGAAGGAACAATTATTTGTTGTTTTATGTACACCGGGGGTTGGATCCAAAATGGCCCTTCCACAGACAGGAGACTAAAATTATTACTAGTATAATTATTATTGAATTTACCATATATATCGCCCTATACCCAGAGGTCTCAGACCTCCAGCAGACACTCAAGTTGGAAGAGGATGTGATGAGAAAGACAATCTTCACCTTCTCTCTTCTCCCTGCCCCATCTCCCACATTGTTCCAGAGGCTTGGCTTCCCCAAACACAGGGGTTTCAGGAGGAAAGAAGAATCAGTTTAAAAAAAAAACACCTTTTTTTTTTTAATACCTGCACCCTTTCTCCATTTCAAAGTTCCACTCCCAGGAACTCTATCCCGGTAAACTAAGGGTAGCTTATTTACAGCTGGGGGAGCACTGATGGCATAGAGACCAAGCAAATACAGTGGTTGCCATTGCTAAACAATGGGGAGGAACAAAATAAAATATAAAAATCCCTTCCAGTAGCACCTTATAGAGACCAACTAAGTTTGTTCTTGGTATGAGCTTTCGTGGGCATGCACACTTCTTCAGATACACACCAATGGGGAGGAAGAAACCCTTGCAGATCTACTACCAATTAGCCAGAGATAAGAATGTATGAGCAGCCCTCCTGGATCAGGGCCAACAGCCCATCTAGTGCAGCATCCTGTCCTCAAAGAAGCCTGTAAGGAGGACCTGGGTGTAACAGCACTTGTGATTCCCAGCAGCTGGTACAGAATACTACCTCCCACAGCAGGTAGAACATAGCCTCATCCTCCTTTAATTCTCCTTTAAAATCATTTAAGTTGGTCACCACTACGACCATCTTCTGTCTCTCTTCCAGTATTCAGCTTTGTTACACAGACCTGGGTTCTAGGTATTAAGAGGAGAAAAATTAGCCCCTGCCCCACATTCTCTACACTGTGCACAAGACCTTCCAGAAGCTAATAAAAACTTTCCTCTCCAATGAGCCTTTTGTTTTGTAGATGCTTGCTCTATTGTATTGGTTTTAATTATCTCTGCTTTTTTAAATAACTTTTATTGCTGCTGGTGGCGTGTTTTTGTTGACTTTTGTTTTTCTACTGCTATTCCGGTGCTTCTGTAATTTATACTTTTAAATTGTTCCTATATGGTTTGATTTGCCATTTAGCTACCCTTGAGCTTTTTTTTTTTTAAATGGAGGAAAGACTGGGCACAAACATTTTAAATAAATTAATTAAATAACCCATCCCATGGTACTTCTGTGATATTATTATCATTATTATTACTATGGTCGTCGTCACCTATCAATTTATGTACCACTTACATTCCCAAATGACCTCTAAGTGATTTACATGAATGAAATCAGTTGCAACCTATTGACACATAATTAAAATGCGTAATAAAAGAACTCCCATCAAAACATTAGAAACATCCGTGACTAAAATAATTAAAGACGCCCATTAAAAGACGTAACAGTGAAAAGCGTTTAAAAGATAAATTGAAAACAATAAGATCAGAAAATTCAAGTCGAGGGGAATGCTTGTCTAAGCCGGTGGGATGCCAATACTGATGGGGCTTCTCATATTTCTGCTGGATAAACAAGGCTATATTGCAGGGATGGGGAAGCTCCAGCTCACCAGCTGTTTTAAGACTACAACCTTCATGATTCCTGCCAGCTGGCCATGCTAGCTGGGGCTAATGGGAGTTGGAGTCCGAATTATGGTGCTGGAGGAGACTCTTGAGAGTCCCATGGACTGCAAGAAGATCAAACCTATCCATTCTCAAAGAAATCAGCCCTGAGTGCTCAGTAGAAGGACAGATCCTGAAGTTGAGGCTCCAATACTTTGGCCACCTCATGAGAAGAGAAGACTCCCTAGAAAAGACCCTGATGCTGGGAAAGATGGAGGGCACAAGGAGAAGGGGACGACAGAGGATGAGATGGTTGGACAGTGTTCTCAAAGCTACTAACATGAGTTTGGCCAAACTGCGAGAGGCAGTGAAGGATAGGCGTGCCTGGCGTGCTCTGGTCCATGGGGTCACGAAGAGTCGGACACGACTGAATGACTGAACAACAACAACAGGCTCCTCACCCTGATATATTTGAACCCACTTGGACTCTTACAGCAAAGCAGTAAAAGTAGTTTAAAATGCGAACTGCTGTGCACAAACTCGATGCAGACGCCCTCTTTTCTCCCACCATCTCGCCACTGAGATGCTGGAACAGCAACGAAAGAAAAAAAGAAAGGAAGGAAGCGGAAAGAAAAAGGATAGGCAACTGGAAGCTGTAAAATGTCAACCTGATGGAGAGATTTGGAGAGCGAAATTCGAAAGGCACAAGATCAGAGTTACCGGTACAAGGGAGAAGCAGCCCAAATGGTACCCTATTAAAAATTGGGGAGAGGGGGAATGCCTGGGAAGAAGGTACCCACTTGTGACAAAGCATCTCTAGAGTGGTCCAAAATGGTGCACCCTTGGAAATCCAGGGCTACCCAGTTTCACCATGAATATATGGCACAACTTAAGAAAGGAAAGGGCTGCAGGTATGCAGTTATTCTTTTTAAAAGTTCTGCACCCAGAAAAGCTGGATCCTGCCATTTTGGTAGGCTGTGAGCATTAGTCCAAAGTGTGCAGAATTCTTCTTTCTTTGCATACATTTGCTCTGCATTTAATTATTTTACTACAATGTATAATAATATACTCTGGTCCTGCAATCAGGAGTGGAAGGGTAACTGGAGCCCTGTTCCCAACCAACTACTGGAAATCCTACTTCTCTTTGACTTCTAAGAATTCAACCAGCACACTTTCAAGCATAATCTTCACAGCCATAAAAGACTGGAAACTTTTATTAAAAATTAAACCAGAGATTCTCAAGAAGCTGAATTCTCTGGTACTTTATTCTGCTTGCTCTCTCTACACTTATTTATATTCCAAGGTAGAGACCGATTCCGCCCCCCCCCCCTATAGTTCTTTCAAAGGGGTGAGGGAGGACTCCATCCTTCCCCTTGGACACAGCTGCTGCGAGAAGAAGACATAGCTGAGGGAAGCACAATGCCACTTTGAGTGCAAAGCCAACGTTAGCTCGAAAATTGGAAATGGGGCGGTGGCAGGAGGGGGATGCCAGCATGCCAAAGAAGAGGAAGGGAAAACAAGCCAGTCCTGGGGGGATTCCCAATCATGGTTAGGCAAATAGGCAACATTACATCTGCACCGGCAGTCTGTGACAATGGATCGCTGGCACCCAAACTTGACTTGGCATTCCTGCTTGGGAATGAACAGGCATGAGCCCCATCACAAGAGGAAGCAACTTGGTGCACAGAGTCAAGGCTCATGGTCCCTCTGGTTAAGAAATAAAAAGGAGAGGGGAAATCGTAAAGGCCAGCACATGAAGCACATCCTGCTCCAACAGCAACCAAGAGAAAGAGGGCACCCCTATTCCTTTAGCACATGATTAGCAGCCCAATGGTATATGAACTGGGCACCATTATCCTCATGCAAGAACATTTGTCTTAGGTCAAAATGCCACCATTATTTTATTTTTTTCTGATTGCGGTGTCTCCAACACAGAACACCACTTTTCAACGGAGGTTGTTTGCATGCACATGACTGAGAGTCAAATTATTCTATATCGATATATCTGCAAAGAAAACAGCCCTTGATTTACTGCCAGGTAAGCAAGTGTAGCATCACAGCCCAAGTGACCCAAGGGGGTTTCAGTCCTCTCTCTTGGAAGCATACCTCAGGACAATCTGATTCCCCTAATCACTCTGTTAATCTTCCTCCATTCTCTTACGAGAGTTGTTTTAGTATTCATACCATGGGCCCACCAAGAGTTTTACTTAATTTGCTACCACAAAGGCTAAGAGAATCTGACAATTAATAAGAGTTAGAAACAGGTTTTCTTACACTCATAATGAGTCTCGTGTCTTTCATTATGATCCACATGCTTATATTAATTTTCAGCGATTATTTGCCATATCAGATGGTATCAGGCTCTTTATTGTTCTTCTTCTGAATACAGGATTTTGATGGCCACTATCTCCCTGCCCAACTCAGGCCATCCCCAAAGTAGTAAACTGAAAATGAAAATGCACAATTCCCCTTTATTTGGGGAATCCAAATAAATGGCACCACCCAAAACAAATCCTATAATTATATTTTTCCGCACTTGGATTAGGCAAATTGATATTATTATTATTATTATTATTATTATTATTATTATTATAGAAAAGACCTCATCCACCAGCACCCCGTATAACACTGTATGGCAAATCAAAGACACAAAGAAATAGCATCGCATATGGGCTGCCTCTGGGGAAAGCATTTTTTTTTGCCTTCTGAAGTGCAAAATCCCTGCTGCAAAACCCAGAGTTGTTCTCCCCTTCATCTGCAAATAATGAGTTTGATTTGCAGAGGCAGGCTCCGATTGGACACCTGCAGAAGATTTGTTGTTGTTGTTCAGTTGTTCAGTCGTGTCCGACTCTTCGTGACCCCATGGACCAGAGCACGCCAGGCACGCCTATCTTTCACTGCCTCTCGCAGTTTGGCCAAACTCATGCTAGTCGCTTCGAGAACACTGTCCAACCATCTCATCCTCTGTCGTTCCCTTCTCCTTGTGCCCTCCATCTTTTGCAGGGAGTCTTCTCTTCTCATGAGGTGGCCAAAGTATTGGTGTCTCAGCTTCAGGATCTGTCCTTCCAGTGAGCACTCAGGGCTGATTTCCTTCAGAATGGATAGGTTTGGTCTTCTTGCAGTCCATGGGACTCTCAAGAGTCTTCTCCAGCTTGTTGTTGTTCAGTCTTTCAGTCGTGTCCGACTCTTCGTGACCCCATGGACCAGAGCACACCAGGCACGCCTATCCTTCACTGCCTCTCGCAGTTTGGCCAAACTCATGTTAGTAGCTGTGAGAACACTGTCCAACCATCTCATCCTCTGTCGTCCCCTTCTCCTTGTGCCCTCCATCTTTCCCAACATCAGGGTCTTT
The DNA here is from genome assembly GCF_009819535.1 of Lacerta agilis. Classification (NCBI taxonomy): domain Eukaryota; kingdom Metazoa; phylum Chordata; class Lepidosauria; order Squamata; family Lacertidae; genus Lacerta; species Lacerta agilis. The sequence goes on from NC_046318.1 coordinate 71,242,030, forward strand.
TCCAGGTAGTCTTCCCTTCTCATGAGGTAGCCAAAGTACTGGAGCCTCAACTTCAGGATCTGCCCTTCCAGTGAGCACTCAGGGCTGATTTCTTTAAGAATGGATAGGTTTTATCTTCTGGCAGTCCATGGGACTCTCAAGAGTCTCCTCCAGCACCATAATTCAAAAGCATCAATTCTTCGGCGATCAGCCTTCTTTATGGCTCTCACTTCCATACATTACTACTGGGAAAACCATAGCTTTAACTATACGGACCTTTGTCGGCAAGGTGATGTCTCTGCTTTTTAAGATGCTGTCTAGGTTTGTCATTGCTTTCTTCCCAACAAGCAGGTGTCTTTTAATTTCGTTACTGCTGTCACCATCTGCGGTGATCATGGAACCCAAGAAAGTAAAATCTCTCACTGCACCCCTTCTATTTGCCCCCACATGGACAGAACATGTTCCCAGCTCCATTTCTGCAGCCGGAAAGTATTATGTTTACTTTGAAGTCTCCCCTAATTTCCAGTAAGATTTACTGCTTAACAAGCATATTTACGCAGGCACCAACAAATCCACTTGCTAAGGGAGCGTTCCCCTGGTTTGGATAAGATTAGAAGAAATGCAAGATATCCCTGTAATTTTCTTATCTCCGCAAGTTCTGCAGGACAGGCAAAGCCTCCTCTCACTCACACCAAAGTTTAGAGAAAGCAAATCCCTCTCCCGTTTCTAACCTTTTGCAGCACCCCAGCGCAATTGAAATGAAATCATTCGTCTCCCCTAAAGCTGCAAGACACGGGGACCAGTTGACGGGAAGAGAAAAACTACAGGCTGGTTAGTAAGCCAAGACAATATTTGGAGACCTCTGTTGCTTAGGATTGCAGCCCAAGAATGAGAGCTGCAATCTGATGCACGCTTACCTGTGCAAACCCCACAGAACTCAATGCAACTTATTTACAGGTAAACATGCACAGGCTTGCACTGAACATCTCGCTCTGCGGGCAGCATGCAGCGGACCATGGGGCTCAGCCACCTACCAAAATAAAAAGTCTCCTGATCTAAAATGTGTGCAATATTTCTGAATGACTTTAGATTGTATCTCCAACAAAAGGAAACAAAAAAAGGACGTGGGCCATTGATTTGTGTCCACATTCCAATGACCAACTGCAATTTAATGGGAGGAGCTCGGAGAGGAAACTGAAGACTCATTCTACCCAGAGCAAGTTATGCAGCAGGCAAGAGGGAAGGTTATCAGCGGCAGACATCAATGCTCAACACATACACATTCCAGCAACTCAAATGGGTTTTTAATTGGGTGCAAGCATACAATGGGAACCTGCATATGATCACGGTTTATAGTGAACTCTGTGTCAAAAAGGCACAAATCCAAGCATATAATTATAACCCGTTACAATTATGTAGGGGAAATGAAAAAAAAGAAAACGATACAATCCAATCTGGAAGCCTGCTCAATTGACATTCTTAACACACTCAATACTTTTGTTTCATAGCCAGCTAATCAACCAAATCAGGGCTAATTCTGTTCCATTCAATTGCACAGAAAGTATGAGACAAACAAGTAAACAAACAGGAAATTTGCTTACGGAAGAGTTTTTAAGCCGTTATGTGTTACTGATACTGTTCAAAAGGACAGAGGGGCAGGGTGGGGGGAAATAAGGGAGAGAAAAGGAAACTTGTTTGAACAAGCGAATTCAGCCCTGCATAGATTATTATTAGCTGCCTTACAAGAATGATTTTATCAGTCAAGCACTGGCAATTCCTCTTATCAGCTTAGAGGGGAAAGTGGTCTTTGCAACAGACTCGGCCAGACCAACGGGGTTCAAAGAACAAGAAACAAGATTTGGGAAGAACTGCTGCAAAATCTCTTTTTTACTGAGATTTTGAGCAGAGGCTGGATGGCCCACTTATGGGGGATGCTGTGAGGTCCTTTCAAACTCTTATAATTTCCATGACACCTGAGGTAGGACTTTTAAAAAAGGTACATGCTGATACGTCACCTGAGGCTTTTACGGCACTGCAGAAGCTGACAAGATCGATCACACACACACAGGAATTTTAGTTATCAACAATGGCAGATGTGTGCAAAGCATCATCTTCCTATCAAGAAAGAACATTTATTTGCTTGTTTATTTATTAGATTTATATCCAAAGACCCCAGAGCGGTGTACAACATTAAGAACGTATCTTTAAGGAATATTTTTTTAAAAAAGTAACAAAAAGCATAAATAATGGACAATTTAATGATGAAATAATCATACTAACAGTCTGTCTCCCCCCAAACCAGGTGCATCTGGTAGAATTCTATCTGTGATATTTTATCTGCACAATCAGAACGATTTTCAGGAACCGAAAAGCCATGTTGAAAAAGACAACCTTTGAGCCGACTGGCCCCCAAATGACAAGTAGACATTCCTTTTTGGCAACTGTACACTGTGGGCACACACACACATACACATTTAACAGGCCATAGATTAATTAATGGCCAAAGGCCTGGGTAAAGAGGATTTATTTATTTTTGCCCGGCGCCTAAAGTTATGCAATGATGGCGCCAGGCAAGCCCCTCTGGAGAGAGCATTCCACAGGACGAGGAGCCACCAAAGAAAACGCAACAATTTTAAAAAGTATTACACACTTTTTAAAGTATTACACGCAGTTTTTGGCCAAACTGCGGGAGGCAGTGAAGGATAGGCGTGCCTGGCGTGCTCTGGTCCATGGGGTCACGAAGAGTCGGACACGACTGTACGACTGAACAACAACAACAAAATTACACACTAGTCGTCCCAGAGGAAAGGTGCTTCCCAAGGATGAGGACCGTGAGCCAGAGCCTAATCTCTAAAGGTCTTCCCAATTTCACGGCAAGCTATAGAACATGTGGCATTTAGGGTGCGGCATTTAGAAGAATTCTTGTGACAGCAGGTCTGCTGCTGCTGCACTCCCGTTACGACCCCCACAGCTTCAACAAGCAAAGAGGGATTGCTACAACGGAAAAATAAGAACAACTTTGTTCTCTAAAAAGATTGCCTGAACGTCAGAGTTATAATCCAAACGCAAGGTGCAATGAGGGGAGGTGAACAGGGGTTAAGATGTGATATAATTAAATTAAATAACCAAAACGCCTGCTCCGTATTTTATCCCTGGTTTATTTTACAACCATTTTAAAATGCATTTTTGAATGAGGAAGGAAAGAAAGTTGCATCGTCACCTGTTCAAAAGAAATGGGGGGGGGGGTTGGCAAGCTTGCTACAAGCATATTTATCCTCAATGTGATTTCTTCCCCCCCCCCCCCCGGTCCCGGAATCGTATTATCCACAGCCAGGTAGGGCCTTTTATTGGATCAACGCCTCTTTGCAAAACAGGAATTTCTTCCCGTGTATTTCTCTGCCTCTCTCTCTCTCTCTGCGCACGAAACATGTCAAATCTTGCTCGGCCAGCCACGTCCTCTGCCTTTGAATTCCTCCATCAAGAGAAGCCTGCTTTCATGACTCCACACTGGAATTCCTACCCACTCTGCTTTGAACCGTAAGGTCTACTGGACATTATGGGAAATGGCAAGGCTTATTAAAGAACAATTTGCTGGCGGACTGAAAAGAGAGAACAGAACCCAGGAATAGCAGCAACAAAGGGGCACATTGATATCTTCCAGCAGGACTGTATAAAACTATATTTACATAGACACAGGCTCTTCCGATGTTCCTCTGCAAATTTCCAAGAGGCAACAAAGTTCCTCATCAGACAAAGATCCATGAAACCCTATACCTAGCACACTCCTCAGTTGGTGCAAAGAAATATTTAATCTACAATTTTAGTAGAAATCTACTCATAGCTACTGGAAGGAATTTTTTTATTATTATTTTGTTTCGACTATGGCAGACCAACACGGCTACCTACCTGTAACCATAGCAGGTTATCCGGTTTCCCCAGCTATCACAATATTATTTGCTCCGACCGGCAGTAGGATTCCTCAAGTCTTTCCCACCACATGAACCTTTTGGCTGGAGGCCAGAGACTGAACCCAAGACCCTCTCTGCAGACAAGAGACACAATACTACGGAGGTGATGTGTTAAACGTCGACTACATTCCCGCTAGGTTGGTTCTAATTGGCACCCCTGTACGCATAGAAAGATGCAATTCTAGCAGAGAAGTCCACTGGCAGAAGACGAGGGGATGTGATTTCGGCCAACTGCCCCTTTCCCCTGAAATCCACTCACCTCCTATCCCTGCTATAGACCCTCAAGTCTCTGGAGCTGATTTGGCGGGGCATTAGGAACTGCAGGTGGCCAAAAAAAGGGGGGGAATTGGAAGAATTGCTTCAACTCCACTAAATCACAATGCCCTTCTATGATTGCAAAGCACCATCTGGTTCCCCCCTACCCCCAGTTAGCCTGGAAGGATAACTTTATTTTTTGAGAGAGAGAGAGAGAATGGTTTTTCTTTTCCCTAAGATGTTATGCATTCATAGACAGGCAACACATAACTTAAGGTTACGCTCATTAATCCTTCTGATGTGAAGTAATCTACAGCTGATGCAACTGATAGCTCCTGTATTGACACACACAGAAACGGTTACGGGCTATGGACAAAACATACACACACGCAGACAATAAATAGTCTGTTTAGCAATACAGAAAATGCTGCTTTAACTACATAGATAAACATGCAGCTATTAATCACTTATTATTACAGAGACGGCTGCCTGCTTGCCTACCTGCACCGACAACTCCTTGGGTATTCCTGGTAAAGCTGCTAAGCAGATAATGAACAGAGAAAACCCTCAGGAAGTCAGATTTCAGCTCGCCGTCAAACACCCATCCATTAAGTTAAGTAAATGCTTGATGCTATTTATCTTAAAACAGCGCATTGGCTCAAAATAGACTTGCAGGCCCAATTCATACGTGGCAAGGGAGATGCCAGTTCTCTGCAGCTGAATCCCAGGGTACCTGGTCGCAAGTGATGCTCCACCCTCATCGTGCAAGTGAATGACCCTGGTGCAGGGGTCTGCAACCTTTAAGACCAAAAGAGCCACTTGGACCCGTTTCCGAAGGGAAAAAAAAAACTGGGAGCCGCAAAACCATTGCGACATTTAAAACAAATATAACACTGCATTTTATTTTTAAAAATCCGATTTAAATTTTAAAAAAATCTGATTTAAATAAGAAAAATCCATTATTTTTTTAAAAAAATCATTCATTTTTATCCACCCTGGGGACCACTACCAGGTCACAGCCTGATCCAAGGTGGGTTGCAACAGCATACAAATATTTGATTATTTGTTGTTGTTGTTTTATAAAAAAAATGAGTCCTCAACTGCACACTTGTGTTAAATGTTTGTCCCATGTCTAATTGAAGACTGCTGGCTTTTACAATAATCTTAGTGTCTTTTACCCTTAATATTCCAGACCAGAGGCTATGTTCACCTCTTCCAACCTCCTCTCTTGCTAAATAAAGCACAGAATTGCACCAGAGAGGCCTGTGATGTTTGTGCTGACTTGCATACAGGTGGCTGTAGTAGTTCGTAGTGTTCAAACCTTTTTAGGGGAGTTCCCTGCCCCCTTAATGACAATGGCGATAGATTTTGCACATGAACACAGATCCAAGTTAGGACTCCTCTCTTCCACACCAACAGGTGCTTTGTCAAGGCTCCCCTAACACACACTCAGGACAGAGGAAAAACTGCAAAACGTCCCGGCCTTGCTTCGGGGCGGAGAGAGACGCGCGCCCGCGAGACTGCGGTCTGAGGCTGCGAGCGGAACCAGGAGCGAAGGAGGCAGCGGCAGGGAAACAGGCGCCGCTTCCTCGACCATTTTTAAAAAGAGGGCTTCCCCCCTCGCCCGCCGCCCCTGGCCCAGCCCGCAGCTGCCTACCTCGTCACCTCGACGCAGCAGCCAGCAGCCTTCCGAGAGGAACCGCGGCCAGCCCTCCCCCACGGTCCCACGACCCAGCCGAGGAGTCCTGGCCTCCAGTGCCCGTGCGGGGACGCGTCTGAAGGCCCCCTTCCTGCCCCCATCCCGTCCCGCCTCCCAGCTGCCTCTGGATGCCGCGGGGTCCCACATACCCGCCGACCCCGGAGCTCCCCTGTCCGCCCCAAGGCCGCCTCCCACGCTAGGAAGACTCCCGGAGCTGGGCAGGGTTGGTCCCGCCAGGCAGGCTCGGGGGGCGGCCTCTCCCATGGGTGCCTGCTTCGGAGGCAGAGGCGGGGTCTTCAAAGTTCCCCCTCCCGCTCGCCCAGCTCCATCTCTTCCCGAAGGAGCGTGTGCGCCTCAGGCGCGCTCCCCGCCAGAGCCCTCGGCTGAGCTGCGCCACCTCTACTGCGTCCCCACCGCCTCCGAGCCCCGTTGCCCCGCTGTTCAAGGCCAGGTGATCCTGGATACGCCCCTGAGCAGCGCCCTCAGCCTCCAGAGGGCGGGCCACCGGCCAGCTGGAGGGCGGTCGCTGCCAGCTGGAGAAGTGGGCGGGCGTATCCGCCCCGGAGCCCCGGAGCCACGGCAGCTGTGTAAAAGAGCCGCATGTGGCTCCGGAGCCGCAGGTTGCTGACCCCCGCCCTGGTGCAAGGAATTCCCACGTGAAAACAATTCGGCCTAAACATTAGCAACACTCCTCCGCCATCAGTCTGGTCTCAGGAACACTGGGTCCTTTTTACCTGCTCTGCCTCACCTGCAGCAAACTCCTGGGTAATTATTATAATCAGTGATTGCTCTAGGGATGCCAACAGAATGTTTGCAAAAGGGGGGAGATTTTTGCATTTACACATTAACCCCACATGGCCTCAACCTAAAGGACAGTACCAACATCACTTTCCTTCCACAATTAAAGACCTTTTGAGCCCTCCATCTGCAAGCTCTATACATGCCACCTTGGAAACAGCACAATTTTCTCCTGAGGAAGGCAAAGCCAAAATCTTTTGCTATAAGAATTTAAAATTTCTGTTTTGCTACTCACTGTTATGAATATATGGTTTTAGTGATTAACCGCATCGAACTAGGGTCCAGAACAAAGCGTTGTTCGATGCTTTCATTATTACGTCTTATAACATAATGTATCTAATAAACATTATATTATAATATTTAGTCGGCCAAAGCAGCTGCACCCATTGATTTCAGCTGCCATGCCGAAAAACCGACGACCCTCGATTGCTTTTTGATTTGCCGATTAAGAACCTGACCCCTCAATTACTCCTGTTTTCTGACATTTTGCCATTCGAAAGAGGATCCTCATCGCCAAACCATTTCCTCACCAGCAATCACTTCCACTCAGTGGGGGAATCCAAGAATAAACAAGGCAACTATGGGATGCGGCGCTCATCAGGCCAAGGGAGCCAGCATTTGTCCACAGACAGCTTTCCGGGTCATGTGGCTAGCATGACTAAACCGCATCTGGCGCAACAGGACACCCGTGACGGAAACCAGAGCACCGTTTACCTTCCCGCTGAAGCAGTACCTATTTATCTCCTTGCACTGGTGTGCTTTCGAACTGCTAGCTTGGCAGGAGCTGGGACAGAGCAACGGGAGCTCACCACCGTCGCGAGATGAGTGTCACACCCCAGAGTCGCCTCTGACTGGACTTAACCGTCCAGGGGTCCTTTTACCTTTTCTATATTAACAAGAATAAGCATTTTTTAGTTTTGCAGAATCAGTTCCACAGGCGCCATGAAAAGTTGTGCGTTCACACAATCGTGAAATACCTAGTGTACAGGGGAAAGAAGACATGCATCACTAATATGCACACATACAGAGTAATACACACTCTTCCTCTTTTAAACAGAGTGGACAGTCCACCTTGCAGCTTCATGGATCGTTGGCATAGGAAATTGGGCTAAGTGGACATGCGCCAAGGACTCTGCATCTTCCGGACACAATTCCTTCCCCTGCCAGTTCAAAAAGCAGCAGACCATTTGCTTCTCTTCAGCCTTAAAAAAAAAAGCAGCAAGACGCAACACCTAGGCCCATATTACAAAGCACACTACACAAGCATTTATATGATTCAGAATTAATGGCACTAAAAAATGTATATTAGATACATACACACACAGAGTGCTATTCGCTCCTTAAATCCCATTTGCGAGGATTCTAATCAAGATAATGCAATTCATTTTAGTCGGCATCAGCTTTATCTGCTGAGATGCATAACTTTGATGAAAATTAATTAGTTCGGTGCTGCAGATGGATTTCTTAATAGAACTTGGGAAGACTGAGCCAAAACATGTCAAACACTCACTAGCATATTGCAAAAAATGTTGGGGACTTATTAGGACAGATTTGCGGGTGGGGAAAAAGAGACAGGAAAAAAGTGGGGCGCTGGACAGAATTTAACGGCCATCAACTTTTACACTTAGGTTCTCCCCCAATTTGCTAGTCAAACGGATTTTGCAAAAGATTATAATTTATAGCCTGATCCTTTCCAGGTTTATTAAAAACAAACAAAAAACAATTACCTGCACAGAGTCCAATTTCAGTGGGGTTTAACCCCAAGGAGACAAAATCAAGATTGCAGACTCAGGGTACAAGCCAACACCCATTTACCTGGGAAGAAGACCTATGGAACGTGATGGGGATTTCCTTCTGAGTAAACCAGGTGCAGAGGATTGCGCATTGAAGTCACAATCCTGCGCACACTTACCTGAGAGTTAAGGAACATTTAATCCAACAGTGCTTGTGTCAGAGTAGACATGCCCAGGATTGCAATCTCACTCTGCAAACACAACACAATAACCCTTTTTTAAGAAGGGAAAAGGAGAAGTGAATCTAATTGTGAAGTTTACACTTGCTTTCCCTTATTCAGCCACTCAGTGTCTGCCTTGCCAGGATCAATATTGCCAGGCCAACAGGTCACCTGCGGAGTACCTGCAGTCCTGTCCATCACAGAAAAACGAGGAAAGATAAATTCCTCTGCAAATTCAATATCAAACACGAGGTGAAACTAGGAGGCACAGGAACAGTGGCCTCACCCAACTGCGTTGAGGCAAAGTAGCCCATTCCTCAGTTAGAGAACGGTGCACCTTCAACTTATAAAGCACAAGCCAAAAGGAACTAAGAACTGCTGGACCGGATGCCCAAATCATTTAGCAGTGCACTCCGTTCACAACAGCAAGATTTGTGTGGAATCTTAGGGCAGATGTAATGGCTCTCCTGCTGAATAGCTCAGTTGGTAGAGCAGGAGACTCGCAATCTCAGGGCTCTGGGTTCGAGACCCACATTGGGCAAAATATTCCTGCATAGCAGTGATGACCCTCAAAAATTCCAGCTCCACAATTCTACGATCTCTGGCCATTGGTATACATTGCCTCTGCCCACAGAGGTTCCACACAGCTATTTGCAAGCCCTAAGAAACCAGCCATGAAGAGGCTCATGCACCAGGAATTTATGCTGCCTGTTCTTTCAAAAAAAAACTCAACATTTAGATCAAGGGATAGGAGGACAGATGTTTCTGGACTCCGAATCCTAGCACCCCCAGGCAACATGGCCAATGGCCTTGGGAGTTGTGGTCCAAGAACATCTGTAGGGTCTTATTCTCCAGCCAAAATCGAAGGCAAGGCTAGGATTTTTTTTTTGAGGCGATTTCAGGAAACTCTTTGGAACTGTCACATTCTCTCTCAGAAGCAAGCCGCCTTTTTCTCCCCCTCAAGGTAAAGAGAGTTAACAGAGGACAATCTCCTACAACTATCACATGTATGAGAATAGATATAATGTGCTTATAAAGAGATACCGCCAGGATTCTGTAAGTCATGCTTCCCCCAGGATGTGGCCTTGTCAGATTTCATAAACTGCATGTGCAGAGCCAAGCATGGACGGGACTTGAATAAGGGGGAGTGGGGAGGGTGGGGGGGGGGAGCGAGAGACAGGGAAGAAAATAGGGTTCTGCACAGTAATGGCAAACTTCTATAAATCCACACTGAATCTATGCCTTGGAGTGATTTTCTAGGGGTGCCAACAGATGCTCACACAGGTGAGCATCTTTCCAAAGTAAATGTTATTCATGGCATTTTGCAAAAGTAATCACAGCCACCTTTTCTAAAATACCGCGAGTCAACATCCCTAGGCTGCCTTTAAAAAAAAAATCCACCCTGCTCTACCTCAGACAAAGCCGGGCATTTTTTGGTGCCCAAAAAGAGGAAATGCAACCTTTGCATCTTCTCCCAGGGGGGAAATGACAGCACGGAAGTCCTGCACTGACATTCCCGGTTGCTGGGACTTTCGGCATCCTTTAGTCAAGGCCAATGAGCATGGGACCCAGACCTCCAAGAGAGCCAACCCTTTTAAGCAGAGCGTGCTTTTAATACATAAATGAACCGAAGGGAGCTTGGCAACATACCCAAACTGGTAGACTTAAAGGAATGGAAACGTTAGACTAAGCTCCTCAGATGGCAACTTCAGAGTGGTAGATCATATTCCAAACAAAGAAATTCCTGAAAGCCTACAGGCATTTAAACCTCATTCTCTCAGTCGCTCACCTCCTTCAAGAGACCCATTTACTCTGCACACTCACCCAAATATGCAAGGAGGAAGATCTTATGTGCAAGCTGCAAAGGTTCGCAAATATGTGGGCACCACCAGGATGATATTCCCATGACCTCTAAATGCACATTATACACACAGCCAACAGAATTGGCCCTCGTGGAGGAATCAGGTGCACTGCCAGTACAGATATTTCTTATTTGGCTGCTCTTGCAGGAGCCAGTAATGTTCATTCTTCTAGTCCTAATCAAGCTTTCAAACTTTTCCATTTATGACTTACAAACTGACAATGGTTGCAGTCTTCCAACTTGTATCTCTGACCTTACGAGTCTCCCTAACCATCCCTGACACAACCTGATTTTGGACCAACATCTAAATAAAAGGAGTAAGCCTCCAAATTTGTTTCTCGCATGGAAATCAAGCTGCTTTTACTTAGGGACCTCAGCTCTGCAAGCACAGACGTGGTCGGCATTTAAAGTTAACTAATGAGTTTCGAACAGGCTCATTATCACTACAACCCTACAGTGGCCATTTCTGCAAAGCTGTTGTCTCAACAGCATCTACACGCAAAAAAAAGTTACATTCACAACTTGCAAGTTATACTGGAGAAGAGAGACACTAGGAATAGGAAGGAGCATGGATGCAGAAGTAGCTCAGTTTATACCTGCTATTGTTGACACACCTGGGTAAGTGTATGAACTGCAATGAGCCTCGCTTTAGGTCTGGAGCAAGGGTTCTGTACAACTCAAAAGCTTGTAAATCTACTCTACCGCTTGATGAACCAACAGAAGGTACCACCCATATTACTCTGCAATTTATATTTCTTATCTAGATTGGTATTCATCCTATGGAGTTAAATGTATCGAAAGTGGGAGAGGTTGTTATGGAAAAGACATGGAACAGAAAAACCACAGGAAACAAACCACAGGAAACATTTACACCGCTTGAAACAGCTGTCAACATGGAAATATGCAAAAGGTTTTGGAGCTGGACACACCACAACATTCCCTGGTTTCACAGCTGTTTTGTGCAAGAAAAAATCAAGGTGAAGGCTGTGCATCAATCCAGTACATAAATTAACCGAATCAGTTCTGCAGCTGCATAACGAACTCACAGTCATCTAAATAAATGTTCACGCCCACGCGTTTTAGCAAGTCATCAGATTTCTTTGAACTTTGTTCTAGGCATTATCCATCAAGGTTAAAAAGAAAATCCACACCACGCAGAAGCCCTTTGTGCGAGCAGAACTATAAGGGAGCTAAGCTACAAAGAACTTTGTTCAATTTCTACCCAGGATGGGTCACAGGGACTAGGACACCACAGGTCACTCTACCTTCAGCTGCAGCTGAACCAAGGAAGCTTACCAGACAAAGCTGTGACCTGGCACACTTTAACCTCAGGAGGAAGCCCCAAAGAAATCAGGAAGGTGCCCCTTGAACACTCTTATGCACGCTTACTCTACAATAAAATCAACATTTTTCAGCGGGGCTTCCTCCCAGGAAAGTGCACACAGGATAGCAATCTTGTTCCCAAGTATGCATAGGCTTTCATCCTGATTTCCAATGGGGGTGCAATTCTCAAATCATTTAAACGCCTCCACCCAACTCAAGGGGCGGGGGGCAAATAAACCTGGTAGGCCCACCACGCCTCCTATTTCAGAATGCTCCCACGCTTAAAAAGATTTCCATTTATCCTGCTTGTAGTTTTTAACTTGTTTCCAATCGGGGGAATTCTGTAGAAGAAAAGAAGCGGACCCGGAACCGTGGCACTTCAAAGGAGGTTGTACAGAGCCATTAAGCGGCCACCTTTTAACGTGCGAAGAAGGAAAGAGACAAAAAAAGAGCGGCCACTTACTTCTCATACTCCGCGTTGTCCCTATCGCACCGCGAGTCCTTGTGCTTCTGCCAGTCTTTGCCATGCTTGCAGGTGGTCAAGAGGACAACATCCTCCCCATTATGGACATGATATAAGGCATTCCTGGTGTCGGACCCTATCCCAGTCAGGTACCTTTTCCCCTTGAACACCAACATGTACTTCCTGAGAGGAGGGATGGTGTTAAACCTCAGGAAGCCCTTCTCCCCTCCTGTCCTTGGGTGATCCTTAGAAAAGAGCGGGATAGAGACGTCAAACTTCGGGCGGAAGTTTTCCATGCTGATGCTAGCTTTGGCCAACATGGCCTGGCCAATGTCGAAGCCCACGTCCTCGGTGTAGTCGGGCCACGTGCCGGAATATAAATTAAAAACTAAGTGGTTCCTACCATTGTTCCACAAGTGGAGGTTCTGGACTTTGGACCGCAGGTTGTGCACGTACTGGGGGGACAGCTGGTCCCTGTCTAAGGTATCCAGGCTGAGCACGAACAGGCAAGCTTGGCTGGGGTCAGAAGTATAAAACCGGGAGCCTTCGATGGCGGCGAGGATGTTTTGGTAACTCTCGGCGATCTTCTCCCCTTTCTGCTGAGGGTAGACGTACACCTTGAAGCCGTTCTTTTTGCAGAGGGCGAAGTCGAAGCAGGACTCCATGCGGCACTTCTTGCCCTTGTAGACGCTGGCGTTGGCGTCGCGCTTCTGCCTCGGGGAAGTGTGCACGTTGTACTCCTCGTTCTCCAGCTGCTCCCAAGGGACGAAGGGGCGCAGGGCGTCCGGGAATCGGGGCCAGTAGTGCTCGGGGCCGCTGTGCTGCAAGCCATTCCTGCTGCTACTGTGAGCCTCCCGTCTGCTTTGGCTGCTCCTGGATGCTCTGAACTGCAAGCCTCCGAAGTAGAACAGCAGGACGACGAAAGTGCCAGCGGAGAGCAGGATGAAGTAGCGTTTTTTGGCCTGCATGTGTCCTATCTGGGTCGAGAGGATTGTAAATAAACACAAAGATCGCCCAAGTTTGCCAGTCGACACTTTCAGCTTGAGTCCGCCATCTTCCCGCCTGCAAAGACTTTAAACTCTCTTCTCCCACCTCCTCTTTATTCCTTTCCCAAAGCCTCGGACTGATGCAGCGCATGTGGGCGATTTCTTTAACTTTCTCCCCTCCGGTCTTTCATCTTTGGCTCGCACAATAGAGATTGGGGAGGGAGGGGGGGAAGGGAGAGAGAGAGAGAGAGAGAGAAGGGAAAGGGAGAGAGAAGGGGGAAGACAGAGAGAAGAAGGAGAAGGAGAGAGGGACTGAGAGAAGCAGGAGCAGGCAGAGAATAATCACGCCCAGCCCGGCTTTGGAGGGGGGGAAAGGAGGGAGGGGGGGCTAGGAATTCTCTTGCAAGGAGGAGAGAGGGAGAAGGCACCCGCTCCAGCAAAATGAAACCACCGAATCCAGGTTCCCCCTTTCGCCCTCAAATCTGCTGTTACAAGATTTGAGAAATCTGTCCCGCCCTCTCGCTCTCTCTTCCTCTCTCTCTCACACACACATAGGGGAGCCGGTGCTCGCGGATGATCAAGGTGCAAGAGCTGCAGCAGCAACTTCAACTCGCACAAACATTCCTTTGATGTCTTTTCCTAACACACAAAATAGGGAAGCGCTGGGGGAGGGGAAAGAGAGAGAGAGAGGAGAGAGACGGACGGACGGACACACACACAAACACACACCCCGAGCCGCCTGGCTTCTCAGAGCAAAGTCGGTATATCACCAGCAGCCTGTGCAAGCAGCCGGCTCCGGTTCACGGCGTAGCACCATCTAAGGCTCACATCTTCCAGTCCGAGCGCCGTAACCTGACGAATCCCTGCATTTCTCTCGCCTTCTTTTCTTGCAGCGGCTCCGCGGGGAGGAGGAGGAGAAGGAAGGAGAGCTAAGTCTCTCTTCCAGGCTTCTCTGCGATCTCCGTGCGGATGGCCCCCAACCAGAGAAAAGACCCGCCGCCGCCTCTTCTGCTGCTGCTGGTGTTTCTTCTTCTTCTTCTCCTTCTCCTTCTCCTCCTCCTTCCTTTGCCTTCGCGGCCGCCTCCTCCTCCTCCTAGCCCCCGCCCCTCTCAACCATTCATTTCAGCGAGCGGCGATGGCACAGCAGCGCGCGCCCCCCCTCCGGGAGGGAAAGGGGTGGGAGGGAGGGAGGCTGATCGCCGCCTCCCCCGCCTCTTCGAACGTTGCCGACCGCGGAGTTCCGACCGTCGAACGTTACCCGGTTCTGAATGTTACACTTGCAACATTCCATTCCCCGACACCACGGCGCTGACCTCATCCATCCACGCAGCCCGCTCGCCGATTGGCTGGGCGTCACGTCCGGAGGGGGAGGTGCTTCCGCTGCACCCATTCATAACCCCCCTCGAGCCGGAGGATACAGCTTTGCGGTAGATCCAATGCCGTGCAAGCTTCTCTTCCTCTTTCCCACCCCCCACCCCTCTAACCCACCCACCCCTCTCGGAAGGTGCGTGCCCGGTGGCTTTGCTTGGTGGGTGCGTGGGGTGATTGCTCGAGGGGATACTGGCTGCGAGAGGAAACGGCCTGCCCTTCCTCCTCCTGCCCCCTCCTCCAATCCTGCAATCATAAAGAGACTGATTTAAGGGGAGGACCCTAAGCGTGGATGGAGGGGGGGGGGAGGACACGCACACCCACCCAGGTCTCTGGGAATTCGGCACCCACAGCCCCCCACCTCCACCCCACCCCACCCCAAAACTCCACCCCGGCCCCCGTGCAGGCAGCGACAAGAACCGGTTGCCTAGGGCACCGCCAACGTGTTTAGCGATTGTTGAGGGTGGGAGTGCCCGGGAAGAGGGAAAGACACGCTCCGGTTCGCCTTCGGGGCAGCGGAGATCCCAGCAGAGTCAGCAAGAAGAGGGGGGTGCGGGAAGAAGAAGGGCGTAGCAGCTGGAAACGATTGCTGCGAGACGGCGGCGCTCCGGGGGTTGAGTTGCTCGCCCGCGTTTCCTTGCAGGTCGTGTCTCGTAGGGCCGCGCCGAAGCCTGCCATCAACCCTCGGCGGCGCTTACTCCCGAGCAAAACCGTGCACGGAACCGTTAAGTCAGCACCGGCAGCCCGATGCTACCTGTGCACAGTACAGTTCAAGCCTGCTAAACGGGTCTACTCGGAAGTAAGCCCCCGTGTGCTCAGAGGGACTTTCTTCCTCCGAGCGAGGTGAGCGGTTGCCGTTGAAATCGCACTGGGTGGCCAGTGTGGTTTGCTGCTCTCAGAATTAGCGTGTGCAGAAGGCCCAGGTAGCAATTTTAAGGGTAGCGATTTAGGAGTCGGACCCACACTTGAGTTCGGCGGGTTTACTTCTGAGTAAGCATGCACAAGTTGGGGGCTGCCGGAGCGCTTTCGGGGGGGGGGGTTAGTAAATCCCGCCTGTCCCGCCACTTTAAACTCCCTGCCACCAAATATTTCAATAGCACTGGTGCTTATTTGAAGAGACTTCTCCCTCTCTCTCTCTCTCTCTCTCCCTCCTCCCCAAAACGCAATCGGGCTATCCAATCTGGGTTCTTTTGGAAAGATCAAGTAGCGAATCAACTGCAGTTAAAATAAGGGAGTCTGATCTGTCGAACCCAAGCGAACCTCTTCATGGCGGGGCGAGATAAAAAATAAATAAAGGGAAAATTGGCTTTTGGAGGAGATTGAGGAAAAAAGGAGCAAGTTCGCTCCTCGTTCCTTCTTCGACAGGGAGACAAGTTTATACGTGCGCCCTCTACCGCGCGGACTCCCTTATCAGCATATGGTACATCCAAGCGAGAGCAAAGATTGAGTAGCCTTTTGGCACATTGAGCTGCAAGGCAGGTTGTCAAGCGAGTGTGGGCTGCAGGGTCTCTCCCGAAGCACAAATTCGCCTGCGAGTATCAAATTCGCTCCGCCTGGGAAGTTCTAGAGTCTTGCCAGAACTGCAAAGCAAAAGTGTAGACCTGATCCCATCATGCTTACCCTGAAATAACTGCCACTGAATTCAGTTGGATTTGCTCCCAAGTAAATGAAATTTTAATGGACAGATAGTCCAAACAGAGACAAAAAGGATAACAATTCTGTTGCATCAGGATAGGTGGGTGGATAATACATACCTAGATATATAAGCTGTCGCTACCCTCCAAAGGTGACTTCTGTACAATCACAGAACAGAACACAAACTTTTTTAATAATAATAATAATGCAATATTAATACATAGTGTGTGCAACGTAAGCCATAAAACCAGCTATACATGATCAGAACTGACTCACACCAGTGTAATAAAATCAATTTAGAACCACCTCAACCTTTTACAGCACCACCAGCCAGAAAGCTTCTGGAATTCAATATTGTGATCTCCATCCAATAGGTTAGAAGGCTTTCGAATGAGGATCACAGCCTTGCAAACAAGCCAACAAAAGTTACTAGTCTGAAATGAAATAAAATAAAATAAAATAATTCCTTCCAGTAGAATTTTTTTCTTTTGTTTTGACTATGGCAGACCAACACGGCTACCTACCTGTAACTAGTCTGAAATAATTAGACTCCGAAAAGCACAATACTTCGTAAAATACAGCAATAATTGTACTAGGCTGTTGGGGGCCGGCAGAGATGGGAGACAGCTGTGTTTGAAGACCATGCTTTCAGTGTTCAATGGAGTTAGCACATCACATGGCATCTAGGCATGTGGCAAAATTCATTCCTTCATACCAACCTTCTTCTGCCGTGAGGTCAGCTTCTTAGAGTCTCCTCCAGATCCCACTGCTAACTCAGTTACTATCTGCTTAACCTAATGAGAGGATCTTCTCAGTGGTGGCCCCACCTTTACGGAACAGAATTCCTTCCCCAGAGACACCTGCCTGGCACCTGTGTTGCTATCGTTTTGGTACCATGTAAATACATTTTTTGTCCTCCCGGGTTTTCTCAGTTTTTTAAGTTTTAATCTTCTGGTCTTCACTACGATTTTGTTTGACTCGGTACAGTATTGGTTTTATTGCTATTTTATTTGGGAAGAAACTGCCCTGCAGTCTGCCTGGGGGGAAAGTGCATTGTACAAATATATATATAAAACAAATCTAGTACGAACAGGCTGACAAGTAGAAGCCTGGGCAAATTATATCCGAAGCCTCGCTTGGATTGCCTTAACTGACCAATACATGTCTTACATGGAGTCCTCTGTTGAAACACAATTACCGGTAATATTTGTCCATATCTGATGTACAAATCCCTAATTTGTACGTTCATAAAATGCAAAAACCTTCTACCCGGCCATTTGGTTGACCAATAAACTGAACTGATAAGGAGTGTGTGGGGAAGAAACAGAACCCGGGGGAAGTGGAAATGGTGTTTATTACCGGTATGAATTGACGCTGGAGGGCAGGTGTCTCAGCAGATGATCTTGAAATCTTGAACTCATATTAAGTAATGGTTGTGTCAAGCAACATTCACGGCACCTGCGTCCAAGGTCTCTACTTGGCGGACGGGGGGAACAGAGAAGAAAAAGATGCAGCTGCCTTGAAACATATAAGAAGGTAGCTGGAAAACGGAAGAGTGGAGGTCATCCAAATTGCTTCACATACATCAGTCTGCAGAGTAGCCACTTCCTCTGTTACCTGGCCTTGCTCTTCCACCTTTATCACAGCACTCCGGCATGAAGAAGTGATGTGTTTGCAGGCACAAGGATAACAGAATGTGTCACCTTCCAAATTTCTGTATGTCGGGGAAGGAAGCAAGGCTAGCAAAACACGGTGAAGAGCTAGCAGGGGTGGCCAACTCCCAAGAGACTGTGATCTACTTACAGAGTTAAAAACTGCCAGTGATCTACCCCTTTTTTAGGCATTCAGGTCAAAGTTGTTGTTGAGCTTTTTTTTTAGGGAGGAAATCCCTGTTTTTAGGGGTGCAGGGCAAAATAAATGAGCTTTTTTTAGAGGAGCCAGGGATCTACCAGGGATCTACCACAGACGTCCAGTCATCTACCAGTAGATCACGATCTACCTGTTGGATGTGCCTGAGCTAGAGCATGGTCAAATCTCCACTTATTCCAAATGTGCTCCCATTGCTAGTTTTTGAAACCACATTCACATGAGCCACAATCCATATCAGTCCCGTCGTTCCTTGACAAAGAATGTGATTGGGTGCGTTTTTCTTCTCTCCAACCATCTTCAATCCGACTAGAAAAATTAAGCTGCATTCACGTCGTACTTGGTGTGTACATTTGAGACAGCTGTCGCACATGCATGGCCTCAGTGGTGCAAAGTGCCTTCCATCAGCTTCGGCTGGTGGCCCAGCTGTGCCCGTCTGGACAGGGACAGCCTAACTTCTGTTGCCTATGTGCTGGTAACCTCAAGGTTAGATTACTGCAATGTGGGGCTGCCTCTGAAGACTGCTCAGAAACTTCAGCTGGTGCTAGGTTGCTTGCCAGGGCAAGAAGGTGTGAGCATATAATGCCAACCCTGGCCTGACTGCACTGTCTGCCAATTAGTTTCTGGGCACAACTCAAGGTGCTGGTTTTGAACTATAAAGCCTTAAATAGCTCAGGACCACAATACCTCAAGGACCGCCTCCCGCCATAGGAACCGACCTGTGCTCATCATCTGAGGCCCTTCTTCATGTGCCCTATCCACGAAAGGTCCAGAAGGTGACAACACGAGAAAAGGCCTTTTCTGTGGTGGCTCCCCGTTTTTGGAATGTTCTGCCCAGGGAGGCTCGCTTGGCTCCTTCACTACATATTTTAGGCATTAGGCAACAATGTTTCTCTATTACCAGGCCTTGGGCTGCTTAAACATTTTATGACCTTCTAAATCGTCTTGTGGGAGGAGGGTTACTTAGTTTGTTTGGTGTTCTCATTTTGTATTATGTTGTGAACAGCCTTGCCAGTATACAAATTTAATAAATAATAAATGTGAACAACACTGGAAATGCAACCTGGAACTCAGCAGTGTGCAGCAGGTGGGAGTGAGGTCACCTCTCTGCCATTTAATGTGAACTCACAGCTGTACAGATCTGTGGGATTCAATGCCATTATACAGTCATATATGCCTTTAAATCTCCCTGTGTGGCAGGCAGATAACTCAGCCACAACTTCTCCTTCCCAGGCCTGTTTCGTTTGCTAGACGCCAGTCCCCGACCCTGCCGTTCAACAAATCACTTTCCATGGCCATCAAAAGCCGCTAAACATATATCTTCATCCAGCTCTCGGAACATCAGCAGTGAGAGTCGGCAATCTAAACAATGGTGCAACCATCATTACTAGGAACAAATTGAATGTGGTGCTCAAAGACGCGGGCGCAAAGAGTCTTTGTATGCAACCTTACCTTTACTAGCCGTCCAAATCAGTCTGTGTACATCTTTAAAGGATATTCGAAGGTTCTGTTCATAGAATCATAGAATCATAGAGTTGGAAGAGACCAAAAGGGCCATCCAGTCCAACCCCCTGCCAAGCAGGAAACACCATCAAAGCATTCCTGGCAGATGGCTGTCAAGCCTCCGCTTAAAGACCTCCAAAGAAGAAGACTCCACCACACTCCTTGGTAGCAAATGCCACTGCCGAACAGCTCTCACTGTCAGGAAGTTCTTCCTAATGTTTAGGTGGAATCTTCTTTCTTGTAGTTTGAATCCATTGCCCCGTGTCCGCTTCTCTGGAGCAGCAGAAAACAACCTTTCTCTCTCCTCTATATGACATCCTTTTATATATTTGAACATGGCTATCATATCACCCCTTAACCTTCTCTTCTCCAAGCTAAACATACCCAGCTCCCTAAGCCGTTCCTCATAAGGCATCGTTTCCAGGCCTTTGACCATTTTGGTTGCCCTCCTCTGGACACGTTCCAGCTTGTCAGTATCCTTCTTGAACTGTGGTGCCCAGAACTGGACACAGTATTCCAGGTGAGGTCTGACCAGAGCGGAATACAGTGGTACTATTACTTCCCTTGATCTAGACGCTATACTCCTATTGATGCAGCCCAGAATTGCATTGGCTTTTTTAGCTGCTGCATCACACTGTTGACTCATGTCAAGTTTGTGGTCTACCAAGACTCCTAGATCCTTTTCACATGTACTGCTCTCAAGCCAGGTGTCACCCATCCTGTATTTGTGCCTTTCATTTTTTTTGCCCAAGTGTAGTACTTTACATTTCTCCTTGTTAAAATTCATCTTGTTTGCTTTGGCCCAGTTGTTCCTTAGGAGAATTATGGGAACTGTAGTTTACCCCTCACAGAGTTACTATTCTCAGCGACCTTTAACAAACTACAGTGCCCAGAATTCTTTGAGGGGAAAATGTACTTCCAAAGTATTTTCACAGTATATTGCGTATGCAGCCTTGTTTTATCTGTACAGTACTGTAGTTTTTAACCCGCAAGATCCACATCCCAAATCCAATAGCCAGCTATCCTGTGCAGTCTCAATACCCCTTGATATTTATCTTGTTCCCAAGCGGCACTGAGGCGATGGCAAATATGCCAAGGGTAAACTTCTGTGGGGTGATGGTGAAAATGCAAAATTATATGAGAGACGATTTAAGGCTGCCTTGTGAAGTGCTTCGTTCTGTGGGATTCCACCTTAAAATAGCATTTGCCTTGAGCTGTTCTTGCTAACTATAAAGAGAAACGGAGAGACAAACAAAAGCATGTTTTCTAATGTGAATTTATGGAATGAGGACGCTCACTCAAAATTATTCTATAGCTTGGAGCAAATTAAAGTGGTCTCTTTCTCTTTTACAAATTAGCAGTACAGCCAGGCTGGTTTATCACAACTGGATATTGCTCGGGAAAGAAAAATGTTGGTGCTTCTCACCCCAATTCCCACCCAGTAGTAGGATGTAGCTGCCTAAACTTTTGCATCTCCTAACAGCTGCTTCTTTTCTCCTTGAACAGAGTTGGTTGTTGGTTGAGGCGATGGAGAACCTGTGGGGTCTCCAGATGTCATTGGACCTTATATAGGCTTAAAGAAAGGTGCTTTATAGTGAGTCAAACCATTGGTTGTTGTTGTTCAGTCGTTCAGTCGTGTCCGACTCTTCGTGACCCCATGGACCAGAGCACGCCAGGCACGCCTATCCGTCACTGCCTCCCGCAGTTTGGCCAAACTCATGTTAGTAGCTTCGAGAACACTGTCCAACCATCTCATCCTCTGTCGTCCCCTTCTCCTTGTGCCCTCCATCTTTCCCAACATCAGGGTCTTTTCTAGGGAGTCTTCTCTTCTCATGAGGTGGCCAAAGTACTGGAGCCTCAACTTCAGGATCTGTCCTTCTAGTGAGCACTCAGGGCCGATTTCCTTGAGAATGGATAGGTTTGATCTTCTTGCAGTCCATGGGACTCTCAAGAGTCTCCTCCAGCACCATAATTCAAAAGCATCAATTCTTCGGCGATCAGCCTTCTTGATGGTCCAGCTCTCACTTCCGTACATTACTACTGGGAAAACCATAGCTTTAACTATACGGACCTTTGTTGGCAAAGACCATTGGTACATTTAGTTTAATATTATCTACAATATCAATAGCTCTCCATGGTTTCTCAGCCTTACCGAACTTGGGTCCCCAGCTGTTGATAGACTACAACTCCCATCATCCCTGACCGCTGGTCCTGCTAGCTAGGGATGATGGGAGTTGTACTCCAACAACAGTCGGGGACGCAAGTTTGAGAAACACTGCAAGTGTGCTTTTAAATCGCAGGCATAAGTGACTTACAGTGATTTTTTTTTTTTACATCTGGTATCTTCTACACAGAAGATGCTTTGGGTGCGGAACGAAACATTATAGGATGATGTCATGACAGGGTATACATGCAGAGTCAAGGTTCAAATCCTGCTTCAGTTTTGCTTCATAACAGCAAGATGTAAACACGGATCACCTGGAATCCTGCAAAAGCAGCAAGGAGCCCATATGGGGGTGAGAACGTACTCACAACTCATGCTTGATAGATGCTCCTCGGATTCATCATACATATAAGTTAAACACAGTGCCCAATCTTCTCTAGTGGTCACCTTTTCCCCCCTGGCAGGGTTACTGGGCCTTACAGGCAGAAAATCATCAGGTGAAACTCCCCTCCTTCCCTCCATTTCTCTTTCCAGGAAGACCTGCGCAACCATCAGGAGGTCTGTTCCAGTGTCAGAATCGGGATCTAACTTTTGGAACTCCTTGCTGTTACATATCAGACAGGCCCCTTCTGTATTATTATTAGAGCCAGTGTGGTGCAGTGGTTAAGAGCGGTAGACTCATAATCTGGTGAACCAGGTTCGCGTCTCCGCTCCTCCATATGCAGCTGCTGGGTGACTTTGGGCTGGTCACACTTCTTTGAAGTCTCTCAGCCCCACTCACCTCACAGAGTGTTTGTTGTGGGGGAGGAAGGGAAAGGAGAATGTTAGCCGCTTTGAGACTTCTTCGGGTAGTGAAAAGCGGGATATCAAATCCAAACTCCTCCTCTTCTTCTTCTTCTTCTTCTTCTTCTTCTTCTTCTTCTTCTTCTTCTTTGCAGTGCCTCTTGAAGACTTCCCTTTTCCAACAAGCCTTTTAAGTAGAGGTTTTTTTTACTCCAGTCCATATCTGCACTGGACTTGAAATTGTTTTTGAAATATGCTTTTATTGCTGATGTTTTTATTGTGAAGTCGCTTCGGGATGTTTTTATGGAGAGCGCTTCAGAAACAAAACGAGTAAATAAATAGACGGGAGTGAGAATTCTGCCCAGACAGACAGAATTCTGCCAAGCACAACTCTGGGAACACATGGCAATGAATGAGGCGGTCTACCCAATGCAGCCCCCGCTTGAAAGAATTGAAGCACATCGCTTTTATTCAGAATTAGTATCCTGGCAGAACCTCTAGATCTGGGGTTTTTTCTATTTGCTCTGTGGAACTTTGCCATATGCAAAACCACATGCCAACCCAGAATATGACCCCCTGGCACATGAGGCTTCAGTGGGTGACTCCGTGAACCCAATGTGGAAAAAAAAACATTTACCACCCTGACCACACGGTCATTCATCAGGCAGGGTCGCTTGTGTTCTAGACATTGTTTCTGTTTCCAGCTGTTCAACGCTATTATTAGCCAAGTCATAAACATGCACCTGACCTTATAGCGGGGGCAGCATGAGACACAGTCAGATGCCACTTGTTCCAAAAGCTGACTCAAAAATGCTTGATTAACGCTAATATTTCAGAAACTTTGCCTGCCATCTTTGGTTGATGGCACTGCTTAGCTCAGACTGCAGTACCGTACTTGACTGGGGAAACTTGGTTGACTATAGCAGAATTTGGATTGCCAGCTTTCTAAATTGGCCCCTCTCCTGGACTTATTAACAGCAGCCTGGCACACAGAAATCAAGCGGGGAAATATTTCAGTGGTATGGAGAAAAAGTGATAGGGAAAGCTTTTCGTGCCAGACAGAGGGTCCCCTCCAGAATGGGGCTTTATTGCGGCTCGTGTTTTGCAATGTAGTCTCGACACAGCCGTAGGTGGTGGATTTATCCTGCTTTAGTTTGCGATGCAATGCGTACCCAATGCTACCACATTACTGGTGTCTGGAGGGGCTATAGCGCAACGAAAACAGCACAAAAGCAAACATTTGTGGTATAAAAAGCGACAGGGTTTCAGCAGGAAGCTACAGGATATGCGCCAATGGGAAATGAAGAAGCACAAACACCCTTCAAAACTTTTGCAGGCACAAACAGTATTAAAGTGGGATTGCATATGACCGCCCCAATAACATAATGGGCACAAATCATCACAAAAGTGCTATAAAAAGGATGTCTGGAGAAGCCCCTAAGGTGATACGATCACCACCTTCAAATATTTGAATGTCTGCCGCAAAGATAATGGAGTGCATTTGCTTTCAGTCGCTTCACAGGGTAGGACTTAAACAGTGGGTTCAAATTTAAAAGAAATTGAATGATTTAGACTATCCACTAAGAAGAACAGCTGAGGAACAGATTGCCTCAGAAGGTGGTGGATTTTCTTTATTATTTTTTTTTAAAGTGGAAAATGGCTGGCTACCTATCCACAGCATCAGTAGCTGTAGCAACAGAGTTCCTGTGTCAGTAGAGAGGTTGAGCTTGATGTCCTCTGAGGTCCCTGCCCACCAAAATTCTACTGTTAAAGGCACATGAGCAAGGCTGGTAAAAAACATGGCAACCCTGATGCATAGCTGTCAATTTCCCCCTTTTTTTAAGGGAAATCCCCTTATTCCGAATAGGATTCCTCACAAGAAAAGGGAAAAGTTGACAGCTATGCCCTAGTGGGAGATTATAGTTGAATGTGCACACCTCAGGTTGCAGTGACTACTGTATTATCATGTCACCTTCAAGACTGAAAAGTTTTCATTTTGTATAAGACAGGTAAAACTATAATTACATGCCACAGGTGGTAAAAGGGCCTCCATCTATTATTATTATTCTTATTAGTGCTGCCAGCTCCAGGCCCAGAGCCTAAAAATATCTGGGGAACAGCAGCACCTTCTTTCCTATTGTCTGAATAGGACAACGTCTGTTCCTGTGTAAACAGGAACTTAATTTGCAGTCATCTGCAGGTTTTAATGTTTATGTTCCAGCTCTGAAATGGCGTAACTGTTGCAGGACAGTGATGGGGGGGCACTTTTGCTCCTCCACGTGTTGTTGGATGTCAGGAATGTGGGGTGTGATCCATGAGAAGCAGTCAAGTACAACGTTCCTTGTAACACTAGAGAAGACATGCGAGGGAATGTTTGGTCCAGCCAGTCAAAACTTCCTGTTCCTCCTGGCTGGAGCATCCTTCCTTTTGCATGTGATAGAAGGTGGGCGTGACCTAACCTGTCCAGGTAACAAAAGGACGAGTCGAGTCACGCAGCAGCAGCAGCAGCACCCTCTTTTTTACTTCCTTCTTCATTTGACCAGCTTCTATGTAGGACTGCCCTACTAGCTCTCAGCTAGCAGAAGCACTGGGATTATTCCCCCATATGGGGTAGATCCACATGTACATATTTATAACTAAGTCTGCCTTCAGGAATCCAGCTGTGAACTGATGTGAGTACTGTAAACTTTTTTTATCGACTTTGAACAAGATTGTCGTGTCTTTATTCTTTTAAGAGGGATTCAAAGGAACTTACCAGGAACAGATTGAATTGTATAATAGTGAGAGGTTCACACGAGCCTGCAACCAGCTATCTATCCGCTGTGCATATAAAAGGGGAATGTAACTCTACTACATAAAGGAACTTGCTAGCACAAGTTAGGAAGGATATTCATAAATTTTATATCCTCTCCTGCCACCCTGAACATTCCCACAAGGAAGGTTTTGGGCATCACATGGCAAGACAGATTCTCAAACAAAGATGTGCTCTCCCAACCCCACATTCCCAGCATGTTTGCAGTCCTATCTCAGCAACATCTATGCTGGGTTGGTCATGTCCACAGAATGGAAGATGGCAGGACCCCCAAGGATGTGCTCTACAGGGAGCTGGCTTTAGGTACCAGGCCTGTCGGCAGACGAGGTCTATGTTACAAAGACTTCTGCAGATGCGACAGAAAGGCTGGCAACATCACCCCCGCCATGTGGGAATCCCTTCCAAACCACCACAGTGCCTGGAGACAGGCAGTCAAGTCATGTATCCACAACAATGACCAGAGGAGGAATGATGGCTGGGAGGAGCGCAGAAGAACTGCCATGGTGCATCTGCGAAAGCACAACCAAGTACCTTCATCTGCCCCAGCTGCAACAAAACATGTCTCTCCTTTATCGGTTTCTACACCTACAGCTGGTGCTGTAAACTTCCGGCGGTTTGACTTCACCAGCGAATGTGCACTCCTCCATTGTCTCCTGAGACAGACAGATGCCAACTCTGAGAGAACAGCTCCGGTTATTCCTGTCCATTATCCATGCTGACTGCTATATTGTTACAGGCACAGCTGCTGTGTCCTGTCCTGTTAAAAGGAAAAAAAGTTGGGAATCCTACCTTTATCCAAACAAACAAAGTCCAAATTCAATGCAAACTGAATCAGAACTACTTTAATATATATGATCTTAAAGTTATAGAGTTTTTAAAGGAATCTTTAAGGCTAAGGGCTCCTGTACATTAGGCTGAGTCATTCTGTGATATTCTGAGCTTATTCACTGTCTGATGAGACTTTCTGAAGACCCGCCAGCCAGATTTCTCCTACACACACACCTTACTGTTAGTGTTGTTTTAAACTTCCTCCCTCCCAGCATTGTAAATGGCTGAAGAACATTTGGACTGAGAGATATGGCTCCTTTTGCGATTTACATTTCTCTAGGCGATCCCCGCAAGTCACTTTCCGTATGCAAATATGGATGGCAATCAGATTAGCCAGTGATTCACATATTACTTAATCTTACCTGTTCTTGATCCACACCTGTGCAAATAACACAGGAAAGTGAAAACGTACGCATCCACAAAAGATCTTTCACAATATCCCGAGCTTTGCACACTAAATTTCCCCAAAGAATTCCAGGTGTGGTTTTTTTTAATCTCCTGGCTCCTCTGCTGCCCTTTCAAATCCTCACCCACCTAGGGCAGCACCAAGCTCTGCTTTTTTTGGGGGGGTGGGCAAAGCGAGTCAATAGCCACAAAGTCAGGTCTTAATGGGCAGATCCCCTCACTTGTTGAACCAGCTTCTAGTGATATCTTCTCTTGCCTTTGACCAAATCAGTGAAGGCAAGCCCCCAGACATTTCTGCCCTCCATCCAAAAGCAGAACACCTCCGCCACTGTGGTATGGCTCTGTTATCTTTCCACTGCCCCTCACTGCCTGCTCAAACAAGTTGCAGTGCATTTACCTCCTTCCTTGAGCAGGAGACCCCGTTCCCTAAGCAGAATGTCTGGGGGGGGGGGAAGTGATGCAAGGCTGTCTGATTATACATATCGCCACCTGGGCTGCCAAGCAATACCTGTAGGACCTTTGGCAGGATGCAGCTGGCTGGGCCAGAGAACAGAGGCATCTCTCAAGAGGAGGAGGAAAAGTAGAGGCCCAGGGCAAAGGGGTGAGGCCAGTGGAAGGAGGTGGGGAAATGGAAATTAGGAGAAAGGTGAGGATGTGACTCACAAGCAGCAGCTGCTTCCAACTCCACAAAGGCACACCAGGTGTCCTGAACCACAAACCGCTACACTAAGGCTACCTGCCCTATTTACAGAAGACACTCCTCTCTTGGAAGTTCTCTACTTAAAGGGCTGTTGCTTGGTTTAAAGAACATGAATCATCAGAAGAGACAGGCAGCAAAAGAGGCCTTGAAGTTGGGTCATCTACAGTTAGCAGCAGATTTGGGGGTCTTAAATTTCAGTGGCGCCCTGTGTGATGCCAAAATTTGGCACCCTCCCTTGCCTTCCATTCTGCATAATAGTTGCAGCACCCCCCCAGGCTCTGTGCCCAGTGTGACCAAACCAGTCATGCTCCCCTAAACCGCAGACCCTCAAAGTATCCCTATTTTCCAGGGACAGTCCCAGATTTACAGAAGCCGTCCCAGTTTCTGATTTGATCCAGCTTTCCTTTAAAGGTAAAGGTACCCTTGACCGTTAGGTCCAGTCATGGATGACTCAGGGGTTGCGCGCTCATCTCGCTCTATAGGCCGAGGGAGCCGGTGTTTGTCCGCAGACAGCTTCTGGGTCATGTGGCCAGCATGACTAAGCCGCTTCTGACGAAACCAGAGCAGCGCACAGAAACTCCATTTACCTTCCCACCACAGCGGTACCTATTTATCTACTTGCACTTGACGTGCTTTCGAACTGCTAGGTGGGCACAGTAGCTGGGACCGAGCAATGGGAGCTCACCCCGTTGTGGGGATTCGAACCTTTGACTTTCTGATCGGCAAGCCCTAGGTTCAGTGGTTTAGACCACAGCGCCACCCACGTCTTTAGGACATCCATTTTTCATTGGAGAAATGTTGGAGATTATGACATTTTGAGACACACACACACACACCCCCGAGCCAAGGACATAAGTACAGTAACTATACAACTTATAGAAGACAAACTGAAGGCAGCCCAGTATAGGGAATTTTTTAAAAAAATGTTTAACGTTTTATTATGTTTTTTATATATATTGCAAGCCTCTCCGAGTGGTTGGGGCAACCTAGTCAGAAGGGTGGGGTATTATAATTATAATAATTATTTTTATTGAATAGGACATCCCTATTTTCATCAGCGAAAACAAAATAAAATAAAAAATTCCTTCCAGTAGCACCTTATGTCGCGGGCCCTTCGCCCTGTACAGCCCACCCCCGGACGTTTTACGGTCTATGAGTGCTGCACCAACGACAAACAGTCCCCAGCTGCAGCCCTTCAGACTACTAGCTGGATCCTGCTTACTTCATTCACCACAGACGAGGATATTGTGAACTAAAAAGATGTTTATTGCGTACAAAGCTTGTGGTTGCTGATAAAATAAAGGTTGTTCAATAAGCTTATAACAGTTGTCCTATACCGGCCTAATACCTCTAAATGTTACCGGCCTAATACCTCTAATAGTTAACTAAATATCAATAACAACGCGTTTCACAATCTCTTTATCCTCTCTGCTAACATCCACCTAAGACTCTATACTCCCAGCTCTATCTCTTGACTCACACTTCAACTTCAACTCTCCTCAACTACCCTCACTGCCCACTGGGAGGGGTGTTTTATACCCAGGCTAAGCCCGCCCCTGAGGGTTCTAACTGTCAGAAAAAAATTAACCCCTACCTGGCATAGGGCTAGTTCTCCACATACCTCCCTCCTTTTTAGGTTTGTATCAGAGGAGTTACTAGCCAAAGTATCCCTCTGATACAAACAACATTTTTAAACATTAACATAAACAATACATTTTATAACTCTTACCTATATTACCTAACTATAGCATAAACAGTTACATCTTCAGTAAAAGTACATATGGTTGTGAACATTATATACATGCAATATTACATAGTACCAGTGACATGCAATATCGTTGTGGTGATGGCTTGTCTTCGGATCAGCCGTGGCTCCCTGGTTTTCGAGACAACGCATCAGCCACAATGTTCAGGGTTCCTTTTACTGATTTGATGGTGAAATCAAAGTCCTGCAAGATTAATGCCCACCTCATTAACTTGCTGTTGGTCTTCATGGATCGTAGCCAGATCAGCGGTGAGTGATCCGTACAAAGTTCAAATGCTCGTCCCCACAGATACGGCTTTAAACGTTGCAGAGCCCAGATGATGGCCAAACACTCTTTCTCGATCGTCGACAGATGTTTCTCCCGAGGCAACAACTTTTTGCTGAGGTAGACGACCGGATGTAGTTCGTTCTCAGCTCCCGGCTGGCATAACACAGCGCCAAGTCCATCATTAGACGCGTCAGTGTAGACCGTAAATGGCTTGCCAAAATCAGGTGTAGCTAGTATTGGTTGGGATATCAGTGCGTTCTTCAGCTTGTCAAAAGCAGTTTGACAGGCTGCTGTCCACGTGATGGGGTCTGTTATTTTTTTCCCTGTCAGACTAGACAAAGGAGCAGCTATTTCACTAAATTTGGGGATGAATTTACGATAATACCCCACCAGTCCCAAGAATGCTCTCACTTTCTTCTTGGTTGTGGGTTTCGGCCAAGTCGCGATGGCTTCTACTTTTGCAGATAAGGGTTTAATCTGCCCATCCCCAATCATATGACCCAAATATTTGATAGAACTGCCCCCAATGTGACATTTTGCCGCCTTGATGGTTAGGCCTGCCTCTTGGATTCTTTGTAACACTATTTTTAAGTGCCCTTTATGCTCCTCCCAAGTTTTACTAAATATGGCGATATCGTCAAGATACGCAATTGTAAAGTCATATAACCCATTTAAAACTTTATCCATGAGGCGTTGGAAAGTGGCTGGTGCGTTTTTTAGACCGAACGCCATGACTGTAAATTCATATAAACCGATAGGACTTCTGAAAGCGGTCTTTTCCCTATCTTTTGGGTCCATTGGAATCTGATAGTATCCTTTTGTTAAGTCCAAACTAGATATGTATTTACAGCTTCCAATTTTCTCGATTAAATTGTCGAGCCTAGGCATAGGATAGGCATCTGATTTTGTCACATGGTTAAGACGACGAAAATCCAGACAAAATCTTATAGTTCCATCGGGCTTATCTAATAAAAGGACAGGGGCTGCCCATGCACTACTCGAAGGAACAATAATGCCTGCTTTTAACATCTCCTGAACTTCCTCGGTTACAGTCTTTATATAATGGCCTGTAATCCTGTACGGAGCCAATGCAATGGGTTTGGCATCGCCCGTATCAATCTGATGCATTACCCCTTTAGCAATACCTGGTTTATTGCTGAACGTGGGTGCATAGTGTTTCAAAATTTGTTTTACATCTTCTTGTTGGGACTGCGATAGTTGGGGGTCCAACTTAATGTCAGTTATTGGACAGGGTTTCTCCTCCCTTTCCCAACAAGGTATTGGCATGTCTTGGGGATCTTCTTTAATAGCAAATAATGACCACCCTTCTGCTTTATAATAAGGCTTTATCATATTCACATGCACGACCCGCCTGCATTCACCGTATTGAATTATATAGTTTACATCATTCATTTTTGAAATGATTTTAAAAGGACCTTCCCATGTCAGTTGTAACTTATTCCCTTTTACTGGTCTGATTAATAAAATATCCTGTCCTGGCTCAAAAGATCTCACACGTGCCTTTTTGTCATACCAAACTTTCTGTTTGTGCTGAGCAACCTTGCAATGTTCTCCTGCCAGTTCCAGTGATCGTTTGAGAGTGTTTTGCAATTTAAATAGGTAATCAACTACATTCTCAGAATCCCCAACCGGCCGTCCTTCCCAATTAAATCTTAATAAATCTAGGGGACCCTTGACTTTTCTCCCAAACAATAATTCAAAGGGACTAAAACCCGTGCTTTCCTGGGGTATGGATCTATAAGCATATAATAAGGCTTGTATATTGTCATCCCAATCGTGAGGATGTTCCGTTACATATGCCCTCAGCATTCTTATCAGGCTTCCATTAAAACGTTCTACCAATCCGTTCGTCTGAGGGTGATAAGCGGTACTGGTGATATGTTTTATCCCACACCTCTCCCACAAACGCTGCATCAGTTTAGAGGTAAATGAGGCTCCAAGGTCTGTCACGATCTGTTCTGCAAACCCTAGCCGACACATATAACTTATTAGAGCTGAAGCCACTGTTTCAGTCTCTATGTTTCGTAACGGAATCGCTTCCGGATATTTAGTCGCAAAATCCACAATAGTCAATAAATAATGATGTCCCCTGCGACTGGCTTTTGGCAGTCGTCCAATAATATCTATTGCTAAACGTTGGAAGGGTTGGGAAATTATAGGCAAGGGGCATAATTGTGCTTTCGTTTTATCTTGCCCATGTCCTTGTAATTGGCAAGTATGGCACGTTCGACAAAATAACTTTATTTGCTTGCCCATCCCAGGCCAAAAGAAATTTCGGGACACCCTTTGTTTGGTTCTGGTGATTCCCAAGTGACCTCCAAAGATACTGCCATGTGCATGTTGTATTATCTTGGTTCTAAATTCAGTAGGTACTATCAGTTGCCTGTGGATTTCATTACCCCCTCTATTAGGCTTTAAAAGAATCTCTCTGTATAGCAACCCATTGTTGACTATAAACCGCTCCGGGCTTTCCGGGGTTAATACTGTATTCAAGGCTGTGGCTTGAAAATATTTCTGTAAATCTGTATCTAGTTTCTGCTTGGCTGCAAAACTAGCTGCTTGACTATTTGTAACTGGCACTAAACTTGTATCTTGTGTCAGTTCAACAATTGTATCAGGCCTTTCCTCCTGAGGTAACTGTCGCAGTTTTTGTGCCCTAGTAATCACAAATGCACTCTGTACATGGTCAAGTAGATCCCACCCAATTAACATTGGAGCTGGGATTTCTGGTGAAACTGCTACTTGCCATTTTCCAGACCATTGTTTATATGTCAGATTAACTAATGCGACTGGCAAGATTTCTGGCTGTTTTGATATTCCTTTTAAACTGATTGTTTTGCCTTTAATAAAGTCTTCTGGCTTTAATAAATCAGGATGTACAATACTAATCTGAGACCCTGTGTCTTTTAAGCCTTTATATTGTTTACCATTCACCCAAATTTCTTCTCCTGTTTTGTGTAATAGCATGTCATCTTGTTGAATTATATAGCACCTCACAACTTGGGCCACTGGTAACTCATCAACCTGTTCTCTAGACTGGGCCTCGGTTGCCGTGGCAACCATGTTGGCAGTTGGCTCTGTCTCCACAGTTTGGACACAATATGTCTGCTTCTGAGGGATAGTATTTGCACTCCTAGTTCTGAGTTCAGTTCTACAGTCCACCTGTCGATGGCCTTTTCTCCCACATTGCCAACAGATTAATTCAGGCCTTTTACCCTCACTATATTTATTTACTTTTCCCTCAGTCCCCCCCGTTGTCATAGTCGTGTTATGGGGAACATTTGCATTGGCGGGAAAAATTTTATTGGCAGTTTCTGTGGTAAATTTTGTGGGCTGTTGCATTCTCTTAAACTTATTTGTTTCCCAATTTTTGTCCTTATATTTTGGGGCATCATAAGCGTGTTCTCGGATTTCATTTATTTCATCTGCCAGATTAGCAGCTTCCAGGATGGTTTTAGGTCGTCTTTCTTTAATTAAATACTTCAGATGACTATTAATCGTGTCATAAAATTGTTCTAATGCGAACACCTCTTTTATTTTCGCCACAGAATCAGCACCCTCCTGTTCTAGCCACTTGTTTAAATAATTTGTAGTTTTAGCTCCTAGTTGAGCAAATGTTTCCTCACGCAATTTTTTTTATTGTTCTAAACTTTTGTCTCAGTTGTTCTGCAGTAATTCCGAATCTCACATAAACCAACTGTTTAAATGCTTCAAAATCTTTGGATTGATCAGATGGCATTTGAGAATAAATCTCTGTTAATGTTCCACTAATACGAGCTCTCAGTATTTGCATTTTCTCCTCATCTTTTACTTCAAAATCTTCGCAAGCCCTCTCAAAAGAAATGATAAATGCTTCAGGGTCGTCTTTATCTCTGAAGTCAGGGAATCTTTTTAAATCCACCCTGCTAGGATTTTGTGTGGAACTATTGTTGTTGTTTCTATTTTCTACAGCTGATAATTCAAGTCTTTTCATTTCTAATAAATATTCTCTTTCCTCCCTTTCTCTTTCTCTCTCAATAGTTAAGGTCATTTCTTTCTCTTTTAGTTTCATTTCTTTCTCTTGTAGTTCTCTTGCCTCTCTCTCTCTCTCTCTCTCAATATTTAATTCTCTCTCTTTTGCTTCAGCTTGTAATTTTAATTCTCTCTCTTTTGCTTCAGCTTGTAATTTTAATTCCCTCTCTTTTGCTTCAGCTTGTAATTTTTTCTCTCTTTCCTCAGCTTGCAATCTCATTTCCAATTCCTTCAGTTTATATTCTTGTTCTAGTTTCCATTTCTCAAATTCCTCTGAGGCTTTAAAACTAGTCCCCTCAGCAGGATTTTTGTTAACTGTTTCAGTACTGGTTTCCTCAATCTGGGAAACCCCATTTTCTTCTTCAGAGCTTTCTACTTGTGAGTCCCTAAGAGCTGTTTTAGTCTTTCTAGGTGGCATTTTCTATTTATTTGGTGGTATTATTTCTGTACTTAAATCAAGGATGTTTCAGTTAAACTATTTCTTCAGGCTCAGTTTCCACAGTTTAGGTCCAAAGTCACGCCTAAAGTTACCTCAGTGCACTTTGTCCAGCGTACTTTTCCGACCTCTCACTATAAACCTTTCTGCCTGAAATAGTTTCCAACGCAAAGTATCTTTGTAACTCTCTCACAATCTCACAGTCTTAGGCGCTATCACACCACACCCTAGGGCCAGGTAATTCCTCTCTGAATTCCCCTTCTCCCTTTCCAGGTGTATGCGATCCCCCTTCCTGACTAGATTGTAGAGTCTCACAGAAGTTTGCTTAAATCCTCTTTAAGCCTCACACTTCACACAATGCGTCACCCTTAAATCTTTCTTGTACCTTGGCACTTCTTGCCAACACTTTAGATCTATCTTTGATCTTGATGTGACCACCACTTTATGTCTATCTTTCGTCCCGACGCTGCCACCACTTTAATGTCGCGGGCCCTTCGCCCTGTACAGCCCACCCCCGGACGTTTTACGGTCTATGAGTGCTGCACCAACGACAAACAGTCCCCAGCTGCAGCCCTTCAGACTACTAGCTGGATCCTGCTTACTTCATTCACCACAGACGAGGATATTGTGAACTAAAAAGATGTTTATTGCGTACAAAGCTTGTGGTTGCTGATAAAATAAAGGTTGTTCAATAAGCTTATAACAGTTGTCCTATACCGGCCTAATACCTCTAAATGTTACCGGCCTAATACCTCTAATAGTTAACTAAATATCAATAACAACGCGTTTCACAATCTCTTTATCCTCTCTGCTAACATCCACCTAAGACTCTATACTCCCAGCTCTATCTCTTGACTCACACTTCAACTTCAACTCTCCTCAACTACCCTCACTGCCCACTGGGAGGGGTGTTTTATACCCAGGCTAAGCCCGCCCCTGAGGGTTCTAACTGTCAGAAAAAAATTAACCCCTACCTGGCATAGGGCTAGTTCTCCACACCTTAGAGACCAACTAAGTTTGTTCTTGGTATGAGCTTTCGTGTGCATGCACACTACTTCAGATACCAATGCATGCACACGAAAGCTCATACCAAGAACAAACTTAGTTGGTCTCTAAGGTGCTACTGGAAGGATTTTTTAATTTTATTTTGTTTTGACTATGGCAGACCAACACGGCTACCTACCTGTAACTTCATCAGAGAAGTGCTGGATGGTTTGAAAACTGCCTCTGCACATGGGCTGCAGATTGTGTGGGCCCTTCCTCACTGTGGTAAACTCTCATCTAACAAAGTGCATTTCCATAGGAAAAAGGTATGTAGATATGCCCTCCTTTTGGGCAATGCATAAAAAATGTTTACTCCGCATGGAGAGGATTTGTGGGCTGGGCTGGATTCTCCAGAAACAACATAGTATGCTTGAGTGAAAGCTTTCAAGGCAACAACGTTCCTTAATCTTACACAAAGTACAGGGGAATGACACTTAACATATGTTCAGGGACACTCTCTCCATAGCTGTCAACTCCCCCCCCCCTTTTTAAAGGGAAATTCCCTTATTCTGAATAGGATTCCTCGCAAGAAAAGGGAAAAGTTGACAGCTATGACTCTCTCCCAGTGCTTCCCCCCCCCCCTACGCATACCCCTAAACATTTTGTGAATCTTTGTACTTTTGTCCATTTACTTTATTTATTTTTCCTGATTTGAACTATAAAATGGTGGGAGGTTTTTTAATCAAAATGAGAGTACCCCTAAACATTTTTTTAGAAGGAAAAAAAAAGCACTGCTCTCTCCTATATTGTGAAATCAGGTCTGAGCCCCTATCTCAAAAACACGTGGCAGAACAGAGCTCAGGCATAGGACCATTGCTATGAACCCGTCGTCACTCAAGGTTTGCTAGCAAAGGCAACTTGAGGCGGGGAAACACAATCGCAAAAGCTGGGTTATAATATGATGCTGTTTCTTACGCAGCGGTATTGCTGGTAGATTCACACCCAGGTCTAAATTAGACCCTGAAAACCAGCGCCCTTCCTGCGTACCAGTGGCAAGGCTTGTGATTACACGCCTGTGAGTCGATTTAAAATGCTGAAATCCTGCCCAGCGTGAGCAGAGTTGATAACTTGTGACTGGCAATGCTGCTCTGCCTTTAACAGTGCCCTAGCATCCAAAAAACGATAGCAGTGAAACCGTTTCGGATATCAACCAATCTCCGGCCTTCTTTCTGCCTGCTGGGCTGCTGCAAAAGGCAAAAGAACAGTAAGGTTGACAGAATGACACCTCCTTCTATTTGCCCTTGTCTCAAACGTCTTTTCAAAATCATTATTATCAGGCGTTAGAGAAGGCCTTTAGTTCTCCGGCAGAGCACCTTCTCGGCATACATATAGGTGCCCCTTCAGCCACTGACGTTCATAACTCGCCCTTCCTCCCCAACGGGAGCCCAGGGTGGCTCACAG
The DNA here is from genome assembly GCF_009819535.1 of Lacerta agilis. Classification (NCBI taxonomy): domain Eukaryota; kingdom Metazoa; phylum Chordata; class Lepidosauria; order Squamata; family Lacertidae; genus Lacerta; species Lacerta agilis. The sequence goes on from NC_046318.1 coordinate 71,278,326, forward strand.
AAAAATAAAATTCTATTAGAACAATGTTAAACGACGCAATAACATATTTCAGCCAGCTGTTAAAACCAGCCGTGTTAAAACTGCATAAAACGACCAGCTGAAACTCTTACGAACTCATCAAATAGGAACTCAGCCCTAGCTCAGTACTGTCCACACTGACTGGCAGCAGTTCTCCTGGGTTTTAGGCAGGAGTGCTTCTCAGCCTCTAAAGTGCACTCTGACATTTTAGCAGGTTTTTCCTTGATGGAATAGGATGTCTAATTTTTCAGCTGATGACAGCATGCCCAACTTCACTTAAAGGCGAAAGAGCAGGCCAAGCTGTCGTCGTCCCCCCCCCCCCGCCGCCGCCCCGTATCACGTGGCAACCTTACTCCCTCTAATTATCAGACTCTCAAGCTTTAAGTAGGACTGCCCATGCATGCCCATTCATAAGCCTGATTTCCCGTTTCACAGAGCAAGCCGGTCCACAGCGAAGGCTTCTGACTGTGGGATGGTACTCCATTCGTTGGCTAAGCCAGAGGGCTTGAGTAGTGCTGTTGAGAGATGTTAAATAATTTTCTGAAGTCCTTTAGAGAGGGGGAAGCAGGAAAGGGAGAGAGGATCACAGCGCTCTCTGTAGAAGCCAGTGAATAGGAGGTGAAGGACACATGTAAATTCCACTTCTCTTGTCCTGGCATTCCTTGGGGAAGTACTCAGAGCCCCTCGTTGGGGCTCTTCTCTCGGTTTAATTTGAATATCCTTGCACATTAAAGATTAGTGTGTTTAGCCTCATGGTAAGAGTAGGCACTTAGTTTGCACAGGAGACGTAACGAATCTTAGGGCACGGATGGCCGGCGGGGTGGGGCGAGGGAGCGGAGGGTGGCACTGATTCAGCCAGTCATATTTAAGGCCTTTGGGGCTGCTCGGATCTATAATCAAGGCTGGCTCCATTTTTAGGAATGCAAGAAGCTGCTTTAGACGGCAACAGGCCATTGATCTATGTAGCTCAGTAATCCGGGGAGAGCCTAGTTAAAGTGTGTCAGGGATGATTTCCAAATATTGTGTTTCTAGCTTGCAAGGCTCAGCATAGGTTAGGAAAGAAATTTGACGGCTGGTTTCTTTTGGAACAAGTTGAAATGGTCTATTTTTCTTTACGAAGCATGCTCTTTGAAATGGACATTACCCTCATCTAAGATGTGGCGAAAGGGCTGTAAATGTCGCCGCTTCCTCTGTCAGCATGTGACAGGGGCCACACTCCGGGAATGGCTTCGACTGGCCAATGAAACCAGGTGAGTGTAGCTGATGGGTCTCAAACCCTCGGTGAGTTAAGGATTTCTTCTCTGTGTGAAGACATGCTCTGGTGCATTGAGCAGACAAGAACAATAGTGACCTACAGTGGTGGGTCCGACAGCCAATAAGGCAGTTTCTGCATGTGCTGTAGAGGGAGGCGAGGGGCAGATGGGGCTCATCCACCTGGGAATTTAGCCTATTTAGGAGAAGGAAGACATTGACCCAAAACCTCTGGTGCCTTGCAGGAAACGGAGATCTTGGGGGAGAAGAAAAGCCTCAGGAGGAAACCCTAAACAAATCCAGAGTGGAGTCCTTAAGGCAGTTGGATGGCAGCTTGCACGCCTTCTTCTAGCACCTCCTGCAGCCAAGCTGGTACCAAACATCTTGCTCTGCTTTCCTTTGGACCACATCAGCAAGACTGAGATGCGGGTCTTGTCTGGGCAGCCCAGGAACTCCATGTACACTGCCCAGGCATGTGCCCTGGGAAGGTCACTTCAGTGCAGTTTGATTTTTTTTTTTAATAAGAATTTATTAAGTTTGATTTCATCCCTGGAGACACACTCCAGTGTCTCTTGAGACAGATGGATGCCAACCCATTATTCTCTCTCCTGTTTAGTTTAGAGCTGTTAAACTATATTGGTTCAGTTGAATTGTTTGGTATTGGTATTTATTGATGTACAATATAATTTCTAATAAAGTAAAGGGAACCCTGACCATTAGGTCCTGTCGCGTACAACTCTGGGGTTGCGGCGCTCATCTCGCTTTACTGGCCGAGGGAGCCGGCGTACAGCTTCCGGGTCACGTGGCCAGCATGACTAAGCCACTTCTGGCAAACCAGAGCAGCGCACGGAAACGCCATTTACCTTCCCGCCTATTTATCTACTTGCACTTTGGCGTGCTTTCGAACTGCTAGGTTTGCAGGAGCTGAGGCCAATCAACGGGAGCTCACCCCATCGCGGGGATTCGAACTGCCGACCTTCTGACCGGCAAGCCCTAGGTTCTATGGTTTAACCCACAGCACCACCCATGTTTCTAATATATCCTATCTGGATATATTAGAAGAAGAAGTCTGAAGAAGTGTGCATCTGAAGTGTGCCTCTGAAGAAGTGTGCATGCTCACGAAAGCTCATACCAAGAACAAACTCAGTTGGTCTCTAAGGTGCTACTGGAAAGAATTTTCTATTTTGTTTCGACTATGGCAGACCAACACGGCTACCCACCTATCTGGATTGTTACCTTTAACTGTATGCCTCTGATGACCAGTTGCTGGGGACTGCAGTGCTGAGCCTGCATCATGTTTGCAAGCTCCCCATCAGCATCTGGTTTGGCCACTGTGAGAACAGGATACTGGACTCGGTGGGCCTTTGGCCTGATCCAGCAGCCAGACTCTTCTTAGCTCCTAAAGTATAAACAAAAACCAGCAGAAAGGCGGTATTTTCTGTTTCTTGTCAGCTGATGATATAGTCCAAGTTCCAGCCTCTTTCATCCATAGAGAGAGGGCAGAGAGCCTTGCAGATGGAAGCTGGGGCTTCCAGATGGCAAATGACGCTGACCCACAGAAGCAGCTGTTTCCGGCGACTGCCTTGAATCTCTGCAGTGATGATGTCCCTGCAAGTGAGCAAACCAGTCAGCAGTGGGACCCGAGCGCTTCCCCGAGAGGAGATCATCATCTCAGTTGGTAGCTCTATTGGATTAGAATTGATTGTCCCAAGAGAGACAAGAAAAGGCTCCAACGAGCTGTAAGAATTGCAGAAAGGGTAATTGGTGTTAGCTTGCCTTCAATAGAGACAATTTATGCTACCCGAGTTAGGAAGAGAGCAGAGAGAATTGTAGCAGATCCTTTACATCCCGGTCATCATCTGCTTGATTTACTACAGGAGTTCATATACAAAATCGGCCAGGCACAAGAATAGTTTTTTCCCTTGTGCCATTAAATTGTTAAATTCATAGTTGTATAGCTGAAGGGGGGGGGGTAAAATGTACTTGGCCAATAATAAATTATTCCTATTCCTATTCCTATTCCTATTCCTATTGTACAGTATGTATATACTGTTGCTTTAAACACGCACACACAGGAGAAAGGGAGCGAGAGAGTTTTTCAAACTACATAGGAAGCTGAAAATAGCTAAGGGCAGAAATGTAATTGCTGGGCACTGCTTTTATTGCCTCTCAGAGAGCAAAGGACAGGCCTTTTTGAACATCAGATATCCTGGCCCGACCGTTGACCCCTCACTGTGTCAATACTCACACCAGGCTGACAGTATCAAAGTCTTTTGCAATATCAGAAATGGATCAAATAGAAACCCTGACCTTTGCCTCCACCAGGACAAAATCACTGAGCAATTAGAGAAAGGCTATTCAGATACACCCTTTCCTGAAACCTTGGAGGTTGCTGGCAGGGGTGGGAATCCTTCCAAAAAAAGCAATAAAATAAAGTAAGATTCCTTCGTACGGCACGATAGCCACCTCTGCTATCTGCTTTTGCTGCATTATTGCAGAATTAATGAGAGTGCTATAATCATCTCTTTTTCTAACTGCGGCCCTCAGACACATTAGCCAGAATATAGGAGCCTCAGTGGGTCTCGCATAAAGCTGGCTGCAGTCGCTGCCTCCAGAAATCAAGACTTTCTTTACGTTAAATAAGCCAAAATAATACTACAATCCATCACGGTTTTGGTTATACTTCTAACATAAAAATACTTTGCCACCTGAATTGGATCAGTTTTATATTCCAGTTTCGTTGTGTGGCTACTCCCAGCTCCTTCCTGCCATAACTCATCACCATACGTCTGCAGCATGCATTTAATTATATGTGCTCTCTCTAGCAAGTGTGCACACATGCGCACGCCTATCTGGCAGTATACGGTTTTTCAAAAAGTGCACAGGAGGTTGCCAGGGTGGCTGGGTGTCCTGATCTACAGAGAACAGTCCTCTATTTGGCGTCACGAGTCTGGTTGAAATATTAAGAACCGCCAGAATGGAGAGTAAACGGGGCCTTGAAGTCACTCATCCATAGTTCCCAGATAGCACACAGACTGTCGCCAACTTGGCTTGGACACATTCATGTTGGCTTTCAATGGCGACCAACCATGATGGCTGGAGACGGTAATGCTTCTGAAAACTTGAGATTAGTTGGCTCTGCCTATTGGTAGCTCCTCTGCCCTGCCATTCTTCATGGGCAGCAGCAACCAAGACAGTCCCATGCTGGATAGAAGCTGTGTTTCACAGGAGAAAGGAGAGAGGCACTGGTGTTAAGGGATGTAGTTAATGGGTTACTTCTCCATAAGTCAGCAGAGATGACTCATCCCCCCCCCCAATGTACCTGCAGGCATCTTGTGACTCTCTTTATCTGTGTTCCTGGGCAGATTTGGCATTTAACTTGGATATCAAAGGGACCTGTGCACGCACACGAAAGCTCATACCAATAACAAACTTAGTTGGTCTCTAAGGTGCTACTGGAAGGGTTTTGTTTTGTTTTGTTTTTGTTCCGACTACAGCTATCTACCTGTAACTTGCATATTGTGGTAAGAGATAAGGTAAAGGTAAAGGGGCCCCTGACCATTAGGTCCAGTCGTGTACGACTCTGGGGTTGTGGCGCTCATCTCGCTCTATAGGCCATGGGAGCCGGCGTTTGTCTGCAGACAGCTTCCGGGTCATGTGGCCAGCATGACAAAGCTGCTTTCTGGCAAACCAGAGCAGCGCACGGAAACGCCGTTTACCTTCCCGCCGGAGCGGTGCCTATTTATCTACTTGCACTTTTACGTGCTTTCGAACTGCTAGGTGGGCAGGAGCTGGGACCGAACAACGGGAGCTCACCCCGTCACAGGGATTCGAACCGCGGACCTTCTGATCGGCAAGCCCTAGACCCACAGCACCACCTGGGTCCCAGTGGTAAGAGATAGCCTTCAACAATTCCTGCCATCTTTTGGAGCTGTGGATTCAACTGAACTGTTTTTGAAGTGATCGTTTGAGTTGGGAAAGTTCCAGACTTCAGAACTCAGAACTCCATCCGTTGTTGCAGGACTTTGCAAGCAACTGGACTTGGCTTGGAAGTTTAACACCGCAAGGACTTTGCAGCAGAGAACCCTTTCTGGGTTCTCAGAGAGAGAAGACTACTAGTAACATCTGTAAATAATGTGTGTGATGTATGTGTTGGCCCAGTAAAGACAACTCTGCTCAACGGCTGTCTTCTGTGGTGAGCTTAACTGCTTGACTGAGCTCCCGCAGTGCACCACCCCCCCCACAACCTCAACACTTGGCAGCTGCTGAGGAAGCATGTCTAGAAGCGAGTGTACTTAATTTCATTCAATCCCACCACGCCCCCCAGCAGTGCTGAGTCACACTCAATCGTTGCAAGTAACTAGACCACAATAAAAAGTATTCCAGTTGCTAAGCAATGCCTTTCAGCCTACCATTGCGTGCAATGAATACCCAGTGAATTTATGAGGAGGGGCTATTCGGGGCAGAACCCGAATCTTTAAAAAAAAACCTCTTTCATTTTTTCACAAGCAACAAGTCTAGTGGAAGTGGAAATTCCAGCTTGTGACCAAAACAACAACAACAACAAACCACCAAAAGGAAAGTCACCGAAAGAATGACATATCAAAGGACATATCAAAGGGGAATAGGGAAGCTATAACTTTATTCCACTTCACTGGAGGAATATAATCATCATCATAATCATCATCATCATTTATTATTTATACCCCACCCATCTGGCTGGGTCTCCCCGGCCACTCTGGGTGGCCTCCAACAAATATTAAAATACAATACAAAGTCACAGATTAAAAACTTCCCTAAACAGGGCTGCCTTCAGGTATTTTCTAAATGACAGGTACCGGTAGTTGTTTATCTCTCTGACCCCTGATGGGAGGGCGTTCCACAGGGCGGGCGCCACTACCGAGAAGGCCCTCTGCCTGGTTCCCTGTAGCTTTGCTTCTCGCAGTGAGGGAACCGCCAGAAGGCCCTCGGTGCTGGATCTCAGTGTCCGGGCTGAACGGTGGGGGTGGAGATGCTCCTTCAGGTATACAGGACCGAGGTTGGTCCTGTATACCTGATTCACCATGTTATGATTCACCATAAAATCTCTCTGTGTGAGACTCAGCATAGTCAGTGGGACAGCATATATTTACATTCCTGCTCAGCTGCATGCTCACCATTTACCCACTGCCTCACTTTGCCATCTGTAAAATGGAGCAGTAGTGACGATGCCCTACTTCACAGGGTGGTTGGGGAAACGAAGGAGATCAATGGCCCAATTGCACATCAAATCAACAAGCGTACACTCTTTCACATAAAAACACTTGCACACATGTACAGAAAGCTCGTCCTTGTGTTCAGTGCAAGTTGTGAACAAACCTAGTATCACGCCACAACTGGGTTATGGCACTAGACCCCACAGTATGGGCTTCTCAGTGGGCAGTTAAGAGTTTTATTTCGTCTTTTGAGCTGGATTAAGTGTGTGTTCTCTTCCCGCCCCCAGCCCCAAGTTTATGCAATCTTCTAAAAAATATTTGATACACTTTTCCTGCTGTGCAGAGCTCATTATTCTATTTTATTATGTATTTTTTCACTTGTTTGATCCTGCCAGTTGCTTTGAAGACTCATAGGTGGAAGCATGGCCTAGATATATTAATATAAAGACAAACAAACATTTAAGTAAAGCTTCCCCATTGCATATTCATCACAGAAAATAAAGGCACAGTCTTTGGGTTAATCCTGGGTGACTGTCTCCCCTCGTACTGGGATGGGTGAGGCTAGGAATGGAAGGACAACATAATGCAACTGGGAATAAATGGGGGGCAGATCCACACGATACATTTTAAGCATATTCAACGCCCATTTAGAGCACGTGACAATCCCCAATGAATCTTGGGAACTGTAGTTTCCTCCTTACAAAGCGACAATTTCTAGCACCCATAACAAACTACAGTCCCCAGGATCCTTCGGGAAAGTCATGTGATTTAAATGTGCCATGAATGCGCTTTAAAATGTGGATCTGTCCACTTGAGTCTCTGTATCCGGTGTGCAAACTAACCCAAGCTGGTTTTGGTGCAGCAAGCACGAAGCAGGTTTATGGAGCGAGAGTAAGCAGAAGCTCTGTAGCTAAATGAACATGTTTAAGATGGCTTAATTTTTTTTCCTGGTGATGCATGGAAGAGGAGGATGAGGAGGAGGAGGGTACGCAGAATACAGCTCTTTGAGCGAACACAGAATATATATGTATTCATTCCACTGAGGCAGGTTTTTGTTTTTTTTTACAAAAAGGGGAAAAAAAGAATGAGCAGCTGCTATCGCCAGGTGGAATTATAAATTTGGAGTCACAATTGCTTGAGTTTCTGACAAAGCTTGAGTTGCCCCCGAATCGCCAGAACAACAGATAAGCTATACAAGACTCATTTTACAGGAGGAGGACAAGTCTCCCTCCAGGAGCAGCGCCCGAACCGAGGAGGCAGAAATAACCCTTTGTTCTCTTCACGGCATCGGAATGCAGGCCTGTCGGCGCTTGCCAAGGCATATGCAGAAAAGGGTATTTTCGCTCTGAAACCACCGATTGCTGTACTACGCGCACTGGAACATGCTCCATTTGAGAAAGGAAAACGAAACCACAGATATACAGTAATTGCAAGCTGCACACTCCCTCTTACGGCCTTGTAACTCACTAATTTCCGGCTAACGTAGCTGCATCCTTTGGAAAACAGAAGGTGTAAAGCCTATAAATCAGGGGTGGGCAAACATTTTTGTTCCTTACGGACAACTGTCCAGAGGGGGGCCACACTCCAGTTGTGGGCGGAGCCAGAGGGAGTGGGCGGAGCAACAGATGTGACTCTTTCAACCACTGGAAGTAGGAGCATAGAGCAATGGGGTAGGAAGAAGAGGCAGTTACAGATCCAACATGGTTTGGACCCTGCTGGTCCTTCTCCAGGGAAACTGAATCGGGCTGGAAGGGTTTGCTTGAAAGGCAGGTGAAGAGTAGATTAAGATAGAATATAAGAAGTAGTTAGAAATATGTTATGTTTATTTTTACTAGGATTAAGAATAGAGTTAAATATCGATTAATGTTTATTATGATTAATATTAGGTGAGAAGGAAGACCCTACAATGTTATAAAGTTACTAAAGAAGATCAGAAATGAACGCAGAAGAGAGGATGTGAGGAAGTCCCAAAATGATGTTTATAAATAGGATAAGGATAGTTGAATATATGTGTGTTTGTAGGTTTTTTGTATTTTTTTGTAGTTGTGTTTTTGTAGTGTTTTTGTATTTTGTATTGTGTTGTTAAAATTTAATAAATTCTTATGAGAAAAAAAGAAAGGCAGGTGAAGAGATGTGTAATATGCATAGAAACGTCTGAGTTTTGTATGGCTGGAATGTAACCTATTGTACAGACCCTCCAAAATTTCTCCAATGAAAATAGGGACGTCCTAAGGAAAAATGGGACATTCCAGGATCAAATCAGAAACCCTGGCGGCTTGGAGGGTCTGATTGTATAAGACCATTGTCCCATCCATTGCTTTGTTATGAACCTCTGTGAGATCTATAGATGAAGGATAGTACTGTACATATTTAATTTATAGTAATAATATGCCCATTTTTGCATCCAGCTCTGCCTGACGTACAGCCCCCACAGAAGGTTATCCACAAAGGGAAGTAGCCCATGGGTTTGTTCTACTAAATCATAGGGAGCACAGTTCCTTCTGCACATGTTCTGTAATGTTCCTTCTGCAAAGCAAAAGTGATGACCAAAGAGCAGGTATTTACAGAATCCTGTGTGTCTTCCTGCAATTTAAGCCAAAACTGGATTCAAGTCGACTTACTTTTCATTCATATACTTCCCCCCACCTTTGAAGCTATTAAATCTACTCCCATGCCTGGGTTTGTTTGTTTTTTAAAGCACCAACAAAGGCGAAACTTTAAGTTTTATTTGAAAAAATAGATAAATAAATAGATTCCATATTTCAGAACATCGCCATGCAGAAATGATGTCAAACAACGCAGAGTACAAAACTGTCTACGATACAAAACGAGAAAGCGGATTTCCAAATCTCCCAAAAATCACGCTGAAAGGGACTCGTGTGATAATTAAATTGTTTTCATTAAAAGATGCTTCCTCTCCCTCTCCTCCCTGGCTTCCTGTAATTACGAGAACCTTTGAAAACAGAAGAAATTAACAAACATAATTAACAAATGTACACAGAATTAACACTGATATCCATATAATGCGCCAAACATCACAGTATCCTCTGTCTGCAGGGGAGAAAAATACCGCCCTACAAATTAACCTCCATAATGCTGGGAGAGGGGTATAGAATACAGTATCCATTAGACACTGGGGCACTGCTTTTTAAGATCCCAGTAGGAATAGCCTGAGGGCTTATCCAAATGCTATGTTATTTGAGACATTTCCCATTGCAGTTGCCATCTTTTCATGAATTATGCTTTAATTATCCTGCAGCTAGCAACCCAGTAGATTCTTACTTTTCTCCAGTGCTGAGATGGAGAAGAGAAGAATCAGGATCCAGATCTGGATCTCTAGATCTAGACCCCTGAATTGCAACTCAGTGCATCTTAGTCTAAAGCTATAAGCCCTACAGCAAGGATGGGGAACCTGTGGTCCTTCAGATGTGGTTGGACTCCAGCTCCCATCGTCCCTGACCAATGGCTAAGTTGACTGGGGCTGATGGGAGTTGGAGTCCATTTGGAAGGCACCACATTGCATATCCCTGCCCTACAGGGCAATGTTGCCCATTCCAATGCTCTGGGGAGACCGGGAAGTGTATATTGTATCATCCATGTCCACACCATACATTTAAAGAACACAACTGCCCCTGAAGAATCCAGAGAACTGTAGTTCAAGGTTGCTGGGAATTCTAGCTCCATGAGGCGTAAAGCTACAGTTCCTAGGATTCTTTGGAGGAAGCCATGTGCTTCAAATGTTTTGTGTGTATGCAACTTCTTTCAGTTCCTCTTGCTTGCTGGTCATATGCTGGGTCCAATCCTCTCCTAGCCCTTCTCTGGTTGACTACCAGGACATTTGCAGGGAAGCCAAAATGCTTGTTTACAAAGCTATTGTACTACCAACCTTACTATATGCTTGCGAAACATGGACCACTTATAAACACCATCTCCAACTCTTTGAAAGATTCCATCAACAGCGTCTCTGAAAATTTTTATACATCACCTAGGAAGACAGATGAACTAATACCAGTGTACTGGAAGAAGCAAAGATCACCAGTATCGAAGCAATGATTCTTCAACATCAACTTTGTTGGACTGGTCATGTTGTGTGGATGCCTGATTATCATCTTCCAAAGCAACTACTCTCTTCCAAACTTTAAAATGGTAAGCGTAATGCTGGTGGTCAACAAAAGAGGTTCAAAGACTCTCTCAAGGCAAATCTATAAAAAAAAAGTAGTGTAAACACCGACAACTGGTAAACCCTGGTAAACTCCAATTGGAGAACAGCCTTTGCCAAAGGTGTCATGGACTTTGAAGACGCTCGAACTCAGGAAGGGAGAAATGCGCTAAGAGGAAGGCATGCTTGGCAAACCCTCACCATGATCAGCTCCTGTCCGTAAACCTATGTCCCCACTGTGGAAGACATGTGGATCCAGAATTGGCTTCCACAGTCACTTACAGACTCACTTTGAAAACCATGTTTATGGAAGACAATCTTACTCGGCTACGAGTGATCGCCAAAAAGCTCCTCCTGGGTAAAAGTGAAGCTATTGGCAACCACACAAAAACTTCTTCCGCCAACTCTGAACCCCTTGCTGGACCCCAACGCTGCCTCAGTTCCTGTTGGTCTGGAGTTAAAGGGTCTGGGGGTGAAGGTGAGGGTACAGGTATGGTATGTGGAACGGACTCTCCTTCCTTGGAGGTTTTTAAGCAGAGGTTGGATGGCCACGTGTCATGGATGCTTTAGTTGAGATTCCTGCTTTGCAGAGGGTTGGACTAGAGAACCCTTGGGAGTCCCTTCCAACTCTACGATTCTATGATCCCACAGAAGAAGGGACCCCAGTTCAGTTCCTGGCATTCCCCATTAAAAGAGCTTTGGAGACCCACTGCGTGTCAGAGTAACGCAGACAGCACCAGGCTAGGAAGATGGACCAGCAGTTTCATTTAGCAAATGCTGCTTCACTTTTGTTTTTCTTCAGAAGCAAGACGCACTCTGAAGTGCCTCCATTCATTGAGGCACAGAGGAAGCTGCAGAAGTTATAGCGATCGGCCCGACTGGAAGACATCTGCTGCCTTTCTAACCGTCCGACAATCCTTGGTCTGTTTCACATATTTTACGCTTATATTGGTTTAATTCCAGGAGCCACTCCAGTTACGCTGGTCTTCATCAGCTGATTTTACATCGTTTCTGGAAAGGTCTTCACTTACCATTTCCCAGACAGCCCTCAAGTCATGCAAAAAGTGCAAGATGCAATTATTTCGGAAATGTACCTTGGAATCACCCTGGAGATACAAAGTAAATCGTTATCTCTATCTGGGTTTGGACTTTTGTAATATCCCAACCTTATTTCAGATACTTTGCACATTTCATTCACACCAGATCCTCAGAATATCACACAACTTAACCTAGGAATGGAGAATTCTGCCCGTTTCCCTTTCCCTGTTTCTCATCCCCCCCCCCCAATTTCAAGTTAAGTTGCCCCATTTCTGCATCAGCTTGCAATTAAAAAAAAAGTCTGCAGAAATAAATTGTATGCCATCTTTGCATGCATATTTCCTAATATAGATTTTTTTTTTGCAAACAAATTTGCCTAATATGAATGTTTTTACAAGCAACTTTGAATGTTTTTACAAATATGTTTTTGAAATATGAATGTTTTTACAAGCACCTGTCTTGAGAGCAGTACATGTGAAAAGGATCTAGGAGTCTTGGTAGACCATAAACTTGACATGAGTCAACAGTGTGATGCAGCAGCTAAAAAAGCCAATGCAATTCTGGGCTGCATCAATAGGAGTATAGCATCTAGATCAAGGGAAGTAATAGTACCACTGTATTCCGCTCTGGTCAGACCTCACCTGGAATACTGTGTCCAGTTCTGGGCACCACAGTTCAAGAAGGATACTGACAAGCTGGAACGTGTCCAGAGGAGGGCAACCAAAATGGTCCAAGGCCTGGAAACGATGCCTTATGAGGAACGGCTTAGGGAGCTGGGTATGTTTAGCCTGGAGAAGAGAAGGTTAAGGGGTGATATGATAGCCATGTTCAAATATATAAAAGGATGTCATATAGAGGAGGGAGAAAGGTTTTTTCTGCTGCTCCAGAGAAGCGGACACGGGGCAATGGATTCAAACTACAAGAAAGAAGATTCCACCTAAACATTAGGAAGAACTTCCTGACAGTAAGAGCTGTTCGACAGTGGAATTTGCTGCCAAGGAGTGTGGTGGAGTCTCCTTCTTTGGAGGTCTTTAAGCGGAGGCTTGACAGCCATCTGTCAGGAATGCTTTGATGGTGTTTCCTGCTTGGCAGGCGGTTGGACTGGATGGCCCTTGTGGTCTCTTCCAACTCTACGATTCTATGATTCTAACTTCCCCTGGGTTTATTTTTTGGGGGGGAACACAATTTCCTCCAATATACGCTCTTTTCTCTACATAGTTTCCTGATATATGCATTTCTTTTTTGGGGGGTTGGAGAATTGCATTACAAAATCTACAGAAGTACAGATTTTGAAGGATAGCTGTATCTCACTTTGCAAATTGGTCCAGGAAAGGATGACTTTGGTAGGCTGGCATTAAAATGTGAACGGAACTATCTTCTCCCTCATCCTGAGCTTAAACTAGTTGAATAAACTTTCTCTCTGGCCAAGGAACCTTAGGGATTTTAAGTCAGGGAAGGGGACTGAGGGATTTCCTGAAAGAAAATTCTCAGCACTTCACCAGATTGTGATTTCCGTAATTCTTTGCCGAGGAGGCAGAAGAACACTGTCTGCATAATGTTAATAGAAATGTGGGGCTGGTTCTGCGGAACTCCTTCCCAAATGAGACCAGACAGGCACCCTCCCTGTTGAAGTTTTGATTCCTTGCCCCTTAAATTGGGAGGGCCCCTAAAACAGATTTGGAGGTGCAAAGGGAGAGAAGGGAGAAAGTCCTGCTGAGCCTGCAAACCTTGTTCTGCTCATGCATACCCAGCTGAATGCTACACTGAATTCCACCCTGTGTCTTTACTTGTGGTTGGCTTGTTTTAAACACTGTATTATTTGATTGATGATCTGCCTTAATTGATTGTTCTGTAAACGGCTTTGTCACCATCTGTGCTGCAAAAACAGCCAAACAAACAAACAAACAATGCAGCTAGCTTCTACTCCCTAATTTATGTGACTGGTAACACAGATACCCTCTAACCAGAAGCCATTGTAACAACCTGACTTCAACCTCTTCTGATTGCCTGGGCAGATAATGGTCAGTTGTAATGTTTATCCGAAAACAAAACACATCCATATTATAAGAGAAACCTGGGAACTCAACAAATCCTTACTCTTTCCACAGTAAATAGAAACCTCAGGATTGCTGGGGGCACCAGGGTTTGCTGGGGCAGTTCCTCAGGATTATGGTTTGGCCACAGCTGAATCGTGATGATACTGGCACACGGGCTGACCAGGGGCCCAACTAACAACTGAACATGTTTGCGCCCCGTTTACAGTGACTCCTCCTTGTCATGGGTACAGTTAGATGTGGCTACATGTCATTCTAGCTATACAGTACCTCCAGGACCAGAGAAGCTTGCCTCCAAAAGCCTGTTGCTAGGGAACAACAGTTGGATGCATGGATGTCGAATGCATCTGGTTGGCTACTATAGGACAGAGGATGCTGGACCAGACAGGTCACCTGGGGTGGGGTGGGGATTCTTCTTAGGTTCCCCAAATCACCAAATCTCCCCTTTCGATGCTGATTCATATGTGAACTTTCTGATTTATAGTGTCCAGCTACATTATGGAGAAAACCCCCTACACAACTGAACAGCATCAGCACAGCTTCTTTCTCCTTCCCAGTGTCCCTGCCTCCCAAAATTTGCAACCACCTTACTTTCAGGAGCCCCTGTCGACTACAGTCTCTCCCTCTCCCTACACCAGTGTGGTGTAGTGGTTAAGAGTGGTAAACTCGTAATCTGGGGAACCGGGTTCGTGTCTCCGCTCCTCCACATGCAGCTGCTGGGTGACCTTGGGCTAGTCACACTTCTTTGAAGTCTCTCAGCCCCACTCACCTCACAGAGTGTTTGTTGTGGGGGAGGAAGGGAAAGGAGAATGTTAGCCGCTCTGAGACTCCTTCGGGTAGTGAAAAGCGGGATATCAAATCCAAACTCCTCCTCCTCCTCTTCTTCTTCTTCTTCTTCTTCTTCTTCTTCTTCTTCTTCTTCTTCTTCTTCTTCTTTTCTCTCTCTCTCTCTCTTTTTAAGGGTATGATAGTGCTGGCTAGAGAGCACTCATAATAACCTCTCTCGAAATGTATTTCCACTATCTCATACAGCTCAAAACACTCTCTGACTTCACAGGCTATCATGGGATACCCTCTTATCTGGGTCAGTGGAGCTCAAAGACCTGCTGGGCAGATTAGGGTGGAGGGGATGATGTGATAAATGTCCTCCTCTTGCAGATGGATTTCCCCCCTTTTTTTTTTTTAAAAAAGCATTGGTTGGAAGCTCATCTACTTACGGAACTCATAAAGAGCCATCTCATTCCAAAGGGAAGAAACAGAAATTGTGGCTTTTTGGGAAAAGAGGGCTTGAGGATCAGCGGTGCAAATAGTCCAGACATCTGTTTTGCTAAAGCAAACAAACAAAGGATCAGACGGAGGACTAGCAAAGGGGAAGCAAGTTACACAAAAAGCGCTGACTCCAAATAAACAAGGCAGAACGCCACACATAAGCCCCTTCAGCATTTCATTGGGTAGGATCAATAGGATTCGGTCCACCCTACTCATCTTTTTACTGCTCACATGCAGGGTTTTTTTGGGTGACAATATTGATCTCTTTCATTTCTATAAATAAACATTATTATTTATTTTTTTAAAGGGGCCAGTGATTTAATTTGGGGACTGATGATGCCAAACAGCTGACTTCGCTTCAAGGTGCTTAAAACGATTGAAAAGGAGGTTTTCGTAGCAATGAGACGATTTTGTCATTACAGGTACTTAGACGTTTGGAACCTACTATCAACCACGAAAGGAACAGAAAAGAGATTTTCCTCTTCAAGTTCATTCCGGATGACACCTAATCATATTTCAATTTGGTATTGCTGGAGGAATTGAGCATTGCAGCCTCCTTCTTTGTCCAGAATGGGATCTGAAAAGGAGAGTCAAGACTCCACCCAGCACCAAAAGCAACAGGAGAATACCATAATTAATTCCTGAACTAGCAGGAATATAAACTGCTTGTCTTCCCCACTTTCTCTCTCCCTCTCTGCTGCCTTCTCAGCTGGCTTCTCTGCAGAGATTAAATCTAGTCCCCAACTCATTTCCTAAGGATTTAAAGTTGGATTTCAGTAGGAGCTGAGAAAAAGACACTCCTCCGGTGTTTTGCTTTTTGCCTATGATTTCCTGTAATAATCAGTCCAGCTCTTTGTGGGAATCTACTTGTGTCGCCTTTTCCTCTGAGTAAAATTTACAGTTTTTTACATCTTGCTGGCATCCGTCTGTCTCTGGAGACGATGGAGGAATGCGCCTTTGGGGGTGAAGTCAAACTGTTGGAAAATTGCAGCACCTACTGTGGCTGTAGAGACCGATGCAGGAGAGACATGTTTTGTTGCAGCTGGTTTGCGAGTCGAAGCAGGTTGTGAGTCTGGTGGAACGTGGATGATCTAAGAGGTGAGACCTCTTGTTCTGAAATTTTCTGTGTAAAAACAAAAGTAACCTCCCCACAATGTCATATCATAAGTAATACTGCTCTTACCAACACCCTTCCCTTAGCAAGATATTTATTTAAAATAAAAAAAAATTCCTTCCAGTAGCACCTTAGAGACCAACTAAGTTTGTTCTTGGTATGAGCTTTCATGTGCATGCACCCTTCTTCAGATACACTTCTTCAGATTCAGTGTTGACTATGGCAGACCAACACGGCTACCTACCTGTAATAAGGTATTTATTTGTTTTTCATTCTCTTATGAATAAAAAAAATGCTAATTGTTAACCCTGGTCTGTTTCCCATGGAATTCCATGGGGCAACAGACAGAGGGCTCAGTCAGTAGAGCACGAGACACTTAATCTCAGTGCCATGGGTTCGAGCCCCACGTTGGGCAAAAGATTCCTGCATTGCGTGGGGTTGGACTAGATGACCCTCGTGGTCCCTTCAAACTCCACAATTCTGTGATTCTGTGAATGACGCCAAAGCGAAGTATTCTGGCAGACAACACAGAGTTGGTTCCAAAGCTATCTTCAGATACCTTGCTGTCAGGCTAGGGCAGAGGAGGAATGTTGGAGACCGCCTCCCCATCCTGACCCTTCCAGTGAGGAGGAAGAGGAAGATAGTATAGATTTACAACAGTGGTTTGTGGGAGGTCACAGCTCAGAGGCAGATGAGGGGGGAAATTGGGGGAAAATGGGAGAGGAGGAGGAGGGGGCAGAAGCAGAGCGGCAGCTGGCTGACATGGTGTTATTAGAAAGCATTCCAGATCCTCCATCTCCCAGAACTCAGCAAGCCTTAAAAGTAGGAGAACAAAGAGCTCAGAGACAGAGGGCATGTAGCAGCAGCCATAGAAGTGACGAATGAGGAAGTGGGAGAGACGGTGTGTGTGTGTGTGGAGATTCACTCGGGATAACACCATTATCCAAGAGGCTGGGTTCTATAGCCTCTCTCTGTAAATACTGAAATAAAAGAGGACGGTAAGAAACTTTTCCTTGTCTTTATACTTTCCTGGGCAACCATCTGGGAGCCGATGACAGCATCCTGAAACTTGCTTACCTCCCCACACCCAAGTAAAAGCACCACAAAATAATGACAATTATGCCAGGGATAAGCATGTATACATTGTAGTTGATCAGACCTTTATTTGGATCTCATGGTAATTTTGCAAATGAGGGCTTTTCTGCCCAGACCAAATCTCAGAATGAATTCCACCTTGCCCAAGACCTCGGAGGAAACATGAGCAACAGAAACATACTTTCCAATTGTCATTTTAGAGGACTGGAATGAGAACAGTTGATTGAAACCCTAAGGGCCCAGCTGAGGAGAAGAGTTTGAAGGTCCTTTTGGCTGGTCTGTGCCCCAAGGTGTCACTACGGACAGTCAGGCCAACAATGGTGACTGTGGAATGGAAGCAAGTATGGCAAAGACTTGTGGGTATACCCCTCAAACACAAACAAAATGGTAGCCGTTATATTGGTTACCCAGTGCTTACCCTCATCTTTGGGTAATTGTAATACCTGAGAACACATTTAGTTTCTAGGCCTATGTAACAATACATAACAGCTCACGTATTTTTCCGTTACTGGAAATCATCCTGGAATATATTTTTTTGAGGAAAAAATCACCACAAAACAGAAGAGGAAGCTTATGAGGAAGATGTAACTTCAAACTGTGCTTTTAAGTTCCCCTGGTATTCCTCAGGAGGTTAATGAGTTGGGTAAGCAATGGCAGGCACAATTTTCTGAAAAACAGCTTAGCTGCCACCAGCACTCAGTATACCTGAAGGAGCGTCTCCACGCCCATCGTTCTGCCCGGACACTGAGGTCCAACGCCGAGGGCCTTCTGGCGGTTCCCTCACTGCAAGAAGCAAAGCTACAGGGAACCAGGCAAAGGGCCTTCTCGGTAGTGGCACCGGCCCTGTGGAACGCCCTCCTTTCAGATGTCAAAGAGATAAACAACTACCTTATATTCAGAAGACATATGAAGGGAAGTTTTTTAATGTGTGATACAGTGGTGCCCCGCTAGACGAAAATAATTCGTTTTGCGAAAATTTTCGTCTAGCGGGTTTTTCGTCTAGCAAAGCGGCAATGACAGCCACGCTTCGTCTAGCGAGGCATTCGTCTAGCGGGGCACCACTGTATTTTGATGTATTTTAATCTCTGTTGGAAGCTGCCCAGAGTGGCTGGGGAAACCCAGCCAGATGGGCGGGGTACAAATAATAAATTATGATGATGATTATTATTCCCCTATTGGGTGTGCTTCCTCAAATCACAAGGGCCCATGATGAGACCCAACAGGCCTAGCCAGTGCCCCGCATGGACTGAGAACATGCACCATCGTTGCAACACAAAAGGATTTTATGGTAGGTGTCTTCAGCACGCAAGTCAGCACGTAAAGACTTCCTCAAGATACAAAATAGGAAAATCGCTGCAGGGAGATGACAGCTAGAGAACTATGGGTGGTATTTGATTAAATTTGGTCAATTAATTTAAATGGGACTACTCTGTGCAAAATTCAGCTAAATATCACCCGAAGTTCAGCGAGGGGCATGGCAGATGTTGACATGTTGGAAAGGGTCCAGGGAGGAGCATCACTAAGGGGAAATCTTGCAAAGGACGTTCTCTGAACGTTGAGCCTGCACATGCCTTTTCTCTAATTTTTGTATTTAACGTACTTCTTTGATACAGGATTCAGAAACCAACCCATCTAACCTTGAGGGAAAAGGACGACACATCAGGGCGGTCGATTAGTTAAATGCCTGATGCTGGAGACAAACAATGAAGGAGATCTTCACACCCTGAGCTTCTAGAGGGGACTGGCTGGTCAGAGTTAGAAACCAAATGCTGGACCAAAGATGGGTCTTTGGGTCTGATCTAGCAGGACTCTTCTTCTTCCTTTTTTCCCCTAACAGCAACACTTCATTGAGATAAAAGAATTCCTTCCAGTAGCACCTTAGAGACCAACTAAGTTTGTTACTGGTATGAGCTTTCGTGTGCATGCACACGAAAGCTCATACCAGTAACAAACTTAGTTGGTCTCTAAGGTGCTACTGGAAGGAATTCTTTTATTTTGTTTTGACTACGGCAGACCAACACGGCTACCTACTTGTAACTTCATTGAGAGTCTACACATGGATTACCAAGGGAGTCTGATAATGCTTGAAGGCTGTACATGCAACCAACAGCTGCTGGTGTAAGAGGAAAGTGCTGAGAGAGTGTGCAAGGAAACCAGTTAGTTCCCCTAGGCACACACAGAAGTAGGTTTATCACTAGTCAATAATAACCTGAGGCACTGGTCGTAGACATGGTCCCATACAGGAGTTACTGGTAGTATCAGCGACTGTATTGTGTAATACAAAGGGCAATTGATTACGTATTTTTATGGAAGATCCAAGTTCAACCACATTGTCCTGCGGTGTTAGTCAACTGCCTTTTACTCAGACTAGACTCACTGAACTTAATGGACCCAATGTAGTCATGTTCATTAGTTTCAGTGGGTTGACCCTGAGTAAAACTTAGTTGAAGACCATCCGTGGCCTTCAACTACTTCCGCAAAACACACCTGTCCCCTTCCTAGGGAACTTTCATGTCATGTTTTTACACCTCTAAACCAGCAGCCGCTGTCAAGCTCAGCAGACAGGAACAATGCCATGGCACCAGAAAAGCAGTCGGAATTGGCTTGCAATGCCAGCATGTGAAATTTCTGCATGGACATCACAAAGCATTGCAACCCGCCCCCCTCCCACAACAACGCAGATGCTTGGGACATGATTTTTATTCAGAAAGACTCTTTCCTCCACTAAATCATCTGTGTGGAAAATCACAAATGAAGAAGCCTAATAACAGAAATATGGTCAAGCTTCAAGGGCCAGATTGAGAAAACGTTGGCAATTTGAAACAAGTGCTTGACCAGGACAAAATGAGATGGTTACTAAATCCATATGGGTTTTGATTTCTTCCTCAAAGCAGGTCAGCCATAGCAATTTCACGCAACCGCTGTAAGGCTATGTTGAGTTGGCCAGTCTGGGTTTAGCAAATGCATAGACGCTGAGTTTCTTGGGTTCTTTTGTGAAAGCTGCCCAGTCCGCAAGCCATTGTTGCATCTGGGCTGTCAATGACAAGGGATTACAAGTGTAAATCACAAGTGGTCACAAGAAGGAAAAGAGGTGAGGAGTTCAAGATCCACGTGTGCTCATAGAAAAGCTGGTTTCTTAAGGTGCAACTTGTAGGACTGACAAGGTTCAACGTGTGAATTACATGGAAGTTCTTATATATAAAAGAGAGATCAATTGCAGAGTTCCTAACTCTTGATTTAGGGTCTAGGAGGATCTAGACCCTCGGGTTTCCTATGGATGCCACCATTATCTTTCGCTACTGAAAGTTTGTTTCCAATAGGAAACTGGATGGAAAGCACTTTTAAGGATGGAAATTAAGCCGTAGCCTGCTCTGCTTTGGCAACCTAGAAATGGTGCTGAGCTAAGTTCAGTGTAGATGCAACAGTCTCGAGCCAGCTACAGTTATGTTGAAAGTAAACAGTTTTGCTAGTAAGACAACATTCTATGAGAGCAAGAGGCTTAAGCTGAAAAAGGGACAGCTCTGATTCAAAACACAACATAGTTCAATAGATGGCTCTTTGACACTCTATTGAAGAATTCCAAAATATCTGTGGCCTTTGGGATTTTGGCTTACTCTACCGCCAGTGAGTTATCAGGCTAACCCAAGAGAGATCTGAGGATAGTATGGCACATATGATGGAAGGAAGATGTGACGCCCAGGGACTGAGCTGGTCAAAGGAAGAAAATGTCATTGGACCGACCTGCTCAGTAACACATTTGGGAAAGCTCTGCTTTACTGAAAGCTTCAGTCCTCCAAAGAGACTTGGAAGTGATTGGTGGTTAATTTTACAATCCTATAAAAAAACCGCAGTCTTCATTCCTAAACTTGCAACATCATAATCTGCAAAAGCATTCTTACTCTCGACCATCGGTACAAATTGCTTCTAATGGTGAAGACAGACATAATGTTTAAACAGTGGTCACAAGAACTTCCTCGCCTACAAGTCAAACCCTGGATCAAGCAATTAGTCCTGTTTCCAAAGAGTGTTTTTTAGTGCGCGGGGGTGGGGTGGGGTATATTTTATTTAAAATAGCATATTTAAGTGTATTCATATCTAGGTTCACCTATTCCCATTTTTTCCCCCTGTTAAATACTGGTGAGCATACCTGTTCCGGGGAGAAAAAGTGGGTGGTCTTGTGGTGTTCATGGCGTTACATGCACTAGCCAATCAGTACTCTGTACAGCTGGCATTTGCTACAGATGAGTGCAGGTTTTTCAGAGGTCACCCTGGAAAACAATGCTTGTGTTTTGAAATAAAAACCCCATAAGGATAAAGAGAAAGGAAAAGATGCTTTCACCAAGTGTGATGAGGATGCTTCAGGAATTTGCCTCACTGTTTTTACAATGATACAGCTGTCTTCATCATCAAAAACAAGGGGTTCTTGCAACAAGAGAGCAATCTTTTTTTTATCTGAGATTATTTTCTTCCCCTCTATTATTGAACATGCATCAAAACAACAGAGTCTTACTCGTCATTTTTTTTTTGGGGGGGGGGGCGTAGGAATTAGTGCAGCAAAGAAACGTACGTGCTCTCATTCTACTACTTCTATAAGTAAAGTGTCAAAATAGTCTAACAACATCCAGACAAGTTACCAGACCAACCTCGCAGGAATCGGTGAAGGGATGCAAATCATGAGCTAGACTTAAGGTACAATCCTAGTGAAAGGGAGATCCGTGAAACTCGTTTTTAACAGATCCGTGTTCTCAGAAAGTTTCCCACAGCACGACCAAATCCGCGAGAACGTCTGTGTGGAGATCACGTATGGAATGCCGATACCGTAGGATGGAATTTACCATTCAGCTGGATCACTAACACATACAGGATATGCCTACATTCCTATCAGGGAGCAAGGATAATTGTGAACATTTCCAGTGAGTTTGCAGAGATGGAACTTCCCGCCCAACCCATTCCAATAAACATCATGCCGTCTGCATACATAATATAATCCAGTGTTGTCATGCTAAAGAACATCCCCCCCCAAAAAACCTAAAATGGAATCCCCAAACCCAGAACTTTTAGTGAAGGTCAGAGAGTTCCCCGATGGGAACACGAAGTTTATGCACAGTGATGAGTATCAGAAGCAGGTTTTCCAGCCTAAAGCGTCCACCAATGACAAGCCGGAGAAAGTCAGCACCATTATTTCAATCCCCCAAGCAAACCAAGATTCTTCATGTTTTATCCCGCCGACGAGACGGGTTGGGCTTTGGCTACTCCTCCAGTTCTCGAGAGCGGTCTTCTTTTGGCAGTGCCATCGCTCGTGGAGAAAAAGTTCATTTCGGAATCATCTGGCAGGGTGGCAGCTTCAGAGGCTGGCAACGTTTACGAAGAGCTCTCTGCCGAGGCTGTTAAAAACAACAACAACAGACAGGCAGTAAGTAGATGCTTAGCTCAAAGAGAGGCAATTACAACACATCGCGGCTGAAACAAAAGGTCAAGGCTACATTACACAAATCACACAACTGCTAAAGCAAAGCATGCCCAGGCATATATTTGCTTCATTTTATTTTCCTGCATTTGCATTCCACCTGCCTGGAATCCAAGGCAGTACACACGAGGCACCCAGGTCTCCCATCCAGTCCCAGACCTGCTTAGCATCAGCAAATTGGTACCCTCTCATGCGCCTTCAGATAATCACCTGGGACCATTTCCCCCCTGCATCCAACCCTTCCTCACATAGCACTGTACCCCAAAGTTGGTTGATGGCCACATTTGGCTGGAGAGGAGCCACAACTCAGTCATGGAGAATCTGGCTTGTATGCAGAAGGTCAATCAGAAGGTCAATCACTGGCATCCCCAGGTGAGGCATTTTGCCAGTTCAATGGAAACCTTTTGACCTAAAAGTCAAAAAAGTGAACCCAACTTTGATCAAGCCGAAATTCAAAGTGCACCAGGCAAAAGCAAGCACAACCCATCTCACCTGAAACAATTATTAAAGCCATTATCGGTTGGTGACTCATATAAGTTTTAATCTGCTAATTAGTGGACCAAATATGCATACTTAGAAGAAGAATAGTTTGGATTTGATATCCCGCTTTTCACTACCCGAAGGAGTCTCAAAGCATCTAACATTCCCCTTTCCCTTCCTCCCCCACAACAAACACTCTGTGAGGTGAGTGGGGCTGAGAGACTTCAGAGAAGTGTGACTAGCCCAAGGTCACCCAGCAGCTGCGTGTGGAGGAGTGGAGACGTGAACACGGTTCCCCAGATTACGAGTCTACCGCTCTTAACCACTACACCACACTGCCTCTCCTTAGCATTCCAGATGATGGACTTAGCATTCCAGATGTTGGACTCCAACTCCCATCAGCCCCAGCCAGCCTAGCTGATGGCCAGCAATGATGGGGGTTGTAGTCCAGCGACACTTTGGAGAGCCAACAGGTTCCCCATGCCTGGGCCATGCAGTGCACATGCATAACTTAATCACCTCATGTTCTCCCACCAAAGCAGCTGCTTTAGTCATATGCTAAGTATGCACATTTGGTCTACCAATTTGCAGATTAAAACTTACAGGAGTCATCAACTGATAATTGCTTCAATAAGGTGCCAGCCCAATCTTTTTGTTTGTTTTAGTTTTTATGAAGTCTGCAGCCGGGATGCTTCTTCTCCAAAGAAGATCTGCTCAAGGCCTGTCGCCAGCACAACCTCTGCATTCAAAGGGATTTGCTGTCCCTGCTGGGTTGGATAAGGATCTGCCTTTCTCCAGCCAGAAGGGAAATCCAGGATTGTTTGTGTGAGAGACTGAGCGTGTGTGTGTGTGAGAGAGAAGGTCAGTAGCAGAGCTTCTGCTCTGCGTACAGAAGTTCCCAAGTTCAACCCCCGGCATCTCCACTTACAGATGAAGAAGATACCTTGCCTGAAACCCTGGAGAGCTGCTGCCAGTAAGTGTAGACAATATTGAGCTAGATGGATTGCTGCTGTAAGGCCCTATGAGAATGTGGACGTACAAAAGTGTGAATGTGTCCAGCCACCACAACTACTGGCAAGTGGCCCTTCAGGGGCAAAATGGTTGCCCACCCCTGCCTTATGGTGTAGGCATGAAAACTGAGGTAAGGACAAAATGTTCAAAAGGTAAAATGAACACCACAAAATAAAGCACTCCTATCCCTAGCTCCCTTTTGAGCATTTTATTGCTAACTATGTTTTATTGGGACGCGGGTGGCGCTGTGGGTTAAACCACAGAGCCTAGGGCTTGCCAATCAGAAGGTGAGCTCCCGTTGCTCAGTCCCTGCTCCTGCCAACCTAGCAGTTCGAAAGCACGTCAAAGTGCAAGTAGATAAATAGGTACCGCTCCGGCGGGAAGGTAAACGGTGTTTCTGTGCGCTGCTCTGGTTCGCCAGAAGTGGCTTAGTCATGCTGGCCACATGACCCAGAAGCTATACACCGGCTCCCTCAGCCAGTAACACGAGATGAGCGTCGCAACCCCAGAGTCGGACACGACTGGACCTAATGGTCAGGGGTCCCTTTACCTTTACCTATGTTTTCTCTGTGGTTCCTTTTTTGTGAAGGACAGCCCAACTTCCCCCCCTTGTGTTTATATGGAAGCTTAAAAAGCTCAGCTCACGAGCTGTGTACACTTGGATAAGAAGCGAAGCTGTGAATTCACAGGATGAATTCTTTCAGGGTTGATCTTTAATGAAGGGCTAACTCTACCACAGCAAAATCTGGTGATAAATCCCTGATCAGGACAGGATGGAGCATGGACTACCCCAGTTCTTAATGAGACACTGCCCAGGAAGAACTGATTTGGCCAAAGAATATCAAGCACCCCCTTCAATATCCAGACTTTTCATGTCTTCTGGAAGGAGCTCTGCCTTAGAATAATCTGCAAAATGTGTGTACAATTTTCAACAGCACATGAGGATCCCAAGTGATGAGGAACAAGTAAGTTTAATGCTCCTCCAGAGTTTTCCTGGGATGCCAATATTCTGAGCATTTGGCCTGTTACGTCTTGACGCTTATTATTATTTTTACAAAGCTCAACGAAGAGGCATGCTGTCAATGAAGAGGCCTGCTATTAATTGGCAGGCATTTTAGATGATGGCTGAAGAGAGGGACGCTGCCAATTCGTAGCAGCACCTTAAACAGGGACCCTTCACTTTAATCCTGCAAACATCCCCAGGTCATGCCAAAAATAGAGAGAGAAAAGCCCCCAACGACTTGTAATTAGACACCTTGCATATAGGTGTCCTACACGTACTCGACTCCTGATAAAAGATCGCTTATAAATAAAATATACACCCGAAGAGCCATGGCTCGCAGCCAGCAAACAGATGCTCCACAAGAGAATTACTGTTGCAAGCTAGCGTATTCTTGCCAAGAGGCTACGGATGAGACAGGGCAAAGGCAAGGATGGCTCCGGGTTCCAGTAATTTCCCGTGGGTCACATTAAGGTTAAGGCTGCATTTGATTCTGATTTTCACTGAACAGAGGAATGTCAGGGGGAGTTTACTGCTCTAAGCTTCCTGTATTGAGGTCACACTGCCGGCAAATAGAATTTCCAAGCCTGGCCCCCTGTGTACAAATCCGGACATTGCTGCATGTATTTTATTTATTTATTGCACAACGTTCTAACAAAGCAATCCACCGATAAGTGGCATCAACGATACACCAGTTCAAAGGTGGTTTTTGAACAGCTCAACAACTTGATGGGAAAAGCAGTATGAAAGCAAAACAACAAGAGCCTCTGGTTCATTCTGTCCTCCAGGCCAGATCAAGGATGGAGGGGTTTCGGGGGCAGCAATAATCAGGAATGGCGTAGGCAATGCTTTAAAATTCACACTCATGCACGCGTCAAAGTCTCCGCCAAACTAACTGGCCGTTCTGTTTTAAAAATCCAAATTCTGCGAACGTATAAATCATGCAAATGGATGAACTTTGCATATGCCTGCTTATTTTCTGTAATTTGATCTGCTCCCATTCGCCATGGAACTGGGCAAAGAGCAATGCCAGGCCTTGCCCCCTGACCTGCAGAGATCTTATCCGGCCTCCCTTCCGGATTCCGAAATTTCTTCAAGTGCTGGCCACGCACTTTCAAGCACATGTCCACAATAATAAGGGCCATAAAGCTGCTCTACATTATTTTAAAAAGAAAGTCGAGGTCCTTAGGAACCTGAAATCGATTTTCTGCACTTCCAAAGAACTGCAGCAACATTTACACAGCCAGGCCTATAGCCAGGAAGTTTTGTACAGGAGGTGACATGGCTCAGCGTTGGAGCATCTGCTTTGCATGCAGAAGGTCCCGGGTTCGATCCTTGGCATCTCTAGGAAGGACTGGGAATGTCCCCTGCCTGAAACCCTGGACAAAAGGGCCGATCACCTGAAATTATGCCTAACCTTTGGTTTTGTCCAGATTTGAAAATGTCGCAACCCCATAGTCGCCTTTGACTGGACTTAACCATCCAGGGGTCCTTTACCTTTACCTTTTTACCTTATTTTATATAGTGTACATGTGGGGTTTTGTGTTAGCATCAACTGGGTAGGTTCTCTTTCTATTTGTTTATTACATTTCCTTGGTATTGAGAGGTGTTGGGGGGCAGGGGGTGGTTGGTTGTCTGTGGTTGGCTGCAGTGTGGCTTGCTGGGTCAAGTAAGCCAGACTGATTCGTATGCTGTCGGTGGATTCTTGTTGTTGTCTTGTTGGGCTGTGTATGTGATAAAGGGGAACCATACTGGGGTGAAGGCATCCTCTTCTATTTGTCCCCGTGTCAGTTTCAATTTATTGGTTAGCTTTTCTAGTGAGGCCGTTTCCCACACGATTTGATACCATTGGTCCATGTTTACTCCTGACAGGTCTCTCCAGTGTCTGGCTTCGAGGCTTCTGGCTGTTGCGAATAGGTGCGTTTTAAGCTCTGTATAATGTGAGTGGTCATTATGATCTCTGTGGATAGCAAGGGGGGGGAAGGGAAATGTTCACCAGTTCATTGGTTCGAGGTGGTTTCTGGGTGCTTCGTTTGGCAGCAGTTGTCCTTGCAGGGTTGTCTATTTGTGGTGTGTGGGTTTAGGTGAAGTTGGTTCATAGTCTTGTGTTGTGTATTTGGCAGGGCTGTTCACTGAGCTCCTTTTTGCTTTTTGTTCTGCTCCGGAGGCCTCTGGGCCTCGGAGCTCTGTTGGGGTGCTTCCGGTCCTGGCAGGGTTGAGGCCATGGGGTGGGGACTGGGAGCTCTGCATGACCTCCCTGGTTGTCACGTTGGGCACCCCTGGTTCCCCCCCCATCATGGCAGTGTTGGCTGTATGGGGGCCAACCAGGCAGTGCTGTTGGTGCTGGCAGTCCTCAGGGGCTCCACACAGCTGTGGTGCTCACCATTTTGCCTCACTGGAAGTCGAGGACATTTTTTTTTTTTGAATGGGTACAATGTCATTTTTTTTTTAAAGAGATATCAATGTGGATTTTTTTGTTTGTTTGTGAGGCCAGATGATCAAAACATACAGCATGCAATTCTGAGATGAAGCACTTTGGGGAGAATGGAAGTCCTGGCAGATGCTCTCAGCAGGTAGCCTTTGGTAAAGCCAATTAGTCAGAGGCTATTGCAGCTGCTCTATGGGACTCAACTGGATTGCAGAAAAAACAATAAAAAATGTACTAATCCAAAATATATTCTAGTAAACGGCACGCACGCTTCCTCTGGTAATTAGAGCAACACCAGACTCAAAATTCTCATCATATCCTTGCTTTAACAAGAAGAAGAAGAACCAAACAAACCCCACAACCACAACCTCGTTTTGAGGTGTGTGTGTGTTTTACAGAGGGACAAACCTTTGGCAGTTTTACACAGATTAGGCACAAAAGAGCGACAGAAGGAGAGAGGAGAGCACACCTTAACCTTTTGAGGAGCTCTGTGTTTCTTTGTGCTGCTATCCTCTTTTACAAACTCCTGGTTTAAGGGCAGAAATCACTGGAATCAGATTCAAAATCAGAGGGAGGAATTCATTGTAGCGCAAAGGAGATTGCTCTGTCAGCAGAAGCATTTCTGGATGCCTGGTGGATAGATCTCCCCTTTCCTCCTGATGCATGCTGTTCTGGGGGTTCACCCGGTCCTCCACCCTCCAGAGCCAATTGGGGGCAGGGGGTGTGCAGGGGGGAGAAGCAGGGAAAGCCACATTGCCCTAGTAGAAGTCCTTGCGTGGTTTTTCACTAGCAGGACAGTTCAAGGAGGATACTGACAAGCTGGAACGTGTCCAGAGGAGGGCAACCAAAATGGTCAAAGGCCTGGAAACAATGCCTTATGAGGAACGGCTTAGGGAGCTGGGTATATTTAGCCTGGAGAAGAGAAGGTTAAGGGGTGATAAGATAGCCATGTTCAAATATATAAAAGGATGTCATATAGAGGAGGGTGAAAGGTTGTTTTCTGCTGCTCCAGAGAAGTGGACACGGGGCAATGGATTCAAACTACAAGAAAGAAGATTCCACCTAAACATTAGGAAGAACTTCCTGATAGTGAGAGCTGTCCGACAGTGGAATTTGCTGCCAAGGTGTGTGGTGGAGTCTCCTTCTTTGGAGGTCTTTAAGCAGAGGCTTGACAGCCATCTGTCAGGAATGCTTTGATGGTGTTTCCTGTTTAGCAGGGGGTTGGACTGGATGGCCCTTGTGGTCTCTTCCAACTCTATGATTCTATGATTCTATGATTATTATTAAATAAGATGTCCCTATTTTAAGGTTACCAGACCTCCCCATTTCCCAGGGACAGCCCCCGGTTTTACTAATGAGTCCCCATACAAAATCAATTGAAGCTGAAAAGTGTCCCCGGATTCATTGAAAAAAAATTTTTTTTTTGGTAACCTTAAGACCTATTTTCACCGAAGAAATAATGGAGGGTATGGCACCAGGTAGTGTGAGTGCAGCTCTGCGTATTCCTGGCCCTACACAGTTCCCATTAAAACAGAGTCTTCCCCCTTTCCTCCAGGAGGAGGAGGACTTCCTTGCACCCCCCCCCCCCACTGCAAGGAATAGGGAAGCCTAGCTTGCTGGGAGGTCTGCAGAGGCATCAAAGCAACTCTGGAGATCAAAGAGCATAACTTTCAAGTAAACTGTACATTTCAATATGCACTAACACAGTGGTTCATGAACTTTGCTGAAGTCTAGGTTTGCTGCAGAGATGACCTGGTTCCTGCCTTCAGATTCTGGAAGTGGAAAAGATCTCGGGTACCTGTCAAAAGGCTCAGCGGCAAACCTCTCTGAAGTTTCAAGGTACACAACCCCTGCGCCGAAACATTTGTCAGCATTTTTAAAAAGGTGACACCGAGTGACATTAAATTCAGCTCTCAGTTCATTTGCCTTTGGGTGCTTATGAACCACCAGGAAAGTGAGAGACATCCTTGCTTTGATGGTTTATATTGATGGAGAAGCCCGGGTCTTCTGGGTGAGGTGTTTCAATTCCTCTGCAGCCTTTGGAAAAAAAAATTGCTGACTTCGCCTCCACGTGTGTTAAAAGTCCTTTTCTGCACAGCAAATACATTGCAGCAAATAGCATTTTCCGGCACGGAGAACGGGCCATGCAATCTTCAAGGCAGAACATTACTTTATTACACATGTTAAAGCTTTCACTCCGTTTTAACTTTTATGAGCACGACAAAGAACGGAGGACCGGCATTTAAACGAAGGCTCTCTGCTAGCTTTCCTTTTATCACCCAGTCAACTTCACACCACTCGCAAAATGTCACTGAGATATTTACTTCCAATGTGCCCAATCCCTTTTAGCTGTTCTGGGACTATTACATTGGGGGGGGGGATTGTGGAGGGAGGCCCCCTGTGATAGCCCAATACCACTGACATTTCTTAACATATTAGTGGCTTGCTTGGGGCATGAGAGCTTTCTGAAGCCAAACAAGACATGATGGAAGAAGCCCCTTTTATTTAAGACTGGGATTACCCATTCACACAAATCTTAGAATTGTAAAGTTGGGAGGGACCACAGGGGTCATCTAGTCCAACCCCCTGCAATGCTGCAATCTTTTTGCCAGTGTTCTGTATGTGGCGCTTCTCTTGCAGTTAACCTGGAAGCTGCAGTTAGTGCAGAATGCTGCAGCACGATTGCTGACAGGAGTGAGGCCTTGTCACCATATAACACCTGTGCAGAGATCTGCACAGGCTGCTGATTTGCTACTGGGCTGGCTTCGAGGTGTTACTATTAGTACAGTGGATCCTCTACTCACGGCCACAATCCGTTCCGGAGGCCCGCCCAGAAGTCGAAACGGGTCACTGGGAGAGGCGCCGTTGTGCACAGGTGCGGGCGGCGATTGCCCGCTTCTGTGCATGTGCGAACGGTGACCACCGCTTCTGAGCATGCACAAACGGCGCCAAACTTCCGGGTTTGCCGTGGAGGTTGGGCGAAATGGATGTGAGCGGAGGTGGATGTAAGAAGAGGTTTGACTGTACAGCCATACCTTGGAAGTCAAACAGAATCCGTTCCGGAAGTCCATTCGACTTCCAAAACGTTCAAGAACCAAGGCGTGGCTTCTGATTGGTGATCGATATCCAAGGTACGACTGCATTGTTATGAGTTTGGGGCAGGGTAGGCTGCATGCTTGAGCCCCCTTCTAATTCCTGGAAAAGCCAGGCTAGCTTCCTGGTGAGCTAATGGCCCTCTAAGTATGGCCCATTAAGGTAACAAAGGAAGTGGCTCTGTGCCAGATGAAAAATGCAGACATCAAAAAGACCATAGCCTCCACTGTCCTTCATTCTAAAGGAAGCATGAACCCTGGATAAGTTGAACAACTTGGGACCAGTTTACCCATGAGATCGTCATACCCCACACGTGCTCACTTGACCGCTTCAGTTGGTGGATTTGGCATTACTACATGTGCCACATATTACAGACCCTCCGAGTATCCCTATTTCCCAGGGACAGTCCTTGATTTAGAGAAGCCGTCCCATTGTCTGATTTGATCCCGGAATGTCCCGCTTTTCCTTAGGATGTCCCTGTTTTCATTGGAGAAATCCTGGAAGCTATGGAGTTGTGCAACTTGCGAGCCAAGGAGAAAAGTAACAATACAACCTTTAGAACAGTGGTCCTCAACCCCCGGGCCACAGACCGGTACCGGTCCATGGATCAAATGGTACCGGGCCGCCCAAGGAACATTAAATTATTTCCATTTTATTTACTGTGGTGTATTTCTCTCGGGTTTGTGCGACATTCCATGGGCGAGAGGTTAACCGGGTGTAACTGTATTTTATTTTGAAGACATGTTTAAATACAATTAAATTAAAATTATTAAATCAAAACAATCTAAAATATAAACAATCAACGTCCGTCCCTCCCAGCGGGCCGAGGTAAAATTATCAAACATTGACCGGTCCGCGACGATGAAAAGGTTGGGAAGCACTGCTTTAGAAGACATCTGAAGGCAGCCCTGTATAGGGAAGGTTTTTTTAAAAAAAATGTTTAGTTATGTTTTTATATATGTTAGAAGCTGCCCAGAGTGGCTGGGTCAACACAGTAAGATGTGTGGGGCATAAACAGTAAAATTATTGTGGAATGGGACGTGCCTATTTTTCATCAGAGAAATGTTGGGAGGGTGTGATATTACTCATTCCACCTTTGTAAGAATTTGATCGTTTAGTGTGGCAGTACTTTTGGAACTCCCTGCCTATTGAGATTCAGCAAACGCCTTCCATGCTGCACTCTTTTTGGCGCCTGCTAAAAACATTCTTGTATAGGCAAGCCTACCAAGATGCTTAAAACGCTGGGTTGTTTTTAAATCTGTTTTCCTTAATTTAACTTTTGCAAGTTTTAAAGCAGGGTTGCGCATTTTTCTTGATTTTATGGTTTTATCCTTTTGTAAACTGCTTTGAGGTTTGTTTGTTTGTTTTAAAAAAAGTCGGTGTGGTTCAGGATACCCCAAGAAGGCAAGGAGAGTCAAATTCTCATTTGCCCAATGATAGAACAGACCCACACACTGTTGCTACAGCCCCACAGCCCTGGGTGCTTTCCTTCTTGCTGGGCTCGTTTCCAGTATCAGAGCTCGGCTATGATTAAAAGTGGATGCGGGTGGTGCTGTGGGTTAAACCACAGAGCCTCGGGCTTGCCGATCAGAAGGTCGGCAGTTTGAATCCCCACGACGGGGTGAGCTTCCGTTGCTCAGTCCCAGCTCCTGCCAACCTAGCAATTAGAAAACACATCAAAGTACAAGTAGATAAATAGGTACCACTCCGGTGGGAAGGTAAACGGCATTTCCGTGCGCTGC
This sequence comes from Lacerta agilis, assembly GCF_009819535.1. Lineage (NCBI taxonomy): Eukaryota > Metazoa > Chordata > Lepidosauria > Squamata > Lacertidae > Lacerta > Lacerta agilis. The sequence goes on from NC_046318.1 coordinate 71,310,740, forward strand.
TCTGGTTCACCAGTAGCGGCTTAGTCATGCTGGCCACATGACCCGGAAGCTGTACACTGGCTCCCTCGGCCAGTAAAGCGAGATGAATGCCGCAACCCCAGAATCGTCTGACTGGACTTAATGGTCAGGGGTCCCTTTACCTTTACCTTTTATGATTAAAAGCATCTGGAGGGGAGACCCTGCAGGGAGGTAAACCATAAGCAACGTTTGGTCACTGAACTGAGATTCCTTTGTTGGGAATCCCTAGCGTCACTTTCAGAAGCGTAAGGCACCAGGCAGCTGCTTGTTGGGGGGGGGGGAGTCTGAGAAGCCACCCACCGTGTTAAATTTACCACGCTCCCTACAAGCAGGGCTTTTTTTGGGGGGGGAACTCAGTTCTGGCATCTCTCAGGTGGGCACCATTGCCATTCTAAGGGAACGAGGGAGGTGTTCATGATGAGTTCCAGCACCACTACTTCTAGAAAAACAGGACTACACCCAAGTGACGCTGCATTGAGGTATTAGGGGTAGTTGGGTGGCTAGCAGAATCCTGCTGCTAATTGTGACATTGCTGCAGTCTGTTGCCCCGCCGCTGGCCAACCAACCCTGCCATCCTTGGGAAGTGAAGAAGAAGAGAAGAGTTTGGATTTGATATCCTGCTTTATCACTACCCGAAGGAGTCTCAAAGTGGCTAACATTCTCCTTTCCCTTCCTCCCCCACAACACTCTGTGAGGTGAGTGGGGCTGAGAGACTTCCAAGAAGTGTGACTAGCCCAAGGTCACCCAGCAGCTGCATGTGGAGGAGCGGGGAAGCGAACCCGGTTCACCAGATTACAAGTCCACTGCTCTTAACTACTATACCACGCTGGCTCTCAGTGGAAACAGAGAGATTGTTAAATCAGTGTGTACTACAGAAATCCCCTCAGAATCTTGCCTTTGCATTGGTTGTGACTGTAAGAATTTGGGTAGGAGCTAAGAGCTTCCCAGGTGACTTAGAGAAAACTCTTGGCTGGTTCATGCAACTGTGTAAACTCAGTTTTTATGGCCCTTCTTATCAGACCAATTGGTTCCTGGGCCAATTTCTTGACCTGGCCTTAAGCGGTTGCTTATAGGCACATTGCTTATAGGCACTGTGAGAGGCAGTGAAGGATAGGCGTGCCTGGCGTGCTCTGGTCCATGGGGTCATGAAGAGTCGGACACGACTGAACAACGAACGAACATATGCACATTATACCCACATATGCATGCCCTGCTTTCTTAATCACAGGGTATGTGGATTTCCTTTCAAGCAAAGCATCTATATAAGCAGATGTGCTTCCTGAACTACATGCATACCATAATAGGTGGATGATACTCTTAACTATCAATTTTGCCATACCACAGAGAGGAGCGGCCCAGAGGTGTCTGTGGCCCAGCCAGCAATGGCCTCTTGTTGGTTGCTGCCCAACTAAGCCTGCTTCCTCCCCATCATTTTGCACTGTATTCTGGGACATATGTCTGTCTGTTACATTTTGTGCCGTGCTTCTGAGGTGCAAAAAAACAAAAACAAAAAAAAAACAACAACAACAACAAAACAACAACAAAAAACGGAAACAGCCTGTGCAGACATTGGCTTACAAATTGCTGCAATGAGATTTGTTCCAACGAAATTTTATCTCGTTATTTTCTGAGAAGGTTTTTATGTTAATGGAACTTTTTCACAGGAACTTACTATTATACAAAACTTGCTTCTCCGATAAATAATGCAGATTTCCGTTATTTAGCTGTTTCACATTCTTTGCTTCTGCAAAAAAACAACAACCCCACAACCTAATACCCCCATCAATTATCAATTTTCCTCATTCATAAACCCAAAGACCCTAGCCTTGTAGCTGACCCAATGAGGTACACTAAAAATCCATGTAGTACTCATACATAAAGCACCTGCCTCTGAGATGTAAAATTCTACAAAATGAGTCACCCAAAGGCGAACTAAAATAGGAACTAAAGTAGGAAATGCAGGGGTGGGTATTTTTGCAGCCAGACTACCTCAACATTCATCTCTCGTGATTTTATCTCATCTTATTTAAAATATTTGTAACCCATTTTTTCATTACAATGCACTCAGAGGGCAGCATACAATAATATGAATGAAAACCTACCCAACACAAGCATAAACATTAAAACTGCAAGCAGAGAGCAGCAGTAACAGGAATAATCAAAACCTGGCCAGGCAATCAACCTGCCCTAAAGGTCTGATGGGAGAGATGGATTTTCCAGGGGTGCCGAAAACTAATCAGCATCAATGCCAATCATATTTCGAGGCGGAGGGCATTTGGGCATCGCTGCAGGGTAAGCCCTTTCCCTGGAGGCTGCATAACAGATGCCTCTTGGATGCAGAACAACCTGGAGGGCATCAGCTGCAGAGCTCAGCAGGTTGACAGGGTGGTGTGGGAGCAGAATCTCCACCAAAGGTCCCAGGTTGGGAGAACTACCTGAAAATGATTCACAGGTGGTATTTAACTCTGAGTATAAGACTGAATCAGATAAGTGTTGGAGATGCAAAGAGGTGGAGGGTACGTTGTGGACTTGTAAAAGGTTTAACAATTACAGCGGTACCTTGACTTACGAATTACTCGACACACGAATTTTTCAACTTATGAATGAACAAAATGCCCGCACGCCTACGAATTTTTCGACATCCGAAGGACATCCGTTGGCGGTTTTAGATGGGGTTTACTGGACTTACAAATTTTAGATGCAGTTTACTCGACTTATGAATTTTAGATGCAGTTTACTCAAGTTACGATTTTTTACGAATTTTTCGTTTCCAATGCATTCCTATGGGAAAATCACTTTTTTCGACTTACGAATTTTCCGACCTACGAATGTCCATTCGGAGCGGATTAAATTCGTAAGTCGAGGTACCACTGTATTGGGAAATGATCCATAATGAATTGGGAAAAAAGTTTAAAAGTACTTCCTCCCCCCCCCCCCAAACCCAGAGTCCTTTCTGTTGGGGATAATTCAGACTGAAATTCTCTGGTGTCAAAAAAAGGTTATTTATATATGCCACTACTGCAGCCTGTGTTTTGTTAGCCCCAAAATGGAAAACAAGTGAGGTCCCAACCAAAGAAGAATGGCGACTTAAGCTGATGGAATATGCACAACTCGCAGACTTAACACAGAGAATATGAGAACAAGAAGAACATACGTTTAAACAAGATCGGAAAAACGTTTATTGAATATGTGGGGGGAAATTGCGTATAGCTGAAAACGATGGCAGCATTAAGATAAATTCAACAGTGTAAACCAGTTTTGGTGGATGCAATAATGGAATAATGAATGGTATAGTTTTTGTAAAATATGCAGGGATTTATGATATGCAAAATGAACCATAGAAAGAGAAGAAGGGAAGTCATTGATATCTCGAGGATGCAAAAATGAGTACCAGTAAAAATGGATGTAAAAATGAGTACCGAAGAATTGATGCTTTTGAATTATGGTGCTGGAGGAGACTCTTAAGAGTCCCATGGACTGCAAGAAGATCAAACCTATCCATTCCGAAGGAAATCAGCCCTGAGTGCTCACTGGAAGGACAGATCCTGAAGCTGAAGCTCCAGTACTTTGGCCACCTCATGAGAAGGGAAGACTCCCTGGAAAAGACCCTGATGTTGGGAAAGATGGAGGGCACAAGGAGAAGGGGACGACAGAGGATGAGATGGTTGGACAGTGATCTCGAAGCTACCAACATGAGTCTGACCAAACTGCCGGAGGCAGTGGAAGACAGGAGTGCCAGGCGTGCTCTGGTCCATGGGGTCACGAAGAGTCGGACACGACTGAACGACTGAACAACACTTTAAATCGTAAAACAAGAAAACTTAATAAAATTATATACAGTACAAAGGTCCCAAGTTGTTTAGGGTTTGGTATATGAGATCCAAATGATGGCTCTAGCTGACCCTGCATGTTGCTTATAGTCTTGCAACAGCTTTTTCCCGAGTGGTGCCCTCAATATGTTTTGGACCACAACTCCCATCAGCCCCCGTTGTAGTTGTAGTCCAAAGCATCTCGAGGGCACCAGGTTGGTGAAGCCTCTTCTGCAACAACACAGAAGAGACTAGACTACCACACCTCTTGTGCCTTCACTTTGTTGCTGATGTGTGATCCTGTATAGAAAGCTCATGCCTCAAGGCTCTTTTATGCAGCGTGCCAGAATCATAAGCTATTTCATCTTTTCACGTTTTGATTAATGTCAATGGGGATTCTTTGCTAGTTTTCTGGGCAAGGGTGAAGTTGACAAATACTGATGCTTACCCAAGGAACTCAAATCCTGACAGGTCTATATATATTTAAAGCTAACACCAGAAATTCAATCAATAAAGAGAGGAAAGTAGATTTAGGTATTAGATCTAGTTGTTTGTAGTCTTGTAGATTTGTGGGATTATTAGTTCTTGGTTTCTCAGTCTTAAAACACACATATTTTAATGTTGTATTTTAATCTTGTTTTTAAGTTGTATTTTGATCAATTGTTTTTATACCTGGTGTTAGCTGCCCTGAGTCCGGTCTTGCCTGGGGAGGGCGGGGTATAAATAAAATTTATTATTATTATTATTATTATTATTATTATTATTATTATTATTATTATTTTATCAACATGTGTCTTTTGGCATATGCAACATTAATGCCGCAAATGAGTGAGGGGAGCGGAACAGCAGCTTAATTTTCAGATGATCTGAACATCTGCAGGAACCCCAGGCCTTTCAGGTTCAATACCTGCAAATGAGCGGCAAAAAATCACATCTTCAGTTGCACAGCCTTGCAATATCATGCTCCTGTATGTGTTATGGGAAGGGGCATAGCTCAGCAGCTTCTGCCTTGCATACAGAAGTTTCCAGATTCAATCTCCAGCATCTCTCGATAGGGCTGGGTGAGACCCCTGTCTGAAACCGAGCAAGATACAGCAATTCAGTATAATTCAGTATGTTCCTATGTTATGGCAGTCCCTCTGCAGGCAAGGAGTGACATAACTGGGCTCCTGAGCCCCACAGGGGTGCCGCAGAAAGAATGTAGTTGGGTCAAGGGAGCCGTGGACTCAGAAAAGGTTGAAAACCTCTGTCCTATGCTACTGCTGCTGAAAATGTCTCCCATTTGCCTCAGAAGGTGAGCTTACATAGCTTCCATCTGGGAGGGGGTTCCTTCTCATAGGAACGAGGAGCTGGTAAATTGGGATGTGTGTAAATCTTGTTGGGGTCCATGGAAATGGGGCACCACTTTTAATTCTGATTTCTCCTCCCCAGTGGGGTGTGTGTGTGTGTGTGTGAGAAGAGAGAGAGAGAGAGACAGACAGACAAATTCCCACCATCTGACCCACATATTACCCCTTGTTTATGGATTTCATGTACCACCAATGCCAGGCCCATTTACATCTGTTCTTGTGATGTGCAAGGTGTTTGAAAATGCCCTATTTTTAATCCTAAACATTGGGAATTTAAATTTACATTTCAACTTCAACTCGGAGTTCCTATTTTGGCTAATCAACTTTCTGTGCAAAAAAAACAAAACAAATCATTCTTATTTATTTATTCCTTCAGATTGAAGGCCACCCCCACCCTTTAAACCAAGAGTTTAGACATATCATTTGGAAGCGACATTAATGGGCAATGATGAGTGAGGAAGCATTCCCGAAACACTACTAAATAATTCTTTTCCAGGAAAGAAAGACAGAAAAAATACAGTTGTGGGTGGCTCATACAGTAGAACCTGGCTAATTTATACTAATGACTGGAATGCTCGTTATTAATTATTGAACTCTGAATGAGTAACAGCAAACAAAGCAAGGGAAATGCATCACAAAAGACACTTTGTTCATGTATTTTGACAGCTGCAGTCTGAATTATAATACAGGATCCACTAATAAGTGTCCTGTAGTCTACTTTGCAGCAGCGGCAATTGAGCGAGATCAAAGCCACTCGCTCTTTGCTCAAAGGCAGGTAGGCGAGAATCACTGCTGTGGGAACAAGATGGTCTTATCCAATTTGGATCCTTGATCCACTGCTAAAGAGTTTCACTGGTGCCACATCCTTTGAGCCTTGAGATATGACGCCACAGTGGGCCTTAAAGGTTCCCCATGGCTCCCCGGCTCCCCAAATAGGCTAGGAACTCACACCAGATCTACAGGGTTAGGTATCTTTCTTATATTTAATCTATTTCCCTATATGAAAGGAGTCAGCATATTTAAAAGAGGGGTGCAGTCATTATTGCTATAGGAAATTAGAAATTACTAAACGGTAGGATTTGGGTTTTTTGGGATAGGAAGGGGAAACATAAGCTGCAGAGGGATTCCTGGGCTAGCCTATGCAAAAGGACCTGGCTAAGGTGGCGCTGTGCCTAGGGCTTGCCGATCAGAAGGTCAGAGGTTCGAATCCCCGCGACGGGGTGAGCTCCCGTTGCTCGGTCCCTGCTCCTGCCCACCTAGCAGTTCGAAAGCACGTCAAAGTGCAAGTAGATAAATAGGTACCGCTCTGGCGGGAAGGTAAACAGCGTTTCCGTGCGCTGCTCTGGTTTGCCAGAAGCGGTTTAGTCATGCTTGCCACATGACCCGGAAGCTGTACGCCGGCTCCCTCTGCCAATAAAGCAAGATGAGCGCCGCAACCCCAGAGTCGTCCACAACTGGACCTAATGGTCAGGGGTCCCTTTACCTTTTTAAGTTAGGGCCATTAAGAAACAATACAGGGCCATTGAGGGTCATTGGCAAGGCAAGAGAACTTTACTCCCACCTTGCCCTGACCTGTGCAGAGAGACAGGAGATTTGGAAGGTTGCCAGGGTAACTGGACTATGATGTCACAGGAAGAGTTTGGGGCATGTGACAAGAGGCTTGGAATAATTGAATAAAGGGCAGAATGAAGGATTTTGGCTGGCTGGCTGGCTGAATGCAGGCTGGGAGAAGTGCCTTGGACCCCAGAGCTGCACTGCTGATGGTGGGAACAAGCCCCTCTTGAGACAAGCATGCTGTAAGATCTGGACTCCCTCCATCTAAATTCAGGCGTAAATATGCGAATAAACCGTATTTCTTAAAACCACAACAGCCACTGCTGTGTCTTCAATTCTCCAAAGGAGCACAGACCCTGGTTAAGGGCCAAGACCCCTGGAATCCCATGCATGGCTTGGCAGAGGTCAGAGCAGACTGTAACATTATCTTTATGGGACAAGTGGCGAGCCTGTTGTCCTTCATTATGTTGTTGGACTCCAACTCCAGTGATCCCCAATGGGTAGAGATAATGGAAGTTGTAGTCTTACAACACCTAGAGCAAAGCTTTCCAAACCTTCCATGACACACTTTTTAGAGAAGCATCGTTTCATGATACAGTAATTCAGTTTTACTAGCAAACCAAAGGCTAAACTAACCCCATTCCAGCCCCAGGAGGAGCGCAGGGAGAGTTTGCGCGACACACCTACAACGCTGCAGCCGACACACTATTGTGTTGTGTGACACACACAGTTTGGAAAGCTCTGATCTAGAAGGCCACAGGTTCCCCGTCCCTGAGGACTGGATTATGGCAGTCATGCAACCAGCTTGACAGTGGTGGACTGACAAACTGACCCACGTCCTTGTCCTCTGCAGCATATGATACCGATGCAAGAAGAATGCAAAACTCGTGTTGGTATAGAGAGCAGAGGAACACATCCAGACACAGTGACTTGCCATTAATTCTGGCTGCATCATTTCCCCAACTCCCTGCCTTGTTCTCATTTTATAGTCAACAGCAGCTGGAGTATTTGGTGGCATGTTTATTTCAGTTTGCTTGTGCCTGATGATAATTTTGTTACTAAGCTTGTGATCTTCTCTTTCAATTATTCTCTCTTCTCCCCCCTCCTCCATATTCTTTCTGATGGCGAGCCCTGCAGGCGCAGCCTTGTTAATTTCATGTTCGTAGAGTGCCCAGGCATCCGAGGTGCGTTATAAAAACCCTAATGCGAAGCTGGTGCCGTGCCAGTCGGCCTAAAGGGTGCCTGAAGCTCTGCAATCAACGCAGAACAGCTGAGCTGCGTGATCAGCAGAATCGTGTGGCGAAGTTCTTGCTGGACTGGACCTTCCCTAAATCAGTGCCCCCTCCCTCTTTTAATGAAAGAAACCCCCTCCCCACAGCATCATGAATGCACCAGAGGGTCGTATCAGCAGGCTTTGGGGAACCCAAAAGTTGGGCAGGATCAGTAGGTTTGGGGAACCTCAAAGTTTGCAGGTATGCATTTTTATTTTTTATTTTTTACAAAGAACACTCATGGCACGCCCACCTCCTCTGCTGCAAAAAAACAAAAACAAAACCCAGTCCACTGAAGACAAAACATGCTCAGTGGTCACAGAATGCTAGCTGGCTGATGGGTGGGTAGGTAGGGAGACAATTATTGGGGAGGAATGTTTTCCTGTAAGAAGGAGCACTCCACTCTGCAACATTTTGTTGCAGTCTCAGTGTGTATTAAAGTCAAATCTAAAAGGACTTGATTTTGCTTAATGGTGGCTACTGAGTCTTTTATATGTTTTATGTGTTTAATTCCTGCCCACCTAGCAGTTCAAAAGCACGTCAAAGTACAAGTAGATAAATAGGGACTGCTCCGGCGGGAAGGTAAACGGCGTTTCCGTGCGCTGCTCTGGTTCGCCAGAAGCGGCTTAGTCATGCTGGCCACATGACCCGGAAGCTGTCTGCGGACAAACGCCAGCTCCCTCGGCCTATAGAGCAAGATGAGTGCCGCAACCCCAGAGTCATCCGCGACTGGACCTAATAGTTGGGGTCCCTTTACCTTTACCTACGTGTTTAATGTCTGGATTACCAATGTTTTACGGATTTTTCTGCTCTTTTATGATTTCTATTGTCTAAATTATGCCAATCAAGGCCAAATGCCTATATTAAAACATTTCCCCGCATACTCTGTCCGTTTAAAAAAAATGCTCCTCATTTATCTGGAAAGTAAAATTATTTGTCATTCATTCTATATAATCTGCATCAGGTAAATCTTTTCACCTAATGTTAATTCCCATATTTACAAATGCTAAAAAAAACTTCCACAAACTGTTTGGGATGTTTTTGGGATTTCTAAATATGAAACCATTAAGAATTTTTTTTTTCATTTCCCAAAAAGATGGGAGACTCAAAAGCAGTAAAAAGACTTCTCTCTGAAGGAGGGAAGCGAGGTTTAGCGTAGGTGACCAGTTATCCTCTTTTAGAAACCGATTTGGACCATGTGTTCTTTATTTAACCCCTCCACTCCCAACTCCAGGCACAAGTACTAACAGAAGTTAGGCCAGTTCATAGCTCTAATCCTCTAATTGCTCAGAGACACAGAAGCCTTTCCCTTTTCTGAGAAGCTTCTCTCTTTTCCTTGGTGCCTCTGCCAAAGCTAAGAAGAAAGGCACGCCTTGCCTCCAAGCAATGTGGAACCTAACCCTTCCTTCCTATCCCAGAATCATCTCCGAAAAGCCAAAACGAACAAAGCTCAAAGTGCCATGAAGGGGAGAAGAGGAAAGGGGGTGGGAAAACAAAGCAAAATTTGGATTAAGTAATTCCTGGAACAGAACCACTTCTGCAATATTCAACACACACACACACACACACACACACAGGGTGTTGGCTCATTTTACAGCACATACGACTGACACTGGATTGAACATTATGTACCCGAAAGCTTAAATAGTTGGCCCTCTCGTGATGTTAAGCACTGCAGACTTGCCAGCGCATGCGGTTGTGACCTGCTTTGTGAAACTACAACCTGGAAAAGGAAGGAACGTTTTGGAAAATGTGCTTAGGAGCGTAGGAAGCTGTGTTATAGGTCAATCGGGCCATTGGTCCATCTAGCTCAATGTTGTCTACAATGACCAGCAGCAACTGTCCAGGATTTCAAAGAAGGGCCATTCCCTGCCAGATACTGCACCTGGGAGCTCCTACATAGTCCTGTCACTGAACTACGGCCCTCTCCCATCGACTAATACTCTCCCTTTACTCCTTAAAAACACCAGCATTCTTCCAAAGGGTTATCGCAGAGGTCGGCAACCTCCGGCCCATGGGCTGGATGCGCCCACGAAGGCCATTTTACCGGCCCACGAGCCGCCCACCAAACGAGCCGCCTGCTTGGCAAGCCCCGCGCACGCTGCGCTAAACCAGTGCAGTGCGGCGCGGGGACATGCCGAACGGTGCCGGAAACTGTGTCTGTGTATGCGCAGATACTGGAAATCACACCTGCGCATGTCCAGACGCTGGAAATCGCTTCTGCGCAGGCGCAATTTCCAGCATCTGGGCATTGCCTCCTCTAGACAAGGTGGAGAGAAGCCAGGAGGAAGGAGGGAGGTGCCGCCGCCACCACGGTGTGTGTGTGTGTGTGTGTGTGTGTGGAATGGAATGAATGGCGCAACCCGAACGAACAGAATCCCCACGCCGATCCATGGACAGTCTGTGGGCCAGATCCTGAAGGCAACTGGGCCTGATCCGGCCCGCAGACCTTAGTTTGCCAACCCCTGGGTAAGAGTATGGATTGCAGCGTATAGGATGTTCACAAGCAGTACACACAGTATTCTTAGTTCTCAGCCCACTATTTCTTTATATCCCTGTGGGAGAACCTGGAATTGTGAGGTGCTCGGGCAGGATGGTTATTACAGTGCCAAGGAGCTGGGAGGCAAGTGACTGTCTGAATTTGGGAACAAGGATGTTCTCAGCCCCAGCCCCAATCTCACATTCCTTCAGTCAAGAGTGAATTCAATCTCCCACCTGCAGGGCAGCATAAATGGTAAAACTGCTAATCTTAGGGGAAGAAAAAGTTCCCTGTTCAAAACATGGTTTTCAAACTGTGGGTCATCAAAAGTGTGTGATTTGTTCCAGGGGGAGAGAAAACGTTTGCACTGTTCCTGAGAATTAGCTTCCTGTGATCGCTTTTCTGTGTAGATTTCTAACTGGCATAAACTCTGACCAACTTTGTTCCTGACTGCATGCTCCGAAAAGTTGGAATATGTAAATACGTGAACTGGGATACGCAAACCCCAAGAAATCCCATACTGCCATTCCACCCTCCTTCCCCAACTTCATCCCACTAGTGGAGTCAGAAGTATTTAAACAGAAATGAACCTTATGTGCTTAGCAACCCTCTGACTGAGTAAGAGAAATGGGAACATCCTGCTAGTCTGTTCCATGCTGTGTACCATAGGGTGCTGGTGTGCCATGAAAGAACTGCTGATGTGGTTTGAAAAATAAAGGAAACCAATTTAAAGACTCTTGGATTCTCAAGCCACACACGCACAAAGGAGGCTGCCTGTTGAATCTCTTTGGCTACAAAGGGCTGGCTCTGTTTGTTTGTTTGTTTGTTTAATGCATTAATATCCCACCTTCTCCTCCAAGGAACTCAAGGTGGTACATATCTCCCCCCGTCATGGGCTGGATGCATCAGAGGAGTGGTGGAAGGCACCTGCTGGGGAACCCCCACAGGAAGAAGGCTTAGAGCCTGAGGACTGGTGGTGGAGGGAGCAGACTGGGAGGAGGAGGAGGAGGTATCAGAAGCTGAAGAGGCAACAGGATGTAGTGAGCGGGAAGAGGTTGTGGCAGAGAGCAGTCCAGACTGAAGAGGCAGGAGAGGAACGTGGCCAGAATACAAAGATAAGACAGGATCAATGAGAGACAAGACAACAGAGCCTTAGGCTGCTGGGGAAAGAACCAGGGAGGAGCCTTAAGAGAACGGTAGGAAGGCAGGAAGCTTCAATCCTCGCAACTGCTTCATTGAGAAAAGACCTACTGGGAAGGCTTGCTGTGCCCCCCAGGACTGAGCTGTTTTTGTTTCTTGAATAAAGAGTTGACTTCACTGACATTGGCTGCTGCATTGTTTTATTGAAGACCTACGCTTGACCAGTTCCTGACGCCACCTCCCCATTTTATCCTCACACCAACCGCACGAGGTAGGTTAGGCTGAGAATAAGTGATTGTCTCAAGAGCTTCGGGACTGAGTGGGGATTTCAGCCCCGGTCTCCCAGCACTCTAACCACTACACCACACTGTTTGCACCATGGTCTGGCCACCTGCTACCAGCAGCATCCCAAAAGAAGCTCTCTTACAGCGAGGACGTGGAACATGTGGCACTCCAGCTGTTGTTGGCCTACAACTCCCATCAGCGCCAGTCAGCATGGCCAATGGTCAGGAATTCTGGGAGTCGGAGTCTGACAACACCTGCACTGTCCCAAGTTTCCCACCAGCCCTGCTGTTCAGCCGCAAAGTTCACTGAGCAATCCTGGGCCAATTGCTCTTTATCTTTTTTCTAACCTGGTTCACAAGGTTGTGAGAATAAAACGAGAAGGATTATTTATGCCTCCACAAGCTCCTTGCAATTAAAATGTTCTGAAGGACTGCTGACTGCACAGCCCAGCCAGGAAAGAAAAGAAAATCTCCAGAGCAACAGGATTTTAGGCAGTGAAATAAAAGTGTAAGATGCACGGTACTCCAGCACTTTGTGTCATCAAACTTGGCATGCAGACCCAAATATGTTAGCAGGCTAGGCGATTAAGTCAGCTTTATAGACATGATGTCAAGTTGAATTTGGCTGCATTTAGAAGTATAGCCTCACACCTGGCACACTTCTTTAACCAGCCAGATTTGAAAGTGGCCGTAAATCCCCAGTACGGCTATGATTTAAGACTAATGTCTAGTTAGCCTAAATGTTGATGTGACTCTTCCCTTTCGTTCCTTATATGCTTTCGACTCAGATCATGGTGAATTCTTGCAGAGGGTGGGTGGCTGTGACAGATGGGACATTCTCCGGAAAAGCTAGCCCAATTCCAAAATGTTAGGAGTGTTTCTAAAGAGATTTGCTATAACCCTGAAGTTGTGGTCAACTTCCCGGCATAGGTAAGCAGCGGTGGCCAGTGTGGTGTAGTGGTTAAGAGTGGTAGACTCGTAATCTGGGGAACCGGGTTCGCGTCCCCGCTCCTCCACATGCAGCTGCTGGGTGACCTTGGGCTAGTCACACTTCTCTGAAGTCTCTCAGCCCCACTCACCTCACAGAGTGTTTGTTGTGGGGGAGGAAGGGAAAGGAGAATGTTAGCTGCTTTGAGACTCCTTTGGGTAGTGAAAAGCGGGATTATCAAATCCAAACTCTTCTTCTTCTTCTATATGTTGTTGGACTACAACACCAATCAACCCTCGTTGGCATAGGCAGTGGCGGAGGATGATGGGAACTGCAGTCCAGCAACATCTGATTCTCCATCCCTACTATACAGCAGAGGTTTTCAACCTTTTTGAGTCCACGACTCCCTTGACCAACTACACATTCTTTCTGCGGCACACCTGGAGACCAGTTATGTCACCCCTCGCCCGCAGAGCTGGCAGCCTCTCACCCTTTTACGAACACCTTCCCTTGTGGAGTGTTCCCTCAGCCTCCTCTCCTCTGCCCTCTCCTTGGGAGTCCTCTGGGCACCCACTGCTGCCACCCCTGGCCTCTGAGCTGCCCCCCCCACCCCAAAAAGAGGTTCCTCCTCACAATGCCCCACAGGAGCCTGGGAAGCACACCCTCCCCAGCCAGCCCCAGAGGCACCATTCGCCTGGGGAGCTTGTAGCCAGGGCTGCTGCAACAAACAGCTGTGCAAGCCTTTGGGAGGCAGAGATACAAGAGGGCATCAGAGGAGGGAGGGAAGGAAAGAAAGAGGGACAGGGACCAGTGTTGCCCATGGCACCCCTGACCATCGTTCAAGTTAACCCAGGGTGTCATGGCACACTGGATGAAAACCACTGCTATACAGTATGCATTGTGCATGGTTCCTTCTTCACCTGGGTCAGACATAAGGCTCATTTGCCTCCAGCCCCCCAGGTGATGGCTGTCTGCTGGAACTCCATCCTCCTCCAGGCGTTGCACGTGCATAAAAATTGGAGATTTTTCTGCTCTCTAGATAATCACGAGTTTCCCTTCTTAAAACGCTGTAAAAAAAAAAAGTGAAATTCTCCACTGATGCAATGCTCTCTAGTTAAAATTACAAAGCACTAACTCTAAAATTAACTTGCTCTGGGATATCTTAAAATAGTAGATTGCTAGTTCTGAGCTTACGGGTGTTCTCAGCTGCCGCTGATGAAATATAAAAGCGGTTTATTACACATATAATTATATATAAAATCCCTGCCCAGTACTTTTCCTTCCTAGTTCTACGGTAATAGTCTAAATGCATCCTGGTTGGCATAGACTACTATCAAAGGGCTATTGCATCATAAAACCTGCACTAAGCAGCAGATTCCCAAAGCCACACAACTCTGTTTCCCTCTTCTTGTCTCTCTCCTAGTCCTGACTCCGCTTTGCCTTTTAGAAGCAATTTGCTTCCTGCAAGCACCTGCATATTCTTTGCACGCAAAAGGTCCCCCCTGGTTCAATCACTGGTGTCTCCATGTAGAGCTGGGGAAGACTTTGGCCAGAAATCCAGGGCAGCTGCTGCCAGTCAGTGTTGACGATGCTGAGCAAGACTGACGAATGGTTTAATTGGATATAAGGCAGCCTTCCTATGTTTGTTTCTGGTCTATACGTACTTATTTTGGAGTCATCCCCATTGAACTCAACCATTTTACTTGGACTTTTTACCTTCACTCTATGGAAAGGTAAATAAGCATGCCAATCCCAGAGCTGGCATAATCTCTCCTCCCCTCCTCCTATTCCAGAGAAATGTCTGGGGGACGAGAGGGTTCGAAACCAGCAAACCCTATCTGCCCCAGACATGCCCAAACCCAGAACAGTTGCTGCACTGGAAAAGCCCTCTGACTTCTCAGTCTAGATAGCTCAGTTGGTTAGAGTGCGGTGCTGATAATGCCACGATCGCAGGTTCAATCCCCGTATGAGATAGCTGCGTATTTCTCCATTGGGGGGAGGGTTGGACTACTAGACGATCCACAGGGTCCCTTCCAACTCTACGATTCTATTTTTGTCCCTTTCTTTGAAAGAGGAGAGGAAAACCAGCAGTGTCCAACAGACTGCCTGCCTGCCCTTCCTGGAAGCTTACAGGTAGAACCACTCCCTTAACAATCCCTTTGCAAGCTTTTTAAATCGACAGAAAGCATTTTTAAAAATTTACTGTGCAATATTTTTTTTAATAGGTTAATTTTTTTAAAAAAAATATAAGTACTTAGCAACAACCGCAGGAGGAATCTTAGAAGGGGCATTTCCTCCTCTTCCCCATTCTCACAATGGAGAGAATGGCTGTTCTAATTCGGCACCAGCTATGACACACGACGTACCAGAGGGCGAGGCATTTGAGTCATGGGGGAGGGGGGGAGTTCAAATGTTGGAAAATCAGTAATTTTTAAAGCATTAACTTGCAATTAAGAATACTTCAACAATCAACAGCCTGCAGCAGCATCATGGGAAAGATGTTTCCAGCTACCCAACACCTTCCTTTGGAAGGTTTGCAAGTTGCTGCAGGAGCGATTTTATGAGCAATAGCATGGGAGGGGTGTTTCTAGGACCAAGGAGAAAGTGTCAAAATCCCTTGCTATTTTTGCTATTGCAAGGAGATGTGATGCTGTTAATGTGAATGTTGTTATATTTATAGCACTGAAATGTTCTTTGCATGTTGTTACATTTGCTATTACTGTATGTTATTGGGTTGTGGGTTTTTTTTGTTTTTTTTTTTTAAAAAGCTTATCTTGAAATTGTCCTTGTGGTGGATGATTTTGAGATGTATTTCAGTTTTCTTTGTTGTAAGCTTCTTTGAGCATGATTAATTTTTGTGCAAAAGCAACATACAAATCAAAGTATGAATTATTATATGGATTTTTGCTAATTGCAAAACAAAAAAACGAAAGATTAGGTAGCTTTTTGAGGACAACTTAAACTTTTTAATCCCCTCCCATAAATTATTGTAACTTTTAAGAATGTTAGGTAAGATTGCTATACATATGAATGATTCACTGAGCAATTATTCTCCTTGGCTTTTATCCTAGAACACCAGGGCCAGCCTACATGTTATTTTTAAAAAGGAAATTAAAACAGAAATAAAGCAAAGGAACAGCAACTAAGTTTAAAATGTAGTAGTTTTAAAAGGCACTTCTGCTAAGGAACAGCAGGCTAATCAGCATCATGACTTTATGAAACATTTGGTAAGATTTGACAGCCATCAAATACATGGCCGATTGATTGGTCAGTTGACAAATATTTGTCCTGTAAATTGAAAGACGTGCCAACCATAACTCACCATCTAAAATCAAAGTTAGCATGGTTCTTTTAGTCATATGCAACTTTATGCTGCTTTAAGTAATTAAGGCTGCAGTTCTAGACCCACTTACCTGTAAGTAAGCCTCATTAGACCCAATGAGACCTACTTCTGTGTTTACATGTAGATACAGGTGGGTAGCCGTGTTGGTCTGCCATAGTCGAAACAAAATAGAAAATTCTTTCCAGTAGCACCTTAGAGACCAACTGAGTTTGTTCTTGGTATGAGCTTTCGTGTGCATGCACACTTCTTCAGATAATCTGAAACAGAAATTTCAGAAATAGACTGGAAAGAGAAGTGGCTGAATTGCAACTAATCACCAAACTTAAAACCATGGAGAAACCTGGTCTGAACAAAGACATTGGATTATTATCTCATTATACACAACATAGCTATCTTGCCTTTCCCTGCAAGACTAATTGCAGCCGTTAAGAGTCATCAACAGGTTTTCCACACCTATCAGCTGATCACCCATTCCCACCACCCTTCTGAGTAATACCCCTCTCCACTCCCTCACTATATTTAAGGATCTGGTGACTTCTGTTTCAGTGTATCTGAAGAAGTGTGCATGCACACGAAAGCTCATACCAAGAACAAACTCAGTTGGTCTCTAAGGTGCTAATGGAAAGAATTTTCTATTTTGTTTTTACATGTAGGCACATTCTTAGCAGACATGTATAGGACTGAGATGGCTCTTTCCTGGGCATCAGCCCTACCGAGCTCTGAGTAACTTATTATTAAGTGATTTATTTCTAAAAAGGCATAGGATTGCATTGCAAAACTCATTTGATCCATCACTAAGATTTCTTTAACTGGACGACCAGAGTCCTAGTCTGGAACCAGTACTTGTGGATAATGAGTGGGCAAGTCTTGGTGGGTAGTAGGGAAATCAAGGTGGAAGGTCCTCTCTGCCCAAGACTACCTTCAGGAATAAGGGGTGTGGAGGCCTTCTTCACTTGTATTTCCTCCTCATCTTCCCACATCCTGGAGAGCCTGTTACAAAACACACCCCACCCCAATGTTGTTTTGTAGATATGTCTACACATGAGCCAGTGGGGTGCACAGAGACCACTTGAGAGCGCCTCCATTAGGACGGCCAACTTTTGATTTCAAAAACGCTGGTCTCTCGGTGGCAGACTCTTAACAGGAGAAAACCTACAGGCTCAGAATTATTGCCAGCTCAGCCTATGCTTGCATCCTAGTGCATGGTGAAGGAGTTATAGAGAGAAGGCAGTTTGAGAGCAATCCCTATACAGTGGGCTACAAACACCTCGGGTTACCAACACTTCAGGTTACAGACTCCGCTAACCTGGAAGTAGTACCTCGGGTTAAGAACTTTACCTCAGGATGAGAACAGAAATCGCGCGGTGGCAGCAGGAGGCCCCATTAGCTAAAGTGGTACCTCAGGTTAAGAACAGTTTCAGGTTAAGAACGGACCTCCGGAACGAATTAAGTTCGTAACCAGAGGTACAACTGTACCTCTGTGGGCAGGGACTGCTGAACTGCTCAGATGCCTCTGTGTCCCTTGGCTTGGAGTTGGGGCTGAGACCAGGTACCTTGGCTTCTTAGCATGCATTCCTGAACTCTGTAACCCATACAAGCGCACTAAGTGGAAATGCTGCTCCAAATGGGGAACGGCTGCACATGAATGATTCACTGCATGGAAGCTGAGAGTTCCCAGGAACTCGTGCAGTGAGTCACGGCCACCAAGTGTCATGTTCCTTGCCTCGGGGTCATCAGCCTGGTGACTCACCATGTCACCCTTTCTGGTCTGAGGATGTGGCTTTCCCAATGTTTCCAGACTCTAAGGATGGCTCCCTTGCAGCTTCTCCTCTCCGCAGCCACGCAGGAAAATGTGACTAGGGGTGGGAAAATCTGTCCATTTCAGTTCTTAGAGTTTCCCCATTTTCCTAGTCTTAAATTCAGTTCTCCACATTCCCCCAACAATTCACATTAAGATGAAATAAAAATCCTCACGAAATTTCATCAGCATTTTAGCGCGAATTTCTCCTAATTAAACATGTATTTGTATGCAGTTTAAACTAATATACCCAATTTACCCTAACATAATGGTTTTGTGTGTGTTACTTTTGGCAATATAAGCATTTTGATGCACTTTTATATATGCATTGTTGTACATGTTGTCTGCATTGCAAAATCTGGAGAAGTGTGAATTTTGAAGGGTGGCTGTGCTTCAGTTTGCCTTCAAATGCAAAATGAATCGAACTCCTCCCCCATGGGACTGCAGAATCAGTTGTGGGCCCTTTGAAGAAGAAGAAGAAGAGTTTGGATTTGATACCCCACTTTATCACTACCCGAAGGAGTCTCAAAGCAGCTAACATTCTCCTTTCCCTTCCTCCCCCACAACAAACACTCTGTGAGGTGAGTGAGGCGGAGAGACATCAGAGAAGTGTGACTAGCCCAAGGTCACCCAGCAGCTGCATGTGGAGGAGAGGAGACGCGAACCCGGTTCACCAGATTACAAGTCTACCGCTCTTAACCACTATACTACACTGGCTCTATAGCCCTACAGCTCTCCTAAGGGAGTGAAGGCCCTGGAAGCTAAGCAATAAGAAGGCAGGGAAGGGAACAACATTTTAGGGCCCACCTCAGGTGCCAAAATGCTTTGGGCTGACCCTGTACAGTGGTACCTCTGGTTGTGGACGGGGTCCGTTATGGAGCCCCTGTTGGATCCCAAAGTTCCCGTAACCAGAGGTCCCTGCTCTGCGCATGTGTGCGGCACGATAAAGTGCTTCTGTGCATGTGCATGGGGTGAAACCCGGAAAAATACTTCCGGGTTTGCTGCGTGCGCATCCCGAAGGATACATAACCAGAGGTGAATGCAAGAAGAGTTACCACTATACAGTACTACATTTTTCTTTCGCTACTTGTTCTATTCCGTTGCATACTCCTTCCCAGCTGATGCCCCCCACACCCTCTTCATTTCTTATACCTTAACTGTAAGCTCAATTCCTGCTTGCTCTCAATCTCCCCTCAAGATGCTTGTCCCCTCCACAAAGCTTGCTTTCCCACAGACCAAGGTGTATCTGCTAAGCCAGGGGTAGCCGGTCTCTGAGACTTGGGCGTCCGGATGAGTTAAGACCTCAAGTGGTCAAGAGGGGTGGTTTCTGCTCAGGCTTTCAGCTGAACGTGCGAGGGCACAAACTGTGCAAGGGCTGCGAATGGCATCCCTGCGCTTATTTCGTTTCATTTGTCACCTCGTGTGAAAGCCTCTAGGTGACGATGTACCATAAACCATAAACCAATTAAAATACCCAATTACATTCAAAATGCAGTACATAATAGGGTCTTAAAAACAAAACAAAAAACCCTTAACGAAAACGATTTCAGCATCTTTGCAAAACTCTAAGAACAGGGACCACCGTGCGAGTAATACTAATCACCGTCAGAATTCGACAGGGACTAAAATAACATGTCTAAAATATTAGAAAAATGGTAAGAAGACAGAGGGAATAAAGTCTTTGCCTGGGGCTTAAAAGACTTCAGAGTGGGTGAAAGGTGAGAGTTGTGTGTGTGTGTGTGTGTGTGTGTGTGTGTTTTAAGAAGAGGGGTATCTCCTATCAGCTCCAGCCAGTGTGGTGAATGGCGAAAGATGATGGGAGTTATGGTCCAAAGGATTCTGAAGGCATCAGGTTGAGGAAGACCGATTTATAGGACTGGTTTTCAACCATAGCTGTCAACCCTCCCTGCTGTTCCCCACTGCTATATACATAGCTCTCAACCCTCCCTGCTGTTTCCCAATGCTATAATAAGGGAATTTCCCGCAAAAAAAGCGAAAGGTTGACAGCTATGTTTTCAACTGATGGGAGATGCAGATGATTGGAGACTGCAATGAAGCTACCATATAAATATAGGTTGGAAAACTGAGAAGTGAAACCCCAGTTGGACTAAAGGTGGGTCCCAGTTCTACCTTTGAAACTGTCAAATACTATTGGTTTAAGCCAAGGATATGGCCTTGTCCATCCTAGTCAACAGGATCAATGGTAAGGGACGATGGCAGCTATAGCCCAGAATTTAAAGCCCTGCTTTAAGGAAAGCATTCAGTAAACAGGACAACCCACACAGAACAGGTTCGCTCTCTCTCTCTCTCTTGGTGCCGCCTGCTGTACTTTGGAGTGAGGGGCACTTGGGAGCAGGCCTTCTGAGGTGGGCTTTCACTGGCTTATATGTGCCCTTGAACCGTTATAAAAACAGCTCTTGTTTACCTGCAGGGCGAGAGGTGTGAGCCTGGCCACAACCGCCATTACTGGAACCCAACAGGTTGGTTGTGAGGGAAGGTAGTCCCTAAGTTCCAAAAGGTCCCCCCTCCCTCCTGCTCTAGGGTGAGATCTCACTTTATACAGGAAACAGTAGGATCCAGCTTTGGCCCACAGACTCCTAGGCTACATTGCCCCAAGGAATTCTGTTAAAGATTCTGAGAGGAGACCCCCCTAAACAGCCCCTGATAGGGCTGTTTAACTATGAACCCCACACTTCTCAACTGCCCTGATTTAATCAGGACACCCTGTCTTGCATGAGTTACCTGGCTCTTGAGAGACTGCAGCTCTGAAAGACACACGGTTTTTGGGGGGCACACTCTCACATGGATCATGTGACTCATGTAGGAGCAAGGTCCTGGAAAACGTGCACCCCAGTTTTCCTCTGCAATAGGTTGGAGGGCACGCAATCCCTCTTCCCATGGACTTCAGAAATTGTAGCTCTGTGGGTTAAACCACAGAGCCTAGGGCTTGCTGATCAGAAGGTCGGTGGTTCGAATCCCCCCACTGTGGTGAGCTCCAATTGCTCGGTCCCAGCTCCTGCCCACCTAGCAGTTTGAAACCACGTCAAAGTGCAAGTAGATAAATAGGTACCGCTCTGACAAGAAGGTAAACGGCGTTTCCGTGCACTGCTCTGGTTTGCCAGAAGCGGCTAAGTCATGCTGGCCACATGACCTGGAAGCTGTACGCTGGCTCCCTCGGCCAGTAATGCGAGATGAGCGCCGCAACCCCAGAGTCGGACACGACTGGACCTAATGGTCAGGGGTCCCTTTACCTTTACCTTTAAGGCGAATAACCCTCAGCACCCTTAACAGAATTTAGTTTTCAGAATTATTTGTTTTCATATAGTAGCATATCATAGGGTTTAAATGAACGGTGGGGATGTGGGCCCAATTAACCATCACCATGCCAACTCTCAAAGTGGCACATTATGGATGCAAGAGCCTGTTGGGTCTGTGTGTACATGAGGAACTTGCCGCCCAGCTATTCCTGAAGATCGGGCTTCAATTTCAGACTTCAAAGACTCCACCTCGCAATGAAAAAGAGGCCACTGTATAGAAAACACATCTTAGTATTCTGTACAGCTTCTCTCCACTTTTCAAGGGTGGAAGAAACTTTCCCAACAAGTCCTTACCATTATTAGTTATTAGCTGCTTCAATGTCAACTGTTCTTTTCTGCAACACCAATTAATTTAAGGTCCCTTCTCTTACACTTATTCTCAACGGCCTCTACATTTTTTCCAGTGTAATCCTTTATCGCTAAACTAGAAACATACTTAACGCTGTATAATTCAACTCTTTAAAGTGTCACATTGTACGTCCACGGTTGACACATTTCCTCCTGGCTCCTGTATTCTGTCTCTCGGTTTCACAAGTGAACCGGTATCCAATTTAGCACCCAATTGAGGCCTGATAGTTATTTAATATTGTCCTTAAAAGAGATTTCAGCTGCTGAATCATTACACATATATACTGAAGAGCTCCGAGCGCTTTCAAACCCTTCTGATAAGTGATCACGAATTCGATGGGCGTACTTATGCAAGGCTGTGTTTATGTTGCAATTCCACAGAAGCACAGGAAACACAAATCATCATACAGCCGTACCTCGGAAGTCGAACGGAATCTGTTCCGGAAATGCGTTCGACTTCCAAAACGTTCAGAAACCAAAGCACGACTTCTGCTGCGGTTGGGATTCAGCAGCATTCCGACAACTAGAATAAAATTGTGCGAGCTGATCTTTAAAACCCTGTAGCATGAATTATGCAAATGCTCTCTACTGGCATAACATGTACAGGTCACTGAATCCAGGCTTTCTAGATACATATATATTTTTAATCAGCTACAGCAAATATGCAAAGCCCTAGGTATATGGAGTGGGACGCGGGTGGCGCTGTGGGTTAAACCACAGAGCCTAGGTCTTGCTGATCAGAAGGTAGGCGGTTCAAATCCCCGCAACGGGGTGAGCTCCTTTTGCTCAGCCCCAGCTCCTGCCCACCTAGCAGTTTGAAAGCACGTCAAAGTGCAAGTAGATAAATAGGTAAACGGCGTTTCCGTGCGCTGCTCTGGTTCGCTGGCTCCCTCGGCCAGTAACGTGAGATGAGCACAGCAACCCCAGAGTTGGACTCGACTGGACCTAATGGTCAGGGGTCCCTTTACCTTTACCTAGATATATGGAATTATCCATGCTTTGATTGATTTGATTATGCTACTTTCCACCACATCTTAAAAATCCCTAAAGTAGGAATGGGGGTCTCCCAACAGACCCAACCAGCATGGCCAATGGTGAGGGATCATATGAGTTGGAGTCCAACAAACATTATTTTGGGGGGTATAGGTTCCCCATATCTGGGCTAAAGTATTTGAGGCATCTTAAGTTTAGGGGTAAAGATGGTGGAGGTTGCAGCGCTACGCCCAATTACATGGGTGCAAACCATACTGAACTGAAGTAAACTTGTGAAGGAATCGCCCTGTTACGGAACCGGCTTATAAAATGATGCACAATGTGAGAAAAGCAGATGGAGATCCTTTGCTTTTTTGTTAGAACTCGGGATCACCCAACAACAGATTCAGGGCAGTGAAAATAAGGTACTTAGAACAGAATTAATTTATGGTCTCCATTGCCTAAAGATGTGGTGATGGCTGTTCACTTAGATTAGATGGGGATCAGACAAATTCATGGAGGTCTATTAGGCAGTTATTATGTAAATAGCTCGGTCCCAGCTCCTGCCCACCTAGCAGTTCAAATGCACGTCAAAGTGCAAGTAGATAAATAGGTACCACTCCGGCGGGAAGGTAAACGGCGTTTCCGTGCGCTGCTCTGGTTTGCCAGAAACGGCTTAGTCATGCTGGCCACATGACCCGGAAGCTGTACGCCAGCTCCCTCGACCAGTAACGTGAGATGAACGCCGCAACTGGACCTAATGGTCAGGGGTCCCTTTACCTTTATGTAAATGCACAGGTATCCAACCTAGACCCATCCACCCCACTCTGCCAAATGTTGTTGAAATGCAGTTCCCACCAACTCTGTCTATTGGCTGCGGTGGGTCAAGTTGATGGGAGTTGGAGTCCAACAACATCTGAAGGGCACTCCATTCCATACCCCAGGCTATCTCCAGGTCTGGAAGCAGTGTGCTGCTGTATATCAGTAACAAAGCAAGACCTCTGTGGTCTTCCCAAAAGTATCTTATTGACCACAGGGGAAAACAGGGTGCTGGACTAGACAGATCAGGGATGGGGAACCTGTGGTTCTCCAGGTATTGCAGGACTCCAACTTGCATCAAGCACGGCCAATGGACCTGAACCAAGCATGGCCAATGGTCAGAGATGATGGGAACTGCAGTCCACTATATTCTAACCACAGAGAATTTTGTTGTGATGAAACAGAGACTTACCGCATATGTGTCCCACACCCAACAACAGGAGCATTTCCCCATGTGCATAGCTGGGGGCGTTTAGTCCTCCAAATAATGGCCATCAATCAATGCCTGCAGTAGGCCAGGCAAGGGCGTGGTTGCCTTGTTCTTCTGTGGCAACACCATTAGGCCCAGCAGGCAGATCTCGTTCATGCCAGCTCCCTCTTGCTCCCCTCTCTTGTTTGCTGTGGCAACTGCTGTGGCAAATGCTCCCCTGCAGTGATTGATGATTCTCTGCGTCTTAGTGGGTAAGATTGCATCAGCAGTACTTGGAAAGTAAATGGCACTGTCAGACTCCATTCCAGGGAAGCGGGAGTACTTGGGCCAAGCGCATTAATGAAAGCAGGCAGAAACAGACAAGTACAGAGTACCAGCACAATACCTCACTCACAGCCGTCACTAAGCTCAGTGTGCCTGTACAACGCAGTAAGAGCCATTTCATTGTTAGTGATCGGCTTCCAACGCAGGCTGTCAACAAGCCAGACCATGGGAACTAACTGGAACAAGACATGACTATGGGAATCACAGAAACACAGAATTTTAGGGTTGAAAGTTACCCACAAGAGTCATCTAGTCCAACCCCCCTGCAATGCAGGAATCACAACGAAGGCATCCATGACAGATGGCCATCCAACCTCTGCATAAAAACCTCCAAGGAAGGAGAGTCCGCAACCTCCTGAGAGCCAGTGTGGTGTAGTGGTTAAGAGCGGTAGACTCGTAATCTGGGGAACCGGGTTCGCGTCTCCGCTCCTCCACATGCAGCTGCTGGGTGGTGACCTTGGGCTAGTCCCACTTCTTTGAAGTCTCTCAGCCCCACTCATCTCACAGAGTGTTTGTTGTGGGGGAGGAAGGGAAAGGAGAATGTTAGCCGCTTTGAGACTCCTTCGGGTAGTGAAAAGCGGGATATCAAATCCAAACTCTTCTTCTTCTTCTGAGGGAGTCTGTTCCACTGTCAAATAACTCTTACTGTCAGAAAGATTAAGGTAGGTAACCGTGTTGGTCTGCTGTAGTTGAAACAAAATATTTTTTTCTTTCAGTAGCACCTTAGAGACCAACTAAGTTTGCTATTGGTATGAGCTTTCGTGTGCATGCACACTTCTTCAGATACACTGAAATAGAAGTCACCAGACCCTTATATATAGTGAGAGGGTTGGGAGGGGTATTACTCAGAAGGGTGGTGGGAATGGGAGATTGGCTGATAGGTGTGGTAAACCTGTTCATGACTGTTAACAACTGCAATTGGTATTACAGGACTCCAACTCCCATCAACTTGACCCAGTGCATCCAACAGACAGAGCTGGTGGGAACTGCATTTCAACAACATTTGGCAGAGTGGGGTGGGTGGGTCTAGGTTGGATACCTGTAAGACCAGTATATCTGAAGAAGTGCGCATGCACACGAAAGCTCATACCAAGAACAAACTTAGTTGGTCTCTAAGGTGCTACTGGAAGGGAAAAAAAATACTTTGTCAGAAAGATCTTCCTGATGTTTAGTCGGAATCTCTTTTCTTGTAACTTGAAGCCATTGGTTTGAGACCTGAATTCCAATAAGGAACCTGGAAAAGAGGAAACTGAGAGGAGATACGTCAGCCATCTTCAAATATCTCAAGGGCTGTCCTACTCTGAAGGGTAGGAACCGAACCAATGGCTTCAGGTTACAAGTAAGGGGATCCTGACTGAACACCAAGAAGGACTTTCTGACAGTAAGAGCTGTTTGATGGTGGAATGGTCATCCTCAGGAGTTTGTGGACTCTCCTTCCTTGGAGGTTTTCAAGCAGAGGTTCTGTCATGGATGCTTCCCTGAAATTCTTGCTTTGCAGAGGGTTGGACGAGATGACCCTTGAGGTTGCTTTCAACTCTAAGATTCTATGAAACCTCCAATAAGGTTCTATTAAGGAGTAATTGCTTCTTCATAAAGGTAAGAAGGCCATTTCCACCATATTGTAGCTCAACGGAACACAGATCAACGTGTGGTGATCCCACTTATTAAAAGGCTAGTCTAAATGTTACAGAATACCAAGCAGCAAGTCACTGCCTAGTAGAGACCCGTTCTTATCTAAAGCTTCCCGTGTCACCTAATAAAAATGGCAATGGAATTGCTTCATAAAAATATTAGATTGTTGCTTTAAAAATGAAATTTTCAATGTGACTTGAAAACTGGCACAGGCAGGCAGTGGGCCCAAAACAGGGGAAATTCATCTCGAAACCCGGAGGTTATCCAGAATGGAGTTATTGTAAGAACATAATAAGAGACCTGCCGGATCAGGCCAAAGTCCCGTCTAGTCCAGCATCGTTCTCACAGTAGACAACCAGATGGTTTGTGGGAAGCCTGCAAGCAGGACATGAGTGCAAGAGGGTCTGAAAATGCTGAGGTATCTGACCAAAAGCAGAAGGATCTAGGGAAGCAACATACAGGTTGGATATGTGTTCAGCCTGTTCTGGAGAGGACTGCACTTCCCATTAAGGATCCTCTGGAGTCAGGTCCAAAGTTTTGGGGCAATCCATCTTTGCCACCTGAGACATAAGTGGACTCTGTGGCTTAGATTGCCTTTTACCAGCTAAGGTTGGTGTGCCAGCTTCAGCCTTCCCCCCAAAAGCACACTTTGGCACCTGCTTTAATATATTTCTGATGTTAGGCAAAGACCTTTTTATCTGGCCAGACCTTTACAATTTTACACAGTGCTGTGATTTATAGCATGATTGCTGGGCTTGTTTTCCAACGCCCTGTTCCAAAGATGGAGAACCTTCAGTCCACTCAAATGTTGCTGGCCAAGTCGCACCCGCCCTTGTCTTTGGCCATGCTGAGGGAGCCATGCAAGGACCAAGAGAATAATAGAATAATAGAATTGTAGACCTGGAAGGGACCCCAAGGATCATCTAGTCCAACCCCTTGTCTTGTCATTGGTCAATTTAAATTGTCATTGGTCAATTTAAAGAGTACAATCACAATCCACAGCCTGATTGGGTCCCGCCGGAAAGTTTGAATGTTATTGGTTCCCGCTTAAATGTATCTTTTCCCTCTGTCCCAATGTGTCTATAAATAGAGCTTTCCCTACCCCCTATTCCCCAGTCTTGTCCAATCCTTATAATAAAGAGCTGTTCACTAAGAAGTGTTACTGGACTTATTGCTACCAGAACCCACGACACAACATAGTGGTTAAGAGCGGTAGACTTGTAATCTGGGGAACCGGGTTCGTGTCTCCACTCCTCCACATACAGCTGCTGGGTGACCTTGGGCTAGTCCCACTTCTTTGAAGTCTCTCAGCCCCACTCACCTCACAGAGTGTTTGTTGTGGGGGAGGAATGGAAAGGAGAATGTGAGCCACTTTGAGACTCCTTCGGGTAGTGAAAAGCGGGATATCAAATCCAAACTCCTCTTCTTCTTCTTCTTCTTCTTCTTCTTCTTCTTCTTCTTCTTCTTGCAATGCAGGAATATGCTGTTGTCTTGTATGGGGATCGGTTCTATGACCTCAGCACCGCGCTCTAACCCAGTGTTCCCCAACCTTGGGCCTCCAGCTGTTTTTGGCCTAAAACTCCCATCATCCCTGACCACTGGCCTTGCTAGCTAGGGATGATGGGAGCTGTAGTCCAAAAACAGCTAGAGGTCCAAGGTTGGGGAACACTGCTCTAACCAACTGAACTATCTCCGGTCACAGGTTTTCCATCCCTGCTGTACTCTAATGTATCACACACACACACACACACACACACACACATATTGATCACTTGATCAAGTGATCTGCTTTCAAGTTCTAACTGCCTTATCTGATGCTTCTTAATTTGTAACTGTCCCGTATTTGCGATTTATTTTTATTTTGCACACTGCCCAGAGAAATCTTGTTACTGGAAGACCGAGACACGGAATAAATAAGCAAAGGATCAGAAATCTCTTAAGCACAGGAGGAAACAGGAAACACCTACTGGAATAGATATTAGCTGGAATTTACACCTCGTGCTGTAAAGACGGAAATATTGAAGTTTGTAATTGGACAGTCAGATGATCAGTTACAGCAACAGAGTAGATAGCAAATTAAAAATAAATGAAAAAAGCCAGACTTTTTCATACATTAAAAAACCCCTATTGGTCATTTAGCATGAATAATAGCTTGCATATGGTTGCTAAAAGTAATGGGACGGTTGCCAAGCCAAGTGGAACAGGGGGAGAGAAAAGGTAGTAATTGAATAATAAGAGTCAAGTGAGAAGAAATCTGCATCCTGGTTCGTTCTGTAATATAGTGTCTTCAGCCTACAGAACAGAAACTCTACACATCATAAATAACAAATGGAAAAGTTTCCTTGGGCTAGCTAAATATCCAGCAGAGTGAATTTTCATTAAAGAGACACAAAAAATAAATGAAACCCATCAGTTGTGACACGATCCCCTGGGGGAAGAATGTACTTCAATCATAATCATCCATGTTTTATATCTCATTCTCTACTTATATCTTCTCAATAAAGCAGAGGATTCCAAGCTACGCTGGTGCAAACTGTAGCTACAAGTGGTGGGAACTGACCCACCGCCCGCAGAATTGACTGCATGGATCATTTACCTAACTTGCATAGTGAAATGAGCCTTATTTACAAGTTTAGCTAACCTTTGGAATGTACTGCAATCCATTGGATAAAACCAAAAAGGTGCTTCAATGGCCAGTAGCTGTGCCTCAGCTGTTGTTCTGCTTCGGGTGATGGTGCTAGTAGACAGGTGAGGCATTTGGGATGGGCACATCTACGTGGGACTCAGATGCTTAAGCAACAATTAACTCTAGGTTGAGTCCGGGTGGTTAGCTCCATCCTCCAAGTAGAATCATAGAATTGTAGAGTTGGAAGGGACCACAAGGGGCATATAGTTCAACTCCCTGCAATGGGGCTTGAACCTGCAACCCTGAGGTTAACAGTCTCATGCTGTACCGACTGAGCTCTTATTTTTAAAGGGGCCTTGCTTGTTTCAACAGCTTTAGGCTCCTACTGCTTGGGGGAGATGATGGTTGCAATGGTGGTTTGTGCAAGTAGGAAGGCCAGACACATACCGTATTTTCCAGCGCATAAGACGACTGGGCGTATAAGATGACCCCCAACTTTTCCAGTTAAAATATAGAGTTTGAGATATACTCGACTGCAGATTCTCCACCCGGCGTATAAGACGACCCCCAACTTTTGAGAAGATTTTCCTGGATTAAAAAGTAGTCTTATACGCCAGAATATACAGTAGATTTTTCAGTAGGACTACAGTATTATTCTCTTAATTTGTTAGGTCAATCCATTAACAAATGTTTAACTGGCTAAAAATATACCTGTGATAGAAGGGAATGTCTTTTTCTAGGTCGATGACTGCTGTTAACACATGGATGCAAGATCTAAAAACAAAGAAAACAACACTCATTGCTTCAGAACATTTAGTTTTACTCAGATGCAAATGCAACTGATGGACGAATGGACGAAAACATATACATTAAGCTGATTTGTGATTGCTTTCAACCGGGTCGCTGCCAGTGCTAATTTTCAGTTGTGCATCTAGAATCTGAAGATGTAGTATTTTGGACTGGTGGGTACCATTGCCTGCATTTGAAAAAGCAACCAGTTTCCCTCCAGGCTTCCATTCCTTTCTGCACTTCTTCGAATTTTGCAAAGCAGTTCTACAACCCAACATGCATTTATTAGAGGGACAGTCAGATGAATATTCGTAACAATAACATACAAAAATGGATATTAGGGGGAACTGCTTGCAATATTGTGTATATTAATCAAAATGGCATACAAAAATGTGTCTGTTAGGAGAAGTTTGTACTAAAATGCTGACGAATTTTCGTAAGGATTCTATTATTATTATTATTATTATTGCTGCAAATAAATGTAGGGGGACTGAATTCCAGAATCAGGAACATGAGAAACCGAAAGAACCGAAATTGGCAGATCTGCCTAGCCCTAATAATTCTTTTTAACCTCACCATCACTGTTATAATCTCAAAATCCTAAACAGATCTTTGGCTCCTGATTTCAGTACAGCACTTCAACTGTTTCCTCATAGGTACTCCAACATCATTCTGTAGCATTTCATTTCTGTGATGGTGGCTGCAAGTCATGTCTTCTACCCTTCAGACCCTCCCATGCGTTCACTTCCCAAGTATGGAAGGGTTGGCTTTGGTTACTCACTGTCACGGGCAAGACAAGGTGAAAATGCTCAACGGCACCTTCCACTGTGCCCTCATGCCATGGGTCTAGGGCAGGGGTCGGCAACCTAAGGCCCATGGGGGTTGTTTAGCCGGCCCATGGACCCCTGCCACCCGCTCGGTTGGCTCCCGCGCGCCACACTAAACCGGCGCGGAGCAGAGTAGGGACTGCCTTCCGCGATGCTGGCCGGCTTCCCATTGGCTGCAGGAACCTCCTTCAGCCAATGGGAAGCTGTGGACGCCTCCTCCGCGCTGGAAGGAGCGCCAGAAATAGTGTTTGCACTTGCATGCGCGCACACCCACCCACACTCCGGCCCACCACGGCGTCTGCGGGACCGTGAACTGGCCCAAGCCACAAAAACTTTGCCGACCCCTGGTCTAGGGCCAAGTCCTGGAGCTAAGTGACTGGACACTGGATTAGAGCTCACACAAGTCAGAAGTGTGATGCATTTCACTTTAATTTTTCAAGTAGGTGTTTAAGTAGGAAAGGTTTGTTAAGGAGACGTATGTTTGTAAGAGAAGGCAGGAAGATGGATTGGACATAATTTTTGTTTTACATTTTAAAGTCTGGAATAATTTATATGCTGTATGGATGGATTTTTATTAACCTTTCCTACCTGTGCTAAAAGCTTTAGATGAGACTATTTTAAATATCAAATGTTCCATGCTTTCCATTTTTGTGATTCTATTATGCAAATTTCACTCATCTCTTCACTTTGAAACATCACATAAACCTCAGCCAGATTCCCCCCCCCCTTAAAAGTCTTAAATAATAGTAGAAAATGCAAGCATCTAAGCTTGTGGGAATGAGATCTGTCCCACTGGATTGCAAGAAGTAAATAAGACCAAGTAACTTGGTATTTATTTATTTGGGTTTATTTTTAATGTGCATTTATATGCACATCTGTCTCCAGAGCTTTGCAGAACACCTTGAATCCTACTTGATTCCTCTCCCCACCCCCAGCTGTTTCAATTATCCCAGCACTACCTGAAGCACAAAACACCAACCGCAGCATTCAAAAGCAATTAATAAGAGCAGTCTGGCTCTGTTCATGCGTTATTTTCTTGGAGGGAAAACTCCACTTAGTAGGACACATGCACTTAAGCCGATCCTTTGTATTGCATGGGGTGGGGTGGGGTGGGGTGGGGTGAAGGAATGAAGAAGAAAGCAAACACTCCAAATCTCAGGCCCGGTTTATATGGGATGCAAGCAGTGGAGACAGTGTTTACCTGCATAAGTGCTCAGTGCACCACTGTCACATTCAAACAAGAATGTACGACGAGCCTATTGGATCTGGCCATTTGCCTATCTGGTCTCACAACCTGTTCTGGTTGGGGTGATCAGATGCCTACGGGAAGCCTGCAAACTAGACATGAACACAACAGCACTCTGCCCATGTCAGGAATGAGCCAGCTCCAAGTGAAGGTTTGCAGCCAACTGCAGAAAGCAGCCAAGAATAGAGAGGCTTAGATGTTAGTCAGGCAGGGGAGAGCAGACAGCTGAAGACTTCAGCTCTTCCTGACCTTGATGGGCAGGCTGATAAAGCAGTAGCTGAGAGCAGGCTAGAACACAGCCAAAGCTCACAGGAGGCACAATTAGGCATGAACAAATTCAGAGACAGCCTCTCTGAACAGGAAGAGGTTGGAGCTGATCCACTAAGTCTGAAGAGTCGGTGAATGGGAGGGCTGCTAGATAGGAAGCAAAACAAGAGATGTAAGGGTTGTAAGTTCAGTATCTTCTGTCGATGTGGGAAGGAGTCTTCAGAAAGGTCATCTTGAGTAATGATGCTGGAGGCTTTGTTAGAGCTGTCAGGAGCTATCTGTTTGTTTTTGCAATAAATCCTCCTTTTTAATTACCTATGCTTACTGGGGTATCAAGCGGGGAACCTGGACTCCTGACAGCCCACCAGCAGTTCCCAGAGACTGGTATTCAGAGGCATAATGCCCCTGACAGTAGAAGTAGAATATGGCCACCGTGACTGGTAGCCACTGATAGCCTTGACCACATTAATTTGTCGAATGCTTTTTTAAAAAGCCATCTGAGCTGGTGGCTATCACTGCCACCATCACTTTCCATGTGCACCATCCCATACATGTGCAGCATTAGTACACCAATAATTAGCTGCCCAGGTGGAGATGCTATTGGCATGTACATGGAACAGAGCACATGCATTCAAACTAGACCCCAGTGGGCAGGAGGGGCAGTGATGGAACTCTTCTTACATGAGTAAGTTTTCTCTGCAGTCCAGGTCCCTTACACACTGGGCCTTAGTAAGGCATTTGGTTCAGAAAAGAACCTTTCAACACCCTAGATATCTGTTTTAGGTGCCATTAAGTAGCTGATTAATGTGTGTTGTCCCAATAGCAGTAAACTATGTATTCCAATAAAGAAACAGCGTGGAGTTCTGGAGTTTAGAATAACTACATCTGTCTTTCTGGACAGGAGTAGTTGAGTAATAATACTCTTAAAAAAAACTTTTGAAGAAATTAAAGTATGCATACACTACACTGTATTATGATTAAGTTTTTGATGTATCTCGTTCTGCAAACCATCCCACCTTTCAGGAACACATTGTAAGGTATAGTATAGAGTTTGCCAGCAGAAAGGAACACATATCCAATCCA
Organism: Lacerta agilis; assembly: GCF_009819535.1. Classification (NCBI taxonomy): domain Eukaryota; kingdom Metazoa; phylum Chordata; class Lepidosauria; order Squamata; family Lacertidae; genus Lacerta; species Lacerta agilis. The sequence continues at coordinate 71,343,393 of NC_046318.1, forward strand.
TTCTCTAACCCCCAAATGTACTCTGGAGGTTTGGAGTTGATTTGGCCAAAAGAAAGAAAAAAAAGAAAGAAAGCAACACAAATTCTAAGCAACTTATTTCCCTCTCATCTCATCCTATAACTTATTATGTTATTTAATGAGACCCAGTGTCATCGTTGTATTATGCAAGGGTTTTCTTTGTGGATTTGCATCAACTAGTAGCGAATTTGCAAACAACCAGTTTAATGATGGAATCCAACTGATCCAAGAATTTCAAAGGGAATTGCTGGCAATTATCAGCTGTGTTCAAAGCATACTTATTTGATCTGCTCATTTTGATTATCAATTAAGAAGATAGTGCCAAGTAGGCAGTCCCTGAGTTTTAATTACTTTGAAATCTGCACAGACTTTTGGCAAATGACTTTTATCCAAGCTTGCACAATACACCTTTTAGCTCTATGATTCATTTAGGTTTGAAACAAAACAAAGCAAGTAAAACCCAATCAAAGCATTTGACTTCGATGCGCTTGCTTCGCCGAGGAACATTGACATTTGGTGTCCTATGATCACAGATCTAGGCATGCATCCGCCGTGATTAGGGAGCTGCTTATTAACACTGCCTTCCTTCCTCCTTCTTCTATTTTTTTTTTAACAAGGTGTTTTCATCTCTCAGAGTTTATAACTTTCCAAGAGACAACATGATTATGAGGCAGGAAAATGGCTCCAAGCAACTTCCAGAGGAGAGACAGCATGGCGCAACAGTGCGCGGCTTAGCATGGGAAGGATTAAAATGAAGAGAGAGGATTTAGCTTTAATTATTTTAACTCAAAAATAAGATGATTAATTAGGATCAGAAAACAAACAAAATACCATACGGCCAAGACGATAATTGTTAATGGAGTGGTGAAGGCATTGCCAATTTGGTCTAGTATCTTCATTCTCTCTTCCCCTCACCCCATTAAAAAAAGGTTGAAAGAATAATCCTTATTGCCTTGCCTTGCTTTTTTATGTAAGAAATGCAAGGTAACAAAGGTTATCCTTTTTTGCAACCCCAAAGCAAATAACCTAGTAGAATGGCACTGGAAGGAAGAGTCTGAAAGGAGGCCACAGAAAGAGAGCATCCTGGGGTGTCATCCTACTGCTTGCCCAAGGACTTGGAGCTAGCTCATGTTCATATTGCCTTAGAGCACGCACGTCCAACAGGTAGATCGTGATCTACTGGTAGATCACTGGACGTCTGTGGTAGATCACTGGTACGTCACTGGCTCCCCCCAAAGAAGCTCAACAACCTTGCCCCCCCCCAAGAAAAGCTCATCATTGTTGCCCTGCACCCCCCAAAATGGGGCTTTCCTCCTCTTAACAACTTTGACCTGAACCCCCCAAAACAGGGCTTTCCTTCCTAAAAAAAGATTAACAACTTTGACCTGAACCCCCCCCAAAAGGGGGTTGATCACTGCCAGTTTTTAACTCTGTGAGTAGATCATAGTCTCTTGGGAGTTGGCCACCCCTGCCTTAGAGCATTGGTCCATCTAGCATAGTACAAGGCACTTTTGACTGGCAACTGCTTCCCAGGGTTGCTATTCCATAACCTGCTATTTGGCCATCAAACTGGAAATGCCTGGAACTTGGGGCTTCTTGCCTGCAAAGATGAGATATGGTCCTTTCCCTGCTGTGGCACACAGCTAGGAAAGTGTCCTGGGAAGACAGCCATGCAAAATTCATATTCCTTTGAGATATGTGGTCCAAAGGAGACCAGACTAGGAAAACCAAGATAGGCTGCGGGATTCATAGCGTGGAGAGGACCAGAAGTTCACCTGTTACTGAAATTATTTGTTTTCTTCAAAAAAGGAAATAACACATCTGAAACAAGCTAATTGAACCCATGGACCTGCCTTAATGAGCTAGATCAGCCTTCCTCAACCTGTTGCCCTCTAGATATTGCTTCAACTCCCATCACCTGCAGCCAGCACAGCCAATGGTCAGGGATGATGAGTCAGCTGTAGTCCAATAAACCTGGAGGGCATCAGGTTGGAAAAGTTAGACTTAGGGCAGTATCCAGGAATTTTCATTTTCAGAAATTCTGCTGGGGTGCTATAATTCATGTGCACAGCATGCACCTCTATAAACACATTGCAATTTACTGCAATAAAAAGTGTGTGTGTGTGTGTGTGTCTGCATTTTCTTTTGGTGTTTGTGTGCATGCTTTGTTGCTTAGAGGCACAACCAACAGAGTGTGGCAGAAAATCCTCAGACCGAGGCATTTGACAGCACAAACACAGAAGAGTGTTTTATTCCAGCTTCACACTTGCTGTTTATCAACATGAAGTTCAGTCTATGCAACCCGCTGTTTTGGTGATATAGTGCCTATCTGCTCGGTAGCCAGTCAAGGCCAGTCAAGTTATTTTGGCACCTGACCTGAGCCAGGAAAACCAACGAACACCTCTCTCCCCACTCCCCGGCCATAAAAAGACAACAATAAATCAAATAACTCACCATTAGCCCTGTGCTGAAAGTTACAAATCAGAGGCATTCACTTCACTCTGTCATATGGGCCCATGCAGCCAAGTTGCATCATATGCCCTTCAACTATTCTTCCTCATTGCATGCCACTCCACAACAACCCCAGCATCGGAGTGGTCAGAGAAAATAATTACAAAGGGGGGCATATAATCCTGAGAAATGCTATGAAAATGGGGGCTGCTGTTCTCCTTAGGGCTGCAATTCTAGACACACTAATTGTGAAGCAAGCTTGCTGCCACAGGCGCGACTGATGGTCACCAACTTGGATGCCTTCAAAAGAGGATTAGATTAATTGGAAAAGGCTTTCTGTGGCTACTAGCCATGATGGCAATGCTCGGCCTCTATGGCTGTGGGAGGGATTACTGGAGGGATATTTTGTGTTGGCTTGCTTGCTTTTTAATATAGTTTTATTGACTTCCAATACATAACAATTACAAAAGAGAGAGAGAGAGCAAAAGGGATGCAAAAACAAAACCCCAGCTTGCCCCCTCCCTGCTCCAGGACAGATCAATCTAGTTAAGTTTGCCGAAGTCCAACCTGTGATTTCGGCAGTTGCCAATATTCAGGATCATCAGTAAAGTACGGTACATTGACTCCCAGTACGTTTCCGAGCACAATTCAAAGTGTTGGTGCTGACCTTTAAACCCCTAAACGGCCTCGGTCCTGTATACCTGAAGGAGCGTCTCCACCCCCATCGTCCAGCCCGGACACTGAGGTCCAGCGCAAGGGCCTTCTGGCAGTTCCCTCGCTGCGAGAAGCCAAGTTACAGGTAAACAGGCAGAGGGCCTTCTTGGTAGTGGCGCCTGCCCTGTGGAACACCCTCCCATCAGAGGTCAAGGAGATAAACAACTACCTGACATTTAGAAGACATCTGAAGGCAGCCCTGTTTTAGGGAAGCTTTTAATGTTTAATAGACTATTGTATTTTAATATTCTGTTGGAAGCCGCCCAGAGTGGCTGTGGAGACCCAGCCAGATGGGCGGGGTTTAAATAAATTATATTATTATTATTATTATTTGTTTTATACAAGCGTGCCATATTTAAACAAAATCATCTTTATCACTTGTATTATTTAATGCACATATCTCTTTGTTAATTTTTCTGATATGCCAATAGACCGTACAGTCTGTTTACAATGAGAGATACACAGATGTTCCAATCCTTTCTCGTTCTGTACCACTCACTAGTAGGCATGTTACTACGGAAAGAAAAGTAATTAGTTCCTTATAACAAAGGTCAGATTCCCCTTCTTTAAAAACAGTTAATCCCAAACCTGATGTACATTCCACATGTTGACTCGTGATATAGCTTAGTTCAGTAAAAACCCAGAAGGGCTTTATATGTTCACACATCCATGCGCTACATGCGAAATGTTGTACCTACACTCTTGTATCCGCTGTTGAAGGGATGTGTTGAAAAGATTCATATCCACCTTGCTCTGGTACCTGATGAATTGTGCTTCAGAAAGTGTATGGGTCGAGGGGAACCCTATTCCTGACTTGTGGCTTTGAAGTGCTACCTGACCACCAAAAGAAGCTACTGGTGACACCCCATTTTCATTTTTGCAAAGGAGCAGCATTCAGAAATGGAAGCCTCCACCTGCATCTCAAAGTGGCAAAGCCTCAACACAGATCTGCCACCTCAGTGAGAAGCAGGTCATAAAGCAGACTACAGAGCCAAAATATTCCCACGTTAAGGCCACTTCACACTTGGGAGACGGAAAACGCTACCATCTCTACCTTGACGAAAAGGCTTTTACCTGTGTTGTCTGCCTGAAACACTTAGAAGAATAATGCCTTTTATCTTGACACTGGGTCCTTGACATTTTATGAAGACTGACAATCCACTCCTTTTGCGTCACCACGCAAATGATGTATCGCCAAGGATAGGTAACAGGCAGGATGGGTGTCGGAAACAGACATTAAATCTAAACCCTGCAGATTAGCGTCAAGGAAGAGGACGGAAAGGTGTTCCATCCGCATCAAATGCAGTAGACAACCTGTGCCGACTGAACTGCACCAAATGCAAGCATTCAACAGCGGTATTTTAGTATGTTCAGTTCTGTTTAGGTGGTGGAATGCTCTTTCTTCCATCACAGGACAGCTCCTTTGATCCCGCAGGCAGGTTTATGCATTTCATGGGCATTACTGACAATGACAGAGATAAACACCGCATTAAAACTGCAGCTACAGCACTGAAGAAGGAGGAAAATGTGTCCGAGGCCTACGTAGGGTGTTCAGTCTTCAGGCTCTGAAGGACCTCATATCCCTCACTGTTACTTAAAAGTTCAGCCCTTGGAGGAATTTGAGATGGAAGACTTTAAGGTTGAGCAGCACATCATGACCAACACAGGGCTGCCACTGAAATGGTCCCGCTCCCCAAATGATACGTAACTTCCCAAATGCTCTGATGTCAACAAACGGCGATCGCTGCTGTCTGCCGGCAGCCATCGATTTGGTGCGGGGAAGGGCGGCCTCAGGTCAAGGTGAGACCCTTACCACTTTGATATACAGCACCTGACTGGTTACAGGTGGGTAGCCGTGTTGGGTAGCCGTGTTGGTCTGCCATAGTTAAAACAAAATAAAATAAAAAATTATTTCCAGTAGCACCTTAGAGACCAACTAAGTTTGTTCTTGGTATGAGCTTTTGTGTGCATGCACACTTCCGTCTCAGTGTATCTGAAGAAGTGTGCATGCACACGAAAGCTCATACCAAGAACAAACTTAGTTGGTCTCTAAGGTGCTACTGGAAAGAATTTAGCACCTGACTGGCATTTGTTTTATTTATTTATTTCATCAAAACACCGATTGATGGTAAATAACAACAACAACTCAAAATGGGTTACAAGAATAAAACGGGGGGGGGGGGGGTCGAGAAAAATCTACAACCCTCCTTTAAAACACACACAAGACAAAATACTAAAACAGATTAAAATTACTTGACCCTCACTTCAACATTGATGACGGAATAACCTCCTTCTCTCTGTAACTGAGGGAAGCAGGCTGGTTAGGGGACTTGTGAGAACAGTGGTTTATATGCCTATGGTTTCACCTCATTTTGCCTAATGGTAGGCATGGGTTCAGAAGTGAAGAAATATACATGTTGACAGTCTGGATGCAGGGTGAGAGTTGCAAAACAGAGGGTATCAGTTTTGGCAGCAGCCCCAGAGTTGTTGTTGTTGTTGTTGTTGTTGTTGTTGTTGTTGTTGTTCTTCTTCTTCTTCTTCTTCTTCTTCTTCTTCTTCTTCTTCTTCTTCTTCTATCAAGTAGTTCTTGCCGAAAGGTCCTGTTTCCTTTTGTGTTGATTGCTTTTAAAGTAATCAGAAACAATACTGCAGAAAGTAGTCTAGGGTTTCTGGCAGGGACCAGTGTCTGGTTCATCACGTGAACCCAGCCCTCAGGCCTCAAGTCAAAAGCCACCATTAGCAGCGGCGGAGAAATATGCGTACGAGCACATTGGTGGAGCGGGATCTGCCAACAATGTGAACTGTGTGTCTGTTTGGGGTCCTAGATCTGGTCCACCGAGGTATGAAATGAGAAAGATAAAACAGCACCAAAATAAAGGTTGAGATAGGGGGTCAAAGAATAGATTGAATTAATGGAAGTTGTACAGGACAAAGTCAATGTTGGCTTGAGCCAATATGAGCAAATCTTTCATAAGGCCACACGGAGTTGAAGCGCTAAGAAAAACACCTATGGCTGAGATTACTATTTCTACGCGTGCCTGAAAAAGAGGGTTTCAGAAACCATTAAGTCCTCAGTGTCACGAAGTGGGACAGTTTCACTAAGTGGGCATGGATTTCTGTATTCATTAGCCACAAGCTATGGAAAAACAAAAATAAAAAGAAATACTTAACACGAAAGTATGAACGTCTCAGAAGAGTAATAGAAAGCCTGGAAAAGGTGTTTCTGGAGCATTTTCCGGCATACCAACTTTCTCTACAAACTGATTGTCTGAGTAGTTAAGCATAGGCTGAGATTCTTCTAAGAGAATTCAATCACTATCTTTGCAACATGCACCGCATGTCAGTCAGAGGAGTCTTGGCATCAGTTGCTGCCAGGTAGAGAATTAGTCTAGACTTGGAAGTAACAGGAGCAATTATTTACTGCTTGCTTCCCATCCAGATCCTATCAATTCTGAACATTCTGAACCACGTCGGTGTCTTATTGCCAGTTCACATGACCAAACCGTGGTGTTGAAAATGCAGGTTGTGTGAATCCACACAAAGTTCACCATAAAAACATCACATTTACTGCTCAACCCGCTTTCGGGCAGATGTGCAGCAATGCAGGCCGAGTTGCAAGTCCGGGAGGTGGAGCAACAGGCACGTGCATGATCAGCGCATGCAATTCCCTGTACAAATCAATTCAGCCCACATTCTTGTTACAGAGGATGGCCTGCAGCTCAGTGGTGGAAGATCTGCTCGGCATGCAGAAGGTGCCAAGTTCAATTCCCAGCTTCTCCAAATAGGGCTGGGAGAGACTCCTGGTCTGAAACTCTGGAGAGCCGCTGCCAGTCCGTATAAGGCAGCCTCCTATTTGGTTATAAGAACCAGCCTTAATAGGAGATTAACTCCCAAGGGAAAATCACGCCTGAAATTGTCAGCCATGATTAAAACTCCCTTCCATGCCAAGCAAGAATGGCCAAGCAGGTGTTTCTGTGAGGTTGTTTGGAGCTTTGAGGGTTAAAAAAGCTCAACAGTTCGCTCCTCCCACAGGGATGGGGATGTGTCACAACATCTGGGGTTATCTGCTGTATGCAATGCCTTTGTGATTTATGTGACGCACCATTTATTTCCGAGTCAGTTTTACTTTCGGTTCTGAACCGGAGAGACCGGAGCGATGATGGCCTCCCATTCTCCGGGAAAGTGGCTGTAATTTATATGCTTGTAATAAAGCGTACTTGCTTTGAAACAACCCAGACGTTGTGGGAGTTTAATTGCTGGCACGAAAGGTACACACACCGTTGCGCAAGAAGAAGTAAGAAGTTTGAACAAACTCTGCTAAAGCACTGGAGAAGCAGGAGAATGCAGAAGGAAGCGTGCTGGACACCACTCCAAGTGCTAAACTGGTTTTTGAGGCTTTTCCAGTTAAGCCCCACAGTTTCATTCTTCTTTATTCATGTTATATGCATGGACTGCTGGGGGTGGGGGGAATGCAAGAATAGTGAGACACTGGTATTTGTTAAGTGGCTGATGCTTCTCCTCTCCAGAGGAGCAGTGTCTGCTATTCTATAACCTGCCAAGGTCATCAGTCAGAGGTGGACTCAAACTCCAGACCTTCTGGGAGTTTGACCAGAGCATTGCTCTAGTTGCCATGACTGCTGATTGGAAAAGCAATAAATGATTTTTTTTTATCACAAGCTGCTTGGGAGGGACTCTGCTTTGCTCTATCCAGTTCCAACGTGGTTAGTTCCTGGCTGTTCCTGTCCCCTACAAAAATCCTTCCAGTGAGCTGACTTTCTGTCTGTGCCGTGGAGTAGTAGCTTCGCCTACAGTGCATACACCCTTAATTTCTGGCCCCTGTATAGTCATGCAACCATTTCTGTCCCTGCAGAAGTCTTTTGCCATGCTGGCACCAGGCTTTGAGGGGCCCTGTGTCAAGATATTCTCCGTGGGTCCCTCTGCCTTCTATCTGGCACCAACACACTCCCTCTGGGCTCAGTCCCTACTGGTGCCTTGAGGCACAAGTGAGTGAGGAGGCAGCAGCGGCAGTTGTTGCGCCTTCTTCTGGTTCCTGCTATCCACTTGCCCTCTCCTATTTCTCCAGAGGGAGAGACAGCAGGCAACCAATGGCAAGAAGAGTGCCAACAGGCCAGGGGGCTCTGGTAGACAGCTGCAACTCCCCTACTAAGACATGAACCTCAGCAGGTGCCCGGCAATGCCTACCACTGATGCCAGCCACACACTCTCGATTTCCTGGGCAACCCTTCTCCACACCCACCTCCACCTGTCTAAGATGCCTCCTGGTAATCTACCTTGGCCTCAATTCTCTGCCTGACAATTTCCCTTTGACCTTCACTCATGTGTCTGACCCTAGAAGCTGGAGATGTCACCTTCTATCCTCTGTGACGTGGCTCTGCAAAAGCAGCGCGCAAGGATCTCACTGGGTTTGGAAACACCCACTGTTTGTAGCTGAAATAACCCATCATGAAGAATGCTCACACAAAAGCTGTAACTATTTCTGCAAGTTATGCAGGGAGTTATGCAAGTTATCCAGCCAGTTATTTAGACCCGAACCCTAAATTAGATTCAGAGATAGTAAATCTGGAGATGCTTGTGATGGCTACATAATTTGCTGAGAGACAAACAAGTGCTCAAGCTGTGTCTTTCGGTGTCCTCTTGTGTCACCATCCCCAGAACAGACTTTCGACTGTGCGAACATAATTCTTTTGGTGTTAGCTGCCGGGTGAGGGAAAGGAAGCAAGTTCCCAGTCCTCTAATACAAGACAAAAACTAATACAAGACCTCTCCAGAGGGTTCGATCTGTGCTAGCAATGAAGACAAAGTTCTCCCTACCATACCACCTGCAGAAAATACACACAACTATTCACAATTAACTTTCCGGCTCCCAAAGAAGCCAGCTCCAGAAAACAGTCTCACATGTTCTTAAATGGGATTACACAATCTGTAATAGGGGCAGACATTGTGGTGACCTCCATTTGTTATTGGAGCACAACTCCTTCCAACTCCAGCTAGCATGGCCAATGGTTTGGGATGATGGGAGTTGTGGCTTTCCCTGCTCCATAACAAAAACTAATATCCTGTAATGACAGCTTACATTCAACAGCCGTGATATTCAAGGGAAACCCCTTGAAAGTTATTGAAGTCCCTAAGTCAGAAGATCAGTAGTGGTGAATGAGTTTGACTGAAGGATAGCTTATCCATTCATGACTCGCCTTCCCACACAACATGCAGACACAAAAAAGTTTTGGGTATGTCCTATGGCACAACTCTCACCTCCAATGGGGCAGTGGTGTCCCCCAAAAGGATATTACTTTCTTTTTGTATGCCACGACAGCAGCAAGAATATTAATTGCCAAGAATTGGAAGAATCAATAGATACCAACAGTAGAAGAATGGCAAATGAAGATGACAGACTTTATGGAACTCGCCGAGCTGACAGCGATACTACGCAACCAAGAAGAGGAAACGGTGCAGGAAGATTGGAAGAAATTTAGACTGTGTTTGGAAATTTTTTTTGCAATATTTAAATTTTATATTCCTTAGGGAAGTGGTTAGAGGTTTCCGGTAATGATGCTGGAGGTGGATTTTATAAGATAGAATGTTATAAGGAAATAATTACGGGTGATTGCTAATAGTATGCAACTGCCAATGAAGATTGAAAATGAATTTCAGAAGGAGGAGATCGGGGGTAGTCACCCTAAGATGTTAGAGGAAAAATGTTAAGAGCATATAAGAAATTTGTGTGTTGTATGTTTTTGTATGTTTTTGATTGTATTTTACTTATAAAATGAATAAAAATATAAAAATGGGGCACAAATGGGGCAGTGGTGAGGCCAGACAAACCTAAAATTAACAAGGCGTGTGGTAGAACATGTCCCAGAATCCTTTGCAGCATTTCCTCTCTAGACAGAATTCCTTAAGTGGTGAGAGCCACCGCTATGCAGAAAACTCTCCACAACATCCATAGCTCAGTTATGAGTGAGCCTGCTGTCTCCTTAAGATCACAGAATACTTGCTGGCTTATACAGATAGTTAGACAATTGGTCCATCGTTTCCAACAATTGGTCCACCGTGCCTAACACCCGTAACTCTAATGGTCAGTGGGTCTCCAAGGCCTCTGGTGCAGATCCTTTAAAAAAAGAAGAAGCATGCCCTTTACCACTGAATGTTGACCTGTTAAGGACCCTCAATGTTATGCTGCTTGCACACGTACTATTGAATCAAGAGACCTGCACATAGCAGAGGGGTGTGTGCAATACAGACTGGCATCATATGGGCAAAGTGTATGGGTAACTGTGGAAACTCGAGTTACTTCTGCTAAAAAAAAAACCCCGACAAAAACATACACCCATTTTCAGCCAGAAAGCTATAAGCTCTTGAATTTACATTCCAATTGTCTCCGAGGACCAATTCAAATGTTCAGCGTGGTAGGAAATTGGAGCGAATGACTGGAAAACGAGACCACCTTGACATGTTCCCCTAACATCTCTCATCACACCAGGAGTGTTCAAACACCATAATCCACACAGGAAATTGATGTCATAAAAATCACTTTGTGAGGATTATGTTGTTTCGGTGTATCTCACAATATGCAGTGTGTCAAGGTGAACTCAAATTTTCACTAGTTCCTCCATGATATGTTAAGCTGTGCTGGTTAAGCAAGGATGCAATTCCATTCAAGAAGTAGGTGGGAAGCGCGGAATCTGTGCTTAGAGCATGCGGACATCATTTGCCAGCACAGAATGGACTTGTAGGAAGGAAAGGTACTTCCGAGGAGTGCAAAAAAAAAAAAAAAAAAAAAATCATGGCCAGGCTTGGTAGCCAACAATTGCTTCTACCAGGTAGTTGGAATGTAGTCAAAATGTGCCTTAGCACATATATAATACGCCTGTTCCTTTCCACTGAGCAAGCGCAACCTGCTCTGCCCCTTTGCATTGTATTAAGGAGTCTCTATGGCCTGTGGGTTAAACCACAGAGCCTAGGGCTTGCCGATCAGAAGGTCGGTGGTTCGAATCCCCGCAACGGGGTGAGCTTCCGTTGCTCAGTCCCAGCTCCTGGTATATATAGATCTCTGCTTGCCTCTTTCCAGACATGGTTTCAAGATGTCCTCCATCAGCTAGCTGATTAAGATTTGGCTAGGAAGCTCCAGGTGGTTAATTGATAAAATATATATATCTCAAAAGACAATTCCTTTAATTACATGCATCTGACATCTCTCTCTATATGTTTTATGAGATAATAAATACATTTTCACTAGGTATCCACCGGAGCCATATGGCAGCACACAAGAGAGTTGAACAAATTAGGTATAACGAGGCTCATTAAAATAAGCAAGATCTACTATTAAAAGGACTTTGGGAACTTGAAAGATAAAGGTTCAGAAGTCTGTGTCATGCAAGATATGCCCCACATCTCTTTTTCATTCTACTAATGCTCTGCCAAAGCTGTTGACGACCTTGAGAAAAACAACTCTTGAAACAAACTGGCACCTACAACAAGCCTTGTATGTATGAACAACTCTAGTCTAGACATTCAACAGAAGGCAGGGCAGGAAAAGAAATGCTAACAGGAAAACAGTAGGATGCAGGTCTACATTCTGTCAATTAGTTGTCTCTAATTCCCTCCAATATGTCAGTGGACTAATAGGCATAGGAAGACATCCACATCTAATTTTAGGGAGCTGCCCACTTCTGAAGATGATTGATCTTCAGTGATTGATCTAACTGCAAGGAACTGCTGCGTACACATTCGATGGCTTATGCACATCTTCAGCCAACAATGCTACAAGATGAAGCATCTCCTTTGATCGCAAAGGAGAAGGAGCCAAGAATGTGCCTTCCAGATGTTGTTGGATTCCAACTCCCATCACCACCAGTCAACATGGCCAATGGTGAGGGGTGATGGGGGTTGTGGTCCACAGCCTGTGGAGTCCTCCACATTGGCTACCCCTGCAGTAAAGGGATAGCCTCCACCCAGCCAGGCTGGCTATTGGCTCTCCTCAACAGGAAGCATTGGAAAAGCCGACTGTTCAGGGTATGACTTTTGCTTTGTCAATAAGAACCTTTACAGGGTGTTTTTGGCTGCTTAGCTCTGGCTTGACGGCTGCCTATGGAACAGCTTTGACACTAACACAAAAACTGTCAACTTTAGTAGCTCTCAGGCCGACAGCTTGCCCAGTTTCATTGCCTGAAGTTTTGTAATGTCAATGACTGATATATCCCAGCTAGACGTTTTGCAGCTGGGCAGTGGACCTTCCTTTTGAAGCACATGGCAAACTAAAATTCACTCTGAAGCTGAAAACAACCTCTAAATTATTTTGCTTTAGTAAAGCCGAGAAGGTTAGCCACATTAAATCTGGTACAGCAGAGCCGCAAACAAAGGGGAAACATGTACAATGGAGTAAGCCTCTGTGGTTTAGCAAAGGGCCACAGCATCTGTTCAATCCCAGGTTCAATCCCAGTAGAGAAACCTTAGAGTGCTTCTTTCATTCAGTGTGGACAAATACCTGAAGTGTGGAAAAATACAAATATCTGAAGAAGTGTGCATGCACACGAAAGCTCATACCAAGAACAAACTTAGTTGGTCTCTAAGATGCTATTGGAAGGAATTTTTTATTTTATTTTGTTTTGACTATGGCAGACCAACACGGCTACCTACCTGTAACAAATACTGATCTAGATGGACTAATGGTCTGACTTGGTATAAACACAGCTTCCTGTGATTCTAGGGCCCGAGTGAGCTCTACTCCAGAAAAGTTTATGCTGCAATGAATCTGCTGGTCTTTAACAAAGCAAACAGTCTTGTGGTACCTTCAAAGTCAAATGGATGGGCGATAAAAAAGCCCCCACTGGATTCTGCAGAGGCAATGAGGAAGCTCGAAGCGATTTGGTGGCATGACCAAGGTCATACAGCGCCATTATCCAAACTCATGTTTGCCAGGGGACAGTTAGCTGGGAGTCTCCTCCTCCTCTAGCCTTCTGTGCTTGCTCTAGTGGCTTCCTTCTTAAGAAGATTCAACAGAAGGTAAAATGTTCCCACGGTGCCTATTCTTTGAAAAGACTTCTCTTTTTTTCTTTTTTCTTTTTGCAAAATAAATAAATAAACTGAAACCCAATGGATGCCTCGGAGCTGTAAACAAATGAGGCATGGAGGATTTTGCTAGATTTAAATGTTTGCAGTTCTAAAAGTCTTCCCAGTGCCCTTCTGCTTCTCTTGTGTTACCTGAAGGCTCCTTGCACAGCTATTCTCCCAGGATTTTACAGCTACATCCATTGAAGACCAATCCCTGGGGAAGCAGCGATGGGGAGTATAAATTGGTCGGTCTCAAAGCAGCAGCGCATTAAATGAATGGAACTAAGCGGCATTTATTTTGACACACTCCTTTTCTAAAAGTCCCACTTTGCTCCTCTGGTCTTTCCCAAAACCTCGAAGATTTACCCTTGCCCACATTTCGTTCGCTGCTCGATGTCACGTTCCACATTTGGCACTTACCTTCTCTTCACCTTATGCACTCTCCACATCTGTATTCTTGACTGTCCCAACCCCGCTTGCACTCACATCCACACTCTCTGGGCTGGCCCACACATTTGACAACTCCCACAGGGATTACTGGCAAGCCGACAGCTCTGATATTATGAAATGTTGCCTCTGCTCTGGGGCCACAGCATCCAGTTGCAGCAATTTCTGGTGCCGCCGAAGCTGTAAATGAGATTCCACGATGATGCCAACTGCAGTAGCCAAACACACAGGATCCCAACTTCTAAAGGACCACAGGTTTGCACCACAGGTGGGCAGCCATATTGGTCTACCATAGTCAAAACAAAATAAAAAAATAAAATAAAATCCTTCCAGTAGCACCTTAGAGACCAACTAAGTTTGTTCTTGGTATGAGCTTTCGTGTGCATGCACACTTCTTCAGATACGTATCTGAAGTGGTATCTGAAGAAGTGTGCATGCACATGAAAGCTCATACCAAGAACAAACTTAGTTGGTCTCTAAGGTGCTACTGGAAGGATTTTATTTTTATTTTTTATTTTGTTCTTTTAGGAGGTGACCATGAACTTCCTGCCTCCTGTTCCGTGATCTCCTACCAAACTCTCAAGTGCTAACGAACCTTGAAAAGTGGAAGCAGAGGCTTCAGAAAGCAACTACCGGGGAAAGAAGACAATATATAAGAGGACAGCGATAATTTAGTTCTGGTCTGCTTCTTTTTCAAATAGACCCTTGCCAACACTTGGCTTCTTCAGAAACTGCAACCTCCGTCCTCCTGAAGGCTAGAAGTGAATATAACTTTGGTCAGGTGCAACTTGACTTTTCCAGCTATTGTACCTAGTCATTCAACTGAACAGCCGTGCAATTTTGAACAGGATCTTCCATGCTAGGAAAGAAATAGCCAGAGAAGCAGAAGACCCACTAAGAACAAAGCGTTAGGACCAGGAGTTTGATGCTGGAAAGATTACATCCCTGTACCACCCTAGCCTCTTGAGTACAGGTTGTTTTGTGTGTTTTTTTTAGGAAGACATTTCTTAACTTTAGAGAGTAGGTGGAATTTATTTTATTTTATTTTATTTTATTTGTAAGGTAAAGGTAAAGGGACCCCTGACCATTAGGTCCAGTCGTGTCTGACTCCGTGGCTGCAGCGCTCATCTCGTGTTACTGGCCGAGGGAGCCGGCGTACAGCTTCCGGGTCATGTGGCCAGCATGACAAAGCCACTTCTGGTGAACCAGAGCAGCACACGGAAACTCTGTTTACCTTCCCGCTGGAGCGGCACCTATTTATCTACTTGCTCTTTTGACGTGCTTTCGAACTGCTAGGTGGGCAGGAGCTGAGACAGAGCAACGGGAGCTCACCCTGTCACAGGGATTCGAACCGCCGACCTTCTGATCAGCAAGCCCTAGGCTCTGTGGTTTAACCCACAGTGCCACTTTTTTGTATACTGCCCTATATCCATAGATCTCAGGGCAGTTCACAACATAAAATCACAATATGAAAAACACAACATGTGTATCATTAGTTTAAGTAACAGGGTCAGACAGCAGGTCAACTGGTACAGACTTGAGACCCACCTCAAACACCCAACCTGCAACATGGGACCCACTTCTGCTTTTGATGGGTGCTTAATAGTGCTACCGTAATAACACATACAGCAAATCCTAAAATGGCAACAAAGCAGAATATACATAATGTTACTTTGGGCACCACTGCTACCAATGGTGTTTTGTCCCTTCCTAGTGTCACCGTGCCTGAAATAAATCAGCTCCCCAATTAGGAACATTCTTATTAGAATTTTGAAAAACTGGGAATGGACATATTTAACTACTTGCCTATCATATTTAATGCTTGGTGCACAGTTCAGAGGACAAACAGTTACACTGTAATAATTCCACCCAGCATTTTCAAAGGTTTAAAAGAGCAGGTTCTTAAAGCAGGTGTGCGTATCTTTTTCTTATCAAGTGCAACAGGTCTGTATGAGCCCCTGCCAGTCAGACCCCTGGGCAGGCCCATGGCTTCTCAAAAGCCCTCCCACCCCAAAATGTGAGACTGATAGTTAATAGTTGTTTTAGAACGATTAAGCGATGGCTTCTTCAGAAATGGGTCTCTCACTGCAGTCTCATTGGGACAGGGAAGGTACTGCTGCTATCTATCTGTATGGTGCTGCATTTCTTTAGATCAGGAATGGTGAAACCCATTCCAGACTGAAGGCCACATTCCCACATGGCCAGCCTTCAAGGGGCTATGGCATGGCCCAGTGCAAAAATAGGCAGAGCAATGGAAGCGCCTTTTACTCGTGCACAGTAAGTAGGTCACATTCCAGTTGTGAAAACGCCAGAGCTTTCCACATCCCTACAACACGCATTTCTTCACCCAGGGAAGTCAAAGGCATGATCACAGTTCAAGCACACAGTACAGCACTCAAGAAGAGGGTGGGAGGAGGTGTGGTCAAGAAACCTTCAAATAACTCAAGGGCTGTCACATGGAAGAAGAAGAAGAAGAAGAAGAAGAAGAAGAAGAAGAAGAAGAGGAGGAGGAGGAGGAGGAGGAGGAGTTTGGATTTGATATCCCGCTTTATCACTACCCGAAGGAGTCTCAAAGCGGCTAACATTCTCCTTTCCCTTCCTCCCCACAACAAACACTCTGTGAGGTGAGTGGGGCTGAGAGACTTCAAAGAAGTGTGACTAGCCCAAGGTCACCCAGCAGCTGCATGTGGAGGAGCAGGGAAGCGAACCTGGTTCCCCAGATTACGAGTCCACCGCTCTTAACCACTACACCATGCTGGCGGAGCAACCCAAGGGCTTCGAGTTACAAGAAATAAGATTCCGACTAAACATCAGGAAGAGCTTTCTGATGGTAAGAGCTGTTCCAACAGTGGGACGTACTCCCACTGTTGGAGGTGGTGGTCTCTCCTTCCTTGCAGGTTTTTAAGCAGAGGTTGGATGCTCATCTGTCATGGATGCTCATCTGAGATTCCTGCATTGCAGGGCGTTGGACTAGATGAACCTCAGGGTTCCCTTCCAACTCTACGATTCTATGATTCCTGGGGGCCAAAGAGAGAAGGCCGGGGGGGGGGCTGTGTTTGCCTCCTGGGCTGAGATTTCCTACCCCTGCCTTAGATGGAGGTAGATGGATGAGCTGGTTGTAAATCATGTGCTATGCTATCATGGATCTTTGCAGATGGGACATTTGCTTCATGAGAAAAAGTTGTCTGGGGATTTACTGTGTTCCCACTCTGGTTGGTGGGAAATGGCTGAGGGTAAAATGATTACATGGGAAAATGTGAAGGTTGGTTCTTTTTTGCGAGACGTTGAGACACAGCTTCTGATTCAATGATTTTGTAAACCTGCTAGTGATATTTCAACTGACGTGTGGAGTTTTTATTGCATTTTTTGGATGTGATGAGAGAGATTCAAGCTATTTTGCTCCGCTGCTAATTTACGGTGCTTTACAAGGGAATCTCAACTGCATTTTTTTTTAAAAAAAATCTGCTTTCCATTTTGAATGCTCTATTCTAAAATAGGGTTCTCCTTTCCAAGAACCTTGCCCACATCCTCAGGTTGCAGAAACTAAACAATATCCACAAAAGTCTGACTAGACAGAGCCCTTCTGACCACCAGAATGGATTCAGTTACAGCTATGGCATCTAGGTTGGAGCAGATGCAAGCAATTTGTTTTCCTGAAAAAGTACTACGACAGGCAATGCCTGTCTTTACAGCAACATAACCTCCACCCCAATGAAAAATGATATCCTCAGAGTCCTTCTCCCTCTAGCTTACTACAAAATCTCATTGTTCCATCTCCTTTTCCGGCTGCATTTGAAATGTCTGGCTGTTTCCCCAGCCAGACAGCCATGATGTGTCATAGCTAGTAGCCACCAGCCATAAAAAGCCATTTTTTAAAATAATAATAAAAAAGAGAGGTCTCCTAGCCATTAATGTGCGTCGAGGAAACATTTCCAGCTATTAGGTAATCCAAAGACTAGACAAAAGGTCATCCCCTTAATTGATAGCCATTAAACATTATTCGGAGTCCAGGCTAAAAGGATCATTAGTCTGACACAGTATTTGGCATCTTCTTATAACCTTAACTGCATGAGCCGTTGAGTTTAATATAGTGCAGCTATAACAAAGATGATCTAATGGCCAGGAAACTAAAATGACAAGGCTAATACTACTTTAGGCAGTACTGAGCAGTTTCCTGAATTGATTGAACTTGTCAGGAATCTGGCAACTGGACCTTACAAGCCTGCAGCCAGGTCAGGTTCATGGAAACGGCAGTAAAAAAAATTAAATGGCAGTAAAACTTTGTTTAAAGAAAGGCCAGGGCAATTTGTATTTACACCTTTCCAGAATGCCCACAGCACCTCCCACCAAAATGACAGAAAGTCAATTACCACAATTATCACGTCTTCGGAAAACCCACTCCCTCAGAAATGCTCGTCTGAGTTGCAAAGCTGGAGAGGCCGCAGCTGATAGTCAGAGTCAGGCCCTGCAAATCAGCTGTTAGCCCTTCACGGCACGATTCACACTCCAAAGTGTGCACTAAGGCAACTTCCGGCCTGTGCACCAGTGCCCCATCTGTGCCTGGCTGTTAACCAGAAGGCTGGTGGTTTGAGCCCACCCAGGGATGGCAGTGGGCAGGATTCCTGCATTGCAGGGAGTTGGACTAGATGACCCTTGGGGTCCCTTCCAACTCTACAGTTCTGCGATTCTATGACTCTAGAAGCTCTCCAGATGCAGCTTGAGTACATGTCCTATAGCTTTGTTGTAAGGGTGGTTTATTGCTTGTAACTGATGTTGGTCAGCCAAAGGCCTGACGCCTTTAAGCTTAGACTTAAAAGTTTTATGATTTTATGAAAGAAGACACAATCATATTAGTTTAAGTTAAGGAACAGGGGAGCAAGAGGTCGGGAACAGGCCCGTCTTAGAGGGATCAGCCGCCCTGGCGCAGCGATCCCTCAGCGCCCCCAGCCTGCCGCCTCTCCGCACGCCTCCCTCCCGCGCTGGCCGCCCCTCGGGAGGGGGGGTGGGCGAGCGGGGGATGAGGGGCGTGGCGTTGGAGCAGGCGCTCGCGCGCCGGCGGGCGGAGGATGAGGGGCGGGCGGGCTGCAAGCCAGCCACCCTCGCCTCCCAGAGCCCCAGCTGGAGTGCTGGAAGGTCGCGCAAAGCCCCGCGCCGCTCCAGCGCTCCAGCTGGGGCTCCGGGAGGCAAGGGCGGGCGGCTTACAGCCCGCCCGCCGGCGCGCGAGTGCCCGCCTGCCCGTGGGGGCGGGGGCGGGTTGGGGAGGGGGAGCCCGGTATGCTGGCGGGCTCGCGGGGGCGCCCCTGGGGTGCCCAGCGCCCTGGCGCGCCGCGCCACCGGCCTCTATGGATGAGACGGCTCTGGTCGGGAAGCAAACCTGGTCTCCATCACTTGTCATGACGATGAGGGCATCACAAAGGCAGAAGGCAAGAGACACCTTTTATTCCCAATGCAATAGGTTTAGTTGCACTGGATTCAGTTGAGCGAAATTATTTATGTGAGTTTCAGCTATGGGGCCAGTTTCTCTGCCTACCACTGCTCTGTCTCTCGTTCTGTGCCATGTGCAGCTGCAAACTTCAGGTCACCTATTCCTCCCACCTGCAAGGTATCCGGATGGCAGGGAGAGTGTCCATGGATCCTCCTGCCAGAGTCCTTAGTGTGAGAATTTAGTGTGAGACCTCCTTGACCTCCTCTATGCATCTCTCTCTGGGAACCTGCACATTCCCCACTGCGTGGCTGGGAATGCAGGATCGACTCTGTTTTTTACCAGAACCAACCAGGACCAGGTGCAAAGTAGCAGCTGAAAGGGTGCAGACAGACACAGAGAGTTTAAGAGCACCACGTTCTCAGCCTGGGCATTTTTCAGTATCAGAACCGATAATGCAGTCTTAGCACCTGGAAAGCCGCTCAGTTTCACAGCCTTGTTGACATGGCAAATCTTATCCCAACTTAGCAGGGAGTAAGCCATGCCGAACACAGTGGGGGTTACTTCTGAGTAAACATGCATAGGATTGGAGAGGTTTAGCTGCTGCTATTGTTAAAAATCAATGCGACCCCGGTCTACATGCCGCCAGGCTGTTTGCTTTCATTGGCTTGGTTTGGACAGAATGATAAGCCAAACCATAGCTTAGTGCAAATGTGTGCGTTTCTCAATAGGAGCCTGCAGCTGCTGCAATCCTTGCCCGGTTCTGCTGCCGCCCAGGACTAAGCTGAGGTTTCTATTAGTATGTCGTTGAAACTCAAGTTTGTGGTTTGTCTCACCAGAGATAAACCAAGTGCGGTAACCAAGCTTTGGTTTGTAGCTGTTGGTTGGCCTAGAGCAGGGGTGGCCATCTTCCAAGAGACTGCGATCTACTCACAGAGTTAAAAACTGGCAGTGATCTACCCCCTTTTTTTGGGGGGGGTTTCAGGTCAAAGTTGTTGAGCTTTTTTTAGGAAGGATAGCCCTGTTTTTTAGGGTTCACGTAAAAGTTGTTGAGCTTCTTTTCTTTAGGGAGGAGGAAAGTTTTTTTATTTTTAACCTTTCTTGTGTTTGGAACATTTCTTGTATAACTGTGGCAAACATTGTATATCTGATAAATAAACGACAATTTTCAATAAGAAAAAAGGAAGGAAAGCCCTTTTTTCGGTGGTTCAGGTCATTTTAGGGGTGCAGGGCAAAGAAGTTGAGGTTTTTTTAGGGCAGCCAAAGTTTTTTAGCTTCTTTGGGGGGAGCCACTGATCTACCAGTGATCTACCACAGACGTCCAGTGATCTGCCGGTAGATCACGATCTACCTGTTGAACATGCCTGGCCTAGAGGATGCAAACCAAGTGCCTGGGTTCAGGTGACAGTTCGGGATGCTCATGCATTCACAGAATAACATGCCAACTATGCCACTGTCAGTTTCTCAGCCTTTCTTCTCAAATGGGCTTCTCAGCCCAGCTCCTAGCCTGCACCTGACTCAGAAGGACTAGAGCTCCCAATATGGTTACCCGCCACCGAGCGGTGCAAGATTCCAGGGGTTCAGGCGCTTGTGTTTCCTTTAGGACAATGAGGCACACAGGGACTGTGCTGTCTTTATGATATATGGTTTATTTACAGATATATATACAACCTGCAATATCTGCATTCACATCCCCAAGCAGCCTCCTCTTCCTCCTCTTTGGGTTCAAAGAACAGCAAAAAACCATCCTCTGTGCCTCTCTCTTACAGCCAGCCCACACCCTGTTCTGAGCACCGGCCCCTTCTCCCCCTGCCAAACTGCTTGCAAAAACTCCCCTGTGCGCTTATGCCATCCACCCTGAAATCCTAAAGCCCCTTTTGTCTCTGGCCCTTCAACACACAGCTGGACGAAGGGCCCCTCCCCTACTTGTCTGGCAGTCTCTTTTGACAGCTGCCTTGATGGGCCATCACTGGTCTTTGTTTGTTAATGACTTACACTCAGCAAGCCCTGCCAGTCTGGCCTGGCTCATTGTTGTTGTTGTTTAGTCATATCCGACTCTTCCTGACCCCATGGACCAGAGCATGCCAGGCACTCCTGTCTTCCACTGCCTCCCGCAGTTTGGTCAGACTCATGTTAGTAGCTTCGAGAACACTGTCCAACCACCTCGTCCTCTGCCGTCCCCTTCTCCTTGTGCCCTCCATCTTTCCCAACAGCAGGGTCTTTTCCAGGGTGTCTTCTCTTCTCATGAGGAGGCCAAAGTATTGGAGCCTCAGCTTCAGGATCTGCCCTTCCAGTGAGCACTCAGGCCTGATTTCCTTCAGAATGGATATCTTCTTGCAGTTCATGGGACTCTCAAGTCTCCTCCAGCACCATAATTCAAAAGCATCCATTCTTTGGTGATCAGCCTTCTTTATGGTCCAGCTCTCACTTCCATACATCACTACTGGGAAAACCATAGCTTTAAATATACGGACCTTTGTTGGCAAGGTGATGTCTCTGCTTTTTAAGATGCTGTCTAGGTTTGTCATTGCTTTCCTCCCAAGAAGCAGGTGTCTTTTAATTTCATGACTGCTGTCACCATCTGCAGTGATCATGGAACCCAAGAAAGTAAAATCTCTCACTGCATCCATTTCTTCCCCTTCTATTTGCCAGGAGGTGATGGGACCAGCCTGGTTCATTAACATAAGCTAAATCCAGGCATTTCCATGTTTGGCACAGTTTAATTAAAACCAGAGGTGAAGGGGGAGGGCACTGGGTGCCACACCGTGGGGAGCAGGACTGACATGGTGGCTCAGATGCCCGCAGGCTCCAAGCTGCCCAAAAGGGCAACGTGCAGCTTGTGACTGCCCTCTGCCTTCCCTGGCTTGCCCCGCCCCCATGGGCGGGTTCATGCAGCTCCGGGTACCCGAAAGGCTAGCTACGCCACTGATGAGACTCTTGAGAGTCCCATGGACTGCAAGAAGATCAAACCTATCCATTCTCAAGGAAATCGGCCCTGAGTGCTCACTAGAAGGACAGATCCTGAAGTTGAGGCTCCATTACTTTGGCCACCTCATGAGAAGAGAAGACTCCCTGGAAAAGACCCTGATGTTGGGAAACATGGAGGGCATAAGGAGAAGGGGACGACAAAGGATGAGATGGTTGGACAGTATTCTCGAAGCTACTAACATGAGTTTGGCCAAACTGCGAGAGGCAGTGAAGGATAGGCATGCCTGGCGTGCTCTGGTCCATGGGGTCACGAAGAGTCGGACACGACTGAACGACTGAACAACAACAACAACAATTCTAACTCTGACTAATTCTAAAAATTATGGGTGACTCGCACCCACAAGCCCTAGCACCCACAACCTATAGCAATACATTTCTAGTCAATGCTTAAGCTTCCTTCCAAGTCTGGCTTCTCATACCCCATGCACATTCTAATGGTGCCAAATCTGGGGAAGCGATAATCCGTGAACGAAAAAAGTGGGTGGGTGGGAAAGATGCCTTCAGCTCCTGTGCATAGGAACATCCACAGTCTGGAGTACCTCTGCCTTGATGCAGGTGCCTTCTCTGGAAGAGACAAAACCCGCATACTAAACGAATGAAGATATGTTAAAACAAATGGATGGGTAGACAAGACACCTGTACTTTCAGGCGGTTATTCCTAAGCGTTGCAGGGACCTCTGGCAAATAAAAACCCCATTGCCCTTGGCAAGTTAAGCTTTTTACATGTTGGGGAGCATAATTATGTGTTGGGTTTGTCTCCAGCTTTGCATAGTGTTAGTCAGCACACTGGGACACAGTTTATCGGTATTAATTGCAAGTTACAATCTCGCCGTCAAGAGCTCCGATTGACATTAATAGGAAACAATTGCAAGGGACACAAAATAAAGAGCCAAGCCTGAAATTTCGGATCCTGACAGCATGTTCAGCTGTTTGTGTTTTTAATCTGTGTTCTTTGCCTACAGCACACAATGGCCTTAACAGTCAAGAACAGAGCACATTAGATTTGCCCCAAGAGAGGATGTCATTGTTGCTGGCTTTTTTCTACAAGGAGAAACCCCACCCCACACCCCACTGCCTTTGCCCTCTTTTGCTGGGAAACTAATTCAGTTATTTATCTTTTAAACACATCTCCCTTAGATCAGATTAAAATAGCACGGAAAAGAATGTCCGAAGTGAACTTCAACTAACCACTTTTAAACGCTGGGACACAAAGCACGTTCATTGCACAAATTCTAAAGCTCATATCTTCTGAAGCCTCAAGAATCTAATGTACCAAGAATCTAATGTACCATCTAATGCACAGATTCCAGATCTGCAGAGGCAGCTGGCAGAGCAAACTATACCACCTGCAGCCAGGAATTGCCATTTTAAATGCCGCCGCTGCCGCCTCCATAAGAAACTCCCCGCAATGCCAGAATCTGTCTCCCTAGTCGGCAAAGTTTCCAACATGCAACTGGAGAGAAACACCTTGCCCCGGTGTGCTAACTTTCTACTTGCAGGGAGTATTTTATATTTTTAAAAGTGGCGTCTCTCCAGATGGCAGGCTGCAGAAGGAGGAGGAAAGAAAGAAAGTAAGAAGAGAGGCTGGATGCAGAAGAAAGAAAGAGCCATGTTGTCAGGAACCTAGGACAACGGCTGTGGCAGGGCACTGAAATTGATGCACAGGACTCTTAAGAGAATATCATGGCCAGTACACATGAGAGTGGTTTTCATACGGTGTATGTAACAGCTACAGTAATTAAAACAAGCACACCAGGTGTTGCACCCACTGGGTGCCCATTGCACAAGCTTGTGGCTTTTAATTCTGCAGGACACATCTACTAAGGCAAGAGGACGAGGAGAGTGATTCTCTTCCTTTCTGCACCTCCTGGAGCACCCTACAAAAACCTGTCCAGGATTTGGTCAAGAATTTGGGCAAGACCTCAGAAATAGCCATGGAGCTCTGACCAGCAATTACAAACTCATTAATGTGTTTTTGTGGAGAGCCTTTCTGAAATGCGGGGCCACAGGTGTAAAAAAAAGTACATCAAAGGTGCACCTGTGAGTTGCTCCTGCTGTTTAATATAGGTGAGCATTTGTTGTTGTTGTTGTTGTTTATTCGTTCAGTTGTGTCCGACTCTTCATGACCTCATGGACCGGAGCACACCAGGCACTCCAGTCTTCCACTGCCTCCCGCAGTTTGGTCAAACTCAAGTTAGTAGCTTCGAGAACACTGTCCAACCATCTCATCCTCTGTCTTCCCCTTCTCCTTGTGCCCTCCATCTTTCCCAACATCAGGGTCTTTTCTAGGGAGTCTTCTCTTCTCATGAGGTGGCCAAAGTATTGGAGCTTCAGCTTCAGGATCTGTCCTTCCAGTGAGCACTCAGGGCTGATTTCCTTAAGAATGGATAGGTTTGATCTTCTTGCAGCCCATGGGACTCTCAAGAGTCTCCTCCAGCACCATAATTCAAAAGCATCAATTCTTCGGCGATCAGTCTTCTTTATGGTCCAGCTCTCACTTCCGTACATTACTACTGGGAAAACTATAGCTTTAACTATACGGACCTTTGTCGGCAAGGTGATGTCTCTGCTTTTGAAGATGCTGTCTAGGTTTGTCATTGCTTTCCTCCCAAGAAGCAGGCGTCTTCTAATTTTGTGACAGTTGTCACCATCTGCAGTGATCATGGAACCCAAGAAAGTAAAATCTCTCACTGCCTCCATTTCTTCCCCTTCTATTTGCCAGGAGGTGATGGGACCAGTGTCCATGATCGTTTTTATTTGTATGCTGCTTTTCCACACAAAAAGGTAACATGCTCAAAGTAGCTTACAACAAACTCGATAGCTCAGCTGGTAGAGCACGAGACTCTTAATCAAAGGGTTGTGGGTTTGAGCCCCACGCTGGGCAAAAAAGATTCCTGCATTGCAGTGGGTTGAATTAGATGAACCTCGTGGTCCCTTATAACTCCACGACTCTATGAACTTCTATGAACTACGATGAAACAGGGTTGTGTTTAGGGAAGTTTTTAATGTGTGACATTTTAATGTATTTTAATCTTTAATGGAAGCTGCCCAGAGTGGCTGGGGAAACCCAGCCAGATGGGCGGGATACAAATAAATTGTTGTTGTTGTTGTTGTTGTTATTATTATCATCATCATCATCAGACACTGCAGAAACAATTTCACAGCAACATTGCAAAACAATAGCAAATACAACAACAGACAGAAAACCCACATTTCAATACGGTACTATAAATATAACAAGATTACTTAAACAACATGCATCATCCACTGGCAAAAATAGCAAGGGAGCTTCACAGTTTCAAAGTGGCATTGTTTTAACATGAAGAAAATAAAAAGCGGGCAGGAAGAAGGGAAATATGGCAGGGGGGAAAAATGGTAGTTTGATAGTAGTTAGGTTCTGTGTATATACCTTGCACACAGGAATTTTGCAATGCATCAAGCATCCCTTAGAGATGTGGACCCTGACTAACGTTTAAAAACCAGAGGGACCCCCCCCCCCAATCCCCTACTACGTTGGCCAATGAAAAGAAACCAAGGTACAACGCCGGATAAAAGAAAAAAGCAACAGCCGAAGAACTTCTGGGAGACATCTGGCTAGCCTGTGCGAGAATCAGCCCCCCCTTAACTATGAACCCCCAATTCTGGGATCTCCTCCAAACCTTTTGGGTGTTAACTACGGACCCCAAGTTTGATGTCTCACTCACTCAGTTTGTGGGGTGCTACAAAACAAATGCAAAGCTTTAGCACAGGTTTGGAGGGGATCTCAAAATTTTGGGGTTCATAGTTAATTATCCTTGAGTATTAGGTAGACACTGGTCACTTCTTAATATAATTTAACATTCTCTTCTTGCAGAGAACCATAACAGGAGCAGTTTGCTTTGACCTGGCATTGCTTCTATCATGCAAAATCTTTTGGTTAGAGCAGTGTTTTTCAACCTTTTTTGGGCAAAGGCACACTTGTTTCATGAAAAAAATCACGAGGCACACCACCATTAGATAACAATAATAGTAGTAGTAGTAGTAATAAAAATGATAATTCTTCTCATGTCTGAATTGAGCATGTGAAGATGGCGCACCTTGCCCCGCCCCCACCAGGCTAATAATAATAAATAACAACTATAGTACTAGTCAGGACTCTCCCCCCAGCCACAGGAACTCAGTTCTGGCACCTCTCAGGTGGGCGCCTTCGCCATTATAAGAGAACGAGGGAAGGCGTCCGTGATGAGTTCCAGGCTCCAGCACCTCTTTTTCTAGAAAAATAGCATTGGTAGCAGCAGATGCCCCAATGCTAGGTAGGCAGCAGAGGTAGGAGGTGGTGTCGTAGCGGCGGCCGCCTCGCCCCGCACGGCCCACGGGGGTCAGCCAGTTGCTCCACTCACGCAGTGCCCAGATGTTGGGCACGCAGCTCAGGTGTCGGCACAGCTGCAAGAAGCTGCCGGGCTGCCGCTGCACCCGCAGCCGCCACTCAGCCAGTCCCGAGGACGGCGGGAGGCGCTCGGCTGGCAGCAGGCGGGCCGGGCCCGCGGTGGTAGCGGCGGCGGCGGCATCAGCCACCGGGCCGGGCAGTACCAAGAGGACTCCGGCTTCTTCGAAGGCCTCGCGGATGGCGCAGAGGCGGAAGGCCACGTCTCCCGGCAGCGGCGAGCCCAGCTCCGGGCGCTCAGCGGCGAAGAGCGGCGCCCTCGGGCACTCGCCCCGCACCGAGCCCAGTCCGCAGCGCGGCCCGCCTGCCAGCAGCTGCAGCCAGTCGGACGAGAAGTCGGCCGCGTCCGCCACGCCGCCCGCGAAGACGTGAGCACTGGGCAGGAAGGCGCTCCGCGGGCTCCGCCGCAGGAGGAGCAGCTCATAGTCAAAGGCGCCCGCCGCCGCCGTGGGCCGAGGGGGAGACGCGCCCAGCCCACCTGCCGCTAGCAGCAGCGTCGCCACCTCCCGCCAGTGCCGCAACCGCCAGCCCATGTTTTCCCACGGAACACCAGGCAACATCTCGCGGCACACTAGTGTGCCGCGGAACAGTGGTTGAAAAACACTGGGTTAGAGAACAAACACCATTGTGGGATATATATTTTTTTACCCTTTGTAGATATGTGTATTTGTGTGTGTGTGTACCCAAAACAAATTGAACTGTTTCATTAGCCAGAAATATCTCAGATAGAGACAGCCATAAAAACAGATTGGTTTTATAGCAACCAGCACACACAGAGAAAATTATGCTACATAGCGAGGGTTCGCGAGGGCTCTGTGGCAAATCACCTACTTTTTCATCACAGGAAAGGCGAGATTACTCCAAGGCAAATGCTAGGTGGGCTGCCGCAAGCAGCTGGAATGACTCACATTATTGCTACCTTGGCTGTGTGCATTGTGTGCTGCTGCACAGCTAATCCCCAACCCTTCGGAAGGCAGCCGGCGTATCGCACAGAGGGGGTAAAGGAAACAGGAAATAGAAAACAAGGCAGAAGTAAATCCACAGACTAATTGTTTCCCAGCAGAGAAATATATCTCGAGCGCCGAGGAAAGAATTACCCCGGAGTTCTCAGAATATGTTTACCTTTATTTATACGGGAGGAAAGACGTACAAGGGTTCCAATCAGATGGGGATGAATCACACCACTCCCCACCAGCTATTCTTGTGATGGGGGCATTACCGGCGACGAGAAAGACTTACGAATGATGTGTCCCTTCCTCGCTGTTGCAGTCAACCTGTAACTACAAGGGGGAGTGGGGCAGGCCCCCATGGGCTTAAGCCGACCGCCTAGAGGTGCTTCTCTGAAGGGAGCAGCACTTCCACTGCAGCAAAAGAAGCTCTCCCTACTCCCAATGCTGCCCTGGGTTCATTTCCTGTATCATTTGTTGACGTAGCGACGTCACCTCCAGGGGATCCTGCCACATACCTTAATCGCTCCCTTTCGCAGTGATCTCCATACCCTCCAACATTCCTTGCATGAAAATAAAGACATTTCTCGCTCCCCTCCAACTGACCCTCTTCAGACCCCCACCCCATTTTTTGGTCCCGCACTCACAGAAGAAGGGCAAGTTCCACCACCACCAACAACGGGACACAGCACACATGTCCTCCAGTGTCCTGAGAAAACCCCTTAATCCTGATTTTATTTTATTCTTTGGTTGTCAGGCTTCGGGGAATTGGCTTCCTCCCCTGTGGCGGTAAACAATAAGATCAAACAAAAGGAATGTTAGATTCTTTAATAATCACAGTGATAGACAAAAGATTGTGTCTTGCTAGAAACGGTGGTGCTTCCAATTAAGGCTCACCCCCCTCCGTCCCTATTACCCTACGCCACTCCTATGTCTTGTAATCTGTGTTTGTACCGTCTGTGCTTTTTGTTCTGAGACTTTCTGAGCTCTTCTTGACCTTGGGGAGGGCAGGGGAGGAATGCTGCCCAACAATTGTGAATCAGTTAACCCTCTCTCACACAGTGTTTCTTCTTCTAGCTGTCCCCTATCCAGTATTTCCCAGCTTCTGCCTTCTGAACTATGCCCTTCTGCAAACCACTGTTCCAAATCTATGCTGTCCTCCTGTTCCTGGGAAGATTCAGGATCAGGTGGAGGGGGTGGCTCCCACCATTCCTCCTCAGTGCAGCCCCCCTCAGCACGGTCCTTGACATTGGTAGATTTACAAAAAGAAAAAACACACACCAATAAATAAATTTTACAAAGGGACAAAATTAGATGTGGATGCACGAAGCATTTTTTTTAAAAGCAAGACTCCTTGTGCTCCACTCCACTGTGCAACTCCTTTCTTCCCGCCCAGCTCTCTGCCTGCCCCTCAGAGCGGCCGCATCATGTGGAGCTGGGCCTCCATAGCAGCAGCCTCTCCTCCTCTTTGCCTGCTCTCCAGCAGCCCCTACAAGCTGCCCAGCAGAGGCCATGGGGAAACAATGGGGTGCTCAGGACAAGGACTGGCTCACCCTCCTCCCTGATCTCAATAGCGGCAGCACTGGCAGTGGAAATAGGAACATTCCGGGATCAAATCAGAAGCCATTCTGAAAAATGGGAACCCTTGGAGGGCATGCAACTCCGGTGGCGAGTGCTGGTGGAATTGCAGTAAGGCAGCCTCCCAGAGGTACCATTGTCAAAACGGTGCAAGGGGCCACGTTAATATATTTATATTTTAGGAATTGTTGCTGGGTGAGGAGGAAGAGCAAGACAACCCAGTTTTGTGTATGATTCTTTATGTCTGGTGCCGGCTTTGATTCTATGACTTTTTGGGAGGATTTTGTAGTAATGTATATGAGCTACCTTAAATGAGTTTAGTTCTTCAGGGCTCGATAAATTGCATCCTAGGGTACACTAAAGAGATTTGCTAAAGCACTCTCAGAACCACAATCTTATCATCTCTGAGAAATCCTGGAGAACTGGTGAGGTCCCACAGGACAGGAGGCAGACAAGTGTTGCCCCAATCTTCAAAGGGGAGGGAGAGGGAGATCTGGAAAACTGCCGATTGATTAGTCTGATTCTGATACCAAGGAAGATACTAGAACATATCCGCCAGGAATTAATTTGTAAGTATCTTGAAAACAATGCGGTGATTAGCAGGAGCAAGCATTGGTTTGTTAAGAATGAAGACTGCCAGACTAACCTTATCTTTCTCTCTCTCTCTCTCTTTAATCAAGTTACTGGTTTAGTGGATTGCAGGAATAATTTATCTTGTGTTCAGCAAAACGGTTGATAAAATTCTCCATTGTGTTTTGTTTGGGAAATGGTTAACTGTGTCTTAGATTATAATGTGTTTAAGAGCATTCAAAGCTGGTTGGAAACCTGAGCTCAAAGAGGTTTTGTCAAAAGCTTCTCATTAAACTAGGGTGGGGAATTCCGAACGTAGTGCTCAGGTCTCACCACCAGAACTCTGTTTCGCTGCAAAACGCTGCAAAAGTGTTGACAAACTTTGCCACCGCTTAGAATGGATCAGACCGTGTTGGGTTTTGGGTTGATTTCTATGACCCTCAGTTTGATTATCAATTACTCAGTTTGGGGGAGTGCCACAAAACACAGAGTTTTCGCTGCGAAATGACTTAACGAACCTGATCCCCAGGTAGGTTACAACAATTTAAAATTAAATATTAAAAAACCCAGTTAAATTACAGCAACAGGTTCCGAGAACAAATATCTCAGGCATCAAAGGCCATGGAAAAAAACCTAGATCTTCAGCATGTGGTGGAAACTGTATCATCAACTTGCCAGATGCAGCTCTGAGGGGAAGGAATTCCGCAACCTAGAAACTGACATAGAGAATGACCTCTCTTCAAGGCAACCACCATCCCAAGCTTCAGAGGGTGAATACACATCCAAGAGGGTTCCTTCTGCTGAGCTTAATACCCAAGAAGTTCTCCAGGGAAGGAGGCAGTCTCTCAAACATTTGTGGTCTGAATCGAGCCTGGAAAACCAGCTGGCAACCATTAGGGGAGCTTCTTGATGGTGAGAGCAGTTCAACAGTAGAGAAAATAATAATCAGGTAGGTGACAGGCTCTCCCACGTTGAAGGACTTCGAGCAGAGGCTGGAAAGCTATCAGTTGAGGAGGCTCAACTTACAGCTGTATTGAGCAGGGGGTATCTGCAGCTCATGGGGTGACCTTGAGCCAGTCACCATCTCTTAGCCCTAACCTGCCTCATGGGGTTGTTTTGGGGATAAAATGGGGAGGAGGAGAACCCTGTACACCACTTTGAGATCCTTGGAAGATAAAGGTGGAATAGGGATGTAACAAATAAATAAATAAAAATAAAATACAGTGGTACCTCAGGTTACATACGCTTCAGGTTACATACTCCGCTAACCCAGAAATAACACTTCAGGTTAAGAACTTTGCTTCAGGATAAGAACAGAAATTGTGCTCTCGGCAGCGGGAGGCCCCATTAGCTAAAGTGTTGCTTCAGGTTAAGAACAGACCTCCAGAATGAATTAAGTTCTTAACCCGAGGTACCACTGTATCCTGCTGAAGAAAATCATTTGGTGCTGAGCTCCCATGCGAGACAGGTGGCTCCTGCGAGTGTGCGGCATTGAAAGACGCGGCTGAATCGCACAATATTGCGGCACCACTGCAAGCCTCAGTGCCGGCTGCAAGCTCAACTTCCTCCCCAAGCTCAGTGGTGGCGGTGCTGGAGGGGAGGAATGGGAGATTTGGGGATCCAATCAGAAGCCAGTATGGTTTCTGTAATTCCGGGATGTTCCAGGAAAATCCGGACAATTGCAAGGTATGGGATATGGGCTAAGTGACTCAACAGATCCCCTCCAACTCCCATTATTCTAGGAGGGCACGGCTATAATGTGCTCGTTCTGAAGAACTGGCAATATTAACCAAGTGTGGCATCTCATAGCATCACAGATGACATTTAAGGAATGATCTATGAAATCAACAGAGGTGACAGGGAACGGGAGAGATACCAAAGTTCTTAGAGCTACATTTTGCAGTTATGTTTGTAATGGATTGTGCAGTCAGAATATTACAGAAGAGAAATGGATTTATTTGTGGTGTTGTTGTTGTTGTTGTTTTAAAAAAACTGTTCATGATGAAGTTATTTTTTGAGTCAGTGAGAAATCAGCTCTGGCTCTTTCGCCCCAAAGCTGACAAGTCTGAGGTATTATCAGAAGGATTACAGCAAAACGTTAGGAAGAGAAGCCATTCCCTCGAGGCTGGCTGTCCTTTTTTTGTGAATTCCTCCAAATTCTACCCGAAGCTGCACATTACCACATTGGCTTGATTTCTCCCCCGCCTCAGTCGCATTCACTGCACTAAAATAAAAATAATTCTTTTTTTTTTTTTTTAAAGAAATGGCTGTAAACCAATTTTCAACTAAACATTACAAAAACAAAGACTGTGCCAGTATCGGTAAACGAATCATAAAAATTAATTGTCTTGCAATGAAAGGAAAGGACTCTGTTAAGGAACTGAGTGGGGCTCCAAGCCGTGAGGACTCCGCATGCCCTAAAGCACCATGGAAAACATTATTACTCCAGAAGCTGTGAAGGCTGGCTTGTGAGGGGAAACGTTCACATTATCACATTCATAATTCATTAAGAGACTATTACAAACGTTCTCCCCCAAAAAACCCCGAAGAACTAAACAGCAACATCAAACCACTGCCTGTCAAATGATGCTTGCCTTACGCATGCAACAAACTGTGCCAAGTGCTAAATTTGTTCAGCCTGATCCCAATCAAGCAGAGACTGGGAAGCTTTGTCCCTCCAGATGTTACTGGACCACAGCTCCCATCAAGACCCAGCAAGCATGGGCAATGGCCAGGGATGCTGGGAGTTGTAGTTCAGCCACATCTGGAGGACCAAAAGTTTCCCACCCGGAGCTAAATAGACACATAATATAGCTTTGCATGCCATTTGTTTGCAGTGCATTGCTTTCAATGAAATGCACATGTGAACTTGTGTCTGCAGCCTGGTGTAACAAGAGTCTTTTGTGTGTGTGTGTGTAATTAGCATTAACAGTATTTGTTGTTGTTGCTGTTACTGTTATTACTGAATCTTAAATAAATTTTAATTAAAAACAACAACAACAACAACAGCAACACACTTGTTACTAGTAAACATCCCTGAGGGGTGGCTCAAGTTGATAGAACATGAGACACTTAATCTCAGGGTTGTGGGCTCGAGCCCCACGTTGGGCAACAGATTCCCGCACTGCACGGGGTTGGACTAGATGATCCTCATGCTCCCTTCAAACTCTACTATTTTATGATATTTTAAAAGGAGGACTGGAGTTGGATAAAGGTGATCAGATTTAAAGAAAAAACCCATGAGGTGGGAGGGAGGGAAGGAAGGGAAGGAAGGAAGGAAGGAAGGAAGGAAGGAAGGAAGGAAGGAAGGGATGCACGAACGGATTTCAGGAATTTGGCTAGAGAGGTACATTTCATTCCAATCCCAAAACCCAAATGTGCCCAAACAGTACATCTGGGCAGGCAAACATTAGCTTGCTACATTCATGTTTACATTTTTTTTCATGGACACTTCAACAAACGTAATGGGTTGGATTCAGCAATAGAGGAATAGAACTCTGCTCGCCCAACAACTCTTTCCTGCTTCTCTCACAGCCCCCGCCCCCACCCCCACCAAATTCACTCCCAAGGGACAAGGGGACTTCTTACATTAAAGGTAAAGGTAAAGGGACCCCTGACCATTAGGTCCAGTCGCAGACGACTCTGGGGTTGCGGCGCTCATCTCGCTTTACTGGCCAAGGGAGCTGGTGTACAGCTTCCGGGTCATGTGGCCAGCATGACTAAGCCGCTTCTGGCGAACCAGAGCAGCACACGGAAACGCCGTTTACCTTCCCGCCAGAGTGGTACCTATTTATCTACTTGCACTTTGACATGCTTTCGAACTGCTAGGTGGGCAGGAGATTACATTAAGAGTGGCAAAAAAAAGGCCATCCCATAAAAGAAGTCAAAATTTCTGAGCACTCGAAGATCTTGATAAAGCAGGATCCTTGATCACACAAGATACAATCAACTGCAGGTAAAAGCCCCCTGCAATTATTCTCTGCTCGACCCACGGAAGGCCAGTGACACAGCAGACAAGGGGGCAGGGATTGCACAAAGACCCCTGTGTCCAGCCCACAGATACGATAGTTGCATGTTCAGGCAAGCTCAAGGTAAGATTTGTAATCATGTTGAAATTGACTCTTAATGGCTAACTAGCGAATAAGTGAGCCAAAACAAATTCCCCGGCAGTTGAGCCAAGCACAGAACTTCCTTCATGTCAGAGAGGATATGGGCGAGATGGCACATGCCCTGCTCTTCACACATATTCCAGATCCCTCCTAGTCAAACGGAAGGCCAAACAGCCTCTTTCAGCTCACTGGAAGGCCCCAAACGCTGAGCTCTGCCCTGTGCATTTATTTATCCTACAAAGAAAAAACGGGGGGGGGGGGGGAAGGAAAGCTCTTGTCCTGTGGGCTTAAATGGGAGAGAATGTCATTCTGGTCAACAACGTGCATCCTGAAATTTTATGTATTTCCTTTACTGGCCAAAGGAAGATATAAGACTTCCTGCTCAAAGGAAGGACAATAAACAAGACGTGGTTCTCGGAATGGGTGGCGGACTGTTCTAGAACGGCGCTTGTGCCTATTACAGCCACAGAACATCCTTCCAACCTTGGAACAATAAACACCCGTATGCACGATCCCGGCTCAGCTCCAAAGCTGTCAGCTGGATGTGACCGCACACCAGGAAGCAAATCTTTTCGTTTCTTCTACTCCTCCTCCCTGCCTAGTCTTTATGCCTTTTTAAAAAACAATACAGCAACATACCGCCACTGCATTTGCTGTGCTTTGTAGGTAACATGGACAATTGCCTAACTGATTTGTAACAAAGCTTGTGGCACAGACTGGATGAGACGAGGCTGCTAAAATTAGCGCCTCGGAGTGGTCAGAGTCACAGGAAATGGGATGCAAAACCTAAGTAGGCCAAACTGATGTTTCTTCCACTACATTATGTTCTCTTATGAAAAGAATTAGGAGGACATCTGGTTTGAGTTCCAAGGGAAGACGATGGACTCTGGAGATGTGTGTGTGTGTGTGTGTGTGTGTGTGTGTCTGTCTGTCTGTCTGTCTGTCTGTCACAGACTGGCTGGAAAATGTCAGGTCCTAAGCCTCTGAACTGGGTGCATAGTATACTTTGGATATCTGCATTAATGAGGGTGAAATGGTGAGGGCAGGCAGCTGGTTTCTAGTACAGGTCAAATCATATTAAAAAAGGAGAAAGAGGATTTTAAATGCTGAGCCAAAATGGGTATCCCAGGCATAGGCAAACTCCGGCCCTCCAGATGTTTGGGACTACAATTCCCATCATCCCTGACCACTGGTCCTGTTAGCTAGGGATGATGGGAATTGTAGTCCAAAACATCTGGAGGGCCAGAGTTTGCCTTTGCCTGGGCTATCCTTTCTCCCTGCCGCAATGCAGGGACTGGTTAGTTTCAGTGACTACATTTCCACAAAACAACCCATCCTCCAAGAGGGCTCTATAGAATGATTCTATGCCATGTTGTAGAGTGCTCTGGAGAAACCAAAATGAGCCAGGAAAAGGAATGGTGATATTTTCTTCCCACCTCCAAAATTCACCCCTACCTTCAAAAAGGAGGTAAACCACTTTTATCCCACCTCCTTTCCCCTGAAATAGCTACTCTTTCTAAATTTAAAAAATTAAGAACTTTCAGACTAATCCCAATTTTAATATCTCCTGCCCCAAATGATCAGGGTTTACATGATTTAAATTTTATCCCTTTCAAAATCCTGGGAAACAGCTCAAGCCCATTGGGTAAGTTTCATGGCTGGGTTGAAATGGACAGTCTTATTACGATGAGTAACACAGAATGAAACAGTGGGATGGTTGTGATATAGCTCAGATTTGCCAGGAACTTTTAAGGAATTAAAAATGGGCTAAGCGTTCTGACTGGTTTGGAATGAACAATTATCATTATTATCAACAACAAAAAGATCAAAGGAAATCGAAAGAGGTGTTCTTAAGTGTTCTGCTTGTTTCGACCAATCACGTCTGTGCTCGGAGTGAGGTTTGTAAAGTTATTATGTCAATGGACCATTCATAATTTTATTTCAAATACTGGCTCTGCTGCGTGCTTGGGTTGAGGGAGAGAGATCAGGTGTGGTTGGAGGATGCAGATTAGCATGTCAAGGACAAACACCACCATCTAGTGGTATGTTTGATACCACAAGGGGCAACGTCAATCTTAACCTTCCACTCACAGTTACCTGCCAGAAGCGGCTTAGTCATGCTGGCCACATGACGCGGGAAGCTGTCTGCGGACAAACGCCGGCTCCCTTGGCCTATAGAGTGAGATGAGCGCCGCAACCTCAGAGTCATCCGCGACTGGACCTAAAGGTCAGGGGTACTGTACCTTTACTACTAGAAAGGCCATTGGGATCAATAGTAGGTTTAGGGGACCCTTTAAATATTCCTTAGTCATGGGCTCCAGCTGCAGAAGTATCTAAAATAAAGCCCATGTTGTGTTAAACATATTGTACAAGGTGAAGCACAGTTAAATGTATTTCACTATTACACCATGCTGCCACAATGATCTCAACTATTGACCTTGATTGACTCTACTGTTGGTGTCAGTTACCTGCTGCAACTTCAGAGTAGCTTCCTTTGATGCCTTGTGTGGTGAATCTGTGGCTTTCCAATGTTGCTGGACTACAACTCCCATGATTCCTGACCATTGCCCCTGCTGGCTGGGGCTAATGGAAGTTGGAGTCCAAAAACATCAGGACAGCTACAGGTTGGCTACTTCTGCCTTATGTCTTCAACCATTGGAACATTTAGGTATCATCACGTGCCCCATACCATCAAAAGTGTTGTCTGTTCTTCTGGCCTAGGAATTGATTTTTCCAATGTTATTCTGTAAAGGGACGTGTAAACTGAGTAATAATAACAACAGCAAGTCTATGAATGAATAATGGTTAAACAGGTAATAAACTTTATGTGTTCTGGGTCCAATAGAATGCTAACCTTCTGCAAGAATTCTCACAACATTTACCCAGAGGGTAGTTCAGTTTGTAATTACATATTCTGGCTTGAACATCAAAAGTGTTCGACAGCCGACAAAATGACGGGGAGAATCCGAGAACAGCGGGACCAGAAATTCATCAAAGACTGGTTTAAATTTGCAAACTATTTGAAAGACAATAATTCTGAATTAAATACGTTTACAGGACTTCAAGAAGCTTTGTAGATGAAGGTAGAAATATTATTGTAATTACGATTCTTAGAGTGAGCAATATGTATAGGATATTTTAAGCAATGATAGAATAAGAAGTATAGAATTAAGATAGAAATATGAAAGCCATTTGAAAGGGCTGAGGGAAGTCACAGCAGTGAATGCCAAAATTGAAGAGCGTATGTGAATTTATTTGTATTTTTTGTAGTTGTTTCAGTATAAAAATAATAAAAATCTTTATTTTTTAAAAAAAGTGTCCGACAGCGATTCACAAATAAACCAAATGGCAAACCTGCTACCTGACCAAGTTGATGCAAATGTAGCCTCCCAAAGAGGAGATGAAAAGACAATGGGCAACTGCTGAATTTGAGCTGGAAGGAATTTCTTGGTGACTGGCATTTTGGAGCTCCTTCTAAGAACTAACTGGGTCGTTTGAACACTCATAAATTTCACCCAAAAGCTATGGTTATTAAGACCCACCAAGAACAATGGGACGTAAGTAAATCAAGACTAAATTAAGGGCAACTGATTTCACAGAGAATTGTGGGTGACGAGACTGCTCTGGAACAGGGCCATACTTAAGATACCCCAAGAAGCATATGGCTCAGTCAGTGGCGTAGCATAGGGGCAGTTGCCCCAGGCGCCAAATTGCTAGGGGCACAAAATTTCAACACCTGGTGTTGTTCACTTCTGTTGGAGGGTTC
Source organism: Lacerta agilis (assembly GCF_009819535.1). Taxonomy (NCBI): domain Eukaryota; kingdom Metazoa; phylum Chordata; class Lepidosauria; order Squamata; family Lacertidae; genus Lacerta; species Lacerta agilis. The sequence goes on from NC_046318.1 coordinate 71,380,897, forward strand.
CGCTGAAAACGGCTTCTCCATGTGAACCACAAAGTGACCTCTCCAGACAATGGAATGACTCTTCTTATATCTGTGGCTATGATCTCCTGAGTGACACGGACACCGTCAAGCAGTTGAATGTGCATGCGTACTTTGCCCATTTTGCTTCCATCCACCCACCCCTCTGCACGGCCCTGGGCACTGGCAACCCATGCAATGCAAATAGGTTCAGGTGCTTTGGCCCTAAATGTAGTTCCCCAAGCCTCTCCAGAGGCCACATTCCATTCCCAGCCACACCCTCTCCAGGCTCTGCTTAACACCTCTCATGTGTGTTTTTGCCTGGCTGGAATGTGCCCTTGAACTCTGATCATGGTTCTTGCTTCCCTGGGTGGAGGCTAGAGTAAGTGTTGAAACGAGTCCACTTTATAAAGGTAGAAGCTACACCTGCTGCCCTGCCCATTTTTGCCTTGTTGTCGAGGTTGTCGAGAATGGAATGTGGTACCCTAGATCCTGAGTCAGGATACTTTTTGTGTAAAACACCCCCGTCTCTAACTAGCTTTTTCTTGAAACTTTCCAGGGCGGAAGATTCTACATCTGTGCCGTCTGTGCATTTAGTACGCAAGCCTGGAAGCCCATATTAAAACATCGCACTGGATACAAAATAAATCCATTTTGCCGCAAACTTAAGAGAAAACCATTGATTGCTGAAACCTGACTCTGCCACTCCTCCCGCCACCCATTGCATCTGAATAATCAAATGGCACAATGCATTTTTGCAGATTTTGCCCTGGAAGGACGACAAATGTTTTAAAAAATGGCTCAGAGGACTCTCACACATAGACGGGCTATGCCAATGAAATGCCAGAGTGAAATCTGACCACAGCGTTCTTCAACGGAACAATTTTCCACGTATGCAGCTGTGAGACTATAAACATTACCGGATTGTCCATAAAATCTATTTGGAAGAATTGAAGTGCTAGCAAGCTGGCAATAGCTCCATCCTGCCAGACACCTAGGGTATATTTCTTTCTTTCTTTCTTTCTTTCTTTCTTTCTTTCTTTCTTTGACGTTTCTTGGTTTTTCATGCACCCTCCATTAAGTCCACCAGTGTATTTTCCATTTGTGTTGATTGTTTTAGCCAACACTCTGTACTTTACCAGAAAATCAAGGATTGCACCCTGACCACCTTTTGCGCCCTTTTCAGGAAACGTTGACTGCCCTCCCCCTTTTCTTCTGCCGGTGTTTCTAATGGAGCTTGAAATTAACATGGCTTTCTGTTTAGCTTCTAATTTGTGCACCAACAGCATTGATGTTGTCAGTGGAGAGCTGCAAAGAACGCTTGTTTACTACCAGCAAGAGGAGAATAGAAGAGCATATGGTGTTAGATGTTCTTCACATGCATGCCAGTTATTAGATACGTCATCACTCAAATCAGCCAGCACTCCATGACTCACACCTGAATGTGTGAACAGCCTTCATTGATACATACTATGCTTGAGAGGGTGTCAGGGGATAAGAAACTTGCATGGCTTGGTTCCTTTCTGTGAACTATCTCAGATCCCATAAGCACTTGGAATCACAGAATCATAAAAATGTGGAAGGGGTTAATTAGCTAACCTATATATTTACCTGAATGTATTGTTAGTCCAGTGAATGTATTAAGTATAAAAGTGCCCCTGTTAAGCTTTTCTGTATGAAACTGCTCTGTAAAGCTGTGAACTTTGATCTGCATTGTACTTCTCTCTGGCAAGCTTTGCCTTACTAAGTGTCTGGAGATAAGAACAGTAGACCTTCCACAGACTGTAGCTGTCCTTGCAGAGAGGAACTGTTGCCTAGGTCAAGAGATAGGATGGCCTTGCTGGAGTGCGCATGAACCAACTCTGGCTAAATGTCATTTGCCTTATATGTACAACAGGAAATGTTCCTTATATGGACAAGAGGAAGTTTTCTGGGGTGGGAAGAGAGCTAGAGAACTGTCTATAAGAACTGTCTGAAATTTGACTAGTTTTGTACTTGCTTGGCTATCTAAACACCGAAGTACCTCTGCATGCAGAAATTAAATCTTTCTCTCTCTGAAGCCAGAAGCCTCAGGTTTTTTTTTTCCATGTTTTCTCACCGGGCGCAACAATGGGAACCCGTAGGGGCAAATAAGGCTCCATAACGTGGTGCATTGGCCGGGAACCCTTCGCTGTTCCCCGGGATTGAGAAAACAGGGAGTCCGAGGCGTCGCTGCACAGCAGAAAAGGCTCTCCTGATCTGGCGTTTGCTGGCCCCAAGCGCGCTTCCTGCCTGTTTGTGGGAAGGGACTGGCTCACCCCAGGGGGAGAGCCAAACTGCACCGTGGCGACGGGAGAAAGAGAAAGCGGCCGCAGGGGGGAAGGGAAGTAAGATCTGCAGAGGACAGGTAAGCTCCACAGGGGGAGCAGCTTCCCAGGGAAGGGGAAGCGCAGGATGCGATCGATCCTGCAGCGGCAGTGTGTCGTAGAGGGCCGCCGCTAAAATCCGGTAGTGTGCAAATAGAGTTGCCACCGGAGCCTGGCAGTGTGCAAATAGAGTTGCCGCCAGAAGCCTGGCCGTGAGCCGTGGAGGGCCGCCAGGAAGGGGGAAAAGAAGGGGGGTGCCCTCTCTGAGGAGAGAGAAGGGGGTTAAGAATTTTTCAGAGAGAGAAGGGGGTTAAGAATTTTTCTGTGATTTTACTCTGTGTATGGTGAATGGTGTATGGGGACGCTCCAGTGGATGTATTGAGTGAATGAGACGCAGGAACTCAGTGTCCCTAGCGAAGCGGAGAGTGTGTGCATGAAAAAAGTCTGGTTAGGTGGAAGGAGTGTCCCAGGTTGAACCTGAGCTTGCTGAGATGGGGAATTGGAATTTTTGTTGCTGTGTAAAAATTTATGACTTGTAATAATTTTATGATTTTTCCTTCAGTATGTGTGTGTGTTGTATGACTTCTGTGTTTGCAGTGATTGTGCAGTGTGATTTTTGTGAATTTTTCTGTATCTGTAGTGCCTGTGTGTGTGTGTTGGTCCCTGTTTGAGGCTTATTCTGGAAAGGTGGGGCAGAAAGCAGCCCTAAAATGTGTGTTCCCAAACTCTGTGTTCCTAAAATTGTTTCATTTTTTGCTGCATTGCCAACGAAGTCTGTTTTTTCCCTTGTATATGTGGCTGCACAATTTGTATTTGTTGTTTTGTTTTGCTGTCCCTTCAAGGAATCTGTTTGAACCCCAGGGTTTGGTGAGTGTGTTTTGGAAATTGTTTGTGTGCCAAGGCATGTGCCTTCAATTGAATGGGCTGTAAAAGTATTTCTCTGCAATGTTAAGGTGAATGTAAAAGTGTGTCTGAAGCATTGAAAGGAGGGCTGCTCTTGCAATCAGGAATGTTTGTTTTTAAAGCTGGTACAGTCTTATTTTGTTTCTTAATTGACCTTTGGTAAAGCAATGAGAGTGGGGAGATGGACAGAAACAGAGAGAAGCCTTAGTTTAAACAGCAATGATTTTTTTCTCTTTGCAGCAGTGAATCTTGCAAAGGAAGGGAATTTGCCTCCCACAAAGGGGGGGAAAGAAGATTATGTCTTCTGAGCAGTTTGATTGTTTCCAACAGAAGTTGATTAGAGGGAAAAGTTTTATTTTATATCCCAGGTTTTAAGTTTTTCAGGGAAGGTTTTGAAACAGAAGAAATGGCTTCTTAGCAGGATGTATTTGGGAATGTAGATGTAGGTTTGTGGGATGTGTAATGAAGGAGAAGAGAATGTTGAAATAGAATGGGAAGGGGCTCATGGTTAGCAACTGACAGTGTAGCCCTGACAGTGTAAGTTAGGATTTGGAGTAAGTTTGAACCTCAGGAGGAAAAGGGGGCAGAAATTTTGGAATGATTGGAAGAAAAATTGATGATAAAGTGAAGGTATACATATCACAGAATCATAGAATCATAGAGTTGGAAGGGACCCCAAGGGTCATCTAGTCCAACCCCCTGCCCAGCAGGAAATAATATTGAAGGCAATACACCACCCTCCATGCCAAGGTTGCAGAGCACATCTAGGGGGGTGAATCCATTGTCCAAACCATGGAGAGGACCGCCAGGTTGTTGCCATGGAAGCATGAGACAATGAGAGAGGCCTGAAGATGGCTCTGATTCAAGAGGTGGTATATATAGTAAGCCCTTCAAAGATTGTTTTTTTAAAAGACAGGACAGGAGCTTTTCCCTATTGCCCTGTCCATAATTTGTTGTTACCTAAAAGAAACCTGAAAATTGTCACTATTTGAATGAGCACATCAAGGGTTCAACTCCATTGTCCTAATGAAACACCGTTGTGAGGAGTTAGCAATTTTGCTAAGCTGGCCGCCATGTGTGAGATGATGAGAGTGACCTAACGATGGCTCTGAAGCGAGATAAATAGGCCAAGTTCTATTCTGTCTGACAACCCAACTCTGTCAGAATTTGTTCCCTACTGCCCTGTTTCCACCTTAAGTCCTCCTGAGGGTCAAAAAATAGGTTGGTGGTGGTGAGTTAATTCTTGGACACTAGGTCCTGATAGGCTTGGTGAGGTGGTAAGTAGAAAATTAGGTACTGAGGATCAATGGCTGGTGCTTGGATGCAGGAAACAGAAGAGGAGGGAAAGTTAGTTTTTGATATGGCTGTTGGAATTGGTAATATAATTGGGATGGAGAAATGGAACATTAGGAAAGAGAAGACAGTAAGGAGAAAATAGCTATACCCAAATACCCTAGATTATTTGTACAATGTTATATTGGAGAGGATTAGTTGCTATGTAAAAGTTTTTTTAAAAAAGGAGAATGTTCTGAAGAATGTCCAGATAGTGAGAATTGCAATGGCTCTAGTAGTGTGTCTGGAAGGTGATGTTGAAGAAATGGATCTTATTTGGGGGGAAATTGTATCTTTCTGTTCCCTGACATTAGCAGAGTTTTATGTTAAATTGGTCTGAAATTGTGGTGATGGTAATGATGATAGTGTGTATGATTGTATTGTGTATTTGTTTATATTTGTGTGTATTCTAAGTTTAGAGTGTTTGTATGGATTGGAAAAATGAACTAAATTATTATTCTGGGCCAAAGAAGTAGACCAAGGAGCTATGGGATAATTATTGCGGAAGAATATTGTATTTCGAGGAGATAGTGATTCGGCATGGTCAGTAATATCTTGTGAGTGTATGGGAGGCTGTCCTTATTTGATTGGGTTATTCTAGCTTACCTCCAACAGGTAGGAGGACTGAGGTGTGATCAATATCGATACCTGTGAGGTTAATCTGTGAGGCAAAAGAAAGGCAGGAGGGGCCCAAGACACCACCCTCCAAGGGCAGATATAATCTCTGTAACTATCTCCTATTCTTTTAGCAGGTGCCCTAATGCCATGTAGCTTTGCTACACCAGTTTTATCCCTATGCAGAGACTCTGAAACCTAAGTGGCAAAGATCCTACACAGTCTTTATGACAACACTGCCAGTGGTGTAGAGACAGGACCTGCCACAGTGTGCTGAAACATCCTTGAAGCTGAAGATCCAGGGAAGCAACAAAGGCCAAGAAGCAACAAGCCTGCTGCCAATGCACAGGGGAGGGGCCATTGGCCCTGTGCACGCCTATGGAAGAAAAGAAAGGAAAAGAACACTGAATGGGAGGACTGAATGATCATATTGCCTTAATTTGTGTTGACCAGTTACCAGATAATGTGACCAGCTGAACAGTTTCTGTAATTAGTGTTAGGAATATTTGAAGTAAAAGATCCTTAGTTGTATTTGTTGTATCTGTTGATATTGTGTCCCCCATTGTTATTTTGCCTTTGTATTTTCTGTTTAATGCAATGCATGCATATAAAGTTGTGTCATGGATTCTTTAGCTCATTGCCCTTGCTAGAGAATATCAGTCATTTCCCAGGGACGCGCTGGAGAAAGAATTCCAGCGGTCCAAGAGAACAGGAGGGAATGGAAGGGGTTAATTAGCTAACCTATATATTTACCTGAATGTATTGTTAGTCCAGTGAATGTATTAAGTATAAAAGTGCCCCTGTTAAGCTTTTCTGTATGAAACTGCTCTGTAAAGCTGTGAACTTTGATCTGCATTGTACTTCTCTCTGGCAAGCTTTGCCTTACTAAGTGTCTGGAGATAAGAACAGTAGACCTTCCACAGACTGTAGCTGTCCTTGCAGAGAGGAACTGTTGCCTAGGTCAAGAGATAGGATGGCCTTGCTGGAGTGCGCATGAACCAACTCTGGCTAAATGTCATTTGCCTTATATGTACAACAGGAAATGTTCCTTATATGGACAAGAGGAAGTTTTCTGGGGTGGGAAGAGAGCTAGAGAACTGTCTATAAGAACTGTCTGAAATTTGACTAGTTTTGTACTTGCTTGGCTATCTAAACACCGAAGTACCTCTGCATGCAGAAATTAAATCTTTCTCTCTCTGAAGCCAGAAGCCTCAGGTTTTTTTTTTCCATGTTTTCTCACCGGGCGCAACAATGGGAACCCGTAGGGGCAAATAAGGCTCCAAATGTAGAGTTGGAAGGGACTCTGAGGGCCATCTAGTCCAACCCCCTGCAATGCAGGAATCTCAACTAAAGCATCCATGGCAGATGGCCATCCAAACTCTGCTTAAAAACCTCCAAGGAAGGAAAGTCCACAACCTCACAAGGGAGACCATTCCACTGTCAAAACAGCTTTTACTGTCAGAAGGTTCTTTCCGATGTCTTCATTGCACCATTGCACCTATTTGTGAATGGTGGCATTGACTGAATGGATTTGCAAACCATATGAGCAGCTGGGGGACTACGACAAATAGTCCTTTTTCCCCATTGGAGGGAGAAGCTGACTGACTCTTGGTCCATTCTAATGAGGATTCTGTGAATGGTAAACTTGAATTTCCCATTTAACTGAAGGTTCAGGAAATGCAGTATAGCTGACAACATTCAGCCATACTCTGCTAGCCGCTACCTGAGGCTCTGTGTTGAAAAGGATAGTTGATCAATCATTAATTGTTCTGATGAGAACTTCCTGGGTAACAAACAACGTTGCATTGCCACTGTGGCGCAGCTATTTGACCGGAGGATGCTCACTAATGCGTTTATCAGATGTCATTGATCAACCTGCTGAACTGGCTGTGCCTACAAGTATAATTGACCTCTGGCATTCCCCTGCAGCCTCCCTTTCTCAGTAAACCTAGGAACTTAGCCAGTCTTTGAGAAATTACGGTGCCCAAAGAGGCCCCTGATAAGGATTATCTAACTGCATCTAGAATTATGTACACTTCCTACTAATCTCCCCCCCAATCAAATTCAGCACCTGATCCCAATTCTGCATCAAGAAAACTTGAATTTTGCATGCTAAGTAACTTATGCAAATTTGCAGAGTAGCTGAATTTGCACTGGCCTTATTTGTTCATTTGCTCATCAGTCATGGCAAGGGGTGAACAGCTAACCAGGACAATGAAGCCCCGTATCCCCATCCCTGGAAATCATTTCGAGACACGGTCCGGCTTTAGGAATTTCAGCAGGCATTGCCCCCACACTTCCAAGCATATGTTTTCAGCTATAAGGGTGAGAGACTTGCCTTTTCAAAAGCAAAACTTGGGCGGAATCCAAAGAACTGTTAGTGAAAGAAAACTAGCCGCTACTAGCACTGATACACAAACGAGCTTGGAAAGGAATTCACACAATGCTAAAATGTAGATGTTCTTTTGCCCTGCTCACGTAAGGGGTGTGCGCAACTAAAGCAGCTCTTCCAAAAGCTGGAGGCACTTTCTGCACCTAGAAAGGCCCCTTTGGACCCACCCCAATCACAGGAAGCTCAACTCTTCGCCCACTGCCATATCTGGTGCCTCTCCTGCACTCCCATGGAATAGCAGGACACAGAAACCTCACATTTGAATAATTCAATGGCTATAGCAGGCACTTGGCTATAGCCTTGCATTTGACTCACAAAAGCATTGTGAGGTGTTGAGATGCAGCTGGCAATGAGAAGGATGTGTGGGTTGTCCTCTGTTTGCCACTCCCCAGTCTGCTGCCCGAGGCAACCCAGGAACATGCAGACCCCTTAAAGCAGAGCTTTCCAAACTGTGCGTTGCGACAGATTAGTGTGTTGGCAGTGTGTAGGTGTGTTCCGTGAATGCTCCCCGCGCTCCTCCCGGGAATGGAAAGGGGTTAGTTCAACCACCGGTTGGCTATCAATTACTGTGTTGTGAAATAATGCACGTCTAAAAAGTGTGTCAACAACATGAGGAGTTTGCAAAGCTCTGCCTTTAAGGGCCAGGGCACTGGCAAACAATTCCCCCAGCAAAGCGGCTTGACAACAAAACCCTGTTGCGTGACCAGGGAACTAGATGCTTCAGCCATCCTGGCAATCTTAGACATGTTTAGAGACCCCCCAACTATGCTTTTGTAAGGCTGACACATAGAATACAGGATAATTGGGACCCCAAGGGTCAACTGGTCCAACCCCCTGCAATGCATGAATCTCAACTAAAGCATCCATGACAGATGGTCAACCAATCTCTGCTTTAAAACCTCCAATGAAGGAGTGTCTGCAGCCTCCCAAGGGCGTCCGTCCCACTGTCAAACAGCTCTTACTGTCAGGAAGTTCTTCCTGAAGCTTAGTCGGAATCTCCTTTTTTGTAACTTGAAGCCACTGGTTCTGGTCCTATCCGGAGCAGGAGAAAACAAGCTTGCTCTGTCTTCCGTGTGACATGCCTTAAGATATTTGAAGGTGGCTATCATAGCTCTTCTCGTTCTCCTCTTTTCCAGACTGCACTCAACTCCCTCAACTGCTCCTCACAAGGGTTGGTTTTCAGACCCCTGATCATCTTGGTTGCCCACTTTCCAGCTTTCCAATCTCTGCACACTTTCCACCTTGTCAATATCCTTCTTAAATTTTGGTGCCAGAACTGGACACAGTATTCCAGGTGCTATCTGACGAAGGCATAACAGAATGGGGCTATGAATTCCCTTGACCGGGGCACGATACTTCTGCCGATGCAGCCCAGAATAGCACGAGGGACTGGTGCATGTCTTTCTCCACACAAATCCCACACCTGTGGCTTACTGTCCCCTATGCTCATGCTGGCAGTGTGCACATTGCGCTAATTACATGTAGCGACATTGTGGAAACGAGACGGCAGCCTTTCCCTTTCACGATGTTTTCCCACTTTAGACAAGCTGCCCACCCACCGGTGGTGCAATAAGCAAGCAAGTATTTACCAGGGCAGAGATCAGGCCGCGAGAGTCTCACAAGAGAGAAAACGGCAGCGGTGCCATACCCTGAGCTATTCTGATCGCAGCGATTGTCTTTCTGACTCATGCATTTGTCTGTTTTCATTTCAATTTCTGTCAAAGACTAAGGTCCTGAAATTTTAATGCTGCATAATTATATATTCTGCAAATTAAAGCAGCATGGCATGCCGACTGGGAACAGCATGTTTCACACTTCATTATGTCTGCTGCAACTCAGCGAGTGTTAACCCCCCCCATCTATATTTTTAGTTTACGGTGGGGTGTGAGCACCTCAACTGGCTCTCAGTGTTGGAGGAGTCTGTGGGGCAGGGCAACTGCGCACCCTGCCACCCTCCCCAGCAGAAGATCTGGTGAAAGGCACTCCACCACGAAGCCAATGCTCATCTGGGAGCCATTTAAGGCACCATGCTGAGTGGCAGCTTTGGGAAGCCTCACTCTGGCAGGGGGCACAGGTAGCAGCTGTCGCAAATGGTGGTCAGGGCTGCTCTAGTTGCTTCCATTTGCCTACCACCTGGTGGAACTCGTTTTATAGTGCACAACAGCTTGTTTTCTTTCTGTCTGTCTGCTCCGATATAAAGAGTTCCAATAGAAATCTGTTACACTGTGAACACAAACATCCTGCCCTGCATGAAATACCCCTAACTAAAGCTCCACTGACAATTGCCGGTTGAGCTTATTCTATATCCAAGGAAGTGAAGTGGCTGATCAGCAGGTGTCCTAACCTAAACCTTGGCTTGAAGCAAGTTTGGGGTTAATTTCTGGGGATGTCACTATACAGTGATAATAATATTTGAATTCACTTATTTTTGTGGTTTCTAACTTTAAATATTTATAGATTCGTTTTCAACATGCCCAGCATGACGCTCCAACTGTCCAGTCTAGTCTCCAAGGAAGACTGCAACATCAAAACCAACAATAGCACTGGCACTGCACAAGGACCCTGTTGGTGCCAAGACACCCTCTTCTTTTCCTAAGTGCCCCATGCGCCCTCCAATCTACTGAAAAAGTTCCCCCTGTCCTCCAGAGCAGATCTGGAGAGCTGAGGGTGTGGGGAGAAGAGAGGGTGCGGTGGTCCTGTTGCACAGGTGGAAGTGTTTGCACAAATGGGATGACTTCTTTGGATATAAGCCTTGGGCCAAAATTGGAATCATCTCTAAATATGGTAAAACAACTCAGCTGGGATTGCCAAGGCAAATAAGAACAGCTTAGTTCCCAAAGGATAACCATGGTTAAAAGACCTAGAGTCAGTTTGCATTCTTTAAACCCAGGAACAACGAGCCGCCCTACTTCCCAGACACTATGTCAACTGTTGTTTGGTCATAGTTATGCTTAGGGAAGCTCAAATCTCCAAATCATTTGTTTCACAGTTTGGGGAAGGCTCACTGTTGTGTTCCATCTCATTGCATTTAATCCCTCTCTAATAGCTATCGTCTATTGCTGTCCAATAGATGCTCCGCACAGCAGCATGATAGGCAAAAAGACCCAGGAGAACAACTCCAGCCACAGCATGGATGCTGCAGAGGTTTCCCCAAGACCCATGTAATGCATACACCTTTAAACACCATCTCCAGATAATAAGGTCAATAAAATCCAATCTAATACAGATGCAATGTTTAAAACATTAGTACAAGCAGCTCTGCACTGCTCTAATAGCTTTTAGCTCGGTGTGTCTCACAACATTAGGGAACCTGAACCCTCCCAGCAGCCTTGTGACAGTAGGGATCATCTATCATTGCAGCAAGGGGGTGGTGTGGGGGGAGAGCTTAAGCTATTTCCCAGATTCATGGCTATCCAAGCAATCTGCCAGAATCATTGATACAAGGTTAACTATACAATAATTCTTCTGTATAGGTACTTGACTTGAAAACACACTTTTCCTCTCCTGGAAACTTTGCTGTCACCCTCCTTTGATGTAGACAAGATGCATTATTGTGTCATACTTGGCTCCTGTTGGGTGCAAGGCAAGAATGGAGGGAGAGGCAGGGAGAGGCAGTCCACTGTCAACCAGAACAGAACCTCCAAGTTTCCCGAGACCAAGTTAGTAAACCTGATCTGCAAGAGCCAAGAAGAAGAAGAAGAAGAAGAAGAAGAAGAAGAAGAAGAAGAAGAAGAAGAGTTTGGATTTGATATCCCGCTTTTCACTACCCGAAGGAGTCTCAAAGCGGCTAACATTCTCCTTTTCCTTCCTCCCCCACAACAAACACTCTATGAGGTGAGTGGGGCTGAGAGACTTCAGAGAGAAGTGTGACTAGCCCAAGGTCACCCAGCAGCTGCATGTGGAGGAGCGGAGACGCCAACCTGGTTCCCCAGATTATGAGTCTACCACTCTTAACCACTACACCAGCCAATGGTGTCACTATGGCTGGTCTATCTCAATTCCTACCTTTGACCAGTGGGGCTGTTACTGCATTTAGCTCTGACATCCCTGAAGGAACCTTTGGCTCTCGAGATGTTGTCAGACTCCAACTCCCATAAGTTCTGGCCCAAGGCCAGGGGTGATGGGAACCGAAGTCCAACAACATCTAGAGGACACCAGCTTTATCTCAAGTCCTGAGAGATGACGAACTTCAAAAGGACTATAAGTCAAATATTAATTTTGAGAAACAAGTTTCTTCACCAGATACTCTCAAAGTTATCAATACTTCTTACATTGCACACCATTGTCCTTATTTGGTAACTCCATCCAGTCAAACAAAAACTACACTGCAAAGCAAAAAGGTGACAGAGAAGGAGAGCTCTGAGTGGAAGCAGCTGCCTTGTTTACTTAGCAAAAGCTCAGTAAAAAGCATGTGCTAATTTGATATTCATTGCCGGGGGAAAAACCCCAGAGAACATCGTTCCAGTTACGTAGGGTGCAGACATTAAGAAAATGTGCATTTCATGCAAGTCAAATTACATGCTTGCTACAAGATTCCATTTATGATGGAACTGTGGAGCTTAATTTGTCTCATGCAGGGAAAGAAAGGTCAAAGTGGTTTTATTTGGCCCGCTCTCCCCAACCGAGAAGGAAACTTTCCCATTAATTTAATAACATGTGCTTCTTGCTGGCTTCCCTTCTTGAGAATCTCACCTTGGGAGCAAGTTTGCTTTAAGATGGGGGGTAGACAAATTACAACAAACTAAGAATACTCAGGGCAGATTCGAGAACGAAGAATTGAACAGCACCCACTTCCACCAGCAAAGAATCTCTTCAGATCCCTATTTCCACCTGGCTTTTGGTGGACTTACTGGTTTAAATCTTTGTGGACTCACTGGTCCAAATCTGCAGGCTCGAGCAAGTAACACTCTATGAGTGTAGCTCAGCTTCAAATGCTTCCAAGAACTCCGCCCTAAGCACATGTGAGGGAGGACCTGCTGGAACCAATGTGTGGCCCCCCAGGTTGTAAATCACTGAACTGCAGGTAGCAGCCTTCTCCATGAAGAACCTTCTGCATGACTCTGCTCAACTGGCTGACCATGGGAGTCCTTCTAGGCAGGAAGGACTTGGTGTGCTCTGCTGCATTCCTGCTTTCTTTGGCTTCTAGCTTGCTCCTCTGCTCTCCTGGTTTCCTCCTACGTTCATTTAAACATTTGAGGATTCTCGTTTCAGAGGAAAAAATCAGTAAGAGGGGACATAAAATATTAATAGAAATGGAGGCTCAAGAATATCAATTAAAAGAGGTGTGGGGAAAGGATATAACAGGGCAAATAGATATTCACAGTTGGGGGAAATTATGGGGGAAACGTCCGTTGAAAATGCAGTCTATAAGAATGAAAGAAAATCATTACAAATTGGTTTGGTGATGGTATTTAACACCAGTCGGATTAAATCAAATAAACAAGGACTATACGGTGTTATGTTGGAGGGGGTGCCAGGAAACAGGGAATTATGTTCACATGTGGTGGTGGTGGTGTAAATATGTACAATTTTGAGGGCAAAGGTTGTGTAAGGAGATAACAGAAATCACTGGGTTAAAGCTGACTGGAAGTTCAGAGTTAGCACTGTTATCAATTTACAATGGGGTGGGGGGTTTGTAGGCTATGAAGGCCTTGCTCACAAATTCACTGACAGCTGCACACATTATTATAGCTAGGAAGTGGAAGGGGCAAGCTGAATATAAAATGGAAGAATGGTATAAAGAGGTGTGGGATATAGCTATTAATGATAAATTAACATGTGCCACTAAGGTAAGATGGGGAATATGCAGGAAAAATGATTTTGAGGAGATATGGAGGGTGTTTGTAGAATTTGTACTGTTAAAACCGAAAGGGGTCAATCCATCACAAGAGGTGTTGAATCTTTGGGAGGTTGGATAGTCACAATGGAATGGTCTGGGTCAGGGGGTCTGCAACCTTTAAGACAAAAAGAGCCACTTGGACCCATTTCCGAAGGAAAAAACAGCAACTGGGAACCCCAAAGTTGAAATTGTTAATTTGGTGTTCTCATCAGCTGTACGCCATAATCATCACAATTATAACAAATAAAGGTTTGACATATCTCGCTTTGCATGTCATGAGTCTATCTCATATGTTAGTTTCACCTTTTAAGTTGAATTACTGAAAGAAATGAACCTTTGCACGATATTCTAATTTTTCGAGTAGCACTCGATAGGTATATATCCCTACCCTTACTCTCAAAAGGTGGCAAACAACAAGAGTTAAAATAATAGAACACCTTAAGATCAATTACAATATAGGTGCAGACTGGGAAAGAGCTAAACTTAAAAGGCTTATTGGAAGAGGAAGGCCTTCAGTAGGTGCCAAAAAGACAAGAGAGGCAGCACCTACAGTATTTAACCTTCAAGGGGTGGGAATTCCAAAGGATAGGTGCTACGGCGCTAAAGGACCAATTCCTAACAGGACCAGTGGTCAGGGGTGATGGGAATTGTAGTCCCAAAACAGCTGGAGGGCCAAGTTTGGCCATCACTGTCCTAATAGGATGGCATCTGCAGGAGACCCTCACCTGCAAAACACAGTGATCAACTAGCTATTGTAAGAGGTAAGACCATCTTTCAGGTATCCTGGTCCCAAGCTGCGTTGGGCTTTAGTAACTCCATCAAGCCTAGGGGGACTTACTGGGTAGATTTGCTCAGGAGTGGCTAGGGTGAAAATGGAAGGAGGGCTATTCTGTATTACTTAATCCAGAACATTTTTGGCTCTGCCTGCTGTCAGCATGTGGCCTCTTACAGGTGACCCCTGAGGGAATGCTGGTCCTCGGCAGAAAGAAAGATTGCCCTCCCTCGAAAGGATTATCATCTGGCCAATCCAGTGTCTTAATCCTTTCTTCCAACTGCATACCAGTTTCTCAGACTGGCAGATAGCATAGGAACGTGGCAAGCTGTCATATGCCAGGGCTGGCTATTGGTCCCTCTGGTCCAGAAATGCCTGGTCTGATTGGTAGTGGTTTCCCTAGGGTCTCAGCCAGAAGGTTCCCACTCCCCAATCGCTTGCCACCTGATTGTTGTCAACTGAAGATGTCATGGACTTTCTCTAGGACACGCAAAGCAAATGGTGTTCTCTGACACTCAGCTAAGCAAATGAAGGGTTTGGAGTTCTATAAATACTGGGCCTACCTATGGGACAATGATGCCAACAGAGAAGTAGGCCTACCTGTTTTGCTACACTTCAGGCTTCAACTTCACTGACCTCAAGCTTGAGGGACCCCAAACTAGAGGGCACACCTTCCCTCCAGGCCCTTGGCTCTGGTCCAGACAGACACAGCCTTGAGGCTGTCCCTGATGCCCATCTCTGATGATGACAATAAAGCAGTCTGTCCCTTAACTCCGGCAAAAAAAGGGAAGAGCGCAGGAAGGCTTGCAGGCCTGGCCCATCAAAACAAATAACTGTGTTCATGGACAGCTTCGATCGACCGTCAGCTGATGGAACGTGCTGTACAATGAGACGTCTGCTATTAATGCGGCGCGGCTCTCTGGCTGTAGGGAAGCACGAGGATACAGCTGCCGAAGACTGATGTGAAATTAAAGAGGGAATGAAATGTGTGATCTTATTTAATCACACCTGGTGCTTCAATTTTTCAATAACAGCACCCTGCTAGACTGTGTCAAATCACTTTTGCAAAGGCGGGGGGAGGGGTTTGCGGGAATTGATGGCAAAATGAATTAACCGTTTTGCCGTCCTCGACGTTGATGGCGAACAAATGCAAAGCAACAGCTTGGTGCAGAAAAGGACTGCTTCTGACTTCAGCCATGCCTTGCAACATTTCAAAGATCTGACTGCTGTGAGGGGCTCGTTTCCATAACGGGGAGCCGCAGGTTATCGCCCATAGGGAGGGCGTCGCTGCTGAGAAGGCTCTCTGCCGGGTTCCCTGTAACTAATATTATTACGGTAGTTCTGTGTTACTTATGGTTCTAGGTAATTGGGAGAAAAAGGCCTGCTTAAAAAGAAGAAGTAGATCTGATTACAACTCATGCTTAGGAAGTTGTCACAAAGACTGGCCCGTTTCCTTCAATACCCATGGGGCAGCGGTGTGCAAAAATGCAGAGAGGAGGGAAAGAAAACATGCCACAATACTGATGATGATGATAATAAGTTGCGTTCAGCCAAGTCCTACTCACTGTCGATCCACTGAAATCCATTGGCTTCAGTTAGTAATGTCCAGTCTTGAATATACGGAAGACCTACTGAATTTGATGGACACAAGTTATGTCATGTCCATTAATTTCAATGAGTCTACTCTGAGTAGATCATTCTATACAGCCCCCTCTGTTGTGACTTTGAGTTTTTTTGTTTTGTTTTTACAGACATTGTGTTTTTACTTCTTAGGTGTTTGGGTTTATATTAAATGCCAAATATAATTTGTTTCTGGAGGCTTCGTGCTGTGCAATTACCCATGTCTCATTGGTTAGGCAGAAACTGTATCTCAAATGGTCTGCCCCACATACTAATAAATCACTTTCTGTAATAGACAGCAAGGTGCTTTCTCTAACAGGGGGAAATGGTAATTGTGGTCAAATGATTCATATATATTTTTCCCCCCAGAGAAAGAGGAGAGGGGGAATGTATGGCTTTCAGCTCTTACGTGTGGTATTGTTTAAGAAGCTGTAAGGTAATTAAATTAACGTTAACTCATCTTTGTATCAAAGAAACAGAAAGGAAAGCAGAAGACTGGGGGGAAGGAGAAACCTGATAGGGTCTGTACATTTCCCCCTCACCATAATAATGGCATTAGAACACAAAACCAGCAGAAACAATTTTTCTTCTCTTAGAGACTCTGGGACTTGAACGGAAAACCTCACAGACTGTTGCTGGGACCAAAGGAGCCAAAGGGAGTATTTGTGCTCTGTTATAAGATCCTCCTCCAAGTACGAAAGGGAATAGAGATTTGCAAGGACCAGGAGACACAAAGACTCTGAATTAGCAAGGAAACTACTAGCAACCTTTGCTTTGAGCTTTTGCCTGGTGTAAGATGTCTTGAACTAGGCCTCAGCTGCCTTACCCTCTGCACTTATTATTCTGGCCTGATATTATTGCTGCTCTGCAATGCCCACCCCCACCGCCTGAATATTAACAGCACCTCAGCTCAGCTAGATCAGATAATCTGGAGAGCTAGTAGAGTCCAGGATGACTCTAAACTTGACATGAGTCAACAGTGTGATGCAGCAGCTAAAAAAGCCAATGCAGTTCTGGGCTGCATCAATAGGAGTATAGCATCTAGATCAAGGGAAGTAATAGTACCACTGCATTCCGCTCTGGTCAGACCTCACCTGGAATACTGTGTCCAGTTCTGGGCACCACAGTTCAAGAAGGATACTGACAAGCTGGAACGTGTCCAGAGGAGGGCAACCAAAATGGTCAAAGGCCTGGAAACAATGCCTTATGAGGAACAGCTTAGGGAGCTGGGTATGTTTAGCCTGGAGAAGGGAAGGTTAAGGGGTGATATGATAGCCATGTTCAAATATATAAAAGGATGTCATATAGAGGAGGGAGAAAGGTTGTTTTCTGCTGCTCCAGAGAAGCGGACAAGGGGCAGTGGATTCAAACTACAAGAAAGAAGATTCCACCTAAACATTAGGAAGAACTTCCTGACAGTAAGAGCTGTTTGACAGTGGAATTTGCTGCCAAGGAGTGTGGTGGAGTCTCCTTCTTTGGAGGTCTTTAAGCGGAGGCTTGACAGCCATCTGTCAGGAATGCTTTGATGGTGTTTCCTGCTTGTCAGGGGGTTGGACTGGATGGCCCTTGTGGTCTCTTCCAACTCTATGATTCTATGATTCTATGACCATAGATGACTTGTCTTGGAGGTGCTTTCTCCATTCAAGCAATGAGTCATGGGAAACTGCTGCTCTGGAGATGTCCTGTGTTGCCTCTCCCTCAGCTATGCACCTGCCTCTGACGCTTGTCATCAGCATGACATTGGCTTGGGATCTCACTGTGCTTTTTTGGGGGGGGGGTTAACTGCTGTTGGACTGTTTGAATGATGTTTTATAGTGCACTTCTGAATTTTTCTATTATAGTATTTTATTTTATTTTTACTGTAAAGAGCCTCAGGAATTTGCCTGAGAAGCGGCTTAAGAATGACTAAACTAAACAAAAACGCGACGCTCCATACATATCAGCAATTTCCACACTTAACAGCTGGTCAGTGCTACGCAGGCAAGCCCATTAGATAATAAGGCTTTGCCATGCAAGGCATATGAAGGGGAAGGGGGAAGGAATTGGGTATGTTTAATCAAAAGGAAAGAAACAGAAAAGAAAGAACTGCATTCAAAAACCGGAAAGGTCACCATACGGAAGATGATGTGATCTGAAGGTCACATTTGCATGCTGCATTTTACATCAGTCCAATAACTGCAGCTAATCCCAGGGGCTGCCCAGTGCAACTGTGGAGCTGCATTGAAATTTGAAAAATAAAATAAAAAATCTTGCGACTTTTGTGTCTTGCCTACGTTGCAAGCAGAATTGCCGCCTGGCCAACCTTTTTCCAGCCCAACCTGTAAAACCATGTTTAGTCAGGGCCAAATGAGATATTTGCCTCCTGCTCCTTTCCTTCTGGCGATGGCAATTGGCAAGAGTGTAGGAACTCTGCATGCAAGAGCAAACTGGAGAGCAACAAAGCACTTGCAGAGAGAGGCGGTCCTCAAAATGTGCTGGACTCAGTGGATTCATGGTTTCAAATCAGCGGTGGATAATCCACAG
The DNA here is from genome assembly GCF_009819535.1 of Lacerta agilis. Classification (NCBI taxonomy): domain Eukaryota; kingdom Metazoa; phylum Chordata; class Lepidosauria; order Squamata; family Lacertidae; genus Lacerta; species Lacerta agilis. Next base: position 71,399,235 of record NC_046318.1, read on the forward strand.
ACCTCTTGGTGGACTCCAACTCTCATCAGCCCCAGCCAGCATGGCCAATGGTTATGGATGATAGGAGCTGTAGTCCATTGGCATTGAGAGGGCCGTGGGTTCTTCACTCAGAAGAGTGGAGATTAATGGAAATTAAACTGAGCCCAGAAGGTAGCAGGAGCCAGTGTGATTCCCACAGAACTGAAGCTGTTTTACCAAGCAACTTTGTATTTTTACACTTGCGCTGCAACTGTCTCTAAAGGAGATCAAAATGGCTCTCCTCCCAATTTTATCCACAGAGCAACTCTACTATGTCATACATTTTGGGGTTATATATCGAAGACCCTGTGGTCTTCGGATGAAGAGCAACACAGAAATGTTAATAATAATAATAATAATAATAATAATAATAATAATAATAATAGGATGTGACAATGTGACTACCCAATGAGCTTCATGGATAACTGGGGATTTGAACCCTGACCTCCTAGGTCCTAGTCTAACCACTGTACCACATTGGCTCTCAAGTGCCCGGATAGTTCAGTTGGTTAGGTCATGGTGCTGACAACACCAAGGCTGCAGGTTCAATCCCCATATGGGGCAGCTGCAAGGGCATAGGAAAGGGGGTGGTCCACCCCAGGTGCCATCATGGAGGGGTGTGTGTGACAAATTATCAAGGAACAATTACTGCCCTATTAGGGCAGTTCATTAAAAAAACTTTTTTTAAAAAAATGCCTGCTCCGAAGGTCTTATCTTACTACACTAGGGATTGTATAGCTATATATGAAATTTCATGCATATCAGTTAATATCTTGACCCTGCTCTGCAAAAACAGCTGTTTACTTGGTCGTTTTCCTATGTTGTGAAGGCTGAAATTTTAATTCAGTGCAGCAGGGTCAAGATATTAACTGATATGCATGAAATTTCAGATATAGCTATATAATCCCTGGTTTAGTAAGATAAGACCTTCAGAGCAGGCATTTAAAAAAAAAAAGTTTTTTATGAACCACCCTACTGCCTTACCCTCCGCTGGGCTTCCCAGGTCTGGAAAGTCAGCCTATGTGAAGAAAATAAGACTAGGCCAAGTAAATTAGGCCTTGCCATTTTTCTTGATTTTACTGCTATGGTGTTTTTTGTTTTGTTTTGGTAAACCACTTTGCAGGTTTTTTTAAAAATAAATTTTATTAAATAAATAAATAAACAATAAATATAAATAAAATAACACAAGCCAAAACACAATCCATCCTGTAGATTTAAGTACTGTATCTGTCCATAGACGCCTACTTGTTATCAGAGGCCCAGAATCCACATTCCTTTGTAAGAAAATATGAAGTAACGTAAAACCATTGGGGGGCGGAATCAATGTGGGGGGGGGGGGCGACAAGAAATTTTCCGCACCGGGTACCACCTGACCTTCCTACGCCTCTGGGCAGCTGCATATTCCTGTATTGCAGGGAATAGAATGGATGATCCTCGGGGTCCCTTCCAACTCTACAATTCTATAAATGTTGCTGCGTATCTGGGTAAACCTTGGTAAACTAAATATTCTTCATCACAAAAGAGAAGGAAGGTTTAAACAGGGCCCGTGTTAAACAGGTTGCAAACTTTCTAGGCTTGCAAGGAGGATGAGGATACACAATGCCCAGAAAGCAGGGAACAACAGACACCAACTAAAATCTTGAGCAAGTTACAGTTTCTCTGAAAACTAAAGCAACATACAAATCTGCTACAAACAACTAAGACTGAAGTAACACATTAACATGATAGCAAGGCCTAATTATCCGTAACCCTGAGTTGATGTTGGATTAAGAGTTATTGGCTTTAGTTTGATAGCGGTTAACAATTCTCAGGCCTCGTTCCTATGCATAATTACATGGGAGTAAATCCCATTGAGCTCCATGGGCACTGATTCTGAATGTGATTGTGCAATTAATGTTTTAAGAACATGCACTTGGAGTGATGTTTTGAGGCCTTAGTGGAACCATGAGAAAGCAGGGAACGTATACATCTGTTTTTATATGCATCTGGCTTGGAATGGCTGGAAACAGAAGCATGTGCACTCATACTACCTTGAACGGCATAAATAACCTCCCTTCCATCTGGTAATCCTGCCTGCTTAAAATGAAAAGGTGGGCCTCTGTTATTTCTGGAGCTTTCGTTGCATAAATGTAGTATGATATCATATATGCTCTTGCGCCTGCAATATTTGGCATCAATTGGGAGGTGTAAAAATATTTGGCATCGATTGGGAGGTGTAGAAAGTCTCTCTCTCTCTCTCTCTCTCTCTCTCTCTCTCTCTCTCTCTCTGTGTGTGTGTGTATCGTTATAATCCTGTCAGTTTGTTAACTTTAGTGGAATACAAATTACAAACATACTTAAATATAAGCCTCAAACACACTAGCCCTTTAACTGTTTTTGTTTTGTTTTGCTAACTTGCAAAAAAATAATAATAATTGATTTTACATAGAACGTTTAATATTCTATGTAAATGGTTTAGAGGTTATGGATGAAGCAGTGTATGACACCTGTCAAACAAACAAACAAACAAACAATGATACTGGATCAATTTCTCAGAAACCTATGCAGACATCTGGATGCTCAGAAGACTCTGGAGCTAGCTAAGGAACATCATCAGAAAAGAGATATTTTACCCCTTTCGCAAACCTACCATTTCACAGCTTTGTAATTTTAAAGAGTTTCCAACACTTCACGGCCACTAGCCTTTTATTGGTTGCAGCATGTAAAGATCTTGTTTTGACTCCAGTTGCTGTGCTACTTACTACCCGGAGTCCACTTGCACTGAATCTTGGCTTTTCTCCCTGTCGGAGGCATACAGTGGGTCAAAAATATGTAATTATGCATTTTAGGGGGGTGGCCTACTCGAAATTGGCCTATCATTTCTTCTTTGGACATCCTTTGTATTTTTCAGGAGGAGGATAGGGTCAGAGTTTCTCCACAAGGAAACCCGGACACTGATGAAATATAATGATGCAATAAAAAGTACATTGAGATGGGGACAGGCCGTATAGCTCAGTGGAACAGCACGGGTTTTTCATGCAGAAGGCCAAAGGTTCGATCCCTGGCAACTCTTTGTAAACCGCTTTGAGGTATTTCCAAACAATCTAGCGGTGTTAAAAATTTAAATAAATAACACCCAGTATCGGAAGTGAGCCAGGCGGCTGGGGGAAGGCAGGGACTGCTTAAAAACAGCAGAGCACCCTTAGGCAAAGCTCAGATTTGCTTCCCTCCACACTTGCTTTCCTTGAAAACTAGGAAATACAACAACAACAACAGCAACAACATACAACAACAGAATAAAACTTCATACATTTAAAACTTCCTTATACAGGGCTGCCTTCAGATGTCTTCTAAAAGTCGGAGAGTTGTTTATTTCCTTGACATCTGATGGGAGGGGGTTCCACAGGGAGGGTGCCACTACCAAGAAGGCCCTTTGCCTCGTTCCCTGAAAACCTCGCTTATTGCAGTGAGGGAACTGCCAGTAGGCCCTCGGCACTGGACCTCCGTGTCTGGCCTGAATGATGGGGGAGGAGATGCTACTTCATGTATAAAGGGCCGAGGCCGTTTAGGACTTTGAAGGTCAGCACCAACACTTTGAATTAATTGTGCTTGGAAACATAGTGGGAGCCAATGTAGGTCTTTCAGGACCGGTGTGATATGGTCTCAGTGGCCACTCCCCGCCACCAGTCTAGCTGCTGCATTCTGGATTAGTTGTATTTTCTGGGTTACCTTCAAAGGTAGCCCCACATAGAGTGTAATACACGTGGCTGCCCCGACACGTTTCAAGTTAGCTCGAAGGTGATATTCTTGGATGCAGATCACCCTTCTCTAGGATCAGGAAAATAAATATCTCCCATGCTGTACCCACTCATGCAAGGACGCTACTCATATGAGCAGTTCTTTCTGTGTGTGGGAGAGCAGGTGCAAGAACATCTGCGCAGCTCTTAAGAATAAGACACCCACTTTTGGGGAGAAAATAACATGATGTTGCAAACACACAAACACACACACACGAATATGATTGCAGGATAATTATAGGTAAAGGTTAAAAAAAAAAGCCCAATCGATTTTAGCAAGAGCAATGTTCTCCAGATTGGTCAGTGTTTATTCTCTAGGGAGCTCAGACTTACACTAACTTCCACTTGACTGTGAGTCTGCATACACAAAAAGCTGGATAAAAGCGTAAACAGTAAATTAAAGATATGATTAAAAAATTAAATGGTTCCTGCAGAAACCATCAATGGCAAGTGCTTATTAACTTACATATTACAGTGTGCTGGCATGGGAACCTCAAACCGGCTGCTGAACAGGCTTTCTAAAGAGATAATATCTGGGTTTCAGTAGTCAGACCCTCAGGTTTAATTACTGTTTGGGTTTAAAACTTTTGAGTTTTTCCTGAAGCTTTATGTAGAATACCTGACTTTCGATGCAGTAATTGATGGTGTGATGCCCGAGCATAAATTGGTATTCAAAGCGGATTCTAATCTGGCTGATCTATTTGTTGATGTTAAGAATTTGCTTTCGCTTTCCTGAATAGTTTGCGTCAATATTCGTTTTAGTAACTTTTGGCCAATAGGCTGGGGGAGGCTGACATTTGTAACGAATCGGACCTAAGTTAAGGGATTTTCAGAAACCCACGGTGTTTTATGAGTTAATGGGCACCCCAGTTTGAGTGGCAGATATCCCATGGGAGGCGGGACATTCTGCTCTTTAAAAGGAGGGAGCAGCTGTTAGGGTGGGAGAGTGGTGACTGGAAGGAGGACGTGGGGCCAGGATAGTGGTGGGTAGGTTAGGATAGGTTGAAGATGTGGATATGATGCTGAAAGAAAGAGTTTACACTGTTATGAAACTAAGCTTATAAACGATTGCATTACTGAAACCGTTATGTTCTGAAAGGAATAAAGACTTCTTATTGTTGAGCTAAGAAAATATCGTCGTTTATTTGGTCCAGCGAGTTATGTATGCTCATGAGGAGGTGAACTCAGGGAAAAGACAAAACTGACCTGCAGGGTGATAGTTTGTGTCTTGGAGTTCCCTCAGGAGGAGCTAGCGGGCGGAAACCTTGGTATTGCCACAGAGCTGCTAAGAGAGCTTAGCTAACTGATATAGTGAAGGATCTAATTAAAGAGAGACCCCGAACTGTAGGCAAAGAAGAGGTTAACCCCTGAAGCCCAGAGCAGAGGATATAACCGGCCACGGCCGCTGGACAGGAAAACTCCCGTTACTAAGAGATCCCCAGATTATTAATAAAAGGGGATTGACATCACAGACGGACCTCAGAAGGACAGGTGGGGTGGATTGAAATTTGACCAAGAACACCTGATAAGAAATTCACTTAGTAACAAGGGGAGAGTGTGAAGTGGAGGTTCGTCGCAACATTAGCATTCAAAAATGCGATCACCCAACCTGTAGCCTATTCCAGCACCTTATTTTGCTTCATGTTTGCACCAAGCTTATCCACTGTCTGAAAAAGGGCTATGCAACCTCAGATGACCTCTCTGCATGAAACCAAGAAGTCAGTGTAGTCTTAATTCAGTGCTACTTTTCTAGGAAAAAGAGGTGCCGGAACTCACCAAGAATGCCTCCCTTGTTCTCTTATAATGGCACCCACCTGAGAGGTGCCGGAACTCAGTTCTGATGAGTTCCCGCTGGGGGGATAAAAAAGCCCTGGTCTTATTCATAAAGGATATTTACCATTTTAATAATCGTAGGCAAGCCCTTATTTTTATAAAAGGATGGGGGCGGGGGAATCCGTACACTATCAGAAAAACAAAAACAAAGGGTTGCTGAAAATTTGACCCCATTTGGCAATCCCGTCCAAGGCCAACATGTCAGAAAGTACATTGAACACACCTGGCCACTCACAGATCAGTCTTAGCCGCTCGTATCCATGAAGACGAAAAGCTGCTGCAGAAACACAGACCTTGAGTACCACAGTGACAATTCAATAGAGAGGAGGAATGCCAGCAGACAACGAAGAATACTCGAGGAATACTAAACGCAAATGGTAGCAAAAAAAAATACAATAGCAAGTAAGGAGAAAGGAAAGGAAAAAGGAAATCAATGCGGAAGAGACCTACTGCGAAGGAATAAATATTTCAGCAGCAGCAGGAGCTCGTTATCTTAATTGGGTGGGGGTACAGGGTTGCAATCCTAAATCTCCTTTCTAAAGAGTCCCTGGGATTGGGCTTCTGACTAAACTTGGGGAACCTGTGACCCACAGGACACGGCTAGACTCCAACTCCCATTAACCCCAGCCAGCACGGGTAATGGCCAGGTGTGACGGATTGGCCCTAAGTTGGAGGAGGTATGACATCCCAGCGCGGAAAGAGTTAAGCCACCTTCGTCTTGACGGACAGTTCATCCTTTGGGGGCGGGGCGATCCCCTGGTTTAAAAGGAGGGAATGGTTTCGGCATTTGGAGAAGAGGGAGGGTGTGTGTGGAGACAGGGAAGAAGAGGGGTGTGGGGCCAGGATAGTGGTGGTTAGGCTAGGATAGGATGAAGATCAGTCGGTTATACTGAAAGAGTTGATATTTGAGATGTAACTAAGCTGATGAACTATCGAAATATGTGAAGCATGATGTTCTGAAATAAATAAAGATTTGTTTTTGTTGAGCCAAGAGAAAAGAGGCGTTTATTTGGTCCAGTGATATATGGTTGCTCATGAGGAGGGGAACTCAGGGAAAAGACAAAACTGACCTGCAGGGTGATAGTTTGTGTCTTGGAGTTTCACTCAGGAGGGGCAAAAGGGCAGAAACCTGAGTAAGGCTACACAGTTACTAAAAGGGTTTAGCTAACTGATGCAGAGGGGGAATCTAATGAGAGAGAGCCCCAGAACTGATAGAGCTGAGAGGTATTCTTAACCCAGGAGCCCAGAGCAAAATATATATATAACACGCCACGACAGCTGGACAAGAGGACCCCATTACTGAGTTAGCCCTAGTTATAATAAAAGGGGATTATCCACACAGACGGACCTCAAGGATCGAGGTGGGGTGAATAGCAAAAGTGACCCGGAACACCTCAGAAATAATACACTTAGTAAAAGAGGGGTAGTTGGCAGGGAGGTTCATCGCACCAGGGATGGTAGGAACTGTAGTTCAAGCAATAGCAGGAAGGTCACAAGGTACAGCACCCCTGATCATACACAGTTCCTTGCTCACATTGCACAGGTAGGTTAACCGATGCCCCTGTCTACTCTAAAAGTGATGATGGCAACATTTGAGTTTAGAATCCCCACGTCACAGAGGGATTTAATCGAGGCATAGCGGAAGTAAGGAAAAAGCTACATTAAGGCAAATCCACAGAATAAAAACGGCATCGCCACAGAGCTTGTTTCTATGTATTAAGTTCACGTTGATGCCTGGGGCAAAGAAGCAGGTGCAAGTAATTGCACACAAGCTTTCAATATAAGTAAGGCTCTAAATCACTAAATTCCTACTGTTGCTCGTTAAGGCGACATGCAAAGAAAATAAAAGTGTTGTTGTTGCTCTCATTGTTTTCTTAAAAAGGTTTTCCAGTGCAGGATATGTGCGATTTGTCAGCTGAAAGCAAATCCCAGGCATATACTGAAGACCACAGCCGGGGGTCCGGCTGCGGGGTGCAGTTTCCTTGCACTTTCTACATGCAAAAGTGCCTGCTAAAATCCAGCCACTATCCAACAGCAGACAGCCTAGTCCACGAATCCACATGGGCACTTTTCTCTCTCTCCTGGTCTGTGGATGTTTGGTGCCTGGATTGGGGGTAATACGGAAGGGAGGGGGACAATTTGAATGCAGGGCGGGGGGAAAGATGTCTGTGTTTTTAGTGGTTCTTATTTTTAAACAAAATCAAAAATTCTTTCCAGTAGCACCTTAGAGACCAACTGAGTTTGTTCCTGGTATGAGCTTTCGTGTGCATGCACACTTCTTCAGATATTTTTAAACAGTGCTTTTTTTCCGGGGGACGCGGGGGTATCCATACCCCTAAAGATTTTGTGAATCCAATGGGAGAAGAAACTAAAACATTTATAATTGTTAGTTTCTTCTCTAGAATGATGAATAATCAGTTCCGTTGAATAGCACAGTGAATTGTCAGTTCCGTTGCTAACCCCTATGGCAGCCTCATTTCCTGTCACGGTGTTTCCTGAGTCTCAGATGGAAGCGAGCGTTTAATGTGTGAAGCAGTGTGGAATGTGGATGTGTGGCATTTTACTGATGAAAGTCAGGAAGATGTGAATGCACACCACCTCATGCCCACGTGGAAGTTACTGTGAGCTGTCAGCTGTGTGATATGAGGTAACGCATGCTCTTTGTACTTCTGTCCATTTACTGTATTTATTTTCCCCGATTTGGACTATAAAATGGTGGTTTTCTTCAAGTCAAAATTAGAGCACCCCTAAACCTTTTTTTTTTTTAAATAAAGAAAAAGCGCACTGTTTTTATCTGTAAGCCTCCTTGAGGTCAGGGGGGAAAAGAGGGGAATAAATAAATAAATAAATATACAACAACAACAACAACAACAACAACAACAACAACAACAATTTATGTACGCATTAATTGCACGCAACTTTGAGAGCCAATCTTGGCTGTAAAACTGTGGAGATTTATATATATATACATACACATACACACACACACACACACACACACACACACACACAAATAAAACCAATCAGCCAATACACATGTACCTATTTTGCCAGGTTTGTAGATGCTGGGAGCTCTTTCCAGGGAATTTCTCCTGTGAGAGAACATTAAAATGTGTAACGTGGCCCCAGTTTTGAAGATGGGAGTGCCTGCCAGATTTCTCTCCAACCCCATTAAAAAGAAAACCCCAAACGCAACGCCAACCAAGCCTCAGCATTACAGGTTTTATCCCACGGCCATATAAACTGGATTTCTGCCAAGTACACAGATGAATCCAATTTAAGCATCCAGCACTGTATGTACAATCCCATATGGTGGGGAGACAGCACATAAAGAGCTGTCATTTAATCTCTCTCATGCTACAAGAGCCAAGCGACACAAGAAGAAAATCAACAACTCATAAGCTCTTAGGGGAGGGGGACAAAAGGAAAGGAAAGGGATGCTTTCCTCCCCTCACCTAAAAATCAAACCACCCTGTGCTGAATGGTATACTTGACCGTACCTTAAAAAGGACAGGATTATAACTGGGTTCAGGGAGGCATTGCTTTCTTGTATATTACATGCTGGCTCTGGGGCAAAAATAAAAGTTCACGAGCCTTATTTCCCAATTAATCTTCCCTTCACGTCTAGGAGCTAGTCACACAAGTTGAGGTGGCAGACTCTGGTGGGAGGTTTTCCAGCTGTACCAGTTCAAACTGCAAGTAGCAACAGCGGCGTAGTTTTGAAATGTTTCCCCTGATTTAAACACACACACACCACTTGCATGGGGTGAAAATGCCCTCCCCCTTATACATCTACCTTAAACATGGCTCATGTACCTCAGAGTTGCTTCCTCTGACTGGCAGGGGCTCTTTCAGGTATCCGGCAGGCAGTGCCATAGCGTGGGTTGCCAGTGCCTGGGGCCGCAGGGAAGGATGGGCGAGAAGGGAAACGGATGGCATACACATGCACATTCAACTGCCTAGTGGTGTCCGCGTCACCCAGGAGATCGCAGCCACAGAGATAAGAAAAGTCGCTCCGTTGTCTGGAGAGGTCACTTCCTGGTTCGCAAGGAGAAGCCGTTTTCAACAGAGCCCAGCAACGGAAGCGCGAAGCTGTATTGTGGCAGCAACGGGTGTTGGAATTTTGCACCGCTAACAATTTTGCGCCCTGGGCAACCGCCCCTTTGGCCCCCATGCTACGCCACTGCAGGCAGGAGTCTCTCCCAGACATACCTGGAGATGTTGGAGATTGAACCATTTGCCCATGAAGCATGAACTTCACAGCTCCCCCGTCCTGGATGTTACTGAAGAGCACTAGCGAAGTAGGAAAGAACAAAAGCTGCCTTGTGCAGACCCACTGGCCCATCTAGCTCAGTGTTGTCTACTGTGGATGGCAGTGGCTCTCCAAGATTTCAAACAGGGGTCTTTGCCAGCCCAACCTGGATGTGGCCGGCAATTAAAATCTGGGGCCCTTCTACATGCCAAGATTGTGCTCTAGCACTTGAGAGGCAGCCCTTCCTGGAGGGGCTGCAGCACCTGCTGGGTTTGACAAATCCTTCTCCTTCACGTGCTAGTTTACTTGCAAGGAGTGCTTTATAGAAGTGAGCATTCGATAATGTCGCACGGACCCAACCACCCTGCAGTATTTATTGATGCAGTTCAGAATCCCACCACCTCGTTCTGCTTAATGTATCGAAGGATTCCTGCGGAGCCTTGCACTCCCAGGACTGAGGCGGCAATCTGATCTCATAACCACCCACAGCTTTTGTTAAAGTGCTGCTGGAGGTTCTGCAACAATTTGCACTGAGCAGGTGCATAAAAATCTAATTAGCTGCCCCCTATGGTTCTCTCACCGGAGTAGAAAGCAGTCCGTGTTAAACCTTGCCAATACTTAGTCCTTCAGAAATGTAGGTACAAGTGGTTGATATTCTCTTAAAGGAGTTTCAAACCTTCTTCCAAAAAAAAGGAAAAAAATTGTGCCATTTCCACTTAGCTGTTTCACAATGAAACAGTTTTATTCCCCAAATGTAGGCAACTGAGGACAGAATATTGTTATTTTAATGGAGGACGAGCTATTCAGCAGAAAGTTCACGAAAGTTTGCCCAGCCCTTTTCAGTGATGGAACTGTTGTTAATGAAGGATTTCAACGATGACTTCTGCAACACTCTCTCTCTCTCTCTCTCTCTCTCTCTCTCTCTCTCTCTCTCTCTCTCATGTGTTATCTCTATACGGCAGTTCTGGGCAATGTTCCATATGAGAAACGTCTCGGGTTTTGTTGCTGTTGTTTAAACACACACTCAGACTGACTTTGTATATGTGAGCCCAGAGAAGAGAAGGAAGCGCGAGAATATATTCCTAAGCCTGGGAAATTGGTTCTCAACCTGGGATAGGGAGGGATGTTGGAGGTAGTAGGAGAGAGAAACACTTCCAAGGTTATTTTTAAATCCCTCCTTATAGAGCACAGACACATCCAGGCACACACCCCATCATTTTGCTATTTTCTTGAATTTCTCAAGCCCTCTGTGTAAAACTAAGGAACTGTTAGTTACCGAAGCAGGGGAGAATGGATGTTTGTGTGTGTGTAGGGGGAATATTTTAAGAAAACAAACAGTTATGCAAAAGCGATTCCCCACTTTTTTTGCCACTGTTTTATTTCAGGAAGATAATTGGCTGCAAGTAAAAGTTGATGGCTCCCCTGAAATTTCCTCAGAGAGGAAGAGAGAGATATATAGATAATGCAGGAAGATATGGGCAGCAAGTTAATGAAAAGATGCTCCATCCCCCGCCAGCTCTCCTCCCCAAGTTGCCCCAGGGTGCCATGGCCACACTGGTTGAAAACCAAGGCATTATCCAGATAACTTGGAATGTGGATAAAAGCATGGAAAGGTGGGAGAAGCCAGTGTGACTCATCTCATAGAAATCACACACAGGCTACCTGCACATTTTGTTTCATAACTTTCTTTCTAGGAAAGCTAGAAATGTACTTTAAGAAAGAAATCTGAGTCTGGGGCCACTACTGGCTGTGCACCCAGTACATCAGTACTTCCTGTACCCATCTCTTGTCAGCCTTGCTCCCAATTTTTCATCGTCAACAGAATATCTTACCTGATAACCGAAGTGCTATTGGCACCAACCACATCACTCAGTCCCTAATCACATCCTCTGCCACTCTTAAAAATCAAGCCAGCCCAAGCTTTGTGTTGCTATGTCCATGTGGGGCTGCCACGAACATGCTCCAAAAAGGTTTGTTTGTATTTTCCTGTGTTTTCCTTCTCTACTCACATTCTGCAGAAGTCTCAGGTTATGTCCTTTTAAAAATTAATGTTGCTCCATTCAAATAAAAGTGCACTGCTAATGGCTTTTATGCTTCATCTGACAGAACACCCTTCATTTGTTCATTTACATGCCGGCAGTCAACAGTGTTATGAAACACCTTTTATTGCCGAGATGTGTGAAGATCTACAGCATCTCATGGAAGAAAAAAGATTTGTTGTTCTTTTTTAAAAAAATTTGACATGATCATAAAGCACAGAACCCAGACTGGCCTTTTTATTATGGATCCAGCAATAATTAATAATTTCAACAATATCGGCTTCTCCTTCAGATCAATAGTGAGGAATTTTTCCCGTCAGAGTTTGCATTGATGTAACTGAAATTGATTTACTATGAATACATATATTGACAGGTTTTTAACTGTGACCTTCAGGGTAATATATTACTGTGGGCTTTGAAGTTTGAAAGTGCCTTCATTTCTACAGAAAAGAGTTCCGGGGGGGGGGGGGGAGAGAAACCCACCTCTCTGAAGTTCACTGTTTAATAAAACAGCTGTAAGATATTTACACTCATACTGAAGAACAGAAATGGATCTGAAAATTTGCCCTTTTGCGCAAAACCTTCTCAATGAAATTTCATTCAAAACGCTTATTATTTCTGCATTTGGTGCTTTGCCAGTGTATGAGAATATTGATGTAGACGGAGAGGTGTTAGTCCAGGTAAAACCAGCAAGGTCATAGCATGGTGTTAAGCCACATGCTTTTGCATCCAGAAGGCTCCCTGGTTCAATCCTGAGCACCTGGAGTTAAAAGAACGTCATGGGCTGCAAAGGGTCTCTGCTTGATCATTACCAATTGGAGCAGAAAGTACCAGGTTATTTCATTGATTTTTTTTTTTTATCATTTAGCTGCCCTTCAGTAGAACTCTCTCAGTGCATTAAAATAATACAATGAATGCAGAAAAATCACTTAAACCAAGAAAGCTGATGAAGGAGCGCGGGGAAGCAAAACAAACAAACAAACATTTAACAGGGCAGTAAAATTCAGCAAAATGGATAAAATCATGTCTCATATCAGCTCATACTACGTGCTGGAATGTCTGGGCATTCAGAAATGATTTTAGTTGATGCTGGAATGACACACGACATGGCACCTGGTGAGGTTTCCTGGGGAAAGTGGGTTGCAGCAATTGAGAAGAAGACCTTCTTCTGCATCTGTTGTGTAGTGTTTGAGGGACTAATTATCTGAATAAGCAACAGCCGATTCCTATGTGCTAGTTCTTCAGAGCATTTTGATATTTCATCTCTTCATTTCATTCCCCCCCCCCCCGGTTGGGTCCGAGCCAGAGACTTGCATTTCACAAAGCTCCTGGCCTGTCTCCAGACTTCAGACGTGTCAAGGCAAACACACTTGCAATATACACAGTCATGAATGCATGAAAAAGGGGATAAGCAACTCCCAATGGGCAGGGACATGAGGAAGGAAAGCACCAAGGAGCTGCAAATGGCGGCAGCTCCCAGCACATGATGCTGTGGAAGGTGGACCAAGACTCATAACAAAAGCAGAATCCTCTTGCGTCAGGCCCCCCCCCCCATGCATGAATGAGCATGCGCATACACATGGGCACATGGACAACCCTGTTTTGGCTTTTCTCCTGAATGAGGAATGTTGGGAACATCCAACTCTCCGCCGTCTGAACTTTGCATTGGTAAGTCAGCGACAAATCACACCTTCAGCTTGGCGGGACCTTTCCAAATATTGAGGAGGAGCGGGTTGTGGTCTATGCGGTGAAATCGCTGGGGAAGCAGGAGGTCCTAGGAGGACTGAAAACAGTGTGGCTGAGACTACAGAGGGCCCAAGGTGGGAAGAGAAGACCCAGGGAAGAGGAATGGCAGGGGAGAAGAACCAGCTACATCTCTCATGTTGGTCTCTCACCATAGCAACGACGGGGGGCAGTTGTGGGGTGCGAGGCAACTGCTGCGGGTTTGGCTCAGGTGTCCTTTTTCCGAAATGTAGCAGCCGAGACAACAGCATCGGTGGTGGAGGGGTCATCATAGAGGGGAGAGAAAGCAGGCATGGCATGGCAGCCGAGCACACACAGCAGTGCAGGAGCTGCCCACTAAGGGTGGAAACCCACTGGCGGAGCAGCGTGCAGCAGAATCCAATTCTCCTGTTCCCTATAGTATGGTGGCCATCTAAACCACTGAGCCTCTTGGGCTTGCCGATCAGAAGGTTGGCGGTTCAAATCCCCATGACGGGGTGAGCTCCCATTGCTCTGTCCTAGCTCCTGCCAACCTAGCAGTTTGAAAGCACACCAGTGCAAGTAGATAAATAGGTGCCACTGTGGCGGGAAGGTAAATGGCATTTCCGTGCGCTCTGGTTTCCGTCACTGTGTCCCGTTGCACCAGAAGCGGTTTAGTCATGCTGGCCATATGACCTGGAAAGCTGTCTGTGGACAAACGCCGGCTCCCTCAGCCTGAAAGCGAGATGAGCGCCGCAACCCCATAGTCACCTTTGACTGGACTTAACCGTCCAGGGGTCCTTTACCTTTGCCTTTAATGGTGGTGGTGATGGGAGAGACACAGTGTTGCCTTCCTTCCTCCCAACCATACAGGGTCTTGGAAAAAGAGAGCCTGTGGCAATGGAGAGTAGGATAGCCCTGACCTAACAACTAGAGGCCTTGGAAAAAGTGAGATAGTGCTCCAACCTCAAGTTATGGACGTGATACTAGGGTCTTGATGATTTCATGTGATGGTAGATTCTTAAATAACTGGGTAATAGAAAGCACATCCGTCATGATGGTGAGAAATGGATCAGCTAATGTCTGAATGTAAGATTATGGAGGGTAGTAACGACAAAAGGTCTTGGTGGCCCATCTAACAGGAATATTGGGCCTGGGCAGACAGAGGTTGCCATGGTGATGTGGTGTGTGAGGTGACAGGACAGAAAGAGCTTTTTTTTTAAAAAAAAAGCAAGGTATGATGGGAAGAAGAAGAAGGGAGAAAAGAAATGAAAAAGGGATGTCTTTGACTTGAGTGCTCCACTGCTGTGGGGAACAAGTCCCTCCTGAGACAACCAGGCCGTAAGATCTGGACTCCCTCCTTCTAAATTCAGGTGGAAATATGTGAATAAATCATAGTTTTTAAAGCTATGACAGTCTCCATAGCATCTTGATTCTCCAAAGCAGCACAGACCCGGGGTAAGCGCCCTGGAATCTTGCTACCGCTCGGCAGAGAGTTGGGATGGCACCCCCACTTTTGTAACAATTTGTTGTTGTTGTTCAGTCTTTCAGTCGTGTCTGACTCTTCTTGACCCCATGGACCAGAGCACGCCAGGCACGCCTATCCTTCACTGCCTCTCGCAGTTTGGCCAAACTCATGTTAGTAGCTTCAAGAACACTGTCCAACCATCTCATCCTCTGTCGTCCCCTTCTCCTTGTGCCCTCCATCTTTCCCAACATCAGGGTCTTTTCTAGGGAGTCTTCTCTTCTCATGAGGTGGCCAAAGTACTGGAGCCTCAACTTCAGGATCTGTCCTTCTAGTGAGCACTCAGGGCTGATTTCTTTGAGAATGGATAGGTTTGATCTTCTTGCAGTCCATGGGACTCTCAAGAGTCTCCTCCAGCACCACAATTCAAAAGCATCAATTCTTCGGCGATCAGCCTTCTTTATGGTCCAGCTCTCACTGTGCTCGCTTCGGCAGCACATATACTAAAATTTGTAACAATACATATAATGAATTAAACTAGCTTGACATATAGCGGCTGCAAGAGCAAGGATGACCAAACAGAGAGGATATCTAAAGCTGTTCGTTGATGTCTTTAGCCAACTATTAAACCATTCATCGCTTGCATATTAATTATTATTTTCATAATTATCATCGCTGTTTTGCCCTGCCTTTCTAATACGCAAACATTACTTACGATGAAGCTGCAGGATCTAGCAACGCTTTAAAGCTCTTTAAACTGCTTAGCTTCTGATGGAACTTACCAAATGTTCTGTTAATGCAACCTAATGGCGCCTGCCTTTCGTTTCGTCTTGGCAGTTGCATTATCAAATGAATAAACACACACAGCTAGTGCCACACAAAGCCGCCTTAAAGAGGATACAAGGAAGGAATGCATGAAAAATACGCAACCCAAATATTCTCCGGCTCTGAGCAACGGCAGCAGACCCCACAACAAGGCGAGCTCTGTTTCCGCAACGCACACCAGCCCACACATGAAGCTGATGCGCCTGAGCTAAGGGACGCACCAGCCAATCTAGCCCAGAGCTCCACTAGCAATGAATATCCAAAAATAGTTTCATGTGATCATTGGGGTGCTGCACAAAACAGGCTTCTTCCTCCTATGAATCAGGATTAGGGAAGTATGATAATGATTCCTCCACAAACACACACACACACACACACCAGCAGCTCTTCCAGAGAGATCTGCAGATATTTTTTCTCAAAATAGTTCAACAAACTCTCAGAATTTCTTGCAGACAAGCTCAGAGAGGTGAAGCCGTCAGGCCTGTGCCCTTCCAAGCATGGCGAAGAGGAAATGAGGCGGAGGTCAGGAACTAGCATTAATTTCTCCTGAAGAAAACAGGCCTTAGTCATGGAACCTTTGCTTACAGGAATTAATCCACGCAAAACTAACGGAACGAAGTCCCAATGTGGCTCAGGGCTTTTTTTGTGGGCAGAAAGAAGAAGAAGACGCAAAGGCAGCAATCAGTAAGGCCAGGATGAGATTTAGCAAATGAAGGGATGTGGGTTACCTCCAGGAGTGCTGTTAGGTACATCCTGATGTGGAACCCCCACCCCCTCTCCCAAAATTGGGACTTACAACTTCTATCAACCCTCACCATTGGCCATACTTGTTGGGGCTAATGGGAGGTGTGGTTCAAAACATCTAGGGGGCACCAGGAAGATTTTGTTTGAGGAAAGGGTAGGAATATTTCAATGTACACATTGGCAATGCCAGCCTCCTAAGTGTGCGAGCTACTCTTGATATTGTTTCAACAGGCTGCCAATTTTGGTCATCCAATCTACAAACGGGATACTATGTTCTGCAAATCGGGTTCTACCTTGAGTAAGAGCACGTGTTGCGGTCGGGACTTGGCAAGACACTTCCCTGTCCTGTGGGGGTGGGGCCGGCAGCCGGCCTTAGCTGCTATAGGGTCAAGAGGTGTTGCTGGGCAAAGCTAGATGTAGCAATTTGTGATGGACAGCTCAGCGTCCTTTATATTCCTCTGCACGCAGGGTGATCTTTCTCTTGGCTGCGAGCTTCTGATCACCCATCCTGCCCCCCCTCTTTTCCTTGGGCCTCTGCGCTTGACCTTGCAACTGCCTGTCATGGGGTCATCTGCCTTTGGGGCAGAGGCCCAGTAGGAATTTTTCCATCTGGCTGATTGGCTGTTGCCATTTGGTTTTCGCCTACTGCAGTAGCAACTTGTCACAACTTGTAAGGTTGGCGGTTAGGCATTGGTTCCTGTGTGGATTGCTGGATGGGCTGTACTCACATCCAGAATCATGATGATACTGGGAATTCCGTTAAAGGAATCCGGCGGCTCTTATGCTTTGTCCGAACCCCCGGTAGGGGTTAGGGCCGTAGCCAAGCCCCCGGGACTTCTGGGGAGAGGGAAGCATTGACCTCCGCTCCTTAACTCTCCTCAGTTGCAATTTCCCAATTGCTGGCTGTAGGCCAGCCTCTGTCCCGGTAGGACAGTAGTCTGAACCAATGCCTACGCAACCACTCACCGAATTTGTATTTAAACAAAGTTGTGGCCTAAATTATTGCCAAAAACACAAACAAAAATTATGTCTCCTGTGTCAATTCATTGGGGGGTGGCTTGAGGTCCTCGATATGCAAAAACTTTGTGTGTGCATGTGCACAGTAAAACAGATTTTAATAATAATAATACAGAATATGGTTGCTTCCTCCCCCGCCACACACACAAAGGTTTACTGTATACCATCCAGAGAATGAAATGCAACAAGCTTGGGTGTTTAAGAATCCCTTTGGAATGACACATGGATGTCTTTCAGCTACCAACGTCAGAGGAGCGACATCACACAAATTAAATTGACTTGGACAGTTAAGAGTAAGAGCACTGGAGGGGCGTCCCCTGACAGGCCTACCATACCTCTTAGTCAAGCAATCCTCTGGGGTGTTCACCCCCAGGGTTATATCCAGAACTATTGGCAGCACTACCGTGAACTACTGACCCCAATCTAAGTCTTGTGAGCGATTCATAGCCTTGGCTGGCATAGCATTAACTTCGCTGAGCGGGCTTACATTAAGAACTGGATCCCCGAGGGCCAGCTACCTGAAAGGGATTCTCATAATTTGTCAGAGCGAGTTTCCATCAATGAATCCACCAACCATTTAAGGTCCGTTTTTCTTCTTTTCTCCATTAGAATGCTCCCTCCTTCCGCCCACAACCTGCCACCTCATCCTTGGTTGTTGATAGGAAAAAGAGAATGTACTGCCTGGCAAAATATACTTTAGATTGGCTTGCAGATGATGATGATGATGATAACAGAAGGAGAAGGAGAAGACGAGCTCACATATGCTATAATAATAATAATAATAATAATAATAATAATAATAATAATAATTTATTTGTACCCCGCCCATCTGGCCGGGTCTCCCCAGCCACTCTGGGCGGCTTCCACCAAACATTAAAATACATTTAAAATATCACAGTTTAAAAACTTCCCTAAACAGGGCTGCCTTCAGGTATTTTCTGAATGTCAGGTAGTTGTTTATTCCCTTGACTTCTGACGGGAGGGCGTTCCACAGGGCGGGTGCCACTACCAAGAAGGCCCTCTGCCTGGTTCCCTGTAGTTTTGCTTCTCGCAGTGAGGGAACCGACAGAAGGCCCTCAGCACTGGATCTCAGTGTCCGGGCTGAATGATGGGGGTGGAGACGCTCCTTCAGGTATACAGGACCGAGGCCGTTTAGGGCTTTAAAGGTCAGCACCAACACTTTGAATTGTGCTCGGAAACGTACTGGGAGCCAATGTAGATCTCTCAGGATTGGTGTTATGTGGTCCCGGCGGCCACTCCCAGTCACCAGTCTAGCTGCCGCATTCTGGATTAATTGCAGTTTCCGGGTTACCTTCAAAGGTAGCCCCACATAGAGCGCATTGCAGTAGTCCAAGCGGGAGATAACCAGAGCATGTACCACTCTGGTGAGACAGTCTGCGGGCAGGTAGGGTCTCAGCCTGCGTACCAGATGGAGCTGGTAGACAGCCACCCTGGACACAGAATTAACCTGTGCCTCCATGGACAGCTGTGAGACCAAAATGACTCCCAGGCTGCGCACCTGGTCCTTCAGGGGCACAGTTACCCCATTCAGGACCAGGGAGTCCCCCACACCCACCCGCCCCCTATCCCCCCAAAACAGTACTTCTGTCTTGTCAGGATTCAACCTCAATCCGTTAACCGCCATCCATCCTCCAACCGCCTGCAGGCACTCACACAGTCACACATATGCTATGTTATAGGGTAGCTTTACCTTAGAGTCTGGAAAGCTATGAATGAATATCCAGAAGAAATTGTTACTTGTTACATACGTTTTGCTTAACCTGGTATGGCATATATGGACTGAAATTTGGAATGTGTCATTTTCACTAAGATACTGGTTTTCATGCACACTTCCCCCTAACGTATGCATTTGTTTGGTGAGAGAACTGCATGGCAAAATATGGAGAAGTGTGAATTTCAAAGGATTGGCTGTGTTTTGGTTCGAAAAGTGCAAATCTGAGATTCGCCTTGAAATGCAGCCTGAATCTAGTTTGCATCCTGCATGAGAGTTCCAAACAAAACCCAGGAATTCTGAGGCACTGCCATGTGGATTCCGTAATGATACTCAGAAAATGCGGTCTTCCAGGCAGGAAGGGGAACGCTCTTGAGAATGGGCAAAGTCAGCAGTCGAGACAACACGGGTAATACAAAGCCAATATGTTCCAGCAAGTAGGAGGAGGTGTAAAGTCTTAGTCCAGTCGAGAAGCAGGAGGAGAGAGACTGGGAGACATATGGCAGCGTTTGTGCCTCCTATAGCAGCTGTTGTCGCTTCCCCATTTGAAAAATTGCAAGTTGAAAATAATGGGCTACAAACGGCATGTGTTCCACAGACTTTTCTTTTAAAAACCTGCTGGTAAGGATATGTAATAGCCATTCAAAAATGGCAGAACCTGATTATATCTCTAGCTGGTACATAGTATGCTTTAGGTCCCAGTTGCCTGAATAATTCTCACTGAAAAGGGGAACCACAAATGTCAGGCAACATGTTCAGTGTCCAAAGTGCAGGCTTCTGTCTTTAACCAGCTGCTGTGGTACCGAGATTGTCCCTTCACCCCCACTCCCCCTTTACAGGGGGGGCAGGGGAAGGGTTCGGAGCCTCCGCGGGCACAGCCGGGGAGCCCAGGGTGCGGGACGCTCTTCCCGCACCCCAAACGGAGCCGCGCGCTGCGGTAGCGCGGCTCCTGACCCCCGGGATGGACAAGGCGCCTCGAAACCGAGGCAGCCTTCGACCACCCGGCGATGGCGTCGCCGCCGGAAGTCCGATATTTCATCTCTTCATTTCATTCCCCCCCCCCCCGGTTGGGTCCGAGCCAGAGACTTGCATTTCACAAAGCTCCTGGCCTGTCTCCAGACTTCAGACGTGTCAAGGCAAACACACTTGCAATATACACAGTCATGAATGCATGAAAAAGGGGATAAGCAACTCCCAATGGGCAGGGACATGAGGAAGGAAAGCACCAAGGAGCTGCAAATGGCGGCAGCTCCCAGCACATGATGCTGTGGAAGGTGGACCAAGACTCATAACAAAAGCAGAATCCTCTTGCGTCAGGCCCCCCCCCCCCATGCATGAATGAGCATGCGCATACACATGGGCACATGGACAACCCTGTTTTGGCTTTTCTCCTGAATGAGGAATGTTGGGAACATCCAACTCTCCGCCGTCTGAACTTTGCATTGGTAAGTCAGCGACAAATCACACCTTCAGCTTGGCGGGACCTTTCCAAATATTGAGGAGGAGCGGGTTGTGGTCTATGCGGTGAAATCGCTGGGGAAGCAGGAGGTCCTAGGAGGACTGAAAACAGTGTGGCTGAGACTACAGAGGGCCCAAGGTGGGAAGAGAAGACCCAGGGAAGAGGAATGGCAGGGGAGAAGAACCAGCTACATCTCTCATGTTGGTCTCTCACCATAGCAACGACGGGGGGCAGTTGTGGGGTGCGAGGCAACTGCTGCGGGTTTGGCTCAGGTGTCCTTTTTCCGAAATGTAGCAGCCGAGACAACAGCATCGGTGGTGGAGGGGTCATCATAGAGGGGAGAGAAAGCAGGCATGGCATGGCAGCCGAGCACACACAGCAGTGCAGGAGCTGCCCACTAAGGGTGGAAACCCACTGGCGGAGCAGCGTGCAGCAGAATCCAATTCTCCTGTTCCCTATAGTATGGTGGCCATCTAAACCACTGAGCCTCTTGGGCTTGCCGATCAGAAGGTTGGCGGTTCAAATCCCCATGACGGGGTGAGCTCCCATTGCTCTGTCCTAGCTCCTGCCAACCTAGCAGTTTGAAAGCACACCAGTGCAAGTAGATAAATAGGTGCCACTGTGGCGGGAAGGTAAATGGCATTTCCGTGCGCTCTGGTTTCCGTCACTGTGTCCCGTTGCACCAGAAGCGGTTTAGTCATGCTGGCCATATGACCTGGAAAGCTGTCTGTGGACAAACGCCGGCTCCCTCAGCCTGAAAGCGAGATGAGCGCCGCAACCCCATAGTCACCTTTGACTGGACTTAACCGTCCAGGGGTCCTTTACCTTTGCCTTTAATGGTGGTGGTGATGGGAGAGACACAGTGTTGCCTTCCTTCCTCCCAACCATACAGGGTCTTGGAAAAAGAGAGCCTGTGGCAATGGAGAGTAGGATAGCCCTGACCTAACAACTAGAGGCCTTGGAAAAAGTGAGATAGTGCTCCAACCTCAAGTTATGGACGTGATACTAGGGTCTTGATGATTTCATGTGATGGTAGATTCTTAAATAACTGGGTAATAGAAAGCACATCCGTCATGATGGTGAGAAATGGATCAGCTAATGTCTGAATGTAAGATTATGGAGGGTAGTAACGACAAAAGGTCTTGGTGGCCCATCTAACAGGAATATTGGGCCTGGGCAGACAGAGGTTGCCATGGTGATGTGGTGTGTGAGGTGACAGGACAGAAAGAGCTTTTTTTTTAAAAAAAAAGCAAGGTATGATGGGAAGAAGAAGAAGGGAGAAAAGAAATGAAAAAGGGATGTCTTTGACTTGAGTGCTCCACTGCTGTGGGGAACAAGTCCCTCCTGAGACAACCAGGCCGTAAGATCTGGACTCCCTCCTTCTAAATTCAGGTGGAAATATGTGAATAAATCATAGTTTTTAAAGCTATGACAGTCTCCATAGCATCTTGATTCTCCAAAGCAGCACAGACCCGGGGTAAGCGCCCTGGAATCTTGCTACCGCTCGGCAGAGAGTTGGGATGGCACCCCCACTTTTGTAACAATTTGTTGTTGTTGTTCAGTCTTTCAGTCGTGTCTGACTCTTCTTGACCCCATGGACCAGAGCACGCCAGGCACGCCTATCCTTCACTGCCTCTCGCAGTTTGGCCAAACTCATGTTAGTAGCTTCAAGAACACTGTCCAACCATCTCATCCTCTGTCGTCCCCTTCTCCTTGTGCCCTCCATCTTTCCCAACATCAGGGTCTTTTCTAGGGAGTCTTCTCTTCTCATGAGGTGGCCAAAGTACTGGAGCCTCAACTTCAGGATCTGTCCTTCTAGTGAGCACTCAGGGCTGATTTCTTTGAGAATGGATAGGTTTGATCTTCTTGCAGTCCATGGGACTCTCAAGAGTCTCCTCCAGCACCACAATTCAAAAGCATCAATTCTTCGGCGATCAGCCTTCTTTATGGTCCAGCTCTCACTGTGCTCGCTTCGGCAGCACATATACTAAAATTTGTAACAATACATATAATGAATTAAACTAGCTTGACATATAGCGGCTGCAAGAGCAAGGATGACCAAACAGAGAGGATATCTAAAGCTGTTCGTTGATGTCTTTAGCCAACTATTAAACCATTCATCGCTTGCATATTAATTATTATTTTCATAATTATCATCGCTGTTTTGCCCTGCCTTTCTAATACGCAAACATTACTTACGATGAAGCTGCAGGATCTAGCAACGCTTTAAAGCTCTTTAAACTGCTTAGCTTCTGATGGAACTTACCAAATGTTCTGTTAATGCAACCTAATGGCGCCTGCCTTTCGTTTCGTCTTGGCAGTTGCATTATCAAATGAATAAACACACACAGCTAGTGCCACACAAAGCCGCCTTAAAGAGGATACAAGGAAGGAATGCATGAAAAATACGCAACCCAAATATTCTCCGGCTCTGAGCAACGGCAGCAGACCCCACAACAAGGCGAGCTCTGTTTCCGCAACGCACACCAGCCCACACATGAAGCTGATGCGCCTGAGCTAAGGGACGCACCAGCCAATCTAGCCCAGAGCTCCACTAGCAATGAATATCCAAAAATAGTTTCATGTGATCATTGGGGTGCTGCACAAAACAGGCTTCT
This sequence comes from Lacerta agilis, assembly GCF_009819535.1. Lineage (NCBI taxonomy): Eukaryota > Metazoa > Chordata > Lepidosauria > Squamata > Lacertidae > Lacerta > Lacerta agilis. Next base: position 71,422,714 of record NC_046318.1, read on the forward strand.
TCCTCCTATGAATCAGGATTAGGGAAGTATGATAATGATTCCTCCACAAACACACACACACACACACACCAGCAGCTCTTCCAGAGAGATCTGCAGATATTTTTTCTCAAAATAGTTCAACAAACTCTCAGAATTTCTTGCAGACAAGCTCAGAGAGGTGAAGCCGTCAGGCCTGTGCCCTTCCAAGCATGGCGAAGAGGAAATGAGGCGGAGGTCAGGAACTAGCATTAATTTCTCCTGAAGAAAACAGGCCTTAGTCATGGAACCTTTGCTTACAGGAATTAATCCACGCAAAACTAACGGAACGAAGTCCCAATGTGGCTCAGGGCTTTTTTTGTGGGCAGAAAGAAGAAGAAGACGCAAAGGCAGCAATCAGTAAGGCCAGGATGAGATTTAGCAAATGAAGGGATGTGGGTTACCTCCAGGAGTGCTGTTAGGTACATCCTGATGTGGAACCCCCACCCCCTCTCCCAAAATTGGGACTTACAACTTCTATCAACCCTCACCATTGGCCATACTTGTTGGGGCTAATGGGAGGTGTGGTTCAAAACATCTAGGGGGCACCAGGAAGATTTTGTTTGAGGAAAGGGTAGGAATATTTCAATGTACACATTGGCAATGCCAGCCTCCTAAGTGTGCGAGCTACTCTTGATATTGTTTCAACAGGCTGCCAATTTTGGTCATCCAATCTACAAACGGGATACTATGTTCTGCAAATCGGGTTCTACCTTGAGTAAGAGCACGTGTTGCGGTCGGGACTTGGCAAGACACTTCCCTGTCCTGTGGGGGTGGGGCCGGCAGCCGGCCTTAGCTGCTATAGGGTCAAGAGGTGTTGCTGGGCAAAGCTAGATGTAGCAATTTGTGATGGACAGCTCAGCGTCCTTTATATTCCTCTGCACGCAGGGTGATCTTTCTCTTGGCTGCGAGCTTCTGATCACCCATCCTGCCCCCCCTCTTTTCCTTGGGCCTCTGCGCTTGACCTTGCAACTGCCTGTCATGGGGTCATCTGCCTTTGGGGCAGAGGCCCAGTAGGAATTTTTCCATCTGGCTGATTGGCTGTTGCCATTTGGTTTTCGCCTACTGCAGTAGCAACTTGTCACAACTTGTAAGGTTGGCGGTTAGGCATTGGTTCCTGTGTGGATTGCTGGATGGGCTGTACTCACATCCAGAATCATGATGATACTGGGAATTCCGTTAAAGGAATCCGGCGGCTCTTATGCTTTGTCCGAACCCCCGGTAGGGGTTAGGGCCGTAGCCAAGCCCCCGGGACTTCTGGGGAGAGGGAAGCATTGACCTCCGCTCCTTAACTCTCCTCAGTTGCAATTTCCCAATTGCTGGCTGTAGGCCAGCCTCTGTCCCGGTAGGACAGTAGTCTGAACCAATGCCTACGCAACCACTCACCGAATTTGTATTTAAACAAAGTTGTGGCCTAAATTATTGCCAAAAACACAAACAAAAATTATGTCTCCTGTGTCAATTCATTGGGGGGTGGCTTGAGGTCCTCGATATGCAAAAACTTTGTGTGTGCATGTGCACAGTAAAACAGATTTTAATAATAATAATACAGAATATGGTTGCTTCCTCCCCCGCCACACACACAAAGGTTTACTGTATACCATCCAGAGAATGAAATGCAACAAGCTTGGGTGTTTAAGAATCCCTTTGGAATGACACATGGATGTCTTTCAGCTACCAACGTCAGAGGAGCGACATCACACAAATTAAATTGACTTGGACAGTTAAGAGTAAGAGCACTGGAGGGGCGTCCCCTGACAGGCCTACCATACCTCTTAGTCAAGCAATCCTCTGGGGTGTTCACCCCCAGGGTTATATCCAGAACTATTGGCAGCACTACCGTGAACTACTGACCCCAATCTAAGTCTTGTGAGCGATTCATAGCCTTGGCTGGCATAGCATTAACTTCGCTGAGCGGGCTTACATTAAGAACTGGATCCCCGAGGGCCAGCTACCTGAAAGGGATTCTCATAATTTGTCAGAGCGAGTTTCCATCAATGAATCCACCAACCATTTAAGGTCCGTTTTTCTTCTTTTCTCCATTAGAATGCTCCCTCCTTCCGCCCACAACCTGCCACCTCATCCTTGGTTGTTGATAGGAAAAAGAGAATGTACTGCCTGGCAAAATATACTTTAGATTGGCTTGCAGATGATGATGATGATGATAACAGAAGGAGAAGGAGAAGACGAGCTCACATATGCTATAATAATAATAATAATAATAATAATAATAATAATAATAATAATAATTTATTTGTACCCCGCCCATCTGGCCGGGTCTCCCCAGCCACTCTGGGCGGCTTCCACCAAACATTAAAATACATTTAAAATATCACAGTTTAAAAACTTCCCTAAACAGGGCTGCCTTCAGGTATTTTCTGAATGTCAGGTAGTTGTTTATTCCCTTGACTTCTGACGGGAGGGCGTTCCACAGGGCGGGTGCCACTACCAAGAAGGCCCTCTGCCTGGTTCCCTGTAGTTTTGCTTCTCGCAGTGAGGGAACCGACAGAAGGCCCTCAGCACTGGATCTCAGTGTCCGGGCTGAATGATGGGGGTGGAGACGCTCCTTCAGGTATACAGGACCGAGGCCGTTTAGGGCTTTAAAGGTCAGCACCAACACTTTGAATTGTGCTCGGAAACGTACTGGGAGCCAATGTAGATCTCTCAGGATTGGTGTTATGTGGTCCCGGCGGCCACTCCCAGTCACCAGTCTAGCTGCCGCATTCTGGATTAATTGCAGTTTCCGGGTTACCTTCAAAGGTAGCCCCACATAGAGCGCATTGCAGTAGTCCAAGCGGGAGATAACCAGAGCATGTACCACTCTGGTGAGACAGTCTGCGGGCAGGTAGGGTCTCAGCCTGCGTACCAGATGGAGCTGGTAGACAGCCACCCTGGACACAGAATTAACCTGTGCCTCCATGGACAGCTGTGAGACCAAAATGACTCCCAGGCTGCGCACCTGGTCCTTCAGGGGCACAGTTACCCCATTCAGGACCAGGGAGTCCCCCACACCCACCCGCCCCCTATCCCCCCAAAACAGTACTTCTGTCTTGTCAGGATTCAACCTCAATCCGTTAACCGCCATCCATCCTCCAACCGCCTGCAGGCACTCACACAGTCACACATATGCTATGTTATAGGGTAGCTTTACCTTAGAGTCTGGAAAGCTATGAATGAATATCCAGAAGAAATTGTTACTTGTTACATACGTTTTGCTTAACCTGGTATGGCATATATGGACTGAAATTTGGAATGTGTCATTTTCACTAAGATACTGGTTTTCATGCACACTTCCCCCTAACGTATGCATTTGTTTGGTGAGAGAACTGCATGGCAAAATATGGAGAAGTGTGAATTTCAAAGGATTGGCTGTGTTTTGGTTCGAAAAGTGCAAATCTGAGATTCGCCTTGAAATGCAGCCTGAATCTAGTTTGCATCCTGCATGAGAGTTCCAAACAAAACCCAGGAATTCTGAGGCACTGCCATGTGGATTCCGTAATGATACTCAGAAAATGCGGTCTTCCAGGCAGGAAGGGGAACGCTCTTGAGAATGGGCAAAGTCAGCAGTCGAGACAACACGGGTAATACAAAGCCAATATGTTCCAGCAAGTAGGAGGAGGTGTAAAGTCTTAGTCCAGTCGAGAAGCAGGAGGAGAGAGACTGGGAGACATATGGCAGCGTTTGTGCCTCCTATAGCAGCTGTTGTCGCTTCCCCATTTGAAAAATTGCAAGTTGAAAATAATGGGCTACAAACGGCATGTGTTCCACAGACTTTTCTTTTAAAAACCTGCTGGTAAGGATATGTAATAGCCATTCAAAAATGGCAGAACCTGATTATATCTCTAGCTGGTACATAGTATGCTTTAGGTCCCAGTTGCCTGAATAATTCTCACTGAAAAGGGGAACCACAAATGTCAGGCAACATGTTCAGTGTCCAAAGTGCAGGCTTCTGTCTTTAACCAGCTGCTGTGGTACCGAGATGCTACAGGGGCACAAACTTCCCAGTTCCTTCAGCCCTGTTACTGAAGATAATTTACTAGTCAGACACCTGCTCACCATACAGCTAGTAGGGTTTTCCTTGTGACATGTTTGGTGAGCCTCAGTTAGTGTAGAATAATTTACGGTGGGATCAGACGACGATGACGATGATAATAATATATTATTTATGCCCTGCCCATCTGGCTGGGTTTCCCCAGCCACTCTGGGCGGCTCCCAACAGAATACAGTGATACCTCTAGTTACGAACTTAATTCGTTCCGGAGGTCCGTCCTTAACCTGAAACTGTTCTTAACTAGAGGTGTGCTTTCGCTAATGGGGCATCTTGCTGCTGCTGCACTGCCGGCACACGATTTACATTCTCATCCTGGGGCAAAGTTCTCAACTCGAGGTAACGCTTCCAGGTTAGCGGAGTTTGTAACCTGAAGCGTTTGTAACCTGAGGCGTTTGTACATGAGGTAAAAGGTAAAGGGACCCCTGACCATTAGGTCCAGTCGCGGACGACTCGGGGGTTGCAACGCTCATCTCGCTTTATTGGCCGAGGGAGCTGGCGTACAGCTTCCCTGTCATGTGGCCAGCATGACTAAGCCGCTTCTGGTGAACCAGAGCAGCGCACGGAAATGCCGTTTAACTTCCTGTCGGAGCAGTACCTATTTATCTACTTGCACTTTGACGTGCTTTTGAACTGCTAGGTTGGCAGGAGCAGGGACCGAGCAACGGGAGCTCACCCCATCGCAGGGATTCAAACCGCCGACCTTCTGATCGGCAAGCCCTAGGCTCTGTGGTTTAACCACTGTATTAAAAGCATGATAAAACTTCAAGCATTAAAAACTTCTGCAAACAGGGCTGCCTTCAGATGTCTTCTAAAAGTCAGATAGTTATTTATTTCCTTGACATCTGATGGGAGGGCATTCCACAGGGCGGGTGCCACTACCGAGAAGACCCTCTGCCTGGTTCCCTGTAACCTCACTTCTCGCAGTGAGGCCCTCAGAAGGCCCTCAGAGCTGGACCTCAGTGTCTTGGCTGAACGATGGGGGTGGAGACGCTCCTTCAGGTATACTGGGCCGAGGCCATTTAGGGCTTTGAAGGTCAGCACCAACACTTTGAATTGTGCTTGGAAACATACTGGGATCCAATGTAGGTCTTTCAGGACTGGTGTGATATGGTCCTGGCGGCTGCTCCCAGTCACCAGTCTAGCTGTCGCATTGCAGTAGTCCAAACTGCTACACTTCACTCCAAACAGCCATTAGAAACAGCAGGCCCCGAGTTCTCCTTCCTCTCTTACTCACGCGAAGACCCAGAATAGTTAAGACGTATCACGGGACAAGAGGGCAGAACTCAGTATTGCAGTTAACACAGCACTGCTGCTGAAACCATCATCGCATGGTACATTTCCTGGGTTCTGCCAGTGGCAGCCAATGGTACAGAAATCAGGTGAGGAAAACAAGCAGTATTCATGAACACAAGCAGGTACACCTTCCCAGTAAGGCCAATGTGTTTTCAGACATTGGTGGCAGGATTAGCAACACAGCTACTAGCACGCTGATGGACAATGCGTGTGGGTCGTGCTTTGAAAACGTGAAGAAAGGAATTGCTCTTATCATAACGGGCAGGCAACTCTTAATATGCGTATTGCTCTAGTCTTGTTTACCTTCCGGTGGTCACTCTGGCCCCATAACGCCTCTCCGTGTAACAGTTCATGCAGGAGAACATCAAAGCAATCTCAAGTGTGCTCTCATGCAGCCGTTCCCCCGCTCCCCTCCTGTGGTCCTTTGCGTTTCCTACCTTGCGTGAGCAGCTGGAGGTTTCGGACTTCCTCGCGCACCTTGAGCTGGAGGACCTGCTGCAGAATGTGCTGCCGCAAGCTCTCCTGCGCAATCCCCATGCGCTCGAGCTTTTTGTCTGTCAGCCTGAGCAGCGCACGGCCTGTATCCAAAAAAAGAAGAGAGAGAGATTACCCAAGGATTTCCATTTAATGAATAAAAATTCTACATGCTGTAAATGTCCTTATTCTAGCAGATAAAACCCGCCTGCCTTGCTAATATCCCTCCCTTGTGAAACAATCTGATTCACAACAGGGCAGGCGCTGGGGTGGGGGGAAAAAGGTGCGTGTTGGCTCAGCAAGTTAATTAGCTTTCACTCTGGAGATCCGGGTTCAGAGCTGGACTAGTACAGTCACCAGAAATTGGGGGTGGGGGGAGCTTGCCTTAGATCTAATGCATACACTGGTAGAAGACTCGCTAGCCTATGGAGGTAAAGGGGGAGCCCCGGGGGAAAGACCGCAGTTTAGTGGTGGAGGAGTACATGCTTTGAATGCAGAAGGTTTTAGGTTCCAGCCCTGGTCTCTACAGCTGAAGGAGGGGCGAGGAACCTGTGACCCAAAGCCCAATTTCTTGCAGTAGGAGGGAGTCCAGAGGGGGAGAGTGGGGGGGGGGAGGCTGAAATGGCAAGAGTGACCTATGCCCCATCTCCGGAGGAGGGGGCACCAAAAAGAGAGGCGGAGGGAGAAGGGGTGGCAGAGGGAGAGGGAGAGACGCAGAGAGAAAAGGCAAGCGAGAGACAATTGGGGACGACCCCCATCACATTTGGATCTGGCCCCTACCCACCTCACATATGACATCAAGTGTAGGATGGGTAGGTACGGCTTCTCCAAAATGGCCTGGTGGGCCAAGCAGAGAGGCCCCGCAGCCTGGGTTTGTCACATGGGCTACAAGTCCCCCACCCCTGCCCAACAAACAGGTTGTCTAACAGGGGCCCAAGAGTGTGACCTGGTTTGAAAGGCAGCTTTATTCATATACTTTATTGGTTGCCTTTCCTTTTGACCAAGAGTTTATCCCTCAAGGTGGTTTGCAACTCAAAGCAACAGAAAAGCCACGGAACGACAATGGAACACATTTTTAATTTTCGATTTATTGGTTTTTTTAAAAAATTGTATACCGCCCTTCATGTGTAGATCTCAGGAAGGTTTGCAACATAAAATGCAATTAAAAAAATAAAAAAGATAATAAAAGTAAGAACCAAAACGACCCAAAATAAAATGGCTAAACATTATGAAAGCCCATTAAAAAACAGAACTGCAGCGTAAAACAACAACAACAACACACCTTTAAACGAACAAATCTGGGCAATCTCCTCCCCGCCAAAAAAAGCTGAACAACTTTGGGCAATTTCTCCCCATTTTTGTTGTTGTTGCGGTCCCCCAAAATAGGGGTCCTCTTATACACGGGGGCGTGTTATACACAATAAAATATGGTAGGTCATCTTTCCTGTGGTTGCATCCCTTACCCTCCTCAGAGACCAGAACTTTTGAGAATAGCAACCCTGGATCAGGGATGGGGAACCTGTGGCCTTTCAGATGGTTCATAGAATTGTAAAATCATAGAGCTGGAAGGGACCCCGAGAGTCACCCTTGCAATGCAGGAATCTCAACCTAAGCACCCATGACAGGTGGCCATCCAACCTCTGCTTAAAAGCCTTCAGGGATGGAGAGTCCACCACCTTCCAGGGGAGTCCCTCCACTGCCAAACAGTTCTTCCTGATGTTTAGTCGCAATCTCCTTTCTTGTAACTTGAAGCCATTGGTTCAAGTCTGTCCTGCCCTCTGGAGCAGGAGGAAACAAGCTTTCTCATCTTCCATGTGACAGCGCTTGAGATATTTGGCTATCATATCTCCTCTCAATCTCTTCTTTTCCAGGCTAAGCGTACTCAGCTCCTTCATCCGTTCCTCATGAGGCTTGGTTCCCAGACCCTTGATCATCTTGGTCACCCTCCTCTGCACACGCTCCAGCTTGCCAATATCCTTCTTAAATTGTCAAAACAAAATAAAATAAAAAAAATTCCTTCCAGTAGCACCTTAGAGACCAACTAAGTTTGTTCTTGGTATGAGCTTTCGTGTGCATGCACACTTCTTCAGATACACTGAAACGGAAGTCACCAGACCCTTATATATAGTGAGGGAGTGGGGAGGGGTATTACTCAGAAGGGTGGTGGGAATGGGTGATCAGCTGATAGGTGTGGAAAACCTGTTGACTCTTAACGACTGCAATTGGTGGTTTTCCACACCTATCAGCTGATCACCCATTCCGCCGGTGTCCGAGTCGGAGGAGGAGGAAGCGGAGGCCAGAGTTTCCTCGCCGCCGAGAGCGGCCGTGGTGGGAAGCCGGGGGGGGGGGGGAGTGAGGAAGGGGAGGCGGGGGTGGGAGTGGGGTGGGGGAGGTGGTGGGGGTGAGGAGCGGGGGGGGGGAGCCCTGGTACCTCTTTCTCGAGGCCCCGGGCAACATTTTTCCGTAGATCCAGGGAGGCAGGCTCCCCCCAGGCCCAGGGAAAACCCCTACTGCTGCCGCCGCTGCCTCACAGGCTGGGCCGGCGATCCCTCTGCCTGCTGGCTCCACCGATTCCTTTTGCAAATTGTTTTTTTTTGGGAATTCCCTTTGCAAATTGGTTTTTACCTCATGATCACTACCTTTAAAAAAAATATCTTGCTGTACATCTTTTGAAGTCCACATATGTTCTAGCGCCCGTTAATTTAACGGGTTTAAAGCACTAGTTATAATTTTCCTAAAATTTTGGTTTCATTCACCTTTCCATGCTGAAATGTCACAACCTGAACGACCATGGCTTGCCCCCCCCCCCAGTTTTGATCCTGGGTACGCCCCTGCTATGAGGAGTCTGGCTGCTGCTGCTGCATACATCTGTATGCACCTATCCTTGACTTGAATATCATCGTCCAACATGCTGACTTACGTTAAGCTTGTGGCCCACAAGCTTCAGCAATTTACTGTTCTGATGGAAAATGTATTAGTCCTTTACAAGCCTTGGGTATAAATGACTGTCAAGTTTGTGGTTGCTGGACTGCAGTTCGTATAAGCCCCAGCCAGTACAGCAATGGTGAGTGCTGTCGTTTGACAACATCCTCATTCCGACATTAGATAGTTACATCCTTGGAGCTGTGGCTCCACCATAACGATGAGTGCAATGCTAAACCCTACCCAAGCATGTAATGGGATAACTATTCATTTTAAACCCATTATTCTTTTGGGCAGGGGTGGGGGGGGTGGGCAAGGTTGCAGGGAAGCCATCTGACACTGTCAAGAAAATTCTGGGTGGAGAAGGGGAAGAGTTAACATGAAATTGTACATCATGATTACTGGAAGCAGTTCAGTAAGTAATTTACTGTTCTGATGGGAAATGTATCGATCCTTTACAAGTCTTGGGTATAAAAGACTGTTAAGACACTCCTGTTTTTCTGATGAACATATTCAGGAGGACCCGAGGATTTTAATACGAGGAAATAGTCAGAACTCGAATTCCCAACTGAAGTATAAATTCAGGCACAAATCATATTAGGCTGTTTTGCAAATGCACTGCAGAATGGGAGACAACCGTTTTTAGCGCTCTCAGGAAGGACGGAGCAGACCCGCAAAGCAAATTAAGCACAAATCTAAAACTTTAGCAAGCAGAAGACCCATAAATCTGCATTACTTGCTCTGTGCAGATTCACAAACGTTCTTTCTCGGATGCTCTCTAACTCTTCCCTAAATACACCCACACACATATGCTATTTGTGTCTCAACAAGCCTTCGAAAAGCTTTATCCCAGTCCCGGATCTGAATTGATTTTATGCATGTGTTGCTGTTTAAAACTGTTTTTATATTCATAGTTTTTTTAAATGTTTTTTTTAATAGGGCATCGTTGTTTTTAACTGTTTTTATACAGGCGGCAACCGATTTGAGCAGGGGTTACGCTCCTGACCCCCCCTCCCCCACGGCACGTCAACAGAGCATACATAAGCCCACTCTGCCCTGATACGCCCCCTGTTCCGTCCCCTTTTCCAGTCACTTCCAGGTTGCCACGATGCGCACATGCGCAGTCAAGCATCCATTGGACACACATAAATCGGTCACTGCCTGTACATGAAACTCATGTAATTGTTTTATATGTGTTATTACATAAATATCTTCGAGATGCCTCGCAGGAAAGCAATTCGTAAATGAAATAAATAATGCAAAACAAAATCGAAAATTCTTTCTAGTAGCACCTTAGAGACCAACTGAGTTTGTTCCTGGTATGAGCTTTCGTGTGCATGCACACTTCTTCAGATACCAGGTATCTGAAGAAGTGTGCATGCACACGAAAGCTCATACCAGGAACAAACTCAGTTGGTCTCTAAGGTGCTACTAGAAAGAATTTTCGATTTTGTTTTGACTATGGCAGACCAACACGGCTACCCACCTGTAACTATAAATAATGCAATATAACATAATATGGTATGTAATGTGTAGCCGTTAAGGATCACCCCCAAGTGCTTTTCTATACTCTTCTCCCAGCCTTCCCCTTTCCTGGCTGATCCTTCCTTCAGGTTTCACACACAGCTTGATTGAACAGTGCTAGTGCATTTATGGGATGCTCGTCAAATAAAGAGCCTGCAAAACCTCTTCTGTTTGAAATGGCTGGAGTGGAGCTGTCAGCATATTAGATTGTATCTGGCAGCAGCTGGGTACACTGTCCATGTTAATGTGATGTTACGCAGAAAGCTAGACACCGATGCAACAGATAAGCCCATTTATTTCGTGGAATCAGAACTGTAGGGTTGGAAGGGACCTTGAGAGTCATCTAGTCCAACCCCTGCAATGCAAAAAAAATAATCAACTAAAGCATGCACAACAGGTGGCCATCCAACCTCTGCTTAAAAACCTCCCGTGAAGGGGGAAACCATTTATGTATTTTAGGTAGAGGAAGCATCTAGGAACTTGCATGCCTCCCAATATTGTCGCGTCTCAATTCAACCTGAGACGTCCTGGTATAGGGCAGTATATAAATCCAATGAATGAATGAATGAATGAATGAACTCTCCATCAACACCAGCCAGCATGGTCAAGGATGAGGAATGACAGGGAGTTCTAGTCTAGCACATCTAGAAGGCTACAGGTTCCGTCAGTCCTGTTTTTGTTAAAAAATCTTATCGTCCAAACTCATATCGTAGCAAGGCTTCTGTAATTTTCAATTATGGTGATCCTGGCTATCTGACGTTTAGGAGACTTCTGAAGGCAGCCCTGTTTAGGGAAGTTTTTAATGTCTGATGTTTTAATGTATTTTAAATATTTTCTTGGAAGCCGCCCAGAGTGGCTGGGGAAACCCAGCCAGATGGGCGGGGTATAAACAACAACAACAACAACAACAACAACAACAACAACAACAACAACAACAACAATTATCACCACCACCACCACCATCCTAAATCACAGAAATATCTATAACCTGGAGGAATAGGCAATCAGCACTGCCATGCTCCTTTGGTATCTGAAGAAGTGTGCATGCACACGAAAGCTCATACCAAGAACAAACTTAGTTGGTCTCTAAGGTGCTACTGGAAAGAATTTATTTTATTTTTTATTTTGTTTTGACTATGGCAGACCAACACGGCTACCTACCTGTAACTGAGCTTTGATTGTTAGGCAAGCCTTCTAGAGACACCTGACCATCTTCATTTTCCCTATCAAGTTCCTTTTAACCAGTCTCCTCAAATGTTACTGTGTTGTACTTTCCTGGGATTTCCCTGTACTTCCTGTAGAATTTGCACCCAGAGATAACAGTGCCCCGCTGGTTCTCTCCATTCCACTAGGTTTCTAATTTCCTAATTCCTAATTTTCCATTAGATTTATGCTCTCTTCAAAGGCCAAGTACTCCTGCTTGCCCATCTTGACTTGGAGACCTCCAGCACTGGCATACAGATGCCTAAATAAGATCTCTCCAAATGTCTCTGGCATGTGTGTTTTACAGTACAACACTCTGTGGATTTCTTAAAATTATTATTTCGCTACAACACTTTGGCCTCTTTGCATTGCTATTTTCTGCTCCATCCCATTTTAGCTATCATCGCTTAGGGATGCTTCATCCTGAAGCAGATGCTCATCAGCTTCCCCCTGAAATTAGCTTTCATGCAACTCTGGCACATTTAAAAATAAATAAAAAAATAAAAAAATCTCAGTAGTCTGGTTCCATCCTGGTTCAAGTGAAGCCAATGCCTAATTATTATTATTATTATTATTATTATTATTATTATTATTATTATTATTATTATTATTATTATTATTATGTACAGAGCCAACCTGTCCCAAAATGTGCCTCTGCATTTATCACGCCTGTCTTGCAAAGTGCTATGAATGGAATGGGCAGCTTCTCAGAGAATGGCACCTTGAAGCTCCTGGCTTTCAACATCCTGCTTAGCAACCTACATTTTGCTTCCAAGACCGCACGACAATATTTCCTCGTGTCACTGGTGCTAAAATGCACCACTCCTCAGCACCATCTACCAGTCTAGCTAGATGAGGCACGACTATCTTTGCACCAGGAAGTCAAGTCACCTGGTGGTCTGCACCCTCGTTACAAAGCCAGGTATCTGTGTCCCTAATGATCAAATTATCCACTACAAGGAAACTTCTGTCCTACAGAGGAGAATCCTCAACCCAAAAGGGCATTTGTCTGTTCCCTGAGGAATAGGTTTCTTCTAATGGATGCTTTCCATCTTCCTCAGAGGGACGACCTCGTTCCTCAAGACTCTCGGTATCCATGACAGTGGGAAAGCTGTTAGGCTGAGAGTGGGACACAATCATTGCGTCCCCAAATGTGTCCGACTCTCTCAGCTTCTCCGTGACAGCTAACTTAGCCTCAAGGGAACAAACTTGTTCCTCGTGCGCCAGGAGCTCGTTCAACCAAGAACACACAGGTGTCAGCAAGCACACAGTTGTATATGTGACGTCCCCACACACCGCTGCTGCCTTTCCACTCATGCACCTTTTATTGTTGCTTATTGTGGCAATTTACTTTGGAGTCTGGGGTTGTTTGCATCAGAAGAAGGCAGCATAATCTGGCATGGCCCCTTCCTCCCCACTGCTGAAGTCACGTACCTGCCTAACCTCACTTGTTACCTTGACGCTTTGTTACTGGGATTGAAGCGCTTCCATCAGCTGGAATTCTCACTCTCGTTTGCAGAATTTAATGTTCAAGAAGCGGTGGGGCCAGCAGCACAAATGCCCAGGCTCCCACATGGCAGAATGACCACGAGGGCTCCCAAACAGGGCTGGAGGACTACATTTTAAAGTCTGTATAGCAATACCCACTGTCATCTAAAGCATATGATTCCACGATTCTATTACCACTCTCAATTCCAACCTGAAAATTGCCACCTGCCCAGATTTTAACTTGTCTGAATTAATTTTAAGATGTATTTCAATTAATTGATGTCTGTTTTATGCATATTGTGTTGTTTTTATGATGTTAGCAGCTCTGAGCCTGGCCTCGGCCGGGGAGGGCAGGATACAAATAAATTATTATTATTATTATTATTATTATTATTATTATTATTATTATTATACAAATAGGTAAAAAAAGGTAAGGTAAAGGACGCCGGGCGGTTAAGTCCAGTCAAAGGTGACTATGGTGTTGCGGCGCTCATCTCGCATTCAGGCCGAGGGAGCCGGCGTTTGTGTACATACAGCTTTCCAGGTCATGTGGCCAGCATGACTAGACTGCTTCTGGTGTGACGGAAACCAGAATGCACAGAAATGCCATTTACTTTCCCGCTGGAGTGGTACCTACTTATCTACTTGCACTTTGACGTGCTTTCGAACTGCTAGGTTGGTAGGAGCTGGGACAGAGCAACAGGAGCTCACCCCGTCGCGGGGATTCAATCCTCTGACCTTCTGACTGGCAAGCCCAAGAGCAGGGGTCAGCAACATGCAGCCAATGGGCAGGATGCAGCCCACAAAGACTGTTTTACAGGCCCACGAGCCTCCCCCAAACCGAGCGGCCCACTCAGTGAGTCCCCAGCGCACTGCGGTAAACCAGCACAGCGTGGTACGGGGACTCGCCGAGCATCGCCGGAAATTGCGTCTGCACACACACAGATACCGGAAATCACGCCTGCGCATGTACAGATGCTGAAAATAGCTTCTGTGCAGGCATGATTTTCAGCATCTGGGCATGCGCAGAAGTTGCCTGCACCGTGGACATGCGCAGACGCGGTTTCCGGCATCGCGCTGTGCCAGTCCGGCGCACAGACAATCTCCGTGGGAGTGATCCGGCCCATGGCCGGTAAACCTTGCTGACCCCTGTCCAAGAGGCTCAGTGATTTAGACCACAGTGCCACCCGCGTCCCATTATACAGATAAGACCCCGGAGGCACGATGGGTCAGCGAACCAGAAGGTTGGTGGTCTGAGCCTGCCCAGGGATGGCAGTGGGCAGGATTCTTGCATTGCAGGGGGTTGGATTAGATGACCCTTGGGGTCCCTTCCAACTCTACAATTCTAGGAGGTATGAGAGAGTGGAGTTAAGACCATTGCATCCATAATCTACTTGTAAAATAACCTGGCTGCAGCACTGTCAGGCAGCAGAACCCCAGAAAGCAATTTCTCCACAGGTCCTGCGTTTTCTTTTTTAATTTACTAAACAGAATTAAAAATACTAAATTGAGGTTGCCCGTTAATATTCATGAGGTTAAATAATTGATAGTAATAGAAACGGAAAATTAAAAGCAGCATTACTATAGGTTAAGGAGAAATGAAATCCGCTCCGCAGAGGAACAGCCCCCACCGCATACAGCTCCCCTGATCCCATCAAATTTACTCCCTTCACCTTCTCAAGCGCAGGTGACTTGGAAAGCCACACTGCCATTATCTTAACAGCGGGGCTCCTTGATGGCCCCTCAGACAGGACCGTCATCCCCATTTAGCACTATCAACCACACTGCAGGCCTATTGTGAGTCAACAAGCAAGAAAAACTTCCACATGCTAGTTAAATGTAAGTAAGCTAACTCATCTATTCATACTTCATTTGCATAAATATGGAAGATGCCAGGCCGCATCTGGTAAATAGGGCTTCAATCAGCCTGTGAATTTTATTAAAAAATATAAACGGCATATTAAGTTTTCACAATTGTAATTACGAAGCCTTCTGTAAAGTTTCGACTCTGCATCAACAAAATAGCTTCCTGTCCTATTCTCTGTTCACAAACACACATTAATCTACCCTAAGGCAGTTAGGTATTCTTAGGGGTGCACAGAGATATTCTTAATTGCACATTGTTAATCCCGTATTATGTATAAACAATTTAAGGCAGCCTGTCAATGGTAATGAAATTAGAAAAATAATTAAATGGGCTTTTTTGTGTATGGTGGACTTGCCAAATGGTTTGTGAAATTTGAAAGGAAGAAAAAAGAGAGGCAAGCAACAAATATGCAAAAACCCAGTAATAATATGATGCAGAAGGTAGTTTATCCCAATGTGTTCCAAGCCAGATATACTCTATTTTGGTACATACAATAAAAATGAAACACGTACACACCGAAAGTGACATCTTTTTCATAAAAACCAGTATTTATGATACCTTAATTTGCTAAAAAATTGTCCTTAACGGAATGTTTGCAGGATCAAACAAATCTAAAACCATTGTGATTTAAACACTTCATGGGCTCTCTGAGGAAGCACCAAAGCATCTGAGCTCCCCGACCTGACTTAAGGCCTTTGCTTCAGATTCAAAATGCTGTGATCCCTGCATTGCAGGGGGTTGGACTGGATGACTCTACAATTCTATTGTATCTCAAGAAGTGTGCATGCGCACGAAAGCTCATACCAAGAACAAACTCAGTTGGTCTCTAAGGTGCTACTGGAAAGAATTTTCTATTTTGTTTCGACTATGGCAGACCAGCACGGCTACTCACCTGTAACTGTCTCTACAATTCTATGATTCGGTGAGTCTATGACATACATCATGGGGAGTAAATTCGTTTACCTCCCAGAGGCAAAAGCCTTGGATCGAGGATCTGGGCTGCCCAGACACCCTTCTCTTGGTCTACAATTTGTTGTTGTTCAGTCGTTCAGTCGTGTCCGACTCTTCGTGACCCCATGGACCAGAGCACGCCAGGCACGCCTATCTTTCACTGCCTCCTGCAGTTTGGCCAAACGAATGCTAGTCACTTTGAGAACACTGTCCAACCATCTCATCCTCTGTCATCCCCTTCTCCTTGTGCCCTCCATCTTTCCCAACATCAGGGTCTTTTCTAGGGAGTTTTCTCTTCTAAATAGGAGTCTACAATTGGCAGCCTGGGGGTCAAATCCATTCCTCTCTGAGAACCACCTGCTCATTACCAACCGAGGAGCATGTGATCGTTTGAAGAGGAGGGCATGCCAGACTGAGCAGAGTTCGTCTGGGAGATGGAACTTAGGCTCATTGCTCTTCATCTCTTCTTCTACCTCCTCCTCAGTACGGTCAGGAGGTCTAGAAAATATGTGTCTTTTCTAAGGACACATATTCAAAATCACTTAACACTGACTAATTGCTCATTAGCACTGTTTCACCCAGCCTTTGGGGGACATACAGTTCATGAATTATCAGCTTCCTCCACTCTCTTTTTCATTCAAGTCTGTGTGTGAAGTTAAGTGAGGATCCTTCTCTGTGCTAATGACTGTAAGCACTGGAATTTGGGTGGGGCAGTTATTTTGCTCTAGAAAAGGCTGCTTAGAAACAACTAACTAGAGGGCACTGCATTCCAAGAGCACATGTGTTTATGCAGCCCTGTTCTATTCAATGGGGCTTGCTCCCAGGTACTTGCACATTGGATGAACTTAAGCACACTTCATCAGGGAGCAAGCCCCACTGAACAGAACGGAACTTACTTCCAACGAAGCATCCATAGCTTTTAAGTTGTTGTTGTTGTTCAGTCGTTCAGTCGTGTCCGACTCTTCGTGACCCCATGGACCAGAGCATTCTAGTCACTTCGAGAACCCTGTCCAACCATCTCATCCTCTGTCGTCCCCTTCTCCTTGTGCCCTCCATCTTTCCCAACATCAGGGTCTTTTCCAGGGAGTCTTCCCTTCTCATGAGGTGGCCAAAGTACTGGAGCCTCAACTTCAGGACCTGTCCTTCTTTTAAGTATTTAAGCTTCTTTTAAGCTTTTAAGTATGCCATCCCAACTCTATTTGGAACCTAATTTCATGTTGCTACAAAACAGGTTCCACGTGTAAATTCATGAGATTTGCCCAGAGCAGCATTCAGGAAAAGTTTTGGTTGACTGCTCCGCATGGGCATAGCCAGGATTTTTGTTAAGGGGTGAGGCAGGCTTTTGTTTGTTGGTGAATTGATTTAGGGGGCAGCCTATGGCCATGCTGCTCCATGACGCACCTGCATATTACATTTGTGCATCATGCAAGAAATAAAAAATTTAAGGGCTCCATTTCATACCGACTTTCTAGGATCACACATTATTATATCATGGTTGCAAATATTTAACCCGGCGCTCTCCAGTGCTGCTTCCATCCTCCCTGATTGAGCTTGCTGACTGGGGCTGATAGAGTCCATTGACACATGGAGCACATCCATTTGGGGAAGTATAAAACCCAGCTAGATGGGCCAATGGTCCGACTCAGTGCAAGGCAGTCTCCTTTGTTCCCGTGTACTACTTTTATACACGTAAGTTGTATCGATTGCTTGGATGTCCTTCAACAAGAAAATCATAGAACTGCCAAGTTGGAAGGGACCACAGATCTTTTGGTCAATTTGGGGCTCGGAAACAGTCGGTGCAACACACACACACACACACACACACACACACAAGACTCTGAGATTAAAAGTCTCATGCTGCACCGACTGAGCAAGGCTCCAGGGCCAGAATAATGATGGAAAGGATGCGGCTGGGATTCCATCCCTCTAAATTCAAGCTTGTAGAATCACAGAGTCGGAAAGTACCCCAGAATGTCATCTACTCCAACCCCCTGCAATGTAGGAATCTCAGCTGAAATATTCATGAAATTCATCAGATTGGTAAAAGCTTTTACCACAGAACAGGGATAAAACAAAATAAAATAAAAAATTCCTTCCAGTAGCACCTTAGAGACCAACTAAGTTTGTTCTTGGTATGAGCTTTCGTGTGCATGCACACTTCTTCAGATACACTGAAACGGAAGTCACCAGATCCTTAAATATAGTGAGGGAGTGGGGAGGGGTATTACTCAGAAGGGTGGTGGGAATGGGTGATCAGCTGATAGGTGTGGAAAACATGTAGACGACTCTTAACGACTGCAATTTGGTCTTACAGGGAAAGGCAAGGGGTGAGATGGCTAAATATAGCTTTGTCATGTATAATGAGATAAGAATCCAATGTCTTTGTTCAGACCAGGTTTCTCCATGGTTTTAAGTTTGGTGATTAGTTGCAATTCAGCCACTTCTCTTTCCAGTCTATTTCTGAAATTCCTTTGTATTAAGACAGCTACTTTGAGATCTTTTATAGAATGTCCTGGGATGTCCTGCCCCCTTGCCCCGCCCTCCATTGTTGCACGATCTGCAGAACGGCAGACGGAGTATACTCATCAAGGCTGTTTGTTTCCCCAGTGATCTGTTAGTGAGTGGCTATTCCTCTTTCCCCCTAAAAATGGCCAATAGCTTAGCCTTGAACTCCCCCAAAACGGGGCTTTCCTCTTCCCTTAAAAAAGCTCAACAATTTCTCCCTGAACCCCCCCCCCCAAAACTGGGCTTTCCTTCCTAAAAAAAAGTTCGCCAACTTTGACATGAACCCCCCAAAACGGGCTGGATCACTGCCAGTTTTTAATTCTTTGAGTAGATCGCAGTTTCTTGGGAGTTGGCCACCCCTGCCATAGAAGAACTATGAAAGAAATAGAATTTTCACCGGCAGAACATATATAAAAGTCAGATTGAGAGGGCTAAAACTGGGAGTTGATCTTCTGTTTTAATTGGGATTTTCCCTCCCAACCTCAGTGCTGCTGCTGCTGCTGTTTTTAACAAAGTTATATAGCTGAGGCCCAATACTGAGTTCCAGTACATAGCACAAATGGATCTTTTGTTCATTTTACCACGTAATGAAAACAGCCAATAAAGATTTCAAAGAAAGATGGCGGTCCCATTGATTTTCAGAACCCTCCTTCAGGGTGATAGGGGAAACCTGCCTTAAAGGGTGATCTTGAGAACAGGGGTCTCTTTCTATGCTGTCTCAAGCCAGCCATATGCCATCCAAAGAAGTCAGTGGATGTTTTTCAACAACAACGTGTCTCATGACAACTGGCATCGAGTAGAAAGGCAGAGGAATGTGCCTATTGCCTATTGGTCAAATCACTATCTGAGGTGTAATCCTGGAATTCTCAAACATTGCAGTCTTGCTGCGTAAACACCTGCTGAAGAACATTTACGATTTTAATTAAGTTATTTTAAGGAGTGTTTGTACACTTTGTACCAGACACAGGTCGACAGTCATCGCACCTCTCTTCTTAATGCACATTAATCAGTCTCATCCTTCTGCTATCAACTCATGATCTCTCACTTTCTTGTTGAGTTTAGTTTTTTTTTAATGAAAATTCTGGCATTTCAGTGTAATGGAGCCAGCGATTCTTAAATGTGGACATCCAAGAGAGAGAGATATCTATTAATCAGGGAGTAAATAGGGGAGTACTGGGGTTAAGGCAGCCTCATTTCTCCTCTTGAAATAACTTATGACAACCAGTGGACGAAAATTGTTGCATACTGGTTATCCCATGTATAAAATATCCCATGGGCATTAAAAACTAGGATACAGAGGAAGGGACCTGCTGGATGAGGCCAGTGGCTCATCTAGTCTGATGTTCCCCTGGACAAATTTCTAAAGAATGCAATATGTGGCAACTTTTTTTTTCTTAGCGGGAAATTGGGTTGAAGAGAAATGCCTTCGCCTAGCTCCTAAATGTGTATAATGAAGGCCCCAGGCAAGCCTCCCTGGGGAGAGCATTCCACAAACGGGGAGCCACTGCAGAAAAGGCCTGTTCTTGTGTTGCCACCCTCCGGACCTCTCGTGGAGGAGGCACATGAAAAAAAGGCCTCAGATGATGATTGCAGAGTCTGGGTCAGTTCATACGGAGATAGCAACTAAGATCAGGGAGAATCGAACTCTCAAATAAGTGCCAATCAAGCTGAACCGAAAAATCTACACACTTTTTGTTTTACGGACAGGCACCGATGAGCTTCCAGAAACCGACAACTCATAAGAACCCTTCGCACGTTACTTGCATGACAAGGGCAAAGGTGGCGGCAAGGTCTGTGGTGTCATGTGTTTAGCTCTGCCCCGATGCCACATCCACTGTTTGCACTGCTGCCATGATCATCTTCACTTCTACACTTCATACAGATGTTTTGTGCCCAATGCAGAACTTGGGGACAGGGTTAAATGTGCAGCTCCACATCCCCTAACACCACACTTATGAGCAACGCATGAATAGGGCTATATTTCACACGGGAGCTGGGAATCATAAATGCGTCCACTTCCGGAGCGCAATTTTTACGTCCTACTTTGTGCCCTTTGCGAAACACATTCGTTTACAGTGGTCTTTTATTTATTTAAACTATGTATAGGCCCACATTGCTGGACAGTAGACACTAAAGGCAGTTTGAACACTAAAGGTTTACTGAATATCAATTCAAGGCTTTAAATGTTAAAATCGTGTCAGAAATGGACCAGGAGCCAGTGCCACTGGTACAGTTGTGGTGTTACGGAAGCTGATTTCCTCACCCCTATCAAAACTCCAGCGGCCAAATTCTAGACCAGCTAGCGAGTCCAAGCTACTTTTCAAGGTAGCTCCAAGTAGAGAACATTGCAGTAGTTAAGCCTGGACATGACAGGGCAGAGATGGTAGCGAACGTGGCAAATTGTAGTGAATTAAAAGGTTGAGCCATACAGTACATTAACTCAAACTCCTTAGCATCCTTTAATATTACTTCCAACTGCTAAGACTTGGTTCTACAGGAAGAATGAAAATGCAATGAACAGAAAGGGATGGATTATTAACCTCAGCTTTATTGCTTAGTCAATTCTTCAACCCGTATAGCAACATGGGGTAGTTTTCGATCACTACAAACATCTTCCTAGAGAGGAAAATTGCATTGGCAGAATTTAATTTACCTCCAGCGAAACTTCAGATACCCGACCTTTGGGAATTTGATCCAATCTAAGATCAACAGCTATAGATGCTTTGCGTACTCAAACTCAGAGAAACACTGTTGGGTCTCAATAAATACAAAATAAAACACCACTTTAGCAACTAACTATTTCATGGCAGAAAATACAGTACAGTGGTACCTCGGGTTACATACGCTTCAGGTTACATATGCTTCAGGTTACAAACTCTGCTAACCCAGAAATAACGCTTCAGGTTAAGAACTTTGCTTCAGGATAAGAAAAGAAATCGTGCTCTGGTGGCACAGCAGCAGGGGGAGGCCCCATTAGCTACAGTGGTGCTTCAGGTTAAGAACAGTTTCAGGTTAAGAACGGACCTCCAGAACGAATTAAGTACTTAACCCGAGGTACCACTGTACAGAGGTAAGGCTGCTATCACTTTGCTGTTGGGGTTTAGGGGTTTTTGACCAGTAAACTCAGCCTCCAGCTAGGAATTGCTCCTGCCTTTGTAAGCAGACTGATTTAAGCCCTCTTCAGCTTCTGAGTTTGCTCTGTGGGTCCTGCCTCCCAGCAGCCCCTATAAAAGGAAGGAGGAAGAGACTGCTGGCAAGAGCATTTCAGACTAGGATCTTGGAGACCAGGGTTCATAGAATCATAGAATTGTACAGTTGGAAGGGACCAATCCAGGAGTCTTTCACCCAACATTGGGCTTGGACCCACGACTCTGAGATCAAGAGTCTCATGCTCTACCAACTGACCTATTGCGTTGTTGTCAAGATAACAAAAGGAAGGTAGAAATTGTGTATGCCACTTTGAGCTCCTTGGAGGAAACACGGAATACAAATGGAATGAATGAATGAATGAATGAATGAGCATTCCATTCCTTGCTCTGCTTCTATCATCTCTGAACCTGCATATCTTCTGTATACCACCTAGCCTATTAGCTAGTGCTTGAATTACGGGGCTGTAGGCAGGAGGGAAGAGGGCCCCTAAGTTAAAGGGTTGTCACCCCTTAATGAAAGCTCCCGACAAAGGTCTGTATAGTTAAAGCTATTCCCACCCCGTTCCCACCCCGGCTTGCCCCTACAGAACCTGCCTGCAGGTGGGACGACTGTGGGATGGTGCCCTTCTACATTTCTCCCACCTCTTTTATTTTGCATGTTATTTTATTGTCCAGTTTCCCCTGCCCTTGGCCTAAGTCCCTGATTCCTGATGTCCATTTGACTTTAGAGACGGCTGCTGCTCTCTCGCCAGTGTCTCAGCCTGACGGAGCTTGTGCTTCCCCTAAACAACAACCATGCTGGGATCCGCACACGCCGACATTGCCGGATCAGCCTTCCTGTTGCCCTGAGCCCTGGAGCAGATCCGAGAAACAGCTGTGTGAATGCAACCCTGGCAGCGCTGCCACCCACAACCTGGTATCTCTAGCAACTGTTGGGGAATTAATTGCATTCTACTGTCTTGAGGAAAGTCCTTCAGCGCCTGTTTAAAGCACCATGCTATCAGCATCACCTCGTTCCTCTCCCTAGCAAGAGGCCTTAACTACAGGTTTGAACAGATAAGCCAGCTCAGATTGGAAAGTTTTACATAACCCTTCTGAGAAATTTCCAAGGTATAAAACGCTATTTGTGCACTAGAGAGTTTTTCTTTCTTTCTTTTTGCAAAAAAAAAAAAAAAAAAAGGCAATTTAACTGTAGTTTACTGCATTTTGCTTTTTGCTAGATGGGTGATTGTACCGTTCCAGCACACTGCCTAACAATTTCTGCAAGTCAGCAGTAGAAAACCGAGCAGTAATAAGTAATAGAAGTTGCTTAGCGGAGACGTTACATAATGCATACGCAAATATTTTTCTCCAGAGAGAGGCAGTTTTGTTCTAGATGGGATATGTGGAGCTTATATATAAGGAGCACATAGAACCACAGAATTGTAGAGTCAGAAGTGACCCCAAAGGTCATCTACAGAGCCAGTTTGGTGTAGTGGTTAAGAGCGGTAGACTTGTAATCTGGGGAACCGGGTTCGCGTCTCCTCTCCTCCACATGCAGCTGCTGGGTGACCTTGGGCTAGTCACACTTCTTTGAAGTCTCTCAGCCCCACTCACCTCACAGAGTGTTTGTTGTGGGGGAGGAAAGGAAAGGAGAATGTTAGCCGCTTTGAGACTCCTTCGGGTAGTGATAAAGCGGGATATCAAATCCAAACTCTTCTTCTTCTTCTTCTTCTTCTTCTTCTTCTTCTTCTTCTTCTTCTTCTTCTTCTTCTTCTTCTACGCCAACCCCCTGAAATGCAGGAATCTCAGCTAAAGCATCCATGACAGATGGCCATCCAACCTCTGCTTGAAAGCCACCAATGAAGGAGAGCCCACAAACTCCTGAGGAAGTCTGTTATTGCTTGGGAAACACCTAAGTTTGGGGAATACTAAAGCACACACTTCTTTGTGCTTTAAACGTTGCATTACACAGACGTTTTCACTGGAATACATGTAAAAAAATTATAGACAACACTTCCCTTGCATTGCTTAAATTTAACAAGGGCGGGGAATAATGAAAAGTGCTGACACACTAAATACATTTTAGTGACCCGAAGAACTTGGCATGATGTGCTGACACACTGCTTCTTGCGAAATCTAATTTCATAGTTTAACCAGGCACTGTGTGAAGAAGCACTTCAGATTTTTCTATACTCAATATTCTCCTGGACTGAATGGCCCAAAGCATTATGAGAAAGGGTGAAAAACTGAGTGTCCCCACCCCACCCCACCCCACCTCCCCAGGGAGTCAACTAAGCCAGTGTGTGGCGTAATGGTTATTGGGTTGGGCTATGACCTGGGATTTCGAAGGGGCAGAGGAACCAGAGACCAAATTGCAAACATGCGCTGGATTATGGAGAAAGCTAGAGAGTTCCAGAAAAACATCTACTTCTGCTTCATTGACTACGCAAAAGCATTTGACTGTGTCGACCACAGCAAACTATGGAAAGTTCTTAAAGAAATGGGAGTGCCGGATCACCTCATCTGTCTCCTGAGAAATCTCTATTTAGGACAAGAAGCTACAGTTAGAACTGGATATGGAATAACTGATTGGTTCAAAATAGGGAAAGGAGTACGACAAGGCTGTATATTGTCTCCCTGCTTATTTAACTTATATGCAGAATTCATCATGCGATGTCGGAATACGTTTCACGGATCCGCCATGGATTCATATTTATTTGGTTATTTTATAAGTTTTTCGAGGTCTACTTTTGGTATAATTGCGCGTAAAAGCGAAAGTGAAAGCATGAATGAATAGTGTGGTTCACTTATGAGATTAATCCGCCTTTATTTTGTAGATCCGGTCATGTTCAAAGTTGTTAATGAGCGTTAAACTTGCTTCCCGCCTTTTTGGAGGGCAGCAACAGTGATTTTATTGGTTAAAGTACTAATGATGATGTCACGTTTGTTCCCTAATAAAAGGCAGAGGCACCCCGCTTAGGAGGTAGTAGCGAGAGACCGCACGTTCAGTTTGGGTTTAGGCACGTTCTTCTTATGTTCTTTTAGTTGGGTTTTAGTTGAAGTCAAGTTTAGTTTAAGGGATTAGGAGCGGGCTGGACGGGTTGGATGGGTTTTTCTTTAGTTAGAGTTAGATCGCGGAAGATCATTCGGTTTTAGTTTTAGTTAGGTTTTCTTATAGGTTAGCCTAGGGTTAGGCCCGCGGAAGATATTTCGGTTTTAGTTTATTTAGTTAGCCTCGCGGAAGATTGGGCGCGCAGGGTCTTTAAGCTTAGGAGAACTTAGCTTAGGGGACGAGCCTACGCGGGTTCTGCCGAAGCCACTAAAGATACAACCGGTGTCTGTCTTCCTTTGTGGTTAACGGGGGGAGTAAAGTAAAATTTTTAATTTTCTGTAAATTGGTCCGTCTATTCAGAGTCAGGGTACATATTTTATTTCACGAGGCAACGTTTCTTTAAAGAAGGCAATTAGGAACTCACACACCACCAGAGTCTTCAATTGGCTTACTCATCATCCTTCAGACTGTGAGGCTTGGCCGGCGACCGTGCTCAAAAGCACGCGGAACGCTGGCCACTTTCCCCGCAACTGGTACCTCGTGCATAACCAGCCCAAGGCCGTGCACGAGGAGCTCCAGCACCCATACCCCGACAAGTGGTGCCCCTCTCTGAGGCGAAGCGTAGTCGGAAATCGCTTCCACGAAGACTCCGGTTAAAGGCAACATATCGGAAGTGGCTCGGAAACAGACATTGAGAGGTGAGGTATAACGGCCCGGTTCATCCAGGATTTCGTTGCAGTAGCACGAATCCACCGCTTGCCCAAAGTACTGTAAATAGAAATTGCGCGCGTGTATATTTTGCCCCAAGGGGTCCCCGGGTAGAGCGGCAAGGAGTTTAGTGTAAGCCTACGGGCAGAGTAAGGTCTTCCCTAAAGCCTACGGGTGGGAAGGGTCTGGCTAAAGCCTACGGGTGCCAGGGTTTTCGGTCAAAGCCTACGGGTAGGGCCGGTGTCTCCCGAAAAAGCCTACGGGTGGGAGGGAAAGGTTTTCTGGCTAAAGCCTACGGGTGCCAGGGTTTTCGGTCAAAGCCTACGGGTAGGGCCGGTGTCTCCCGAAAAAGCCTACGGGTGGGAGGGAAAGGTTTTCTGGCTAAAGCCTACGGGTGCCAGGTTTTTCGGTCAAAGCCTACGGGTAGGGCCGGTAGCCCCTAGTAGAAGCCCACGGGTGGGGGTGGAGGTTTTCTGGCTAAAGCCTACGGGTGCCAGGTTTTTCGGTTAAAGCCTACGGGTAGAACCGGTGTCCCCTAGTAGAAGCCTACGGGTGGGGGAGGAAAAGTTTTGGAAAAGTGCTAAAAATGGGCTCCTCACTCTCGACTGCTCAAGTTAAGTTTTGTGAAGATTTATTGTACCTTTTGAAAAGAAATGGTCACCCTGTCTCTGAATCAGAAGTAGAGCTTTTAGTTAAAACCATTGGGGAAATTTGTCCCTGGGTCCCTAAGGAGGGAACGAAAGATTTAGCTTCATGGGAAAGGATCGGGTTAGAATTTATGGCCAACCCGAAAATCGGAATTCCTGTACAATTAGTATGGAGCAAAGTAAGAAACTGCTTTCAACAAATCGCTCCAAGAAATGTTTTGCTTAATGGAACAGTGAATTTAGGAAATACTGCTTTTAATAGTGCCCCTGTGCTGCCGCTTGCGGTTGTGCCATTTTCGGCCCCCTCGCAGCAGCCAGTTCAGGCCCCGTTGTCGTACACGCACTCGCCCTTGTCCAATTTGTCGTTGCCAGATTCATTGCCGCCTGTGCCGGTGCAGCAGACGCCGTCGGCCTTTCAAGCCCCGCCGCGGACTGCCCCACCGCCAGTCGCTCAGCAGTCATCGCAGGCCTTTTACCAGCCAGCAATCTCAAGTCAGCAGCAGCCGCGGACCTCGCTCCAAGCAACGGTCCCGCTTCCTACATCGCAAGCCGCGCTTTTGCCAGCGATCCAGCAGCAGCAGCAGCAAGCAGCCTTTTTGCCAGCAAACCCTGCTGCCCTGCAGGCCGCGCTCAAGCCAGCAGCTCCAGTTTTGCAGCAAGCTGATTTCCAATCAACAGCAATCCAAGCTTCAATGCAAGCAGCACAACAGCAATTTACCAACCCTTCAGCACCTCCGATGCCAATGCAGATTCCAAGACAAGAGCAAAGCCAAACAATGATGATCCAGATGCCAGGACTTGCAGTACAGAGCCAACAACCTTATGCTCCAACTTCAAGTCAGCCATCTTGTCTTCATCCAACTCCAAGTCAGCCATCTTATCTTCATCCAACTTCAAGTCAGCCATCTTGTCTTCATCCAACTTCAAGTCAGCCATCTTGTCTTCATAGTCAGCCATCTCCAAGGCATCCAGATGTCAAAGACTCTTTAGCGCCATCTAGTGGCTCATCATTTGGAAAGCATCAAGAAGATTTAAACTCACTGATGCCACCTACAGATCCAACAGCAATGCAACCCATCTGCAGAACTCAAGCTTTGGAAGCAGCTTTAGGACAAATAGACTTTAGTGCTGATCCAATGCACATCTTTCCAGTGATTCGTGCTAATGGAGGACAACCTGCAAGATATCAAGCCATTCCTTTTGAAACACTACGTGAACTGCGAAAAGCCATACGCGAAAATGGACTTCAAGCTCCTTATACTAGAAGTTTACTTGAAGGACTGTCCACTAGTAGACTTCTGCCATCTGATTGGAAGTTGATTCTTCGCACCTTCCTGTCGCCTACAGATGCTCTTCTGTGCCTGCAAGAGTGGAAAGAAGTAGCAGCCAGACGTGCAACGCCACTTGCCACAGAAGATATGCTCACAGGATCAGGACATTACTCCAATCTCAATCAACAGCTAGCCATACCTGATGCTGCACTCGTCACCATAGCAGACATCGTAGTCAAAGCTTGGCGCAGATTACCCAATCGCACAGATGCCAGCTCAGTATCAGGATTCGCTGCAGTTAGGCAAGGTCCAAAGGAGCCTTATGGGGACTTCGTGGATCGCCTGATTGTTGCAGTGGAACGCCAGATAGAAGATCGTCATGCCAGAAACATGCTGACAAAACAACTTGCCTTTGAAAATGCTAATGATGACTGCAAGAATGCCCTAACAGCAGTTGCAGCTCGTCCAGATGCCACATTGACTGAGATGCTACGCGTCTGCCAGAATGTTGGTACCCACTCCTACAAAGCACAGCTCTTGGCAGCTGCGGTACAGATGCCACGTCAAGACAGCTCTACGCCAGTCAAGAAGTGCTATGGGTGTGGAGGCGATGGGCATTTCAGGTCGCAGTGCACAACAACGCCAAGGCCTTCTGCCAAGCCACCAGAGAGATGTCCCATCTGTCAAAAAGGATTTCATTGGGCGAACGATTGTCGTTTGAATCCACAAAATACATCACCTACCTCATCTCCAGTTCAGGGAAACGGTTCTGCGGGCCGCGCCCCGGCCCCGGTAAAACAATAGGGTGCAAGTTCAAGAACATCATGAAGGTCAACCATCCCAGAAAGGTGAACAACGCTACTCCTTATCCAGGTCATCAGGAAAAAAGAGTGATCCAGAGAGATATCTACTCTCCAGATGTCCAGAGAAAAGATGTGACCTCATCAAACATTCAGGTTCCAGAGATTTCATCATCTACCTTACCTATTCAAAGGGTTCCAGTAGAGAACACAGCATTCAGTTTACCTTCTGTTGACCGCCCTTCAGTTCCTGCTGATGTTGATCCTGCTTCACAGCAAGCAATCACAGTCAAGTCTCTGATCGCAGAATTGCCTTCAACGTTGAGAAAACATCCTACTGAGGTCAACCTCGCAGCACCTGAGCTTTACTCACCTTTGAGTCAAGGTCAATCTGTCATTGAAGGACATTTGCCCTTGATGAAACAGCAATATCCAAGTAGCAACCCAGCTGATGATCACTTTCCATGTGGCCAAAGAATGCAAGCGAGTGAGACAGCTCCCTCTTGTGGAAGCTTAAACATCACTCCAGTTAACAATGTCCACACCTTTGTGTCGCCTCCAGCTTTTAAGCTCAGCCCGCCACAATCAAACAATTATCATGGACAACAACTTCAACTGTCTTGTGTCAAAGAAGAAGCTCCATCCTGTCAGTTTGATGCACGACTGACTGAATGCCAACAGGTTCAACAGCATCAGCAACTCTTACCAACGGAAGAACCTCAAGTTTGCCAACTCAACGCAAAGCAGCTTCAGAGTTGCCAACTTCAGCAGTGCAAAAAACCTGAAGCCAAAAAGATGTCTTCAGACACTGCCAATGAAGAACAGGAAGAATCTTCTGTCCCAGGTATACCACTCTTCTTAACAGAGGACTGTTACTTTTCAAATCCATGGTTTGCTCAGCAATTGCCAACATCCATTCGTGGTCCATTCCCAGACACTTCAATTTGCCTTATCCTGCCTAGGATGGATCGCCTCCCTGCCACAGTCACACTGACTGCAGGCCTAGTTCGAATCACAGATTCATCGCAGTTGCTGATTCCAGGATTTTCAACTGTTCCTTGTGTCCTAACAAAAGGTTTAGAAATTGCCAGACTTTATTTGCTTACTTCTACGCCTACAGCTCCTGTAGACTCTTTGCCTCCTCAGGCAGCAATGGCGCTAATCAAGATTACAGAAGAACGCCCTCATCTCGTCTTAGAAATGGGTGGACGAAAGATCAAGGGTCTTCTTGATACAGGCGCAGATGTTACAGTGATCGCCAGAAAAGATTGGCCTGACCAGTGGGCAACGACTGTCACCCAGGAAGTCTTCGGAGTCGGAGGTTTCGAACCCGCCCACCAGAGCGTACATCCGATTACCTTCCAGTCAGACTCAGGCTCCATGGTGCTGCTCTGTCCACTTGTTATGGATGTGCCTATCACCCTTTGGGGTAGAGACTTATTGTCTAAAGCAAGAACTGTTGTCCACACTCATTTTTGATGTGGGCCTCTGCATCAGCGCCAGTTCATGCACTTCCACTCACATGGAAGGAAGGACCCCCTGTATGGGTCGACCAATGGCCGCTGACATCCGAGAAGCTCGTCGCAGCAGAGGCCCTAATTAAAGAGCTCATTCTCTCTACAAGCCCCTGGCAAGCACTGTTACAAAAGTGCATTGTTCTTTTCTGCATTGCTCACATCTATTCACTTTTCCTTTATTCAATGATCCAATCGCCAGCCATGGAACATTCCTTGTTATGTTCAGTGCTGACTTTGGCAGTGGTTGATTGAAAAACTATAACTCCCGGCGGAACTTTTGGTTCTTTGGCTAGATTCCTATTTCTTTATTATCCTCTATATTAACAGCATGCTGAGAATATCCAATTCGTTGTCTGAACACACCAGTTTCTCAAAGCAAGGGACTTGTTTCTGTTCCTTAAGAGGAAGTTTCTAAAATTTGGCCCGGCCATGGAGAACTACGGTTTCCAGCTGCCCGCCTTCGTTTGTGTGTTCAACCTCTACTCTTCAACAAGACGTTTCTACAGTTTGTCCAGTTAGGGAGAACTACGGTTCCCGGCAATTTTTGCCCAACGCCTTGTCAAATGCAGTAATTCTTCAAAAGTGCTCAACAAACAGCACCAGTTGAGTTCTGGGCAGTTTGCTTTACCCTCCTACTGCCTAGGCCTTTTGTTTGCTTCTGGGTGGCCTCTGGTTCCTGGCTGCCTAGATTTGTTCCAGTTATTCTCTTACCTGCATTCACTAGCAGATCACCTTGATTTGCTTGCTTAACCTCCTTTCTTCTACAGGTATCGTTGGTTCTTCAGAACTCAATGTTTCAGTACTTTCCTGAGCTCCACGAACTTTTCCTGAGTCCCAGGACTATTTCTTCTACATGGTCATGTGTAGTAGGAGAAGAAGACGACCGGCAACTCATTCATCGTCTTCATCCTCCTCTCCAACACCATTTTGCAGTTCTAAACCTGTCTTGTACTTTATATTGTACTTGTAAAATTGCATATTTACCTTTGTATGCTTCTTGAAATATCCGCCTCGCATGTTACATGTGTTTTCCTTATAGCTTGATAATTAATGATATGGATGTCTATATATATATGCAAAGCTTTTCTGAAATGGTTTCCATTTAGAGCGTCACAATTTTGATATGGAAATGTTTATGTAAGGTCAAAGCATTGTCTTTGTGCAGTTCTAGTCATAGACATATTCATGCATATATGTTTTATTTCAATGATCCTAAATCTCCTCGTTGTGCTTGCAAAAGTTGTAATTCAAAATGTGGTAATATTTATATACTTTATTTGAAATGATTTCCTTTGGTCAAAGAATTGGTCATTCTCGGATTTGTTCAAGACATATATGTCAAGTCTGGTGGCGTCCTACCCTTTTGGTACCCCTATTTACTTTAAAGATTCCCCCTCTATATGCTACCTTTTGGCAGTAAACCAGGTTCCCAGCTTTTCCCTTCACCTTGTTTCCTGCTGTTAATGGGAGACCCTTATGTAGCTGGTTTAAATTCCATTTCGTTTCGCTGGAAACCCTTGCGTAGATGGTTTAAATCCTCATCCTGGCTGGGACACCTTTATATAGGTAGCTTAAATCTCCTTTTGTGGCGAAAACCACTTGTACTTAGGTGCCTTAAATCCCCTCTCTGGAATCGGACCCTAGTTCCCCGTTACCTGTGGTCGCTGTGGTAAGTCCAGAATCTGCCTTCCTGAAAGTTCCTTCGATTCTGTAGCCTCAGAGCCACAATCCTTTTCCGTTACCTTATCCATTTTCCTCAGTTTTCCAAATAAAAAATTAAAAAAAAATGGGGGAGGGGTCTGGGTAGGCTATATAGCCCCAGCTCTAGTTATATTTTAATTTTGGGTCCCGGATCGGGACCTCTCTTATGTTTGGGCAGTCGTTATCCGTTATTTTTAATTTTGGACCTGCATCAGGTCCTCTCTTGTGTTTGGGGAGTAATTTGTTGTTTTACGCTGCACGCGAAAATATATATGCTTATGAGGTGATTTGTTGTGTTACACTACGTATTGAAGTATTTATATATGCCTAAAAGGTTTACAGTGTATCGGATCGATCACTTTTTATGTTTGCCTAGTGGTTTGTTATTTTCATGACTTTATTGCTACATTATTGTACAAGTATTTCCTCCGATGAAAGGGATGGATGTTGATGGTATTGCTAGTGTTTATATCACAGTCTTGATGTAGACTTTGGCATGGACACTGTCGGCTTTGTCGACGTTTGCCTTTTCATGTCAAGGCTTATATCAAAACAAATGGTAATATTTGTGTTAGATAAATGCTTATGATATCTCTAACCTTCTTTTTTTTATATAACTAAATCAAAAATAATTTAATTTAAAACAAAAAAAAGAAAGATGATATGTCGGAATACGTTTCACGGATCCGCCATGGATTCATATTTATTTGGTTATTTTATAAGTTTTTCGAGGTCTACTTTTGGTATAATTGCGCGTAAAAGCGAAAGTGAAAGCATGAATGAATAGTGTGGTTCACTTATGAGATTAATCCGCCTTTATTTTGTAGATCCGGTCATGTTCAAAGTTGTTAATGAGCGTTAAACTTGCTTCCCGCCTTTTTGGAGGGCAGCAACAGTGATTTTATTGGTTAAAGTACTAATGATGATGTCACGTTTGTTCCCTAATAAAAGGCAGAGGCACCCCGCTTAGGAGGTAGTAGCGAGAGACCGCACGTTCAGTTTGGGTTTAGGCACGTTCTTCTTATGTTCTTTTAGTTGGGTTTTAGTTGAAGTCAAGTTTAGTTTAAGGGATTAGGAGCGGGCTGGACGGGTTGGATGGGTTTTTCTTTAGTTAGAGTTAGATCGCGGAAGATCATTCGGTTTTAGTTTTAGTTAGGTTTTCTTATAGGTTAGCCTAGGGTTAGGCCCGCGGAAGATATTTCGGTTTTAGTTTATTTAGTTAGCCTCGCGGAAGATTGGGCGCGCAGGGTCTTTAAGCTTAGGAGAACTTAGCTTAGGGGACGAGCCTACGCGGGTTCTGCCGAAGCCACTAAAGATACAACCGGTGTCTGTCTTCCTTTGGGGTTAACGGGGGGAGTAAAGTAAAATTTTTAATTTTCTGTAAATTGGTCCGTCTATTCAGAGTCAGGGTACATATTTTATTTCACGAGGCAACGTTTCTTTAAAGAAGGCAATTAGGAACTCACACACCACCAGAGTCTTCAATTGGCTTACTCATCATCCTTCAGACTGTGAGGCTTGGCCGGCGACCGTGCTCAAAAGCACGCGGAACGCTGGCCACTTTCCCCGCAACTGGTACCTCGTGCATAACCAGCCCAAGGCCATGCACGAGGAGCTCCAGCACCCATACCCCGACAATGCGAAAGGCTGGGCTGGATGAATCCCAAACCGGAATTAAGATTGCCGGAAAAAATATCAACAACCTCAGATATGCTGATGATACAACCTTGATGGCAGAAAGTGAGGAGGAATTGAAGAACCTTTTAATGAGGGTGAAAGAGGAAAGCGCAAAATATGGTCTGAAGCTCAACATCAAAAAAACTAAGATCATGGCCAGTGGCGTTGCTAGCCTCTGCGCTGCTGGGGGCGGCGGCAGCGCAGAGGAACCCCCCTGGGGGAGGGGCACGACGCGTGCGTCGTGATGTCATCATGACGTCACGACGCACGTGGGTGCAGAAAGGGGGAATTTCCCCCTTTCCGAGGCTTTTTTTCGGCGGGGGGGGGTCGACTAGCGAGGAGGGCGTGACAAGCGTGACACCCTCCTCGCTAGTCGACCCCCCCCCGCCGAAAAAAAGCGGCGGAAAGGGGAAAAAAGAAGCAGAGCCGGCGCTCTGCATTCAAGCCCCGGCTCTGCTTCCTTTCCCCGCCCCCCCGCTGTTTTTTTCGGCGGGGGGGTCGACTAGCGAGGAGGGGTGACAAGCGCGACACCCTCCTCGCTGGTCGACCCCCCCCCCCGCCGAAAAAAAGCGGTGGAAAGGGGAAAAAAGCAGAGCCGGCGCTCTGCATTCAAGCCCCGGCTCTGCTTCCTTTCCCCGCCCCCCCCGCGGGTTTTTTTCGGCGGGGGGGTCGACTAGCGAGGAGGGGTGACAAGCGTGACACCCTCCTCGCTGGTCGACCCCCCCCCCCCCCGTCGAAAAAAAGCGGCGGAAAGGGGAAAAAAGAAGCAGAGCCGGCGCTCTGCATTCAAGCCCTGGCTCTGCTTCCTTTCCCCGCCCCCCCCGCGGATTTTTTCGGCGGGGGGGGTCGACTAGCGAGGAGGGGTGACAAGCGTGACACCCTCCCTCGCTGGTCGACCCCCCCCGCCGAAAAAAAGCAGCGGAAAGCACCCCTTCCAGGTGCTGCTGAGTGAGGGAGGGAGCGGCGGCGCGTGGGCGTGGCAAGAGGGGCCGCCGCTTGTCACCCCCACCCGCCGCTTTTCACCCTGTCACTGGGGGCGTACCGCCCCCACCGCCCCTCCCCAGCGACGCCCCTGATCATGGCCACTGGTCCCATCACCTCCTGGCAAATAGAAGGGGAAGAAATGGAGGCAGTGAGAGATTTCACTTTCTTGGGTTCCATGATCACTGTAGATGGTGACAGCAGTCACGAAATTAGAAGACGCCTGCTTCTTGGGAGAAAAGCAATGACAAACCTAGACAGCATCTTAAAAAGCAAAGACATCACCTTGCCAACAAAGGTCCGTATAGTTAAAGCTATGGTTTTCCCAGTAGTAATGTACGGAAGTGAGAGCTGGACCATCAAGAAGGCTGATCGCCGAAGAATTGATGCTTTTGAATTATGGTGCTGGAGGAGACTCTTGAGAGTCCCATGGACTGCAAGAAGATCAAACCTATCCATTCTCAAGGAAATCGGCCCTGAGTGCTCACTAGAAGGACAGATCCTGAAGTTGAGGCTCCAGTACTTTGGCCACCTCTTGAGAAGAGAAGACTCCCTGGAAAAGACCCTGATGTTGGGAAAGATGGAGGGCACAAGGAGAAGGGGACGACAAAGGATGAGATGGTTGGACAGTATTCTCGAAGCTACTAACATGAGTTTGGCCAAACTGCGGGAGGCAGTGAAGGATAGGCGTGCCTGGCGTGCTCTGGTCCATGGGGTCACGAAGAGTCGGACACGACTGAACGACTGAACAACAACAACAATGACCTGGGAGAGCAGGGTTAGAATCCCCACTCAGCCATGAAGCTCACTGGGCCAGTCACCATCTCTTAGCCTAACCTACCTCGCAGGGTTGTTGTAAGGATGAAATGGGGGGGGGAGGCAGGAGAACTATATACACGGCCATCTGCCATGGATGCTTTAGCTGAGATTCCTGCATTGCAGGGGGTGGGACTAGATGACCCTTGAGGTCCCTTCCAGCTCTACGATTCTATGATTCTGTGCTCTCCCTTCCTCCTTACATCCTTCCCACTTGCGCAACGTTTCAGCCCGTCCTGCACAGAACTCGCCGAAAGGACAGACACGTTTTGCTTGGGGTGGTGGTGGTGGTTACTGTTGGAAAATACAGTTTTCTATCTGTACAGCAGGGAGGGGGAAAACCTGTGGCCCTCAATGCTATGGGACTGTACTGATCATTATTATTTATTAAATATGTATACTGCCCTTTGTCCATGGAGTTTTCTTGGCAGGGATACTGGAGTGGCTTGCCAGTTCCTTCTCCAGGTGGATCACGGAAGTGAGAGCTGGACCATAAAGAAGGCTGATCGCTGAAGAATTGATGATTTTGAATTATGGTGCTGGAGGGGACTCTTGAGAGTCCCATGGACTGCAAGAAGATCAAACCTATCCATTCTTAAAGAAATCAGCCCTGAGTGCTCACTAGAAGGACAGATCCTGATGTTGAGGCTCCAGTACTTTGGCCACCTCATCAGAAGAGAAGATTCCCTAGAAAAGACCCTGATGTTGGGAAAGATGGAGGGCACAAGGAGAAGGGGACGACTGAGGATGAGATGGTTGGACAGTGTTCTCGAAGCTACTAACATGAGTTTGGCCAAACTGCGGAAGGCAGTGAAGGATAGGCATGCCTGGCGTGCTCTGGTCCATGGGGTCACGAAGAGCCGGACACGACTAAATGACTGAACAACAACAACATACTGCCCTTTGTATACTGCAGCTCTCAGGTTGGTTCACAACATAAAATTGCAATATAAAAACCACAAAATACATAGCAGTAATAAGAACAACAACAAACCAGCAATCCCAACCTCCACAAACCGATAACCCCCTCTGCCATCAATGTAGGTCTTTGGGGCAGATGGGGCTCATCAACTTCTCTACTGCAGGTGTCATGGTCAGAAATAAATATACTACTGCATACCCTTACATTACCTCTCGAAATCATTTTTTTCCTGCCCATACTTCCCAGCGAAGACCTGATTCTCTTTGCCAATGAAAATATGTATTCTTATACAGCTTCGCTTCTCCGGGAGTATTTCAGGACTTGCTTTTTGTTTTGTTGGATTTCTCTTATCGGATATAGATTGGTAGTTGTCAGGGGCACATCAGTTATAGTGCCTGAGCATTTGCTGGTTGAGGATTTTCGGATGTCAGGAGAGGTAAAGCGTGAGCAAGGCAGAGAGAGACTGAATCCCATCTTCCTTGAAGATTTCATGAGGGGGGGGAAATAAAACCTCTCCACACCCCCACACCCTTGATCTCCTCTACAGCTGATCCTTTGGGTGTTTTGGTTTTTGCATCTAAAGATGCCCTTTCCAGAAGGTAGAACTTTAAGTCAAAAAAGTAGGCAGTTTGATGCAAAAAAGAAAGAAAATGTGAAGTTGTTTGGGCT
The DNA here is from genome assembly GCF_009819535.1 of Lacerta agilis. Classification (NCBI taxonomy): domain Eukaryota; kingdom Metazoa; phylum Chordata; class Lepidosauria; order Squamata; family Lacertidae; genus Lacerta; species Lacerta agilis. The sequence continues at coordinate 71,458,899 of NC_046318.1, forward strand.
GTTCTTGTTTATTTTATCATTTTTAGTTTTTTAAAAAATTATAGAGTGCTTAACATCCTAAAAATTACTAAGTGATATACAAAAGACAGTTGCTTTTTGGTTCCTGTTTTGCAACGTGTGTGTTTTCTCACCTTGATGAGGTAACCTTTTAAGGAAATCTCTAAACCTGAGTGCTCAAATGGGGAACAGGTGACCCTCCACATGTGGTTGGACTCCATGTCATATCAACCACAGCCAGCATGGCCAAAGGCCTTGTGGTTGTCAGCATCTGTCTGTCTCGAGAGACAATGGAGTGTGCCTCCAGGGGTAAAGGGTGCTTTTCCAAACCCTAATTGGAGATGCTGGGGGCTGAACCTGGGAGCTCCTGCATGCAACTGAGTTAAAGTCCATCATCATCATCATCATCATCATCATCATCATCATCATCATCATCATCATCATTTATTACTTATACCCTGCCCATCTGGCTGGACCACCCCAGCCACTCTGGGAGGCTTCCAACAGAATATTAAAAACACAATAAAACATCAAACATTAAAAACTTCCCTAAACCGGGCTGCCTTCAGGTGTCTTCTAAAAGTCAGACAGTTGTTTATTTCCTTGACATCTGGTAGGAGGGCGTTCCACAGGGCGGGTGCCACTACGAAGAAGGCCCTCTGCCTGGTTCCCTATAACCTCACTTCCTGCAGTGAGGGAACCGCCAGAAGGCCCTTGGAGCTGGACCTCCAATATAGGAACACAGGAAGCTGGCTTCTACTGGGTTACAAAGCAACTGGAGGAGGAGGAGAGGACAGAGGGTGAAGGAAGAGCTGTGAGTGGAGGGGGCCCCTCTTCCCATCCTCTGGACCCGCTGGGAAACTCAACAAACCTATTGCACCTGGAACTGGGTATGCAGAGTGCAACTGAACATGATGCAGCCAGAGGAAGGACCATCTGCCTTTGGCCTGGCCATAAAAAGCAAGTCTGGAGTAAAAGACTAGGGTGAGGTTTCCCAAACTTGGGTCTCCAGCTGCTTTTGGACTACAGTTCCCATCATCCCTGACCGCTGGTCCTGCTAGCTAGGGATGATGGGAGTTGGAGTCCAACAACTGCTAGAGACCCAAGTTTGGGGAAATCTGGACTAGGGTGATGTCTGCCTTTGCCAGGAACTCTTCTCCTTGTGAGACTTTTGTGGGTGAGCTGAGAGTTTGTTTGGACCCAGAGGCTGAGAGGGAGAGTGTGTTGGAAGGAAAATGAATTGCTGTTGATTTATATATATTAGCAACTTCATATGAATGTAGGGTTTTTACATGCAGCTGTGTGTGTTTATAATATTTCATGTTGTCTGTTGCTGCTTACGGGTTTTTGGTGTGCACTGCTTAGATATATTTTTAATATATTACGTGGTATAGAAATTAAATTATCAAAAATCAATGCTTAGCCAGGGAGCTATGGCTCTTCCCTGAATCACCAACTAAAAACTGGGAAGCATGCTCGTCCTATATGGTTATATGTTCTTGTTAAAACTCTGAGAAATCACACCTTTCGTCAAGCAGCTTTTAGCCCTCCTGATGTCAGGAAAGCTTGGAAAGAGTTGTGACAAAATATTCCAGTGTGTTGCGCTCCGTGCTGAATATATTGCCCTTGATGAGATCTTTTCTTTTCCAAACGAGCAGCTGCGTTTGCAGAGCCTGCCTTTCAGCCAGCAAGGCAAAGGATTCATTTAACTGCATGGTGGGGTTTCTGCTTTTGCTAGATCATAGCGAATTCCCCCATCTGCAATACTTCCTCTCTTGTTACATTTCAACGAGCTGTTTATAAGCTACAACTTTCCCGCAACAAAGAGGGGATAATTGATGATTAACCGAGAAAACAGTCTGCCTTCTCCAACTGGAATCTGTTTCCTTTTTTCCTTTTTTATGGACAATAAAAATGTACAATTTTTAAATCATCCAGAGAATTGTATGAATGCATGTTTTAAATGTTGTTGTTTAGTCGTTCAGTTGTGTCCGACTCTTCGTGACCCCATGGACCAGAGCACGCCAGGCACGCCTATCCTTCACTGCCTCTCGCAGTTTGGCCAAACTCATGCCAGTCGCTTCGAGAACACTGTCCAACCATCTCATCCTCTGTCGTCCCCTTCTCCTTGTGCCCTCCATCTTTCCCAACATCAGGGTCTTTTCCATGCAGTCTTCTCTTCTCATGAGGTGGCCAAAGTACTGGAGCCTCAACTTCAAGATCTGTCCTTCCAGTGAGCACTCAGGGCTGATTTCTTTAAGAATGGATAGGTTTGAACTTCTTGCAGTCCATGGGACTCTCAAGAGTCTCCTCCAGCACCATAATTCAAAAGCATCAATTCTTTGGCGATCAGCTTTCTTAGGGGGTGGGGGTGAGGCAAGGGGGGGGTAGCCTGAGTAGCAGGGAGGGCAAGTTTAACTTTTTCACTCCCTGCCAGAAACTTTTAGACCCAGAGCAGTGTTTTCTAGCCAAATAAATTACAAGTTAAGAATAAATTTGGGGGGTTGGGGGGTTGGGGTAGGGGTACAGGCGGGGACTTGAAATGACCAAAAATCTGAGCACGCAAGCTTAACTACAATGGCAAATGTAATAAAACGTGTCTCTTGGTTGGAACACAAAACATTGTTTTTATAGTTGTGCTGTTAAAAAAAGCATCTGCTGTATAAATTATAGCTCTCCTGAATAATTCCAATCCATTCTCACAGGCAGGATCCCATTACAGTCACACAAAAATTGAAAACGGCATAGTAATTTGTGCGCAAGCTCCCCCTTGAGGAACGGAAAGTTACCGCATGTCTTCAAAAGCATCCTTCTGGGAAGCCCACTGCCACCGAGGCGCAGGGGAAACAAACCTTTATTCCATGGGTAGGCAAAATAAGGCCCAGGGGCCGGATCCGGCCCAATCGCCTTCTAAATCTGGCCCGCAGACAGCCCAGGAATCAGTGTGTAGAATGAGTAGAATGTGTCCTTTTATTTAAAATGCTTCTCTGAGTTATTTGTGAGGCATAGGAATTCATACAATCATAGAGTTGGAAGAGACCACAAGGGCCTTGAGCATCCTGATCAAGTTTGCAGATGACACCAAATTGGGAGGGGTGGCTAATACCCCAGAGGACAGGATCACACTTCAAAATGACCTTAACAGATTAGAGAACTGGGCCAAAGCAAACAAGATGAATTTTAACAGGGATAAATGTAAAGTACTACACCTGGACAAAAAAAAAAAATGAAAGGCACAAATACAGTATGGGTGACACCTGGCTTGAGAGCAGTACATGTGAAAAGGATCTAGGAGTCTTGGTAGACCATAAACTTGACATGAGTCAACAGTGTGATGCAGCAGCTAAAAAAGCCAATGCAATTCTGGGCTGCATCAATAGGAGTATAGCATCTAGATCAAGGGAAGTAATAGTACCACTGTATTCCGCTCTGGTCAGACCCCACCTGGAATACTGTGTCCAGTTCTGGGCACCATAGTTCAAAAAGGATACTGACAAGCTGGAACATGTCCAGAGGAGGGCAACCAAAATGGTTAAAGGCCTGGAAACATTGCCTTATGAGGAACGGCTTAGGGAGCTGGGTATGTTTACCCTGGAGAAGAGAAGGTTAAGGCGTGATATGATAGCCATGTTCAAATATATAAAAGGAGGAGGGATAAAGGTTGTTTTCTGCTGCTCTAGAGAAGCGGACACGGGGCAATGGATTCAAACTACAAGAAAGAAGATTCCACCTAAACATTAGGAAGAACTTCCTGACAGTGAGAGCTGTTCGGCAGTGGAATTTGCTACCAAGGAGTGTGGTGGAGTCTCCTTCTTTGGAGGTCTTTAAGCGGAGGCTTGACAGCCATCTGACAGGAATGCTTTGATGGTGTTTCCTGCTTGGCAGGGGGTTGGACTGGATGGACCTTGGGGTCTCTTCCAACTCTATGATTCTATGATTCTAGAATTCGTTCATTATTATTTTTTCAAAATATAGTCTGGACCCCCACAAGGTCTAAGGGACAGTGGACCGCCCCCCTGCTGAAAATGTTTGTTGACCCCTGCTTTACTCCTTCTCTCCTACTTAGTCCATATATAAAATTGGTGCACCAACTTCACTGAGAAAGCAGCCATTGAGAAGTTGTGAGGCTTGGGTTCCAAGATGTGTATTCGCAACCATTTTAAGACGAATCTTCTTCGTACGCACTTGATGCAAGGGAACGTGTTGTACAGCATAGCTGTCAACTTTTTCCCTTTTTAAAAGGGAAATTCCCTTATTCTGAATAGGATTCCTCGCAGGAAAAGGGAAAAGTTGACAGCTATGTTGTACAGTGATACTCGAGGAAATTGATCTTGACAGATCTCCATAGAAAATGGCCCAAACTACACCTCTTAAGATTAATGTGTGAATCAGTTCTTTTCAAGCCACCAAAATTTGCCCTTCCCGGAATGTTGCTATAGAGTTCCCCGCAGCATAGACATTTCAAACATTCATTTAAATAAGCATTTCGAGAGGGTTTCTCTTAATGAGAAGATTACCATCGAATTTGTAAAGGTAAAGGGACCCCTGACCATTAGGTCCAGTCGCAGACGACTCTGGGGTTGCTGCGCTCAACTTGCTTTATTGGCCGAGGGAGCCGGCGTACAGCTTCCGGGTCATGTGGCCAGCATGACTAAGCCGCTTCTGGCGAACCAGAGCAGCGCAGGGAAATGCCGTTTACCTTCCCATCGGAGCGGTACCTATTTATCTACTTGCACTTTGACTTGCTTTCGAACTGCTAGGTTGGCAGGAGCAGGGACCGAGCTCCCGTCGCGGGGATTCAAACCGCCGATCTTCTGATCGGCAAGCCCTAGGCTCTGTGGTTTAACCCAATGCCACTCGCCCCCAAGGAATTCGTAGAAGACCCTAATGAAGGAGTGGAGAAACATGTAGCCCTCTAGGTGTTGCTAAACTCTTAACCTCGCTAACCTCCATCAGCGCCAACTGGCAGGGTAGTTGGTCAGGGAAGATGTCAGCTTTGTAGTTCAGGGGAGTGACAAGTATCCCACTCCTCATTTAGGGTATTCTACGAATTGGGACACAGACACCAAAAAGAATGATCATCTTCCACATGAGCCCGTCCTATTGGTAAGATAGACACCCCTAAGACACGAGACCATAAAGAGAACCCTGTTGGATCAGCCCAATCGCCCATCTAGTCCAGCATCCTTTTCTGACAGTGGCTGACCTGATGCCCGTGGGAAACTAGCAAGAAGGGTCCAAACACAAGAGCACTCTACCCTCCTGCGGTTTCCAGCAATTGGTATTCAGAAGCTTTGCTGCCCCCAGCCTGATCTCTTTGCAGCCTGATCTCTGATGGTGGAGGTACCTGGAGATTGTGGAAAGGGCTTTTGAGCACTGCTGTGTCCCCCAGAAAGCAGTGCCAGGTGACAAATTTAATTACTTTTAGGCACCAGACAAAGGCCTGCTTATTTATTGAGGCGTTTTTAAATGGCTAAGTGACATTTGCTGCTATCTTGCTACTGTTAGCGATTTGTATTTTTTAAAAACCTGTTGCGCTGGTTTTCAATTCACTCGTTAAAAATGCTTTTTAAAATATCCCGCAAGGGTTTTGGCTTTTGCAAATGGAGACTGTTGCGTGGCTTTAAAATTATCAATCTAAAAAATTGTAAGCTGGTTTTGCTACCTCCCTCTACAGCAGATGAACCGTAAGAACTCATGACATGGAATCTACAGATTGGGGGGGGGGAATAAGCCCTGTCTGACATATTATTCAAAAGGACATGTTAATCCTACAGATTTTCCAGTTAGGTTTTGCTCCTGATTTGTAACAATAGAGTGGGCACATAGCCAATTTAACACCAGCTTCCCCATGAATTTATAAAATTATTCGCTTTGGAGATTTTAGGTTTTTTTTAAAAAAAAATAATAATAACCCCACAAATTTTGGGCAAGACGTGCCTAAAATAACAGGGCTCCTGCTCTCAGGTAGATGGTGAAAGAGTTAGAATTACCTGCCCAAAGAGCAGCCCACATGCATCTGCTTGAGTTGTTAAGAACACAGAACACTGCCTTATTCTAGGTCAGGCAATTTGTTCACCTGATCCAGTGTTGTCTACTCTGACTGGCAGTGTCTCAGGCAAAAGTAATTCATTCTTTGGCTACTTGGCCCTGTTAACTGGAAATGAGGGGATTGAGCCTGGGGCCTTTTTGCATTCAAGCAGGGCTCTGCCACTAAACCACACTCCCTCCTACTGTTCTGGGTGTGTGTCCTGTTTGGAAGTAGGCAGTGCAGGGAATCATCCAGAGATGCAGCAGGCAACATACCCAAAGGCACTACAATTCTGCATGATTAAATGATCCAGTCCTATCCAAGGAGCAGAAGCCGTTAAGATTTCCCAGTGAAAGCTGGAGAACCATGCAAAATTGCACTGGGTAACCTCACTTGCAGGTGGAGCACAGCAGGAGTGTATCCTTATTTTATATCTCACGGTACATCAACTGCTTTGCTGCAATACACTGTTTAGGAATGTAATAATAATAATAATAATAATAATAATAATAATAATAATAATAATAATAATTTATTTGTACCCCGCACATCCCCAGCCACTCTGGGCGGCTTCCAACAAATATTAAAATACATTAAAATATCACAGATTAAAAACTTCCCTAAACAGGGCTGCCTTCAGGTATTTTCTGAATGTCAGGTAGTTGTTTATCTCCTTGACCTCTGATGGGAGGGCATTCCACTTGTCTAGCAATCGCCTCTTCCGTGCCAGCCACTGCTGAGAAGTGAGCCTGGTGGAGGATGAATGCTACCCTGCCCCAGAGATCTTCAAGGGGCAGAAGCTACATACAGTTGTAGGTTGGGGGGGTCATTAAACCTAATCCCTTGCAAATGCAGGAATCTGGGCTGAACAATGGGGGTGGAGGCTTTCACTTGACAAGAATATTAAATTCTTTTTACTTCCTGCAACGTCGTCGCACACTACTTATGCGCAGCTTGAAATAACGCAAGAGGGGGGGGAAATTAAAATTAGCGAGGAGAGGTTAAGCAGAAGTTTCATTTCAGTGTCGTTTTTATATCGGTTTCCCCCTTGAGTACCTGCAAGGTCTTATAGCAACACCAGGGCCACAGGCAGATCTAACAAAGCCAAGTATGGCTTAAACTCAGAGCAGCTAACTTACAGTGATCTGGATTCCCAAGCGATTATTTTTCTGCCACTGACCCCCACCCCAAACACACCAGTTTGTGCCACGGTGGCAAACAGCAAAGAAAACTTGCTGTATTTCTGGGGTAGTCAAGGACCAGTACCCAGCTGGGGACGTGTATGGAGTCCTCCCTGGTTATTAGATCGATGGATGAGCAGAGACGGGGAGATAAACTGCACTGATCGGCTGGCATGGGGGGCTGTGTGCGCAGCATTCAACACACTTCTGGCACGCCCTCAGGCCTGGTGCCGGAGAGGATGGGTGGCTGGGAGGGAAGCAAGCCAGAACATTCTCCTCTGGCTCTGATTTTAATCTGAGCTGAATTTAGATTCTCCATGTCTGCCTCTTCTTTGAAGAGAGAGCAATGAGCTCTCAAAGCTCATATCCTGACCTCCAGACACGTCAGGCTTGGTCGGCAGCATCTATATAGAAAGGCTGTGTTCTTCCATTGGGCTCCTCTTATGAAACCATGCTTCTTGTATTCTAAAGTCTCACTGGAACAGAATCGGTTTGTTTCGTTTATGCCCTTTCAGCCTTAAGCCAGGCCCCTAAGGTGGGCTATGTGTCAAAAAAGATATAGATTAAAAACCACAACCCTTTATCACGGCAAGGCTCGCTCACTGTATATTTTCTGCGGATTGCTCCTTAGGATAACATAGCTGGGAACGCTGCCGATTCCCTCCCGGCCTCCCCACCTCTCAGCACCGGGTGAAAAAACAAAATGCAAGTTTTATCGGACGTTGCCCCCTCGCAAAAACAAGAGAAATCGAAACAAGCAATACACACTCAAGTGAAATAGGTCTTTATATTTCATACTTTACCAGTTATGTCATGCTGTTTGAATGACTCACTGTAGATTTGATACTGATTAGGGCAGTGTTTCTTCAGCCACTTGCACACATCCTGCTGGGTCCACAGCGCCACCGGCTTGGTCAGTTTCACAATATTAGACTGGAAAGGCAGAACAAGGGAAAAGGCTATTTAGAGCACACGTCTTGCCCCACCTGGGACACTTATTCTGTGTCTCGCCTTGTACCAAGTCAACCTGGTGCCTTCAAGATGTTTTGGACTAAGACTTCCAGCAGTCCAGAACATCTGGAGGGCACCAGGTTGGCTAAGGCTGCTCCAGACTCTGTGCAGACGCAGGCATTCCTCTTTGCTCAGAGCAGTCAACAAAAGAAGGGATCTCGCCTTGGCACTTTCCCATATGGCTGGCAATTAATAAATCAGCGCTTACAAGTACAGGGATCAGAGACATCTCAAGAGTTTAACGGCAGGTGGGAAAATATCACCAGAGGTAATTTAGGTAACAATCAGGATAATCACTGAACATGCCATCCCATCTCAGTTAATGCTCTTTAAGATGAAAAGCAATTGTGATGTTTGTCTTCACCCCACCTGTTGGTCCTCCAATGGATCGTGAAAATGCAGCCTATATTATTATAGAATCGTATATACATAGCATCATAGAACTGTAGAGTTGGAAGGGACCCCAACAGTCATCTAGTCCAACCCCCTGCAATGCAGGAATCTCAACCATGACAGTTTGAAAATATCCAAGAAAGGGGAGTCTACCACCTCCTGAGGGAGACTGTTGTCACTCTGATATCTTGTCACTCTGATACCAAGAGGTTGCTGAGAAAGGTCTGAGAAAGATGTCTTGATATTAGGGCAGCCATTAGTGCTTTGACTTTCCAAATGAGGCAAGAAATAACAACCGATCTGCATTGTTGTTAGGGCTGTCATATGATTAAATAAATCCTAGCTGATCAACAGATTCAGCTGATTTAGAACATAAATAGAACCACAGAATTGTTGGAAGGGACCCCGAAAGTCATCTGGTCCAACTCCTTGTAATGCAGAAATCTCAACTAAAACAAGCCATGACAGGTGGCCATCTAACCTCTGCCTAACAACTTCCAAGGAGGGAGAGTCCCCAGGCAAACCATACTAGTGTCGAACAGCTCTTACTGTCAGAAAGTTCTTCCTGATGTTTAGTCGGAATCTCCTTTCTTGTAACTTGAAGCCATCGGTTCGAGTCTGTCCTGCCCACTGGAGCAGGAGGAAACAAGCTTGCTCATCTTCCATATGCCCTTGAGAAATTTGAAGATGCCTATCAAATTTCAGTCTCCTCAGTCTCCTCTTCTCCAGGCTAAACAACCATTACTCATAAGGCTAGCTTTCCAAGCCCCTTATCTTGATCACCCTCCTCTGCACACATTCCAGTTTATCAACACCCTTCTTAATAATTCACATACGCAACAACAGTTTTGAAGGAGGGGGGGAAGCACTCTTTCCTTATAAATCTGGGACATAGAACCTGTGAACCAGGACAGCAGAATTCAGAACCAGGACAGTATTCACCAACCTGACACCATCCAGATGTTATTGGACTAGAATTCCCTTCATCACAGACTAGTGGCCATGGTGGTTGGGGCTGATGGGAGTTTTGGTGTAACTTCTGGAGGGTACCAGGTTGGTGAAGGATGAACTCCTAAACGGCTTGTTTCCCCCTCAACTGTTTTCTTTTGTTCCTCAGAGTACATTACAAAAAGAAGAAAAATGAAATTCGTATACACGTAAGATATACAGGGAAGAGCATAATTTCAAAAAAACCAACATAATTTTCTCAATTTATGGAAAGTACTTTAGCTGCAACTGATTTCCACTCATTCCCTTTCTCGTTTTGCAGGAAAATTGTCTGGGAGATACGAATTTGTGTTTACACTTCGTAACTTCAACTGAAGTGTTGTCAAATCATCATCTTACAATCAGTCTCTTTTGTATGTCTTACTTTGTTTTTCAATATATATTCCATCCTTCAGTATTTCATCTCCTAGTGCGGCTAACCAAACAGCATTAAACAAAAATGACAAAGCCGATCAAATTAAAACATGTTGAAAACAGCAGCACAAAAGCAATTCACAAGATATTTTGGAAGGCCTGGGAAAGAAGATATTTGCCTGGCATTGAAGAGACGTGAGGTTATGCATCTGGCAAGCTTCCTTGGGGGAAGGTTTCCAAGAAACGAGGCGAAAAAATCAAGAAGACTGTCTCTCTGGATGCCATCTGCCTAACCTCGGAAGACAAGGACTCCCAGAAAGGCCTCAAAAGATTATCTCGGTTTCGTTTCTGTGGGAGAAGGCAGCTCTTCACATCCCCAGATCTTCTTCTACTACTTCTAACACTACAACTAAAGGACTACAGGAAACTCCTGTTTACGCGATTCTTTTTGCGCACAACCGCACATGTGTGCGGTGCCGGGCACCCAGAAGTGGTACCCAGGAATGGAAGCAGTGGTGGAGCAAGGCTCCGCGGTACCCGGGGCGGGAAAGGAAAGGCCCCGGGGGCGGGGCGTTCTGACATCACGATGTGACGTCACGACGCCCCACCCCGGGGCGTTTCCGGGAGTGCCGCCGCCGCTTCTGCAGCCCCCTTTTAAGCCGAAGAGCCCCGTTTAAGCTCTGCGGCTCAAAAGGAAGCTGTGGAAGCGGCAGTTCGACGACAGAGTGCGCCGGCACGAAATGTCGCGCAGGCGCACTCCGTCTTCGGGCCATGCGCTGCTGCTCTCAGGGTGACGGAGAGAGCATCAGCGTGTGGGAATGGTGGGAGGGGCTGCCCCCACGCGCCGCCGTTCGCTCCATTGCCCCGAGAGCAGCAGCACCGCACACACCGTGGGCTGCTGCTCCCGGGGGGACGGAGCGAGTGGGAGCACGTGGGGGTGACAAGCGGCAGCCTCTCCCGCCACTCTCCACGCACCACCAGTCACCCCGGGAGCAGGAGTGCTGCACGGCCGGGGTGCTCCCTCGGCCGTGCGCTGTTGCTCCCGGGGCGACGGAGCGAGTGGCGGCGCGTGGGGGTGACAAGCGCCGGCCCCTCCTGCCACTCCCCACGCTGCCGGTCACCTCGGGAGCAGCAGCGCTGCACGGACGGGGTGCTCGCTCGGCCATGCGCTGTTGCTCCTGGGATGACGGAGGGAGCGGCAGCACTTGGGAATGGTGGGAGGGGCCGCCGCTTGTCACCCACACCCGCCACTTGTCACCCCCACCCGCCGCTTCTCATCCCTGTCACTAGGGGCATACCGCCCCCACCGCCCCGCCCTAGTGACGCCCCTGAATGGAAGCACCTGGTCAACTGAGCCCCACCATCCTTGCGGGAGCTGGAGAGGTGTCAGAGCAGGCCCAGCTGACGTTCATGGGGAAGCAGCAAAGCTCTGCAAGTTAACCCGCCTCTGCTGTCCCTCTGGCTCCCATGAGCTAGAAGGACAGCATAGCTCTGTTGACCAGCCCAGCTGACACACGCGAGGAAGCATAGTGGAGTTTCTTTCCTGCGCACATCAGTTGTGTAGGTTCTGCTGCCCTTCTGGCTCATGTGAGCCAGAGGACGGCGGGGCTTGGTTGAGGAGGACTCTCCAGGGTGCTCCCTATTTTACACAATTTCGCATATGCACACAGAAACCTGGAATGGAACCCCCACATAAATGGGAGTAGTCATCTGCACTAACGCAGATTCTACTTCCTATGTCAGACGCAGTATGCTTCTGAAAAACAGTCTCTGAAAAAATGCAGGAAGGAGAATGCTGTTCCACAAAGATCCTGCTCTCTGGCTTCCCATAGGCCAGCGATGTCCAACAGGTCGATCGTGATCTACTGGTCGATCCCCGAGTGATCGCGGTTGATTACTGTCTCCCTTCCGATCGCTGTCTCCGATCGCTATCTCGATTGTAGGAAAAAGCATTGTATTTAAAGTCTCCACCCCCTCTGTCCTTGCTCTGCCCGTCTGCTACGTGAAATGGGCAACTTTGCTATATCACTGTTTTAGCTTGTTATAGGCTGCGCTGGTTTTGCGTGTTTTATGGACTCCCCCCCCCTAAAAAAAAGCTCAACAACTTTGGCTTCCTCCCCCACACCAATGACAATGGGTAGATCACTGCCAGTTGTTTTATAATGGGAGTAGATCGCGGTCTCTAGGGAGCTGGATGTGCCTGCCATGGGCATTTGGGCTGGACACTGTGAGAGAAAGATATTGGACTAGATGGGCTTCTGGTCTGATCCAGAAGTGCCATCCTTATGTTCTTAGGTCACCAGGTCATATATGGCTTGGCGGGTAATCCTTATCACTTTGGAAAATTAAGCAAGAGCCAGTGCAGTTGTTTTAAACCTTTTTTTAAAAAATGATTTAATGAAAAGTGGTTTAAATCAGTAGAGTAGCCAAACAAACAATAAGGGAGCCCTGGCAAAGTACTAACAACATATTCATCAGCACGCTTGCTTGGCAGGGCTAGATTATTGTATTCTGTAGATTAAATGCCAATGAGTGCTCCTGCTGCAAGAATGTAATTATCACTGTTGAGGGCAGCAATGGGCTCCTCCCATTTGCTGGACCTCCAGAAACCTACAGCAAGGCGATGCATCCAGCAGCTAAAGGAACAATCTTCTCATTTTTAAACTGAGCACAGGCACACGGGCAGGGCACAAACTAGGGGCTCAGCACGCTGTTTCAGAAACCGTCTCTTCGCAGAATGGAACCGCATCTTCCTGTGGATCGGCGACAAATAATATATGCTTACTGTCACGTCAAACAGTAGGAAGTGGGCAGTAACAATACATCCCTGAGGTTTGTGAAAAGCAGAGGAATTCAATCAGACAGAAAGCCAAATTTTGGAATTCTATAATCAGTGTCAATCTGATTATTATTTTTTATTTTTTTGTGGCGTGTACAATAGCAGCAAGGCATGAAGATGTCTGCTGGATCAGACCAACAGCTCTAGTCCTCTATCCTGCTTCCCACAGTAGTCAAGATAAGAGCATAAGGGAATACCTGCTGGACCATGGGCTATAGGAAACTCAGAAACAGGATAGGATCGCAACAGCAATTTTCCAATGGGAACTAATTTATAAGAAGAAGAAAAGAAGAGTTTGGATTTGATATCCCGCTTTATCTCTACCCAAAGGAGTCTCAAAGCGGCTAACATTCTCCTTTCCCTTCCTCCCCCACAACAAACACTCTGTGAGGTAAATGGGGCTGAGAGACTTCAAAGAAGTGTGACTAGCCCAAGGTCACCCAGCAGCTGCATGTGGAGGAGCGGAGACGTGAACCCGGTTCCCCAGATTACGAGTCTACCGCTCTTAACCACCACACCACACTGGCTCTCAATAACCATTGTAACCAGCAGCCACTGTGAGAGCTTTATTCTCCATGACTTTGTCTAATCCACTTTCACTAAGTCTTGTGGAAGCAATCTTATTTAACCAATCTTGTGTTTGTGTGAAAAAATACGCCATTTTCTTTGTCCTGCTTATCCCACGACTCAGGTGAATCTGGGTTCCAGTCTTACACTTTGGGACTGCAGCTCCCCGTCATCCTTGACTATTTGCCATGCTTCTTCAAGGGCCATCCCCACTTTTCACAGAGCATTTAAATGGTAGCAGAAAGCACATGCACCTGTACCTGCACAGGACTCAACTTGGGTCCCCTTGCTTGCTGAAATTAGGCTCGAATTAAAAGCTCAATTGCAGCCAACATTATTTATGCATTTGTTTCTTAAAAAAACCACACTTGTTAAGTGTTTAATTTTTTCTAATAATCTCTAAGAGGTATGCACTAAAAGGTAAAAGGTAAAGGCCCCCTGGACGGTTAAGTCCAGGCAAAGGTGACTATGGGTTGTGGCACTCGATCTCTCTTTTCAGGCTGAGGGAGCCGGCATTTGTCCACAGACAGCTTTCCGGGTCATGTGGTCAGCAGGACTAAACCGCTTCTGGCTCAACGGAAGACCGTAACGGAAACGCAATTTACCTTCCCGCCATAGCAGTACCTATTTATCTACTTGCACTGGTATGCTTTCGAACTGCTAGGTTGGCAGGAGCTGGGACAGAGCAACGGGAGCTCACCCCGTCGCAGGGATTCAAACCTCCAACCTTCTGATGGGAAAGCCCAAGAGGCTCAGTGGTTTAGACCACAGTGCCACCCGCACCCCTGCATACACTATGTACAGTATTAAAACAATATCCATCAAAACAACAGGCTGTGGCATGTGCTTGGTTGTGGTTAGAGATAGGAAGGGCTAGAAAAAAACCCAGAAAAATTGGGGGGGAAACAGGTCCCCCCGTTTGTTTTTCAAACAAAATAACCAGCTTTGGGGGGAAAACCTGTCCCTTCCCCCCCACCATTTCCCCTGTTTTTTCCCCAGGCCTTCCCATCTCTAGTTGTGGTGCACGTCTGAGGTGTCCATGACAGTTTTCCCATTTTGCAAATGGGCCCAAGGCCTCCCAAACTCCTGGAGTTGGCACTGCTGTTAGTTCGTGTGGACTGGCAGCACAAAGGAGTGTTCTGATCTCACAGAGCTTGTGGTTGACCGGTGCTCCGATATAACCACCACCCTAAGAGGAAAATCACCCTTGCCGTAAGTCTAGGAGTCGAGTGGCATACGCAAAATGACCTCCCCACCCTGCTATATTAAGACATCAAATGCAAGAGAATCAAGCGCAGGGGCTATTAATGTTTGAAAACACAACCCATTAGCAACCTTTTACAAGAAGAGAGGGCTAAGACGCCGTATCTTAAGCATAAATATGTTTCTAGTGCTAAATTACTGCCAAAGTGTCAAGACTATATCTAAGCAGCCACTTATGGGACTGAAGGACTCTTTAAACCCCTGTCTAGGGAAAGGTTTATGCTGCTCAGCGTTCCTCGTCCTCAAGGACGTGTGCCTTCTTCTTCTTCTTTCTCTCTTTTTCTAAAAGAAACATCGATTCACTCCCTCTTAGGGGAATCTTGACTGCTTAAGTTAAAAATAGCTGCCATTTTAAAAGCACCTGCATGTCTGTTTTTTAAGTAGACAGGAAACAGAGAAAATGGCCTGTTTAAGATCCCAGGCCTAAAGTGCATTTTATGTTAGATGAACGCAAGGGATTGGCTTAACCCCCATTCCCCCCCATCCCCCAACTTAAAAGGGGGAGGGGACCAACTCTTGTACAGCCAAACAGGCCATGCAGTAAATAGAGAGCCAAGGTATCAACAGATCCAAGAGGAAACCCAACAGGTAGCTGGCTCTGGAGACCCCTTGGTTGTCGCTGTTTCAACTCTGCACTAGGAAAGGTGTCAGTCAAGGCGATACTTGTCTACTGATACTGCTCAGTAGAGCAAAAATCTCTAAGCGGTTTAAATGAAATCACTATGAATGCGAACAACACTAAATAAAATGTTGCAAAAGCCAAACGAAGTGCAACTGCTGCTCACAAATAAAACTGATCATTGAGCAAAGCAAATATTAATGATGGTGGTGGTGATGATGTCCGAGCCCAGGAAAGCTTGGGTAAGCATATAGGTTCTTAAGAGGTGTTCAAAAGTAAATTTTGTCTCGTAATAATAATTATTATTATTATTATTATTTATTTATACCCTACCCTTCTGGCTGGGCTTCCCCAGCCACTCTGGGCAGCTCCCAAAAGAAATAATAATAATAATAATAATAATAATAATAATAATAATAATAATAATAATGTGATAAAATATCAAACATTAAAAACTTCCCAAAACAGGGGTGCCTTCAGATGTCTCCCAAAAGTCAGATGTCTCCCATACCAAGAATAAACTTAGTTGGTCTCTAAGGCGCTACTGGAAGGATTTTTTTATTTTTTATTTTGTTCTGACTATGGCAGACCAACATGTCTACCTACCTGTGTCCTAAAAGTCAGATAGTTATTTCCTTGACATCTGATGGGAGGGCTCCACTACCAAGAAGGCCCTCTGCCTGGTTCCCTGTAACCTCACTTCTCGCAGCGAGGGAACCGCCAGAAGGCCCTCAGCGCTGGACCTCAGTGTCTGGGCTGAACGATAGGAGTGGAGACGCTCCTTCAGGTATACTGGACCGAGGCACCAACACTTTGAATTGTGCTCGGAAACGTACTGGGAGCCAATGTAGGTCTTTCAGGACCGGTGTTATGTGGTCTCAGCGGCCGCTCCCAGTCACCAGTCTAGCTGCCGCATTCTGGATTAATTGTAGTTTCCGGGTCACCTTCAGAGTTAGCCCCACGTAGAGCGCATTGCAGTAGTCCAAGCGGGAGATAACCAGAGCATGCATGCACAACTCTGGTGAGACACCCAAATCATCCAAAGGAGAGCACTGCAGAGGGTGGGTGCTATCTCCAAAATGGCCCACTTCCATGTTGTCACCAAATGGCAATCCAACAATTTCAACTCTGAAAATGCTACACTTGCCTAATATTTGCAGTTGGAAGCCTTTCCTTGTTACAAACGAAACTTCGGAAAGGGAAAAAACCTCCATGGAAAAAAGAAGCACTGGAAAATTTTCTGGGTGTGGACACCACACGCCCCCACTTTGCTAGCCATCTCAGCTGCCTTGACCTGCTATCATTCAGCTCCCTTTGTTCCTAAGCAGGGATCTAATGAACAACAGGCAACAGGAAGCTTGAGCATAAAGAGGTGGGGTTGGGAGGGTTCCAGTTGGACTTGGAATGGTTTGCTTGCGTTGAAGTCCAGGCCAGGGCACCCAGAACTTGATGGGCGGAGGGGTGGGTGGCAAGAAATATCCAAAAGGGAAAGAAAACTGGTTTTATCCCCAGTTTATTTCAATATATAACCATTGTCTTTGTAAGATACAACTAATCAAAATGCACAGTAAGAAAATGCATCAGTACAATAGCACGTGCCACTGATTTCTGATAATACCTGTTGAATGGAGGATGTAGAAACTAGCCTGCTGTACAAAGGTAAAATTTGCATTATTTGCTCCGCCCACTTTGGCCTCTGGCACTGCCCTCCAATGTCACATGGCTCTCAGAAAACTTCCCAGAAGCAAATGTGGCCCTCAGGCTAAAACAGGTCCCCCACTTCCTTTAATAGGTATTATATTGAAGGCTCTTAAAACTATATAGACAATACTTGAAAGTGTATGGCAAACTACTTATAAATATAAAAGAAAGGATAAGGGAAGGGGAGTTTACTTGCAAAAGAATTGCATAAAGGAAGTATTTCTGATTCTGAAAAGCTCCCTCCCACAAAGGATAAATCCCGTCCCATCTATGAGACTCTCTCCGCACCCTGCTTTTTGCAGGGGCAGGGTTTCAGGATAGAAGTCACAAAATACCACGTCTATTTGGGGGCTAGCCTACAAATCTACACACCACACTGAAAGCAGATTTACTATTTATGAAAAGCTGCTGTAAGCACCAGTCCTTTTTGCTTCAGAATAATAATAATTATTATTTTTAAAGACGGAATTGAAACAACTTCCTAAATCAATTTCTTTTGGTGTTAAGTGTTTTTTTCCAGAACTGCAACAGCCAGGACTTCCTGTGGACTCTGCTAACAATAAAACTGACCACTCCGAAGGCAAAACAAGAAAAGGGGTGGGTGGGGGGCAGTTAAATCAGCAGATTTAATATGTGACATTTAATTTCATGCTCTGTTTGTTCCATTGTGCAAAGCAAAGAGTAGTTCTATCATGGGCTCGAGAATAATAATAATAATAATAATCAAAATGATAGGCCGTGTGTTACTCGATTGCATACTTCAGGGATGGCGACATTAGCACTCAAGTCCCGCAGAAGCGCTTAATAACCAGGGGAAGTTTAAACAGTGACTCTACAAGGTATCTCGTCTGCTTTACAAGCGCTGCCTACAAAGCTTGCATTTCCAAGGTCAATGTATTCACCGGCACTTCCACATCTTTATTTACTGTCATTTCCCCTCTTTACCCAAGATGTCTGTACTTCAGAATGGCAAAGATTTCTTGAAGCAGAATGCGGGGACGGCAAACACTGGTGTGTTTTACATTCTGCAAGTCTGTTTTCTCAAAGAGGTTTGTCAACAGACAAATCCGAGAAACCAACAAGGCAAATCTGGAGCCTGGGCATGTGCACAGATTGCAAATCGACAAGAGTGTCAGGCAGCCCATTCCAAAAAGGGAGTTCAGGCAGCCTTAAGAGAGAGAAAGTAAAGCACAGCCTTGCTTTTTCCAGCTTGCAGGTAAGGGGCTAGAAACCCCTCGTGATAAACAAACAAGCAAGCAAAAGGCATCCCTTCGCACTTGCATCTTGCCCTTCATCGAACGCCTTGTGACTTGCAGTTTAGTTTTACAGATCATAGTTTAGCAATTATTTATTGTAATTGTTAAGAGTGAATTTCTGTTTCATTATCACTTGCTGACGTTTTGAAAGTTAATTTTAATGTGCACTATTATATTCTGCTAGATTGCTGGACGTTATTTGATAAAAGCGGTTCCATTTTAAAGTTATGTTTTATTATGGTTTTCCGTATCGGACCAGATTATTACAAGGTGTGTGTGTTCTTTGTTGCGTATTTTGTTGCTGCAAACTGCCTTGTGCATCATACTAAAACAGAAAGGCGGTATATACAAATGAAAAGCGAAACGAATGAGATTCCTAATGTTGACCTCACAACAATTTCGCAAGGTAGGTTAGGTTGAGATGTACTGACTGGCTCAGCAGGGAATTGCGGGGACTGCAGTCAACAGCTGGGTGTCGTAAATGTGTTTCGTTGAGTACAACATCTCAGTCCCAGAATGCTGGAACAAAATAGAAAATTCTTTCCAGTAGCACCTTAGAGACCAACTGAGTTTGTTCTTGGTATGAGCTTTCGTGTGCATGCACACTTCTTCAGATACACTGAAACAGAAGTCACCAGATCCTTCAGATACACTTCTGTTTCAGTGTATCTGAAGAAGTGTGCATGCACACGAAAGCTCATACCAAGAACAAACTCAGTTGGTCTCTAAGGTGCTACTGAAAAGAATTTTCTATTTTGTTTCGACTATGGCAGACCAACACGGCTACCCACCTGTAACTAGAATGCTGGAAGTTATTTAGACTTCCAGTGTTTGTTATTTACAAGAGAGAGAGAGAGGCAGGCTCCCATCAAAGTACATGCTTGGCATATAACCTTCTCCTCTTAGGTACAAATTCAGGAAACATATGGCACCTATTCACAGAAAGAAAAGAAGTGCTGTTGGTATCAAACAGGGAAGGGACATAAAGCTCAGGTGACTACATAGATCTGTGTGTATGGTACCACACACCTGGATTCATTCTTACCAATCTTAAGATGCAATCTGTTGCTGCAGACCAGGTGCTGGGAGTCTTTTCCCTTAGAGTTTAATTAAATGCTTCTAATGATTGCTAGACCAGCTTTGCCTTGACAATTTATAAAATCCTAGGGGGAAGCGGCGAAAGTCTGGGGATTCAGTAAATACTGGGAGGCATCAGGACACCGTGTGCACACTTTTGCCAGAGTTCCTGATGCAATCGAAGTGACTTGGAAGTTAAGTGTGTCAAGGAAAGTATTTTTTTTTAAATCGATTTGCAATATATATTATTGATATATATATTTATATATGCTTTGTGTTGTTTATTCATTTATTTATTTTTTAAAAAACTATATCACTTTTCCATGATGACAGAAAATGCATGACGGGACAACAGTTTAAAAGCATCAACCAAAAACACAAGAACATAACACGAGGGGCAGAGGAAAAAGAAGCAATTATCTGACTTTTAGAAGACATGTGAAGGCAGCTATGTTTAGGGGAGTTTTTAATGTTTGATGTTCTATTGTGCTTTTAATATTCTGTTGGGAGCCGCCCAGAGTGGCTGGAGAAACCCAGCCAGATTGGTGGGTATGTATGTATGTATGTATGTATGTATGTATGAATAAATTATTATTATTATTATTATTATTACCAGAAACCTCAGAGAACCAGGCCAGAGACTTTCGCCAGGCCAAATACTTTCTCAAACAAACAAACAAACAAACAAACAAATAAATAAATATCTAACTGCAGGATCAAGTCTCCAGATATCGTTGGATTGCATCAGTCCCAGTCCCAGCATGGAAAATGGTCATGAATGATGAAATGTGCAGCCCATTAACATTTGAAGGGCCGCAGGTCTCCTGTTACTGCCTTAAAGCTAGCAATCGGCACTTTGAACCGAGCCAAGATGAAGTTTGCCTACGAGAGGATTCGAATGCTCTCAGGACCCAGCCCATGTATATCAACCCAAATACTACCTCATAACATGACCACAGCAAACCACGATGGAAATTCATAAGGTTTAAGTCGATCTCCCATCTCCTGGGAACCTATCGAAAGCCTACGTTTTCCAAGAGGTGACAAGTCTCAGATCCCAGAAGTGTAGGATGCACTCGGAATAAATGCCCCTTATTTCCTCTATGGCAAAACAACAGTCCTACTGCAGTAGCTATGATTTCTCCCAAATGAATGTGAGAATGAATGTAAAGTGCAGGAAAGCTGTTATAAACAACTCTGTGCTTTGAAAAGGAAAAGAAGGGGGGGGAGGGAATTCACCAGGGTAAATCAAACCGAGCTGAATTCTTTTACGTGTGTAAATTATGCAAATGTGCGTGTTTGCTTATTTTGCATAATATATTCTGCCAGAGGCAAGGAACTAGGCATGGCACTGAAGCCCCACCCGGGACCACCAAAAAGCCTAAATTTCTCATCTGGATTTAGAGATTCCACCAGGCACTGTTTTAAAATGTTCTGTGCAACAATAAATTGGGGTGGGGGTGGGGGAATTCGAGCTGAGGACTTCATGACATCAGTGGAAGGTGGCTGGAACTGCATTTCAATAGCAGATGAGACCAGAACCACACACAAAACCACACATCATTAACACAGAGACACACACAATGACTCTCTGTCACACACATACACACACACACACCTATTTACCATGGAAACAGAGGCATGCATTAAATTCTAACCAACCCCACTCATTTCACCGACTATATTCTCTATAGACTTGTTTTTACACAAAATGCGTTAAGTTGTTATTTTTTTAATTCCCCAATGGCCTCTATCAGTCCTGACACTGCAAAAGGTTTTTTTAAAAAGTCACCAATCCCAGCAGAAGAGAGCAAATAATATTGATATGCAATTTGACGACACACTCTATGAAACCTCAAACTTCAAAATGCAGTTGCATCCTGAAAACTGCATGAAAGAGCTTTGGCATATTTGCAAGGAACACAAGTATGCCTCTCTGCTAAGTCACTGCAGAGGATTGCTTTCACCTTCTTGCAGAGGAAGGAGCTGCCATCACACATTTTGCACAACATCAAAGCCCTTGTCCCCCTCAGCTGGGATGACTAGAAAGCAGCTAGGCCTTTCCCAGCACACACAAGAGCACCCCGTATGTCAATACAATCTATTTTTCCACAATGAGAGTGCCAGGTGTCAGGATTGGCTAGAGTGTCAGACTTGGCAGGAACCCAGATTCAGATCCCAACTCCACCATGAAGTTCACTGGGTGGCACTGGGCCAGCTACCATCTCTTTGCCTAGCCTTCCTCACATGGCTGTTGTGGGGATTAAATGAGAGCAGAGAGAGAGTAGAAGCACAAACTCTGTATGCTGCTGTGGGCTCCCTAAAGAGTGGGATCAACAGGTAACAAACCATCAAACACGCTCTCTCAAAATATGCTCCAGTCTGTGACCAAGGTCTTGGAGGATGAGTGCAGTGTAACACACAGGACATCTTCAGGCAAAATGTACATTCCAGAACCTGTAGAGCAAGCACTGCTGGACATATGGCAATCAGGACCATGGACAGTTCATTTGGCAGCCAAATACTCCTTCCATCGATGTTTCAGGGCCAACTAGATGTTCACTCAGTAACGGGCTTGCAAACCTGGGGCTCTCCAGATGTTTCCTGGGGCCCTCAGCCAGCATGGCAATGATTAGGGGTGATAGGAGTTGGAGTCCAACGAAAGCTGCAGAGTCACAAGTTCGTCATCTCTGGCTTAACATATAGCATGAAGCTATCTTGTTTCCCTTAAATCATTACAGATGTGGGGAAGCCCAATTCTTACTGGGAATACAGTACGTGGGGAGGGGAGGCTTATTTATTCAAACCCCCCACCATGATAGAAATAGAGATATCAGAGAGAGAGAGACCGGGCTGCACCCACCACCCCTGGCATGCTAGGAGCTTTTTATAAGATTTCTAGTTGCACATGGGGGGGGGGGTTGAGAGCAATCAGGGTGGTGAAGACATAAGTTCCCCAGTAAGAATCAGACTCCCCCATACCTGCAATTATTTAAGGAAAAACAAGGCATGTTGCTGCAAGCTTACACATCTAAGTGAATGTCTAGTTTGGCCTGTAGCTCTAAGGTCCAAACTACATGTTAATAATATTTTTATTATTTATACCCCACCCATCTGGCTGGGTTTCCCCAGCCACCCCACAGGAGCAGTTTTACACGGCAACTGCAGCAGCTGGAGATCTGGATCAGAACTTCCCTTTCAAAGCTAGCTGCAGCCGTTGTGTGTGTGTGTGTGTGTGTGAGAGAGAGAGAGAGAGAGAGTGAGAAAATGAATTCTGTTGGGACCATGACAAGAGAGAGAAGGGTTTCTTGCTCTCACAATCTGGATTCCATCCCCCATCGCACTGTTTGTTGATTTAAACTCTACTTACCTTAGCCCTAGCTCAGGGATAGTCAATGTGGGATCCTTCAGGTGTTGTCCGACTACAACTCCCATCAGTCCCAGCCAACGTGGCCAAAGACCAGGGATGATGGGCTTCATTGCAGCACCATCTGGAAAGCATCAGATTGGCTACCCCTGTCCTGACTGTCAAGTTCAAACTCTGTTTCAGGGATCGAGTCCATTGCTGGTGCTTACATATTCAGCTGTCTGGCTCCTCCTTGTCCACACTGTAGTTTGGCTTGAAGATCAAGGCCTGGGTCATGACTTCTATACAGAAGCTGATTTTTTTTTAAAGGATACTGGATTCAGTACCCAGTGCTAGACTATCTGCTTTTTCATTGCTTGCACAGAATATGCACAAAGCCCCTTTTGGAGAAAATTGCTACGGTTTCTTTCTTGAGTCAGAGGTGCTGCTGTTGCTGCCGCTGTACTGTTAAAATGAAACTGGAGATAGAATGGGCATGCTAGATTCTGAAGGACACAAAATTTGATTTTCTACATCAGTATATTGACAATAAGAGCAAAAAGGAAATTAATCAACCACTTTTGCACTTGCTTTTGTTGATCACCGGGAGTCCTCAGACTCTCTTTGAGATAAGCAAATCTAGATGGCAAAGCTTGTCATGTAATTCTTTGCTAGCTTAATTGGATTACTTCACATTCAATTCTGCAAATCAATGGCCAAGATGCAAGCACTGCAGACAGAACGACAACAACCCGCTATTCCACTTGGAGCTCAATTTGGCGGCTGCTTTCTCCACACGCTTCAAAAATGCACATGCTCCAAGAAATGCCTGAAATACCGGTAAGTTAGGCACTGCAGAAAATGGTGCATAGATTAATAGCCAAATATCAGGAAAAAAGGCTTTGAAGATGCATTTGTAAAAAGAGCACTGCACATACAGATGTTTAAATCTTACAGAGGATCATCAATTCGACCAAAATTAATCTCATTATTGATTCTCACACATACTCACACACACAGTCCTTTACTGTGATTTGGCTAGCAAAACCCATGCAATTTTGCTAGCCAACTGCAAAAAATTAACTCGAGAATCAAGGATTACTGCTTCAAACAAGGGGCTCTTTTTCATGGAAAATTCACTACACACACAATTTTGTTGGTACGAAATGAAACAGGTACAGACAAAGAACAAACCAGATAATGAATAACCTATTTATCGAGCAACAGCGGAAGTAAAAAATATAGCCTTTCTCTTAGAAATCCGACCCCCCCCCCATAATGTTAGGGAACATCAACAGCTTTAAAGGGGATTAGACAAATTCATGAAAGCTAGGTTCATCAGCAGGTCTGAAGTTCCAGGTTCAGAGGACACATACCACTGTATTCCAGTTGCTGGGTACAACAACAGGAGAGGACTCCAGCCCTCATGCCATGCCTGTGACCTGCTGATAAGTATCTGATTGGCAGCTAGGGGAAACAGGATCCTAGTCTAGTTGGGCACCTTATCTGATTCAGCAGAGCCCTTGTAATTCTTTCAAATTTACCATAAATGTTGTGTATCAAGGACCTCAAGCCACCCCCCCAATGACTTGACACAGGAGACATAATTTTTTGTTTGGGTTTTTGGCAATAATTTAGGCCACAACTTTATTTAAATACAAATTCGGTGAGTGGTTGCTTAGGCATTGGTTCAGACTACTGTCCTACCGGGACAGAGGCTGGCCTAAAACCAGCGATTGGGAGAAGGCCTCTGAGGAGAGTTAAGGAGTGGGGGGTATACACGCTACCCTCTCCCCATGGTCCCGGGGACTCGGCCACGGCCCTAACCCCTACCAGGGCTCGGACAAAGCATAAGAGTCGCTGGATTCCTTTAACGGAATTCCCAGTATCATCATGATTCTGGTTGGGTACCACCCAAACCAGCAATCCACACAGGAACCAATGCCTAACCGCCAACCTTACAAGTTGTGACAAGTTGCTACTGCAGTAGGCAAAACCAAATGGCAACAGCCAATCAGCCAGATGGACAAATTCCTACTGGGCCTCTGCCCCAAAAGCAGACGACCCCATGACAGACAGTTGCAAGGTCAAGCGCAGAGGCCTAAGAAAAAAGGGGGGGCGGGATGGGTGATCAGAAGCCAAAGCCAAGAGAAGGATCACCCTGCATGCAGAGGAATATATAGGACGCTAAGCTGTCCATCACAAATTGCAACATCTAATTTTGCCCAGTAACTCCTCTCTGCCCTATAGCTGCTAAGGCCGGCTACCGGCCCCACCCCCACAGGAAGGGATGAGTCTTGCCAGATCCCGATCGCAACACGTGCTCTTACTCATGGTAGAACCCGATTTGGCAATCAAAGGTATCTACAGTCTTCTGAGGGACAGAAGACTTGAGTTTTCATTGCTTTCTAATTATTTAGCAATCAATATCCACGATAGACAATCCTGAATATACTCGATAGAACATCTTCACGGGATCCAAATGTTGCTTCTTTTAACCAGGCATTTGTTCCTGAAATACTTGCTGGGGGGACGGGATATTTTGCACCCTTCTTTAGCTAGGCCTTCAAATGTCTTATCAACCTTGCGGTCCATGTGACAGCTGAATTCGCACTCAAGGCCTTTTAAGAACTGTTGGGCTAGCGTTCTCTCTGCGATTAACCTTCTATATACTTCCTACTGTTAATGAGCACGTTTTAAGCCCCATGAGTCTGTGGTGTCTGGCAAGGGAACTGTGTGTCCTGGTGAAATGTTTGCTCCACTTCTAAGCCTCAGTGTAACTCAAGGCTACTACACATGGGAATGGTTTGTACCTTTCGTGGGCACCTGGGTAAGCAGAAATGAAAAAGGTGTCTGCTATTACGTCAGGTGGAGCCTGTGTGTTCAGAGCCCTTGGCCTTTGGAGGGATGCAATTAACATGCTACAAGGCTCTGCAGCGTTACCCAATATGCACCACAAGCAGTGTTTTACTCCCCCACCCCCCCGAGAGTAAATGGCAGCTATTAATATATAGGATAGCGAAAGGTACATATGAGCACACCAAAAGTTATGTGGGTGGGAGCTGAGCAGAGGCCTTTCTCATCAATGCTGCCCTAGTTATTATAATGCCTCACCAAGCAGGTTTGGTTGGCACCAATCTATCGTTTTAAATGGGTGATTGCTGGCTGATGTGTTTATTGTCCGCTGTGCCTGCCTTTATTACAATTTTTTTTTTAAGATGGTTTTCTCTTGCTCCATCCTTCTAATTTTCCTATCATGTTTTATCGCATATTTTTGTGAACTGCTTTGGATATAAAGAAATCTCTTCAACAAACAAACTGAATGATAACTAACACAATGCAAGGAAACATCTGATCCTACAATGAGACTTCCCCTCTTCTTTCCCCCGCTGCAGCCCCCTGCCCCCAAATCTGCTTCAAAGCACCCCCCCCAACTTCCCAGGGCAGATTTGGGGGGCACATGGGGAAACAGAAAAGGGGAAAGTCTTGTTATATAAGCAGCTGGTGGGAAAACACAATTGGATCCCACTGCCATGAATGTAGCCCAAGATTGAGTGGGGGCTGATGACCAGTGAACAAGGCAGTGGTACCAGTTTTCAATTAAAAAAATAATAATAATCTGGTCAACCATACAAAACATTCACACATGCTCTGCAGAGATGCTCTTAACTAGAACACCAGTAATCCAGTGTTTGGAGCAGGGCAATGGTGGACTGTTCCTTGGGATGCAGCAGGAGTTTTCACCCAAAACAGTCTTACACCCAAAACTCTTACAGCTTTCCTGCCTCTAGTTGTTCAGTCCTCCAGACCTCTTTCTCCATTTACTCTGCCCGAAGTTGCATGACAGGCAAGCTGATATCATGATTACAGGGCTCTCCAGACCTGACTCTGCAGCCTCAGTCAATTCATGCTTTGTTAATTCAAAACATCCAAAGAAGGTAGCTCACCTCTTGGTTTCTCAAAGGCAATGTCCTGTTTATCTGAGATAACTCTGCTCCTACTGCTGAAAGCTATTGATGGCTACTGATGGCGATCATCCATTCAAACATTCAGTCATTCATTCAGCTTATGATTGATCACATTAAAAATGGTAATTTGTAATATACTTGAGTACAGGTGAAACTCGAAAAATTAGAATATCGTGGAAAAGTCCATTTATGTAAGCAATTGTTTTCATTAGCTACTGGAGTTTAATATATGAGATAAGACTCATGACATGCAAAGCGAGATATGTCAAGCCTTTGCTTGTTATAATTGTGATGATTATGGCGTACAGCTGATGAAAACCCCAAAGTTGAAATTGTTAATTTGGGGTAGGCCATAATCATCACAATTATAACAAATAAAGGTTTGATATATCTCGCTTTGCATGTCATGAGTCTATCTCATATATTAGTTTCACCTTTTAAGTTGAATTACTGAACGAAATGAACCTTTCCACGATATTCTAATTTTTTGTGTTTCACTTGTATATTCACAACATCTTCAGAGGCCAATTCTGCAAAATAATATCTGACTAATTATAATGCCAGAAGCCAACTAGTCTCTCTCTTCCACTGGAAGTCCCCAGAAACTGAGAATCAAGCCATAGCTCTGCCATGGATTATGCTTTTGGGCCACATGGGGATGTGATGGGATGTTGGGAGCAGGAAAAGATGGACAGGCAGATGTTCTAGCAAGGCCCCCTACAGCCAAGTTACCCAACGAATCCAGGGCTTCCCAGTTCTTTTCATTCTAGAGTTAACGTTGGCTTCAACCAAGCAGTGGCTTGTTGAAATGAATTCAATGAAGAGACTGCATAAATTTCAATAGCCAAGTATTTACACAAAAACATCAGACAATTGGAAAGTAAAATGCAAATATGTCTTCTAGTCTGGGGCTTTAAATTATGACTGACAGTGAGTGGCACTCTTTATTTAGAAAGGGCACACGTCCAAACAGGAGTAAAATGATCCTAGAATAGCAATCCTCAGCAGGGTGGATAAAAATCAATGATTTTTTAAAAACAAAAACAAAAAAAACAGATTTTTTTTTATTTAAATCGGATTTTTTAAAATAAAATGCTTTTTGGGGAAAATATATTACCATCCAAAGGTTATTCAATCATGAAATAAGGATTAGTTTTTTTAATTATGTAGAATAAGATTATATTCTCTGCAGCCAAAGATGGAGAAGCTCTATACACTCAGCAAAAACAAGACCTGGAGCTGACTGTGGCTCAGATCATCAGCTTCTTATAGCAAAATTCCAGCTTAAACTGAAGAAAGTAGGAAAAACCACTGGGCCAGTAAGATACAATCTAAATCAAATTCCTTATGAATACACAGTTGAAGTGAACAACAGGTTTAAGGATTTAGATTTGGTGGATAGAGTGCCTGAAGAACTGTGGATGGAGGCTCGTAACATTATACAGGAGACAGCAACGAAAACCATCCCAATGAAAAAGAAATGCAAGAAAGCAAAGTGGCTGTCCAATGAGGCCTTACAAATAGCGGGGGAGAGAAGGCAAGCAAAATGCGAGGGAGATCGTGAAAGATACAGGAAATTGAATGCAGATTTCCAAAGAAGAGCAAGGAGAGACAAGAGGGCCTTTCTAAACGAGCAATGCAAAGAAATAGAGGAAAATAACAGAATGGGAAAAACCAGAGATTTGTTCAAGAAAATTGGAGATATGAAAGGAAGATTTCGTACAAAGATTACCACAATTAAGGACAAAAGTGGAAAGGACCTAACAGAAGCAGAAGACATCAAGAAGAGGTGGCAAGAATACACAGAGGAATTATACCAGAAAGATATGGAGGTCTCATACACCCCAGGTAATGTGGTTGCTGACCTTGAGCCAGACATCCTGGAGAGTGAAGTCAAATGGGCCTTAGAAAGCCTCGCTAACAACAAGGCCAGTGGAAGTGATGATATTCCAGCTGAACTATTTAAAATTTTAAAAGATGATGCTGTTAAGGTGCTACACTCAATATGCCAGCAAATTTGGAAAACTCAGCAGTGGCCAGAGGATTGGAGAAGATCAGTCTACATCCCAATCCCAAAGAAGGGCAGTGCCAAAGAATGCTCCAACCACCGCACAATTGCACTCATTTCACACGCTAGCAAGGTTATGCTTAAAATTCTACAAGGCAGGCTTAAGCAGTATGTGGACCAAGAACTCCCAGAAGTGCAAGCTGGATTTCGAAGGAGCAGAGGAACCAGAGACCAAATTGCAAACATGCGCTGGATTATGGAGAAAGCTAGAGAGTTCCAGAAAAACATCTACTTCTGCTTCATTGACTACGCAAAAGCATTTGACTGTGTCGACCACAGCAAACTATGGCAAGTTCTTAAAGAAATGGGAGTGCCGGATCACCTCATTTGTCTCCTGAGAAATCTCTATGTGGGACAAGAAGCTACAGTTAGAACTGGATATGGAACAACTGATTGGTTCAAAATTGGGAAAGGAGTACGACAAGGCTGTATATTGTCTCCCTGCTTATTTAACTTATATGCAGAATTCATCATGCGAAAGGCTGGACTGGATGAATCCCAAACCGGAATTAAGATTGCCGGAAAAAATATCAACAACCTCAGATATGCTGATGATACTACCCTGATGGCAGAAAGTGAGGAGGAATTAAAGAACCTTTTAATGAGGGTGAAAGAGGAGAGCGCTAAATATGGTCTGAAGCTCAACATCAAAAAAACTAAGATCATGGCCACTGGTCCCATCACCTCCTGGCAAATAGAAGGGGAAGAAATGGAGGCAGTGAGAGATTTCACTTTCTTGGGTTCCATGATCACTGCAGATGGTGACAGCAGTCACGAAATTAGAAGACGCCTGCTTCTTGGGAGAAAAGCAATGACAAACCTAGACAACATCTTAAAAAGCAAAGACATCACCTTGCCGACAAAGGTCCGTATAGTTAAAGCTATGGTTTTCCCAGTAGTAATGTACGGAAGTGAGAGCTGGACCAAAAAGAAGGCTGATCGCCAAAGAATTGATGCTTTTGAATTATGGTGCTGGAGGAGACTCTTGAGAGTCCCATGGACTGCAAGAAGATCAAACCTATCCATTCTCAAAGAAATCAGCCCTGAGTGCTCACTAGAAGGACAGATCCTGAAGTTGAGGCTCCAGTACTTTGGCCACCTCATGAGAAGAGAAGACTCCCTAGAAAAGACCCTGATGTTGGGAAAGATGGAGGGCACAAGGAGAAGGGGACGACAGAGGATGAGATGGTTGGACAGTGTTCTCGAAGCTACTAACATGAGTTTGGCCAAACTGCGGGAGGCAGTGAAGGATAGGCGTGCCTGGCGTGCTCTGGTCCATGGGGTCACGAAGAGTCGGACACGACTGAACGACTCGACTGAACAACAACAGAATAAGACTGTATATGTTTAATTTTTTTGGTAAATAAATTCCATTATTCCATTCACAATGTCATTTATGCTCTTCCAGAGGTTTTTGTATGATTATTGGGCAGTTTCTCTGCCTACAAGATATTATCACGGATGCTTGGTTTACTTTTGCAGTTCTCAAAACTGAATTTGACTCAGCAGAGATCACATGCCTCTTCTTCACAGCAAAAATGTTATAACATGAACAGAGTTGAGAAAAAGACCTTAATCCTATTGTTCTACAAACCTATGAATACAGAATCAACCCCTTCAGTGTTAAGTTTCAAGAAGTTCAGTGAATAGAATAGAAACAATATTTTTCTGATTGTTTGGAGTGGAATGGATCTAATAAATCTATTTAAATTGTTATTATTAAGGTAATGATTATTTTTCTCCTTCCTAAGTACAACAGAAAAGTTGTCCAAGTATGAATGATTAACCTATTGAACTGGGGATAAAAAAACTAATATGAAAAGTTGTTATTCTAAAAATCTTCATCTACTTGCATATTAAAGTTATACCAGCAAGAATTAGTCTTTATGTAGAAAACTGTGATTTAAATCAAGCCTTACTGACTAGTGATTTAAATCGTGATTTAAATCAGTTTGATTTAAATCAAATCCACCCTGGTCTTCAGGCCATAAATTGGAGCAACAGAACCATGGTTAGCTCCATAGCAGAAGTACCCAACCTATTCAGATCTCCTATTTCTAAAGAAAAAAATCACAGATTGAAAAATGTAAGAATGTTAGAAGAGCCAGCTGGATCAGACCAAAGGCCCATCTAGTCCAGCGGCCAACTGGATGCCTGTTGGTAGGTCATAAACAGGATCTGAGTGCAAGAGCACTCTTCCTTCCTACAGTTTAAAGCAAATGGTACTCAGAAGAAAACTGCTTCCAACAGTGGAGGTAGAAAATATCATTCAGGTGCCAACATTCTCATAGGTGTGGCAGGGAACTCTCATCAGGCCCTGTCAGCATGGCCAATAGTGATGGAGATGTAGTTCATCAACATCTGGAATACCATCCCTGAAATAATATTTAAGGTTGAGCTCAGTTCCCTCTAAAAATCTGCAAAGGCACCAAACTATGCTGTTCATTGACTTTAGATTCAAGATGCACCTCAAATAAAACCTGCCGCAATGCCTTATACCTGGTGAAAGGCTTTTTCCCTCATCATTTTTAGCATTAGCATTAATAAGTCAATCAATTCAGCAGTAGCTTAGCACAGAAATCAAGACACATGAAAAGACAATGGGATACTCTGGAATCTGAAAAGAAGAGAATCAGAATTAAGGTGACAGCTCTGCAATTCAGGGATAATAGATACATTTCGAGGCGGGGAGAAATAAATACAAGGCATTTCATACCGTCAGCTTAAATGCACTTTGCGCTCATTAGTACAAATTCCTGTTGCAAGAATAGAACATCACTATTTTCAAGCTTTGGAGACTGAATATTAAGCGACAAGTCCACTTGCCTCTTTAAAGTAGTTCACATCTGTAGTTTGCATAATCAAAGGCTGTCAATCACTCAACTCAAGTGAATAATGAATACAGACATCTAAACATTGTTTTAGTATTTTTCAGTATTCAAACTCAATTGAAAAAGCATTAGACATCCAACTGTCAAATACCATGATTTCCACAAAGCTAAGCCTTGCTTTTTTTTTTCTTGGTTCGACTAAGATGGTTCTTGAATTATTTTTTATTTGCATGCTTTTTTCTAAGAGCTGCTTCACCCCTTAAGTTTCTTTGAAGGACACCCGAGATGTTTTGCCTGAAAACGTGACATGTGAGCATGCCAAAGATGCATCTGTAAACAAATGAATCATTTAAGCACACTTCTTCTGGAGCCTTATCTGGCTCAGGTCCTAGTCCAACACTCTAACCATTACGCCACACTGCTTGGTTCAGAAGATAGTTGCAAAGCTTTTAGCTGGTGCTAACAAAATAAAACGTTATGCTGCAGGGATGGGGAACCTAGTGCCCTTTTAACTGTTGCTGGACTACAACTCCTATCATCCTTGACCACTGGCTATGCTGTTTAGGGCTGATGGGAGATGGAGTCCAGCAACAGCTGTTAGGCCACAGATTCCCCACTTATGACTAAAGACCAATTACACCCCTGCCTTAGAGGAAGGAAGAATCTATGCTCAGTGGTCTCTAGTTGAATAGGAGGTGCTTCTGTTTGTTTGTTTTTAAGTTAAAAACAATTTTATTGAAATATCCTTAAAAGTATAATCAAATAATCATACATTGTTACAATATTACATTTGAAATTAAAGAGTTACAAAAAAGAAAAAAGAAAAAAGAAAAGGTAAGTTACCTTACATCATCAATTAGGTAAGTTATAACACACAACTCACATCAGAACTTTAGGAAGTCTTTTAATTTGCAACTTTAACTTTTATTTCTAATTTATTTCTATTCTTTGTAATTCTTTGTAATTGGAAATAGGAGGTGCTTCTGGTCTGCCCTCTGGGGGGGGGGGGGGTCTTCTGGGCTCTGCACCCACCCAGCATGATTCACAGAGGGGGGCCCCACCCCATGCCCAACAGCCATTGATTCCTACTTCAACTGTTGGGTGAGGTTGCTTTTATCCCCCACCCCGGTTCCGAAGAAGAAGAAGAAGAAGAAGAAGAAGAAGAAGAAGAAGAAGAAGAAGAAGAAGAAGAAGAAGAAGAAGTTTTATTATTTATACCCCACCTATCTGGCTGGGTTTCTCCAGCCACTCTGGGCAACTTACAGAATATATAAATCATAATAAAGCATTGAACATTAAAAACTTTCCGACACAGGGCTGCCTTCAGATGTCTTCCATTTATCCCCTTGATATCTGAAGGGAGGGTGTTCCACAAGGAGGGCACCACTACTGGGAAGACCCTCTGCCTGGTTCCCTGCAACCTTGCTTCTCGCATTGAGGGAACCAGCAGAAGACCCTCAGAGGAGGACCTCAGTGTCTGGGCTAAGTGATGTGGGTGGAGACGCTCCTTCAGGTATACAGGGCCGAGGCCATTTAGGGCTTTAAAGGTCAGCACCAACACTTTGAATTGTGCTCAGAAATGCATTGGGAGCCAATGAAGATCCTTTAGGACCGGTGTTATATGGTCCTGACGGCCACTACCGGTCACCAGTCTAGCTGCCACATTCTGGATTAGTTGTAGTTTCTGAGTCACGTTCAAAGGTGGCCCCACATAGAGCGCGTTGCAGTAGTCCAAGTGGGAGATAACCAGAGCGTGCACAACTCTGACATGAAAGTCTGTGGACAGGCAGGGTCTCAGCCGGCGTACCAGATGGAGCTGCCCCCCCCATTCCGGATGTAGATCTTTATTCCCCTCTTGTTCCTTCACTCACCCCTTCTTCCCTTCTTCCCATTTTGTGGTTCGCCTCAGGTGCCAAAAGTCTTGGGGCAGCTCTGATCATGGGACAGGAATTTTCACAGCCTGGGTGTTGCCAGAGAGAAAACCCTTTTTCAAGTTCCCCGTTAGGAATCATTGCAGTATATCCTTTGCAAATTAAATAGCCCTGGAAAGCATGAGACGAGGGCTAAACAAATGGTTCCCATTTGCAAAGCGATGAGGAGTGTCTCCCTCCTTCTCACCCACCCTGCCTCTTCCCTCCATTTTCTTCTTTTCTTTTCAGTTTTTGAAATCCTCATGTGAGCTGTCTTGTAAGCCACTAATCTATTTTTCACTAGACATTTCCTGAGAAATAACTGGAAAGATTAATGAAGTTATTGTTGCAAACACAGCTTTGAAATCTTCGTGCAGCACAAGTAGCGAGGCGTTGAACACCTTGCCAGCTTTAAGCACTAGATTGCTTCTCTGATGCATTTTAATTTATTTAATTTAATATGAGATGGTTGGACAGTGTTCTTGAAGCAACTGGCATGAGTCTGACCAAACTGCGGGAGGCAGTGGAAGACAGGAGTGCCTGGCATGCTCTGGTCCATGGGGTCACGAAGAGTCGGACATGACTAAATGACTGAACAACAACAATATTTCAAATTCTTTTAATCAGGAACTAGGGTGCCCCCCCCCAAAAGCATTTCTACAATTTCCACTATCAGTGCAATTTTGCCATTTAATACCTGGAGTCTGGTCTGCAAACCCATTGCAAAGCTGCACATAGTTTTTTGTAAAAAGAAAAAAAGAAAGAAAAAAGACTTGAGTTGCTCCACTAATCACAATGGTGCAATAAAACATCAAAAGAACAATATGCAAGTAGCAGTTTTTAGATGTGTTCCTTCCACTTGCATAAAGCATTATGTGTTTCATTTCCGTTTCTTTCGAACACAAGGAAGGAAGAAGTAATCAGATTAGAATGTCACCTATGAACGAGACTAATCAAAACGTCACTTAAGCAAGCGGATAAACAAAGCCGAATTATATACAAACAAATTACACACATCCTATGGTCCCAGTAATTAACTAAAGCATTTTTAAAAACCCACACAGAATTGTATGTTACAATGTAAACAATCCTGGAAAAAATTGATAAAACGCCAAACATTTTGCAAAAAATTCATCACATTTATATTTTTTCCCCCTAACTGTTATAAAGCTGGGTAGATCTGCTATGCTTGGCCCACATTTGGTCTAAGTGCACTTTTACAGCACAGTTCCAGTGACGTTAACTCTTTATTGGAGAGCCAGTGTGGTGTAGTGGTTAAGAGCGGTAGACTCGTTATCTGGGGAACCGGGTTCGAGTCTCCGCTCCTCCACATGCAGCTGCTGGGTGACCTTGGGCTAGTCACACTTCTCTGAAGTCTCTCAGCCCCACTCACCTCACAGAGTGATTGTTGTGGGGGAGGAAGGGAAAAGGAGAATGTTAGCCGCTTTGAGACTCCTTTGGGTAGTGAAAAGCGGGATATCAAATCCAAACTCTTCTTCTTCTTCTCTTCTTTATTCAAGGAAACACGATTGACTCAGGAGTACAGGCCTAGTGAGCACAGCAATTCGTCCCAGTAGACTACCCCAAAGTTCCCTAAGTCTTCTCCTTCCCCAGGTCCTTGTCAAGCAATCTGAGACAACGTCACCATGACGTTCTTCATACCTTTTCCGGTTCTGGGAGACCAGTGGGGAGGGGAGCTGTTCACAGAAGGAGGCTTCTTCAGCAGCCTGCCTCCTCTCTGCCTCTTGGCCCTCCTCCTATCCAGCCTCCTCTTCTGCCTCTGATTCTGGACTGCTCTCTGCCACAGTCTCTTCCTGCTCACTAAGCCCTCTAACCTCTTCAGCTTCTGACACCTCCTCCTCCTAGTCTATTCCCTCTTTTTTCCCTCCGCACACTCATCGTTGTCCCACTACCACACCCCAGGCTCTGAGCCTTCTTCCGTTGGTGGTTCCCCAACTGGTGCCTGCCACTTTTGCGCCCAGGATGGGAGCGTGAAGAACGGGTGCGGGAGGAGGGAAAGATAGGTCAGGCTGGTGGAGCGTCAAGGGCTTCCCCACTTCCTCCTCCTGCCCCCCCCACCTCACCTGCTCCACTGTCTCCCAGGACCAGAAGAGGAGTGAAGTGGGAGGAGCAGAAGGTAACACAGAGACACACTCCTCGACTGCTTCCTCGCAGCTTGGGTGGGGAAGATACATAAGCTGAGATCAGGGGGCGGGACTCTCTGCTTCATCAGGTGCACACCTAGGAGTAGATGAGAGAAGTAGACTAATGGGCATGCCTTTCCCTAACTTTTAAAGGTAAAGGTAAAGGTAAAGGGACCCCTGACCATCAGGTCCAGTCATGTCCGACTCTGGGGTTGCGGCGCTCATCTCGCTCTATAGGCCGAGGGAGCCGGCGTTTGTCTGCAGACAGCTTCCGGGTCATGTGGCCAGCATGACAAAGCCACTTCTGGCGAACCAGAGCAGCGCACGGAAACGCTGTTTACCTTCCCGCTGGAGCGGTCCCTATTTATCTACTTGCACTTTGATGTGCTTTCGAACTGCTAGGTTGGCAGCAGCTGGAACTGAGCAACGGGAGCTCACTCCGTGGCAGGGATTCGAACCGCCAACCTTCTGATCAGCAAGCCCTAGGCTCTGTGGTTTAACCCACAGCGCCACCTGGGTCCCTAACTTTTAAGGGTACTTTTGACAATAAAGAGTTGATTCCTCCCTCTCCATCAGCTCCTGCCTTGTGCATTGCCCCCACAAATGTATTTATTTACTGCGTTTATATCCCACTTTTCAACTCCAAAGAGCTCAAGGTGGAGTGCATGGTTTCCCCCCTTCCTTATCCCCTCAACAACACTGTGAGGTAGGTAAGGGCTGAGAAGCAACAACCGGCCCAGTAAGCTTCATGGTTGCATGGGGATTTGAACCCTGGTCTCACAGATCCTAGGCTGGCACTCTAACCCAGGCTTCCTCAACCTCAGCCCTCCAGATGTTTTGAGACTACAATTCCCATCATCCCTGACCACTGGTCCTGCTAGTTAGGGATCATGGGAGTTGTAGGCCAAAACACCTGAGTTTGACTGAGTTTGAGGAAGCCTGCTCTAACCGCTAGACCACACTGGCTCTCATAATCTGCCTGATTAAATTGGCTTCTCCTCCTCTTTGTTAGAGCCTTTGCTGCTGCGCCAGCTGCCTTCTCCCTACTCAATGGCAGGGACAACAGTGGCATTAAGCTGCCCTAAAAACATGACTGATGCGTCACTACAGGAGATAATGCAGTAGCAGCCCGCCATCTGTGGCCTGTCACCCAACGCAATCATACAAATAATGCTAATTATCTGGGCAGAACAGTCCAAGCTAGGAGCCAGAGGGCAGCAGCTAAAACCGCCACTGCCACTTTTTCTGCGAGTAGCACCATTGCCGCCCCTGATCCAAATCGCCCTCCGTCTGAAGCCCGCTCCTATCAAACAGTCGCAACGCTGCAATTTAGACAAATTGAAAGCACGGCGACAAACTGCTATTAGGAGCTGCCGATTACACGCTGAGCGTAAAAGGGAAAAGTGGAGTGTTCCAAATGGGGGCGCTAATACAAAGAGCTAATTGCTGTTGCTTCAAAAAAAGAAGAAGAGAGAAATAAATAAAACAAAGCCACCAGAAAATGGGTCACAAGGGAGGCGGGCTGCCTTGAAACTGACTGATGTTTGTGGCAGAATCAGAATTCCACACCACATCAAGCTCAAGAGTTGCTGGAACCTTTGGAGGCCTTTGAAGTGGCAGCTGTACACAGAGAGTCAGTACCTATTATTTGGATTCCCTACCGAATACTTTGAGTAAGAGGAGCTGCTAAAAGACTTTAACCGGAGCGGCGTGAAGGCGGCCTGTTTGCAGATCGATCCACTAAGGCAATCTCCAGCACCTTGAGCGGCGCAGACCTCATTTAAACAAGAACAAGTTTCCAGCTCTCATGAGGCTAGATTTTTGTTGTCATGGTTGTTGTTTTTTTTAAAAAAGCTAGTTTTGATTAGAAAACACCACACACACACACACACACACACGGCATCCCACAGCGCTTATCCCATGCCTGTATTGTTCTCTCACCATATGCTGAATGGGGGAAAAATATTGTGAATAGAAAGACAAGGAACAAGAAGGAGAAGGAAGGATTGTTCGGCATAATGGCTAGACAAAATTGTCCAACACTGTCCTGATCTTATGGCTTAACTCTTATGGCTACTGATAGGACGACATATTCTCATATTCACTGTCCTTGTGCAGATTTTCCATCTCCATAGCCACAGTAGTCGCTGCCACCTTCCAACCCAAAGTCTCACACCCAAAGTCACTCTATTCCTTCGTTTCCTGAAACAGATGGGATCCAAGCACCATATACCTGTATATATGCCACAAACACATTAGAAGACATGGCTGACCAATATTTATGTATGCGACTACAGCAGCAAGTTACAAGTAGGTAGCCGTATTGGTCTGCCATAGTCAAAACAAAACAAAATAAAAAATTCCTTCAGTAGCACCTTAGAGACCAACTAAGTTAGTTCTTGGTATGAGCTTCATGCACACGAAAGCTCATACCAAGAACTAACTTAGTTGGTCTCTAAGGTGCTACTGGAAGGAATTTTTTATTTTATTTTGTTTTGACTACAGCGGCAAGGTTATTGATTTCCAAAAATTGGAAAGAAGAAGAAGAGAAGAGTTTGGATTTGATACCCCGCTTTATCACTACCAGAAGGAGTCTCAAAGCGGCTAACATTCTCATTTCCCTTCCTCCCCCACAACAAACACTCTGTGAGGTGAGTGGGGCTGAGAGACTTCAAAGAAGTGTGACTAGCCCAAGGTCACCCAGCAGCTGCATGTGGAGGAGCGGAGACGCGAACCCGGTTCACCAGATTACAAGTCTACTGCTCTTAACAACTACACCACACTGGCTCAAGCAGCAGCATCCCAACTGAAACAGATTGGCTATCTAAAATGATGGAATACTTCCATATTGCCAAATTAACAGGGAGGATAAGAGGAGATATGGTACAAAAAGTGAATAAGGAGTGGGCTATCTTTAAGGAATACATCAAAATTTATGTGGAAAAAGTAGAATTTCTGACAGATATTGAGTGAATCCAGAAAATGATTAGAGTGAAAGGAGAGTAAAGTCAAGATAGAAGAAGAGATTAAAGAAATAATGAAATGCGTTTAAGCTAGCTGGAAAAATAAAGTAGCGTAACAAGAATGGCTGGAAGTCAAGTCACTTGGTAGGTGTCCGTGTGGAGTAGGTGTGTAGGTAGTTAGTTGATATGTATAGTATAGGTAGGTATTATATAGGGTAATGTAGGTATGTTTTATCCTATGAATATAAGGTAGAGTGTTGTGTATGTGTTTTGTGTAAATGTAAATGTATGTGTTTTATATGTTAATAAAAAAGAAGAAGAAGAAGACGTGGCTGAGGAAAATAAAAAAGAAGAAGAAGACGTGGCTTATGATTGAAGCTTATAATTCTAGTTACAGGTGGGTAGCCGTGTTGGTCTGCCATAGTCGAAACAAAATCAAAAATTCTTTCCAGTAGAAGAAGAAGAAGAAGAGTTTGGATTTGATATCCCGCTTTATCACTACCCGAAGGAGTCTCAAAGCGGCTCACATTCTCCTTTCCCTTCCTCCCCCACAACAAACACTCTGTGAGGTGAGTGGGGCTGAGAGACTTCAGAGACTTCACACGAAAGCTCATACCAAGAACAAACTCAGTTGGTCTCTAAGGTGCTACTGGAAAGAATTTTTGATTTTGTTTCGCTTATAATTCTGTTAAAGGACACACTCAAAAGAAGCAGGACGACAAATGTTAACGCTCTTCACTAAGACAGGAAGGTCTATCTCGGATCCAGCTTGAATAGCACACACCACTGGACACGTGGATCAGTTAATGTCCTCCTGGGCAGACCATACATTTTTTTCTCCATCAAAAGATGCACCCAGCAAGTTAAGTAAAGCCCAGAAAAACATTTCATTCATTCATTCATATACCACAAATATGTCAGAATGGCTTCTAAGAGGCTTACAACTATACAGTAAGGATACTGATCCAGATACACATCTGCATACACACCAACGGTGCATCTGTTTTGGTGTGTGGGATGTTCCCTTCCTGGACAGAGCTGAAGTCATCCGTTCAGCATCCTAAGCCCTTAAGGCTGTGAATACAGGCATGAATCCAGACAGACAATGTCTGGGGTGGGGTGGGGATTTCAGAATCAGAGAGGAAGAGGAAGATCTCCAGTGGTCAGCAGGGAAGGTTTAGGGGCAGCAGGGAAGGTTTTAGGGGCCAAGTTTATCAAATCAAATCAAATCAAATCAAACTTTATTCACGTAGCCAACAGGCCATTGCGACTAAAAATACAGATAAAACAGATAAAAATACTGGAGAAAGACCAGTCAGGTACACAAATATATAAAAATACTGATAAATCATTTAGCTAAAAGGCTAAAAGGCCGTTCAAAGGTGGCCTCGTTCGAGTTGTCTGTCAAATTGTGGCCCTTAGTCTCATTGCCCTCTCAATAAATCTGGCGACCTTCTCTGTTGTCTGGATGTTCTGGTCCGCTAACAAATAAAACATTGCGGCCGCTGATGAGCAACCTGGGATGGAAAGTAGGAGGGGAGTCTTTGTACAGGGGGCAGGTCAGAAGAACATGTGACACTGTCTCCAAGTTTCCGTCTCCACATGGGCAGAGTCGTTTCTCCCTGGGGAGTTTCTGATATCGGCCTTCAAGCACGGCAGAGGGTAGTACGTCCAGGGTAGGGGCCAAGTTTAGCTGCCTGCCTTTCCCCATGAATAGCAGAAGCAGGATCTACACAGGTTGCAAAATTTGGAGAGACAAAAATTGGTGCAGAACATTCATTGCCCTGCTTTCAGGGTTTTTTTTTTAAATCAAGAAAATACATTGAACCAGATCCTGCCCTTAGCAATACTGCCAGGTCAAAAAGCCAAATTAGCTGGTGCCACCAGGACACTGCAAAGATAGAGAGAGAAAGTGGGCTGAATCTGGTCCATATGCGTGAGGAATCCCAGTCTTGGCTACAAGCTTTCATTCATTTATTCAATGGCTGTATACTCTTGCCTTTTAGAAAAAAAATCGTTCTTGCAACGTACCTCACAACAACATGTAAACAAGATATAAATTGGCATAATTAAAAAGCAAACTCTCCGAAAAACACATAATCTACTACTAATAATAATAATAATAATTTATTATTTGTACCCCGCCCATCTGGCTGGGTCTCCCCAGCCACTCTGGGCGGCTTCCATCAAACATTAAAATACATTTAAAATATCACAGTTTAAAAACTTCCCTAAACAGGGCTGCCTTTAGGAATTTTCTGAATGTCAGGTAGTTGTTTATTCCCTTGACTTCTGATGGGAGGGCGTTCCACAGGGCGGGCGCCACTACCGAGAAGGCCCTCTGCCTGGTTCCCTGTAGTTTTGCTTCTCGCAGTGAGGGAACCGACAGAAGGCCCTCGGCGCTGGATCTCAGTGTCCGGGCTGAATGATGGGGGTGGAGACGCTCCTTCAGGTATACAGGACCGAGGCCGTTTAGGGCTTTAAAGGTCAGCACCAACACTTTGAATTGTGCTCGGAAACGTACTGGGAGCCAATGTAGATCTCTCAGGACCGGTGTTATGTGGTCCCGGCGGCCCCTCCCAGTCACCAGTCTAGCTGCCGCATTCTGGATTAATTGCAGTTTCCGGACTTCCGGCGGCTGGCGCCATTGCGGATGGTCCTGGGTTGCTTCGGTGGCGAGGCACCCAGTTCATCCCGGGGGTTAGGAGCCCTGCAGCCGCATGCAGGGCTCTGGTTGGGGAGCGGGAAGAGCGTCCCGCGCCCTGGGCTCCCCGGCTATGCCCGTTGTGCTCCGAACCCTTCCCCCGCGCCCCCTGTAAGGGGGGAATGGGGGTGAAGGGACCACGGAGTCGGGCTTCAGGGGACATGCCCCAACCGGGATGTTTACATGCGGCGGCAAAGTCCGTGAGGAGCGTCTCTGTTCTACCTGTCATTAAGAAGTTGCTAAGAAACCAGAAGCTGTGAGTAATTGACTGACTCTTTGTACTTCGGGAAAAGCTCTGGGATCAAAAGAAAAGGCAGCCCGCCTCTCTCCCTTCGGGGGTTGGAAGGAATTAACTCTTTAAGTGACTGCTGCTACACTAATCACTTGAAAGTGCTTGGAATTTGAAAACTGACTCTGTAGAGATTCCCTCTCAGGGGTTAATTGAGGAAAAATATCTCCATTTGAAGTTTTGGTCTTTATACTCTGGCTTCGGAAGAAACGGCGGCGATTTGGAATTGCGCAGGAGAAAATTGAGACAAAGGAGGAAAAAGACAGGAAATGTAATTTGATACCCACCTCCCTTCCCCGAAGATGTTGGACTTTGCGCTCATGCTGGCACAGAAGGACTGGGAGGTAGAGGAAAAGCTCACTGTCTTTCAATTGGAGCTGGCTAATCGAAAATTAAGAGTCTTGTGTGGGATTATAAATGGAAATAATCTGTATTCCACAGAGGAGGCTTTCCAAAAAATCTACTCAATG
The DNA here is from genome assembly GCF_009819535.1 of Lacerta agilis. Classification (NCBI taxonomy): domain Eukaryota; kingdom Metazoa; phylum Chordata; class Lepidosauria; order Squamata; family Lacertidae; genus Lacerta; species Lacerta agilis. The sequence goes on from NC_046318.1 coordinate 71,500,889, forward strand.
GAAACAGACTTTTGCAAAGAGCTGGAAGATGTGCTGGAAGGATGGTCTGAGATGGCAGAGCAAATCCGATTGGAACAGGGACTGTTTTCAGGGGGTGGCAGAAACCCTGAAACGGAAAGTTTTTTAATATCTAGATTCCGAGGTGGCAGCTCGGGGTCGAGGGACAGAGAATTAAGATTTCTACAAGAAGAAGAATTTTGGTACAAAGCTACGGAGAAGCTCAGAATGCAGAGGATGAACATCTTGGAGCTCGATGCAGGGTTTGTTGTGGTTGTAACCTGGATCTGTGGACATTCAGAAGCATACAATAGGGGATTCGGTTCTGGTGAAAGACAGGAGAAGACAATGGACAAAAGGGGAGTGGGTTGAATTAATCATTGTATAACATAGATGGTCTGCCATGGTATCCGAAATCGGAGTGTGAAGTTTGTTAAATAAGTTTATTTTAAATAAGTAAGGAGATATTGAATTTAAGTTAAAAGCAGCATGCTAAATGATAGAAGAAATAAGTTTAGCTCTAAGAATATTTGGTTAAGTTTTAGGTTATAATGCAAAAGATAAGACAAAGGTGTTTTTTCTTTCTATATCAAGATAAGTTAAACTTCTATGGAGAAAAGATGTTAAGGAGAAAGTGTATTGTATTAAAACCGAAGGTGTATAGGCGGGGGAAGTCAAGTGTCAAGATTCGGAACTAGAATTTTTTTTTTTTTTTTTTTTTTTCTATAGTAAGATATACAGATAAGAAGAAGAATCCTGACATTATGTGTATGTGTATTTGTATTTGTGTTTGTTTTGATATTTGTAGGTGTGGGGGTTGGGTTTATGTTGTTTTGTGAAAATGCCAATAAATTCTGTTAAAAAAAAAAAATTGCAGTTTCCGGGTCACCTTCAAAGGAAGCCCCACATAGAGCGCATTGCAGTAGTCCAAGCGGGAGATAACTAGAGCATGTACCACTCTGGCGAGACAGTCCGCGGGCAGGTAGGGTCTCAGCCTGCGTACCAGATGGAGCTGGTAGACAGCCGCCCTGGACACAGAATGAACCTGTGCCTCCATGGACAGCTGTGAGTCCAAAATGACTCCCAGGCTGCGCACCTGGTCCTTCAGGGGCACAGTTACCCCATTCATGACCAGGGAGTCCCCCACACCCACTCGCCCCCTATCCCCCAAAAACAGTACTTCTGTCTTGTCAGGATTCAACCTCAATCTGTTAGCCGCCATCCATCCTCCAACCGCCTCCAGGCACTCACACAGGACCTTCACCGCCTTCACTGGTTCTGATTTAAAAGAGAGGTAGAGCTGGGTATCATCCGCATACTGATGAACACCCAGCCCAAACCCCCTGATGATCTCTCCCAGCGGCTTCATATAGATATTAAAAAGCATGGGGGAGAGGACGGAACCCTGAGGCACCCCACAGGTGAGAGCCCAGGGGTCTGAACACTCATCCCCCATCACCACTTTCTGAACACGGCCCAGAAGGAAGGAGCGGAACCACTGTATAACAGTGCCCCCAGCTCCCAACCCCTCTAGCCGGTCCAGAAGGATGTTATGGTCGATGGTGTCAAAGGCAGCTGAGAGATCCAGCAGAACTAGGAAACAGCTCTCACCTTTGTCCCTAGCCCGCCGGAGATCATCGACCAGCGCGACCAAGGCAGTTTCAGTCCCATGATGAGGCCTGAATCCCGATTGGAAGGGATCCAAATGGTCCGCATCCTCCAGGCGTGCCTGGAGTTGTTCCGCAACCACCCGCTCAATCACCTTGCCCAAGAATGGTAAATTTGAGACTGGGCGATAGTTGGCCATATTGGCCGGGTCTAAAGATGTTTTTTTAAGAAGCGGTTTAATGACCGCCTCCTTCAGCGGGTATGGGAAGACTCCCTCACAGAGGGAAGCGTTCACCACCCCGCGGAGCCCATCGCCCAGTCCTTCCCGGCTCGCTTTTATTAGCCAGGATGGGCAAGGATCAAGGACACAGGTGGTTGGTTTCACTCGTCCAAGCAGCCTGTCCACATCCTCGGAGGTAACAGATTGAAATTGATCCTATGAAACATGACTAGACAGAGCTCTAGCACTCTCCCGCCCCAGCCCTGCTCCCACGGTGGAATCTACCTCCTTCCGAATCTGAGCGACTTTATCTGCAAAAAACTTTGCAAAAGCATTGCAGGAGATCTTGGGGTCCCTACCAGGCCCCGATGACGATGGTGGTTCTGCTAAACTGCGAACCACCTGGAAGAGTCTCCTGCTGCTGTTTTCTGCAGATGCAATAGAAACGGTGAAGAAGGCCCTCTTCGCCGTTGCCATTGCCACTTGGTAGGCTCGAAGTTGAGCTCTAGCCAGTGTCCGGTCAGATTCAGAATGAGTTTTCCGCCACCGGCGCTCTAGCCGTCTCAGCGACTGTTTCATCGCCCTCAGCTCCGGGGAAAACCACGGGGCTGTCCGGGCTCCATGCAATCGGAGAGGGCGCTTCGGAGCCAGACAGTCAATAGCCCTGGTTAACTCCACGTTCCAGCGGGTCACCAGGGAATCAACTGAAAGGCCATCAACATGGGATAAAACATCCCCCACCACTCTCTGGAAGCCCATTGGATCCATTAAGTAGTGGGGGCGGACCATCCTAATTGGTCCTACCTCCCGGCAGAGGGGAAAGGTCGCGGAGAAGTCCAGTTGGACCAGGAAGTGATCTGACCATGGCACTTCTTTTGTTTCACTTTTACTTAATGTCAGATCACTAACATCCATAGAGGTGAATACCAGGTCTAAGGCATGTCCGCGGCTATGAGTTGGGCCAAACTTATTCAGGGACAGCCCCATGGAGGCCATGCTTTCCACGAAGTCCCGAGCGGCCCCTTGTAAGGTCGTGTCGGCATGGATATTAAAGTCCCCCAAGACAACCAAGCTAGGTGTCTCCAGGAGCACATCCGCCACGACCTGAAGCAGCTCGGACAGGGAATCCTTGGTGCAGCGGGGAGGTCGGTACACCAAAAGGAATCCTGTACTGCCCCTATTGCCCAACTTCCAGAACATGCACTCAGAAAACTCGGTCTTCCCAATAGGACGCCTGGTGCAAACTAATGACTTCCTAAAAATCACTGCAACCCCCCCTCCCCGCCCAGATGGCCTGGGTTGCTGTGCGTAAGAGAAACCTGGTGGGCAAGCAGCGGCAAGGACAGGCCCATCTGCTTCATCCAACCAAGTCTCTGTTACACATGCCAGGTCAAATCCTCCATCCACAATCAAGTCGTGGATGGCAGTAGTTTTGTTCATCATTGACCTGGCATTACACAGCAACACTTTCAGGTCATGTGGGTATCCCTTGTTGATTCCAGTATCCGTCCGGTCAGGACCAGACCCGGAGGCAGGGATAGTCCTCAAACAACGACTAAGCCTGCCTCCTCGGTAATGACATGGTCTGGTTTTAGCGTGACTCCTCCTCCTGCCCATGATCACTGAGATCGGGTGTACTAGTGCATCCCCCCCTGTGGAACATGCCCCAGCCATTCTGTTGGCTGAGGCCCACTCCCAGGCAGCTCTGATCCCACCCCTTAAAACAAAACAAAACTATACAACAACCAATAAAACAAAAACAGAACAATTATACTAAAATTAATCCCCAACAAAATATCCACCCCACCCAGCCACCCCCCCCCCAACAACCCAAAAGGAGGGAAAAAAAGGAGGAGAAAAATTGAAATGCCATCGACAGCTTAAGGACATTTTCTAGCCCCACTCTCTAAGCACTAGAGTGTCATTTTTATGGCTGGGAGTGTGAGGTTTGGGCCCCGCCCCCTAGGCCAGCTGGAAAAGGCCTTGGAAGGGAGCAGGCCCTGCAGTCCTCACCACAGCCGCTGATGGTCCCCTAACAACAGCAACCAGCAATTTATCGCCAAAGCTGTGGTCAGTCCAGGAAACCATCAAAATCACAAAACAGAGGACCACCAGCAGCAGCAGCAGCCCGATTAAAACCCCTAAAAATTACAGGAAGCTTATCGAATCCTCAAGCAAATATGTGGGTGTTTCATTGCCTTGGACTTGCTACTCTACCCGAGAAATGAACCAGGGTACTCAGTCAGCAAGCTCAGTGATTAATTTGGCCCCACCATAATGGACATACAATTCCCTGCCTTTGTGTTAGCTCCGTCAGTCATTTCCTTAATGTTATTTGATGTCTTCTTTTTTGGTAACTAATTATATGGCAGGGGACACATTAAAAAGGCCTCAAAACATGTAACAAACAACGTTACAGGCGTGTTTTTTTTTCTCTTAAATGTGCAGAATGCAAACTACTAAAATCAGCTTGTCGATAAAGAGAGCATCAGATCTCAACTACTATTTTTCCCCCTACTTTTTTGTTGAGTACTGGAAGTTTGTCTCTGGCTCAGATATTATAATAGTAATGCATTTGCTTTTTAAAGGGGAAATGTAATTCTATCTCCGTGATAGAAACTCAATAACGCCACAATTCACTCTACAATGATGGGGGGGACGGACTCTTTGGGATTAAGAGGAAGAATCTAACTTCCACACAGAATTTTTAATACTGAAATGACCATAAGCAGGTCATTGAACATCAGGAACAATTGTACATATAGAGGTACGTGGGACTGGCTCTCTATCGGGGGTTTTTATCGTAAGACTTTAAATAAAGAGAGACACCCCCCACCCCAGTTAAAGAAACCAGGTTTCTGTGATGGAAAATCTGAAGGAGAAAGGGGAAATGCAATCTATTCTCTGTAGCGGATCATGTGAAAACCTACTGGTCTGGAAGATGCACCCTAATTGTGAAAAACCCATTTGAATTAGCCTATTGATTGCTCATTTGTTAGCCGGCCAGCATCAAATATGTTTTGAGACAGGCTGTGTCCCAGCAGGACTGATATCACTCTGGATCATTCCGATAAAAGGAGTGAAAGGTTCCGTCGCAGTTGCTTTGCTTTCTATGGACATTAACCCTCTGCACCTCCAAAAGCAAACTTAAACCAAGAAAGGAAAAGAAATACAGCTTTCAGCACCTTCAGGGACATAGTAAGCTGCCATTTGCACCAGGTGAGATTGTCCAGCTGGCCATTGACTAGCATGATCCAACTCTCCAAAGTCTTAGATGTTTTTTGCACCACCTGCCAGCTGATCTTTTTAGCTGGAGATGCCGAGGTTTGAACCCAGGACCCAGCACACAAAGCCAATGCTCTGTCACTGAGCAGTGGTGCATCGCTAAGCTCAGCTATACAAGATCCTTTTTGCTTGTAAAAGATTCCATCAACGGTGTCTCCAAAAAAATTTACACATCGCTTGGGAATACAGGTGAACTAATGCCAGTGTACTGGAAGAAGCAAAGATCACCAGTGTTGAAGCAATTATTCTTCAACATCAACTTTGCTGGACTGGTCATGTTGTGCGGATGCCTGATTATTGTCTTCCAAAGCAACTACTCTATTCTGAACTTAAAAATGGAAAGCGTAATGCTGGTGGGCAGCAGAAGAGGTTTAAAGACTCTCTCAAGGCAAATTTTTAAAAATGTAGTATAAACACCGACAACTGGGAAACACTGGCTTGTGAGTACTCCAGTTGGAGAACAGCCTTTACCAAAGGTGTCATGGGCTTTGAAGATGCTCAAACTCAGGACGAAAGGGAGAAATGTGCTAAGAGGAAAGCATGCTTGGCAAACCTTCACCATGATCAACTCCCGCCTGGAAGGCTATGTCCCCACTGTGGAAGGACGCGTGGATCCAGAACTGGCCTCCACAGTCACTTACAGACTCACTGTTAAAACCTTGTTTATGGAAGACAATCTTACTCGGCTACAAGTGATCGCCAAAGAAAGAAAGAAGACGAGATTGAACTTGAAACTCTCTGCCTAGAGGTACGTCCACTTACCACTTAGTACGGACCCTCGTCCTGAATATAAATGTGCTATTTTGCCATGCCTACCTTAGATGATTCTGGCTCCCCATGCTGTCTCTTGGGTGTTCCTTTTGACTCAAGCAACTTGGAAGAGCTCTCCTTCTTATGGGAGGACGAGTCCACTCTCTCGCCTTCAAGTTGCAGGTTAATTCCTTCCGTGTGGATGGAGAGGTCGATACCGTTTGGATTTAGACTGCAATGGATAGCTGGAAGAAGGAATTGCAATGAGTCTGGAGGGTAGGAAAGGACGACATGAAAGGTTTTCAACGTTCTGTCGCACTCTAGCATCACACGAGGAAACAAAAGCCAGGGCATGCATCTTTTTAATCTATGAGATGTAGACTATTTATTTATTTCATAAAAAGCATACACTACTCAACTGTAGAAGAACCCTCAAAGAGGTTCACAAAAAGATAAAATAATACAATCATCAAAATAAAAGTTTACAGCAATAATTGAAACATACAGGAAGTTGAAACAACAATAGACTACAACAGATCAAAACTCATCACAACTTTCTAAGCATGTGTGTAGGCTTGTCTTAAACAAGAAATGCTTTAGAGCAGGCACCCAAAAAAGGCAGCTGCTTGGTATCAACAGGCAGGGAGTCCCAAAGTTTAGGAGCTGACACACAAAACACTTGAGTTCTTACAAATGTGGAGCAGGTATCATATGGTGGCACCTGTTAATAGGGCCAATTCCACCGATCGAAGCAGACAAGTGGGCACATAAGGGGTAAACTGATCTCAAGTTGTTAAGGGCTATGTATACTAATAGCAAAATAATAATAATAATAATAATAATAATAATTATAATAATAATAATAATAATATATTTATACCCCGCCCATCTGGCTGGGCCTCCACAGCCACTCTGGGCGGCTTCCAACACAATATTAAAATACAATAATTCATCAGACATTAAAAGCAGTGTTTTTCAACCACTGTTCCGCGGCACACTAGTGTGCCGTGAGATGTTGCCTGGTGTGCCGTGGGAAAAATGGAAAAATTCAAGAGAATTACTTTATATATAGTCAATATAGGCACAGAGTTAGATTTTTTAACATTTTCTAATGGTGGTGTGCCTCGTGATCTTTTTCATGAAACAAGTGTGCCTTTGCCCAAAAAAGGTTGAAAAACACTGATTAAAAGCTTCCCTAAACAGGGCTGCCTTAAGATGTCTTCTAGTACCTTGGTTCTCAAATGCCTTGATACTCAAACAACTTGGAACCCAAACACTGCAAACCCGGAAGTAAGTGTTCTGGTTTGCGGGCTTTTTTTGGAAGTGGAACATGCTCCGTTTTGAGTGCCACACTTCCGTTTTGAGTGTTACGCTGAGGTCTGTCTGTTTTTGCTATTTATTTTGCGTTTTTGTTTTTGCGGCTCTTTTTGTTTTGTTTTTGTGACTGTATGGAACCCAGTTCAGCTACTGATTGATTGATTGATTGATTGATTGTATGTATGACAGCAGTACATTGTTTATTGCTTTCATTTTATGGATCAATGGTCTCGTTAGATAGTAAAATTCATGTTAAATTGCTGTTTTAGGGGTTGTTTTTAAAAGACTGGAAGGGATTAATCCATTTTGCATTACTTTCTATGGGAAAGCACGCCTTGGTTTTGGAACACTTTGGTTTTGGAACGGGCTTCTGGAACGGATTAAGTTTGAGAACCAAGATACCATTGTATCTTGAACTTGGCCCAATCGCAGATCAGCAACCAGTGCAGATCTCCCAGCACAGGAGTTGTATGCTGACAAGACTATGTAACTTTTTGCGAGAGAGAACAAGGCGGTTCACACTTTACACTGAACACAAGCTGACTCTACACGTGTACTTGCATTTGTGTGAAAGACTGTACTCCTATTGAGTATAGTGTACATGGACCATAATGTTACACATGAATGGCTGTACAGGTGTCCTGTTCAACTAGTTGTATTGCACAGACTGTACACTTGTTGAATGTAACACGTGAGACCCCTGAAGCATTTGCTGTTGCTCTGCCTTAACCCTGTTTCTTTATCCTTTAGTCATTTACAGGATTTACGGCATGTATTGGGAACGCATGCATTTCTTGACATAAGCCAATTAGACGCGGTGTCATTAGACGACGACGGCGGATCCAGCAGGAGGATTTCTTCTGTTACAATCTGAGTAATGTTATTCATAGTCTACAAATTGAAAAGTTATGATACATCTAACTTCTTTATTCAGGGTAACAAGGGGGAAGAAAAGCTTACATAGCAATGGCACTCGATAGCAGAATGGATTAACCAGGAAAGAGCTCTTTTAAAGACTGCACAGAGTCAAATGAGCTGCGCTCTCAGCCTGCACTTTCGTAGGATTATTCTATTAACTCCAAACTCTTCTTCTTCTTCTCTTCTTTATTCAAGGAAACACGATTGACTCAGGAGTACAGGCCTAGTGAGCACAGCAATTCGTCCCAGTAGACTACCCCAAAGTTCCCTAAGTCTTCTCCTTCCCCAGGTCCTTGTCAAGCAATCTGAGACAACGTCACCATGACGTTCTTCATACCTTTTCCGGTTCTGGGAGACCAGTGGGGAGGGGAGCTGTTCACAGAAGGAGGCTTCTTCAGCAGCCTGCCTCCTCTCTGCCTCTTGGCCCTCCTCCTATCCAGCCTCCTCTTCTGCCTCTGATTCTGGACTGCTCTCTGCCACAGTCTCTTCCTGCTCACTAAGCCCTCTAACCTCTTCAGCTTCTGACACCTCCTCCTCCTAGTCTATTCCCTCTTTTTTCCCTCCGCACACTCATCGTTGTCCCACTACCACACCCCAGGCTCTGAGCCTTCTTCCGTTGGTGGTTCCCCAACTGGTGCCTGCCACTTTTGCGCCCAGGATGGGAGCGTGAAGAACGGGTGCGGGAGGAGGGAAAGATAGGTCAGGCTGGTGGAGCGTCAAGGGCTTCCCCACTTCCTCCTCCTGCCCCCCCCACCTCACCTGCTCCACTGTCTCCCAGGACCAGAAGAGGAGTGAAGTGGGAGGAGCAGAAGGTAACACAGAGACACACTCCTCGACTGCTTCCTCGCAGCTTGGGTGGGGAAGATACATAAGCTGAGATCAGGGGGCGGGACTCTCTGCTTCATCAGGTGCACACCTAGGAGTAGATGAGAGAAGTAGACTAATGGGCATGCCTTTCCCTAACTTTTAAAGGTAAAGGTAAAGGTAAAGGGACCCCTGACCATCAGGTCCAGTCATGTCCGACTCTGGGGTTGCGGCGCTCATCTCGCTCTATAGGCCGAGGGAGCCGGCGTTTGTCTGCAGACAGCTTCCGGGTCATGTGGCCAGCATGACAAAGCCACTTCTGGCGAACCAGAGCAGCGCACGGAAACGCTGTTTACCTTCCCGCTGGAGCGGTCCCTATTTATCTACTTGCACTTTGATGTGCTTTCGAACTGCTAGGTTGGCAGCAGCTGGAACTGAGCAACGGGAGCTCACTCCGTGGCAGGGATTCGAACCGCCAACCTTCTGATCAGCAAGCCCTAGGCTCTGTGGTTTAACCCACAGCGCCACCTGGGTCCCTAACTTTTAAGGGTACTTTTGACAATAAAGAGTTGATTCCTCCCTCTCCATCAGCTCCTGCCTTGTGCATTGCCCCCACAAATGTATTTATTTACTGCGTTTATATCCCACTTTTCAACTCCAAAGAGCTCAAGGTGGAGTGCATGGTTTCCCCCCTTCCTTATCCCCTCAACAACACTGTGAGGTAGGTAAGGGCTGAGAAGCAACAACCGGCCCAGTAAGCTTCATGGTTGCATGGGGATTTGAACCCTGGTCTCACAGATCCTAGGCTGGCACTCTAACCCAGGCTTCCTCAACCTCAGCCCTCCAGATGTTTTGAGACTACAATTCCCATCATCCCTGACCACTGGTCCTGCTAGTTAGGGATCATGGGAGTTGTAGGCCAAAACACCTGAGTTTGACTGAGTTTGAGGAAGCCTGCTCTAACCGCTAGACCACACTGGCTCTCATAATCTGCCTGATTAAATTGGCTTCTCCTCCTCTTTGTTAGAGCCTTTGCTGCTGCGCCAGCTGCCTTCTCCCTACTCAATGGCAGGGACAACAGTGGCATTAAGCTGCCCTAAAAACATGACTGATGCGTCACTACAGGAGATAATGCAGTAGCAGCCCGCCATCTGTGGCCTGTCACCCAACGCAATCATACAAATAATGCTAATTATCTGGGCAGAACAGTCCAAGCTAGGAGCCAGAGGGCAGCAGCTAAAACCGCCACTGCCACTTTTTCTGCGAGTAGCACCATTGCCGCCCCTGATCCAAATCGCCCTCCGTCTGAAGCCCGCTCCTATCAAACAGTCGCAACGCTGCAATTTAGACAAATTGAAAGCACGGCGACAAACTGCTATTAGGAGCTGCCGATTACACGCTGAGCGTAAAAGGGAAAAGTGGAGTGTTCCAAATGGGGGCGCTAATACAAAGAGCTAATTGCTGTTGCTTCAAAAAAAGAAGAAGAGAGAAATAAATAAAACAAAGCCACCAGAAAATGGGTCACAAGGGAGGCGGGCTGCCTTGAAACTGACTGATGTTTGTGGCAGAATCAGAATTCCACACCACATCAAGCTCAAGAGTTGCTGGAACCTTTGGAGGCCTTTGAAGTGGCAGCTGTACACAGAGAGTCAGTACCTATTATTTGGATTCCCTACCGAATACTTTGAGTAAGAGGAGCTGCTAAAAGACTTTAACCGGAGCGGCGTGAAGGCGGCCTGTTTGCAGATCGATCCACTAAGGCAATCTCCAGCACCTTGAGCGGCGCAGACCTCATTTAAACAAGAACAAGTTTCCAGCTCTCATGAGGCTAGATTTTTGTTGTCATGGTTGTTGTTTTTTTTAAAAAAGCTAGTTTTGATTAGAAAACACCACACACACACACACACACACACGGCATCCCACAGCGCTTATCCCATGCCTGTATTGTTCTCTCACCATATGCTGAATGGGGGAAAAATATTGTGAATAGAAAGACAAGGAACAAGAAGGAGAAGGAAGGATTGTTCGGCATAATGGCTAGACAAAATTGTCCAACACTGTCCTGATCTTATGGCTTAACTCTTATGGCTACTGATAGGACGACATATTCTCATATTCACTGTCCTTGTGCAGATTTTCCATCTCCATAGCCACAGTAGTCGCTGCCACCTTCCAACCCAAAGTCTCACACCCAAAGTCACTCTATTCCTTCGTTTCCTGAAACAGATGGGATCCAAGCACCATATACCTGTATATATGCCACAAACACATTAGAAGACATGGCTGACCAATATTTATGTATGCGACTACAGCAGCAAGTTACAAGTAGGTAGCCGTATTGGTCTGCCATAGTCAAAACAAAACAAAATAAAAAATTCCTTCAGTAGCACCTTAGAGACCAACTAAGTTAGTTCTTGGTATGAGCTTCATGCACACGAAAGCTCATACCAAGAACTAACTTAGTTGGTCTCTAAGGTGCTACTGGAAGGAATTTTTTATTTTATTTTGTTTTGACTACAGCGGCAAGGTTATTGATTTCCAAAAATTGGAAAGAAGAAGAAGAGAAGAGTTTGGATTTGATACCCCGCTTTATCACTACCAGAAGGAGTCTCAAAGCGGCTAACATTCTCATTTCCCTTCCTCCCCCACAACAAACACTCTGTGAGGTGAGTGGGGCTGAGAGACTTCAAAGAAGTGTGACTAGCCCAAGGTCACCCAGCAGCTGCATGTGGAGGAGCGGAGACGCGAACCCGGTTCACCAGATTACAAGTCTACTGCTCTTAACAACTACACCACACTGGCTCAAGCAGCAGCATCCCAACTGAAACAGATTGGCTATCTAAAATGATGGAATACTTCCATATTGCCAAATTAACAGGGAGGATAAGAGGAGATATGGTACAAAAAGTGAATAAGGAGTGGGCTATCTTTAAGGAATACATCAAAATTTATGTGGAAAAAGTAGAATTTCTGACAGATATTGAGTGAATCCAGAAAATGATTAGAGTGAAAGGAGAGTAAAGTCAAGATAGAAGAAGAGATTAAAGAAATAATGAAATGCGTTTAAGCTAGCTGGAAAAATAAAGTAGCGTAACAAGAATGGCTGGAAGTCAAGTCACTTGGTAGGTGTCCGTGTGGAGTAGGTGTGTAGGTAGTTAGTTGATATGTATAGTATAGGTAGGTATTATATAGGGTAATGTAGGTATGTTTTATCCTATGAATATAAGGTAGAGTGTTGTGTATGTGTTTTGTGTAAATGTAAATGTATGTGTTTTATATGTTAATAAAAAAGAAGAAGAAGAAGACGTGGCTGAGGAAAATAAAAAGAAGAAGAAGACGTGGCTTATGATTGAAGCTTATAATTCTAGTTACAGGTGGGTAGCCGTGTTGGTCTGCCATAGTCGAAACAAAATCAAAAATTCTTTCCAGTAGAAGAAGAAGAAGAAGAGTTTGGATTTGATATCCCGCTTTATCACTACCCGAAGGAGTCTCAAAGCGGCTCACATTCTCCTTTCCCTTCCTCCCCCACAACAAACACTCTGTGAGGTGAGTGGGGCTGAGAGACTTCAGAGACTTCACACGAAAGCTCATACCAAGAACAAACTCAGTTGGTCTCTAAGGTGCTACTGGAAAGAATTTTTGATTTTGTTTCGCTTATAATTCTGTTAAAGGACACACTCAAAAGAAGCAGGACGACAAATGTTAACGCTCTTCACTAAGACAGGAAGGTCTATCTCGGATCCAGCTTGAATAGCACACACCACTGGACACGTGGATCAGTTAATGTCCTCCTGGGCAGACCATACATTTTTTTCTCCATCAAAAGATGCACCCAGCAAGTTAAGTAAAGCCCAGAAAAACATTTCATTCATTCATTCATATACCACAAATATGTCAGAATGGCTTCTAAGAGGCTTACAACTATACAGTAAGGATACTGATCCAGATACACATCTGCATACACACCAACGGTGCATCTGTTTTGGTGTGTGGGATGTTCCCTTCCTGGACAGAGCTGAAGTCATCCGTTCAGCATCCTAAGCCCTTAAGGCTGTGAATACAGGCATGAATCCAGACAGACAATGTCTGGGGTGGGGTGGGGATTTCAGAATCAGAGAGGAAGAGGAAGATCTCCAGTGGTCAGCAGGGAAGGTTTAGGGGCAGCAGGGAAGGTTTTAGGGGCCAAGTTTATCAAATCAAATCAAATCAAATCAAACTTTATTCACGTAGCCAACAGGCCATTGCGACTAAAAATACAGATAAAACAGATAAAAATACTGGAGAAAGACCAGTCAGGTACACAAATATATAAAAATACTGATAAATCATTTAGCTAAAAGGCTAAAAGGCCGTTCAAAGGTGGCCTCGTTCGAGTTGTCTGTCAAATTGTGGCCCTTAGTCTCATTGCCCTCTCAATAAATCTGGCGACCTTCTCTGTTGTCTGGATGTTCTGGTCCGCTAACAAATAAAACATTGCGGCCGCTGATGAGCAACCTGGGATGGAAAGTAGGAGGGGAGTCTTTGTACAGGGGGCAGGTCAGAAGAACATGTGACACTGTCTCCAAGTTTCCGTCTCCACATGGGCAGAGTCGTTTCTCCCTGGGGAGTTTCTGATATCGGCCTTCAAGCACGGCAGAGGGTAGTACGTCCAGGGTAGGGGCCAAGTTTAGCTGCCTGCCTTTCCCCATGAATAGCAGAAGCAGGATCTACACAGGTTGCAAAATTTGGAGAGACAAAAATTGGTGCAGAACATTCATTGCCCTGCTTTCAGGGTTTTTTTTTTAAATCAAGAAAATACATTGAACCAGATCCTGCCCTTAGCAATACTGCCAGGTCAAAAAGCCAAATTAGCTGGTGCCACCAGGACACTGCAAAGATAGAGAGAGAAAGTGGGCTGAATCTGGTCCATATGCGTGAGGAATCCCAGTCTTGGCTACAAGCTTTCATTCATTTATTCAATGGCTGTATACTCTTGCCTTTTAGAAAAAAAATCGTTCTTGCAACGTACCTCACAACAACATGTAAACAAGATATAAATTGGCATAATTAAAAAGCAAACTCTCCGAAAAACACATAATCTACTACTAATAATAATAATAATAATTTATTATTTGTACCCCGCCCATCTGGCTGGGTCTCCCCAGCCACTCTGGGCGGCTTCCATCAAACATTAAAATACATTTAAAATATCACAGTTTAAAAACTTCCCTAAACAGGGCTGCCTTTAGGAATTTTCTGAATGTCAGGTAGTTGTTTATTCCCTTGACTTCTGATGGGAGGGCGTTCCACAGGGCGGGCGCCACTACCGAGAAGGCCCTCTGCCTGGTTCCCTGTAGTTTTGCTTCTCGCAGTGAGGGAACCGACAGAAGGCCCTCGGCGCTGGATCTCAGTGTCCGGGCTGAATGATGGGGGTGGAGACGCTCCTTCAGGTATACAGGACCGAGGCCGTTTAGGGCTTTAAAGGTCAGCACCAACACTTTGAATTGTGCTCGGAAACGTACTGGGAGCCAATGTAGATCTCTCAGGACCGGTGTTATGTGGTCCCGGCGGCCCCTCCCAGTCACCAGTCTAGCTGCCGCATTCTGGATTAATTGCAGTTTCCGGGTCACCTTCAAAGGAAGCCCCACATAGAGCGCATTGCAGTAGTCCAAGCGGGAGATAACTAGAGCATGTACCACTCTGGCGAGACAGTCCGCGGGCAGGTAGGGTCTCAGCCTGCGTACCAGATGGAGCTGGTAGACAGCCGCCCTGGACACAGAATGAACCTGTGCCTCCATGGACAGCTGTGAGTCCAAAATGACTCCCAGGCTGCGCACCTGGTCCTTCAGGGGCACAGTTACCCCATTCATGACCAGGGAGTCCCCCACACCCACTCGCCCCCTATCCCCCAAAAACAGTACTTCTGTCTTGTCAGGATTCAACCTCAATCTGTTAGCCGCCATCCATCCTCCAACCGCCTCCAGGCACTCACACAGGACCTTCACCGCCTTCACTGGTTCTGATTTAAAAGAGAGGTAGAGCTGGGTATCATCCGCATACTGATGAACACCCAGCCCAAACCCCCTGATGATCTCTCCCAGCGGCTTCATATAGATATTAAAAAGCATGGGGGAGAGGACGGAACCCTGAGGCACCCCACAGGTGAGAGCCCAGGGGTCTGAACACTCATCCCCCATCACCACTTTCTGAACACGGCCCAGAAGGAAGGAGCGGAACCACTGTATAACAGTGCCCCCAGCTCCCAACCCCTCTAGCCGGTCCAGAAGGATGTTATGGTCGATGGTGTCAAAGGCAGCTGAGAGATCCAGCAGAACTAGGAAACAGCTCTCACCTTTGTCCCTAGCCCGCCGGAGATCATCGACCAGCGCGACCAAGGCAGTTTCAGTCCCATGATGAGGCCTGAATCCCGATTGGAAGGGATCCAAATGGTCCGCATCCTCCAGGCGTGCCTGGAGTTGTTCCGCAACCACCCGCTCAATCACCTTGCCCAAGAATGGTAAATTTGAGACTGGGCGATAGTTGGCCATATTGGCCGGGTCTAAAGATGTTTTTTTAAGAAGCGGTTTAATGACCGCCTCCTTCAGCGGGTATGGGAAGACTCCCTCACAGAGGGAAGCGTTCACCACCCCGCGGAGCCCATCGCCCAGTCCTTCCCGGCTCGCTTTTATTAGCCAGGATGGGCAAGGATCAAGGACACAGGTGGTTGGTTTCACTCGTCCAAGCAGCCTGTCCACATCCTCGGAGGTAACAGATTGAAATTGATCCTATGAAACATGACTAGACAGAGCTCTAGCACTCTCCCGCCCCAGCCCTGCTCCCACGGTGGAATCTACCTCCTTCCGAATCTGAGCGACTTTATCTGCAAAAAACTTTGCAAAAGCATTGCAGGAGATCTTGGGGTCCCTACCAGGCCCCGATGACGATGGTGGTTCTGCTAAACTGCGAACCACCTGGAAGAGTCTCCTGCTGCTGTTTTCTGCAGATGCAATAGAAACGGTGAAGAAGGCCCTCTTCGCCGTTGCCATTGCCACTTGGTAGGCTCGAAGTTGAGCTCTAGCCAGTGTCCGGTCAGATTCAGAATGAGTTTTCCGCCACCGGCGCTCTAGCCGTCTCAGCGACTGTTTCATCGCCCTCAGCTCCGGGGAAAACCACGGGGCTGTCCGGGCTCCATGCAATCGGAGAGGGCGCTTCGGAGCCAGACAGTCAATAGCCCTGGTTAACTCCACGTTCCAGCGGGTCACCAGGGAATCAACTGAAAGGCCATCAACATGGGATAAAACATCCCCCACCACTCTCTGGAAGCCCATTGGATCCATTAAGTAGTGGGGGCGGACCATCCTAATTGGTCCTACCTCCCGGCAGAGGGGAAAGGTCGCGGAGAAGTCCAGTTGGACCAGGAAGTGATCTGACCATGGCACTTCTTTTGTTTCACTTTTACTTAATGTCAGATCACTAACATCCATAGAGGTGAATACCAGGTCTAAGGCATGTCCGCGGCTATGAGTTGGGCCAAACTTATTCAGGGACAGCCCCATGGAGGCCATGCTTTCCACGAAGTCCCGAGCGGCCCCTTGTAAGGTCGTGTCGGCATGGATATTAAAGTCCCCCAAGACAACCAAGCTAGGTGTCTCCAGGAGCACATCCGCCACGACCTGAAGCAGCTCGGACAGGGAATCCTTGGTGCAGCGGGGAGGTCGGTACACCAAAAGGAATCCTGTACTGCCCCTATTGCCCAACTTCCAGAACATGCACTCAGAAAACTCGGTCTTCCCAATAGGACGCCTGGTGCAAACTAATGACTTCCTAAAAATCACTGCAACCCCCCCTCCCCGCCCAGATGGCCTGGGTTGCTGTGCGTAAGAGAAACCTGGTGGGCAAGCAGCGGCAAGGACAGGCCCATCTGCTTCATCCAACCAAGTCTCTGTTACACATGCCAGGTCAAATCCTCCATCCACAATCAAGTCGTGGATGGCAGTAGTTTTGTTCATCATTGACCTGGCATTACACAGCAACACTTTCAGGTCATGTGGGTATCCCTTGTTGATTCCAGTATCCGTCCGGTCAGGACCAGACCCGGAGGCAGGGATAGTCCTCAAACAACGACTAAGCCTGCCTCCTCGGTAATGACATGGTCTGGTTTTAGCGTGACTCCTCCTCCTGCCCATGATCACTGAGATCGGGTGTACTAGTGCATCCCCCCCTGTGGAACATGCCCCAGCCATTCTGTTGGCTGAGGCCCACTCCCAGGCAGCTCTGATCCCACCCCTTAAAACAAAACAAAACTATACAACAACCAATAAAACAAAAACAGAACAATTATACTAAAATTAATCCCCAACAAAATATCCACCCCACCCAGCCACCCCCCCCCCCACAACCCAAAAGGGGGGAAAAAAAGGAGGAGAAAAATTGAAATGCCATCGACAGCTTAAGGACATTTTCTAGCCCCACTCTCTAAGCACTAGAGTGTCATTTTTATGGCTGGGAGTGTGAGGTTTGGGCCCCGCCCCCTAGGCCAGCTGGAAAAGGCCTTGGAAGGGAGCAGGCCCTGCAGTCCTCACCACAGCCGCTGATGGTCCCCTAACAACAGCAACCAGCAATTTATCGCCAAAGCTGTGGTCAGTCCAGGAAACCATCAAAATCACAAAACAGAGGACCACCAGCAGCAGCAGCAGCCCGATTAAAACCCCTAAAAATTACAGGAAGCTTATCGAATCCTCAAGCAAATATGTGGGTGTTTCATTGCCTTGGACTTGCTACTCTACCCGAGAAATGAACCAGGGTACTCAGTCAGCAAGCTCAGTGATTAATTTGGCCCCACCATAATGGACATACAATTCCCTGCCTTTGTGTTAGCTCCGTCAGTCATTTCCTTAATGTTATTTGATGTCTTCTTTTTTGGTAACTAATTATATGGCAGGGGACACATTAAAAAGGCCTCAAAACATGTAACAAACAACGTTACAGGCGTGTTTTTTTTTCTCTTAAATGTGCAGAATGCAAACTACTAAAATCAGCTTGTCGATAAAGAGAGCATCAGATCTCAACTACTATTTTTCCCCCTACTTTTTTGTTGAGTACTGGAAGTTTGTCTCTGGCTCAGATATTATAATAGTAATGCATTTGCTTTTTAAAGGGGAAATGTAATTCTATCTCCGTGATAGAAACTCAATAACGCCACAATTCACTCTACAATGATGGGGGGGACGGACTCTTTGGGATTAAGAGGAAGAATCTAACTTCCACACAGAATTTTTAATACTGAAATGACCATAAGCAGGTCATTGAACATCAGGAACAATTGTACATATAGAGGTACGTGGGACTGGCTCTCTATCGGGGGTTTTTATCGTAAGACTTTAAATAAAGAGAGACACCCCCCACCCCAGTTAAAGAAACCAGGTTTCTGTGATGGAAAATCTGAAGGAGAAAGGGGAAATGCAATCTATTCTCTGTAGCGGATCATGTGAAAACCTACTGGTCTGGAAGATGCACCCTAATTGTGAAAAACCCATTTGAATTAGCCTATTGATTGCTCATTTGTTAGCCGGCCAGCATCAAATATGTTTTGAGACAGGCTGTGTCCCAGCAGGACTGATATCACTCTGGATCATTCCGATAAAAGGAGTGAAAGGTTCCGTCGCAGTTGCTTTGCTTTCTATGGACATTAACCCTCTGCACCTCCAAAAGCAAACTTAAACCAAGAAAGGAAAAGAAATACAGCTTTCAGCACCTTCAGGGACATAGTAAGCTGCCATTTGCACCAGGTGAGATTGTCCAGCTGGCCATTGACTAGCATGATCCAACTCTCCAAAGTCTTAGATGTTTTTTGCACCACCTGCCAGCTGATCTTTTTAGCTGGAGATGCCGAGGTTTGAACCCAGGACCCAGCACACAAAGCCAATGCTCTGTCACTGAGCAGTGGTGCATCGCTAAGCTCAGCTATACAAGATCCTTTTTGCTTGTAAAAGATTCCATCAACGGTGTCTCCAAAAAAATTTACACATCGCTTGGGAATACAGGTGAACTAATGCCAGTGTACTGGAAGAAGCAAAGATCACCAGTGTTGAAGCAATTATTCTTCAACATCAACTTTGCTGGACTGGTCATGTTGTGCGGATGCCTGATTATTGTCTTCCAAAGCAACTACTCTATTCTGAACTTAAAAATGGAAAGCGTAATGCTGGTGGGCAGCAGAAGAGGTTTAAAGACTCTCTCAAGGCAAATTTTTAAAAATGTAGTATAAACACCGACAACTGGGAAACACTGGCTTGTGAGTACTCCAGTTGGAGAACAGCCTTTACCAAAGGTGTCATGGGCTTTGAAGATGCTCAAACTCAGGACGAAAGGGAGAAATGTGCTAAGAGGAAAGCATGCTTGGCAAACCTTCACCATGATCAACTCCCGCCTGGAAGGCTATGTCCCCACTGTGGAAGGACGCGTGGATCCAGAACTGGCCTCCACAGTCACTTACAGACTCACTGTTAAAACCTTGTTTATGGAAGACAATCTTACTCGGCTACAAGTGATCGCCAAAGAAAGAAAGAAGACGAGATTGAACTTGAAACTCTCTGCCTAGAGGTACGTCCACTTACCACTTAGTACGGACCCTCGTCCTGAATATAAATGTGCTATTTTGCCATGCCTACCTTAGATGATTCTGGCTCCCCATGCTGTCTCTTGGGTGTTCCTTTTGACTCAAGCAACTTGGAAGAGCTCTCCTTCTTATGGGAGGACGAGTCCACTCTCTCGCCTTCAAGTTGCAGGTTAATTCCTTCCGTGTGGATGGAGAGGTCGATACCGTTTGGATTTAGACTGCAATGGATAGCTGGAAGAAGGAATTGCAATGAGTCTGGAGGGTAGGAAAGGACGACATGAAAGGTTTTCAACGTTCTGTCGCACTCTAGCATCACACGAGGAAACAAAAGCCAGGGCATGCATCTTTTTAATCTATGAGATGTAGACTATTTATTTATTTCATAAAAAGCATACACTACTCAACTGTAGAAGAACCCTCAAAGAGGTTCACAAAAAGATAAAATAATACAATCATCAAAATAAAAGTTTACAGCAATAATTGAAACATACAGGAAGTTGAAACAACAATAGACTACAACAGATCAAAACTCATCACAACTTTCTAAGCATGTGTGTAGGCTTGTCTTAAACAAGAAATGCTTTAGAGCAGGCACCCAAAAAAGGCAGCTGCTTGGTATCAACAGGCAGGGAGTCCCAAAGTTTAGGAGCTGACACACAAAACACTTGAGTTCTTACAAATGTGGAGCAGGTATCATATGGTGGCACCTGTTAATAGGGCCAATTCCACCGATCGAAGCAGACAAGTGGGCACATAAGGGGTAAACTGATCTCAAGTTGTTAAGGGCTATGTATACTAATAGCAAAATAATAATAATAATAATAATAATAATAATAATAATAATAATAATAATATATTTATACCCCGCCCATCTGGCTGGGCCTCCACAGCCACTCTGGGCGGCTTCCAACACAATATTAAAATACAATAATTCATCAGACATTAAAAGCAGTGTTTTTCAACCACTGTTCCGCGGCACACTAGTGTGCCGTGAGATGTTGCCTGGTGTGCCGTGGGAAAAATGGAAAAATTCAAGAGAATTACTTTATATATAGTCAATATAGGCACAGAGTTAGATTTTTTAACATTTTCTAATGGTGGTGTGCCTCGTGATCTTTTTCATGAAACAAGTGTGCCTTTGCCCAAAAAAGGTTGAAAAACACTGATTAAAAGCTTCCCTAAACAGGGCTGCCTTAAGATGTCTTCTAGTACCTTGGTTCTCAAATGCCTTGATACTCAAACAACTTGGAACCCAAACACTGCAAACCCGGAAGTAAGTGTTCTGGTTTGCGGGCTTTTTTTGGAAGTGGAACATGCTCCGTTTTGAGTGCCACACTTCCGTTTTGAGTGTTACGCTGAGGTCTGTCTGTTTTTGCTATTTATTTTGCGTTTTTGTTTTTGCGGCTCTTTTTGTTTTGTTTTTGTGACTGTATGGAACCCAGTTCAGCTACTGATTGATTGATTGATTGATTGATTGTATGTATGACAGCAGTACATTGTTTATTGCTTTCATTTTATGGATCAATGGTCTCGTTAGATAGTAAAATTCATGTTAAATTGCTGTTTTAGGGGTTGTTTTTAAAAGACTGGAAGGGATTAATCCATTTTGCATTACTTTCTATGGGAAAGCACGCCTTGGTTTTGGAACACTTTGGTTTTGGAACGGGCTTCTGGAACGGATTAAGTTTGAGAACCAAGATACCATTGTATCTTGAACTTGGCCCAATCGCAGATCAGCAACCAGTGCAGATCTCCCAGCACAGGAGTTGTATGCTGACAAGACTATGTAACTTTTTGCGAGAGAGAACAAGGCGGTTCACACTTTACACTGAACACAAGCTGACTCTACACGTGTACTTGCATTTGTGTGAAAGACTGTACTCCTATTGAGTATAGTGTACATGGACCATAATGTTACACATGAATGGCTGTACAGGTGTCCTGTTCAACTAGTTGTATTGCACAGACTGTACACTTGTTGAATGTAACACGTGAGACCCCTGAAGCATTTGCTGTTGCTCTGCCTTAACCCTGTTTCTTTATCCTTTAGTCATTTACAGGATTTACGGCATGTATTGGGAACGCATGCATTTCTTGACATAAGCCAATTAGACGCGGTGTCATTAGACGACGACGGCGGATCCAGCAGGAGGATTTCTTCTGTTACAATCTGAGTAATGTTATTCATAGTCTACAAATTGAAAAGTTATGATACATCTAACTTCTTTATTCAGGGTAACAAGGGGGAAGAAAAGCTTACATAGCAATGGCACTCGATAGCAGAATGGATTAACCAGGAAAGAGCTCTTTTAAAGACTGCACAGAGTCAAATGAGCTGCGCTCTCAGCCTGCACTTTCGTAGGATTATTCTATTAACCAAATTTATTTATCCAGTTCCGTACACTAAGCCTTTTTCAAATGACAGTTCTCAGTTTCTTAAACAATTACATGGGGTGGGGTGGGGAGAGATAGAACAGCTTCTGCACCGAGTTAAAATTGACTGGAATTCAAATCAGTCCACATTATCCAATGTAACATTTGCAAGATGTATTCTAAAGAATCCTATAAATGACTAAAGGATGGAAATCCTTAAGTGAAATCTTTGAAAAATATATAAAAAAAAGACCTCACCCACATTCCAGCCTGGCAAAAGAATTTGAGGATGGGGTGGAGCAGGGACGGAGGAAGGACGGCGCGGTGGGGCCAGTCTGACCCAGGTGTCACCACTGAGGGGGGGTGACAAAATGGTGGGCGGCACTCGCTGCAGGGCCTGCAGTATGCCCGAGTCATTATGAGGAACGGCTTAGGGAGCTGGGTATGTTTAGCCTGGAGAAGAGAAGGTTAAGGGGTGATATGATAGCCATGTTCAAATATATGAAAGGATGTCATATAGAGGAGGGTGAAAGGTTGTTTTCTGCTGCTCCAGAGAAGCGGACACGGGGCAATGGATTCAAACTACAAGAAAGAAGATGAGCTGTTCGGCAGTGGAATTTGCTGCCAAGGAGTGTGGTGGAGTCTCCTTCTTTGGAGGTCTTTAAGCAGAGGCTTGACAGCCATCTGTCAGGAAAGCTTTGGTGGTGTTTCCTGCTTGGCAGGGGGTTGGACTGGATGGCCCTTGTGGTCTCTTCCAACTCTATGATTCTATGATCTCTCCTGGGAGTGACACAGTGGCTTGGGCGCCCACAGGTCCACCCCAAACGGTCCACCCACCGCCTCCCCCTCAGCTGTAAGGCGGCTGAGTGGGAGGAGGCAGACTCTTCGGAGGCCCCGCGGAGTGTCCTGCCCCAGCTTGCCCCGCCCCACGGGCGGCTGGCCCCACCCCTGGGCGCAGGGCACACGTACCGCCCCATGGGCCCGATCAGCTTGCTCCACTGCTGGGGTGGAGGATAGTCAGTGAAGGATCTGACCTTGGAAGAGAGAGGATGTATAGTCGGTAGTGCCCCAAGGACTAAACAGAGAGGCCTGGGGAGTGTAATTGCCCCCGCGGGCCTGAGGTTTTTCCACCAGCTATGTGCACACTCACAAAAAAGAGTAAAAGGATATCCCCTCAAGGAGTCCCTACATTGAAAAACAGAAGCAATGTTTTAGCACAGACAGGCACCAGAACGCAGGGGAAGCCTCCCTAGTTTGTAGTGGGTATTTTGGAACATGCCCACTGCTGCTTCCTTCCCATCATTCCAAGCGCATATACTGGAATGTGCCTGGCTGTCATTACCCTCCTCCAAACGAAGCCTCCCAATATGTGGAATTGGATTAATATTTTTTTATAGCAGATAGCCAGCCTTGAGGCACACACGGCCGCCCCTGGAGGAATCCCTGCCTGAGAGAAAAGCCTACGAAGGCATTCTCGGCAGGCCTCCCGGGTGCGCGCTGTGACCTCAGAGGACAACCAAAAATAGAGATTTCCAGACCAAGCTAATTGGTCAGTCAAGCAGAGGGCAGATGGATCCGCAACAGCCGCAGGTGACATTAAACTCCTGCATTTCCAAAAGTCACTAGCCAAGCAATTCGCAATTTCCCCAGAGGGACGAAGGTTATACAGTAATTTAAATCGAGCCGGGGTGTTTGTCACATCCCTAATAAAAGAAGAATTGATACAAATGATCCTTCCAGTTATATGCTAGATATATAATTGAAAGTCTGGGAGGGTTTGGGGGGACTATTCAGTGGAAAACTACTCAGGTTTTAAATCAATGTTAGCCAGATTTGGGGCCGCCTGATCCAAAGTGGAGCTGAAATACTTGCATTTAAGCGGATTAGTCCTATTGAAATCAATAGGGCTAAATCAACCCTAATCCAAATAATTCAATTTAAAACTATTGTAGAGCAAACTGTATGTGTGTCCAATATTTTGAAGAATTCTTCCCCCGCTTTCTTCTGCTGGCACTGGAAAAAATGAAGATGCAACAGGCTCCATCTTCCCCCACAATCTCTCTGCCTACAAGCGTGAGAAGAATTCTGTGTCCCCTTTTCTTGCTTGCCCACCAGAGCCAAATAGCATGGAACCCCCAGAGATCGGAAGATCAGCAACTGGAAGCCTAAGGGCCAAATCTGTTCTTACCTTGCTTGCGACCTCAGAGGTGAGATGGCACATGAGAAAAGAGTGGTCACTGTAGCCATCCCATTTTTGGCCCAGTATACTTTGGGCCAACAGAGACTCTACAATCCTGACCCACTTCTTCAAAGTGGTCTGCCAGGTGGATGGGTGCAAGAAAAGGAGGTTGTGGCTTAGTACATGACTTTCATTGTAATGGTAATGTTTAGCTTATTTTTATTTATTTTTAGTGGCTGCTTTGTTAATGGTGTTTTATGGATTGCTTTACTGATGTTGTTGTTGTTCAGTCGTTCAGTCGTGTCCGACTCTTCGTGACCCCATGGACCAGAGCACGCCAGGCACGCCTATCCTTCACTGCCTCTCGCAGTTTGGCCAAACTCATGTTGGTAGCTTCGAGAACACTGTCCTTCCATCTCATCCTCTGTCGTCCCCTTCTCCTTGTGCCCTCCATCTTTCCCAACATCAGGGTCTTTTCCAGGTAGTCTTCCCTTCTCATGAGGTAGCCAAAGTACTGGAGCCTCAACTTCAGGATCTGTCCTTCCAGTGAGCACTCAGGGCTGATTTCTTTAAGGATGGATAGGTTTGATCTTCTTGCAGTCCATGGGACTCTCAAGAGTCTCCTCCAGCACCATAATTCAAAAGCATCAATTCTTTGGCGATCAGCCTTCTTTATGGTCCAGCTCTCACTTCCGTACATTACTACTGGGAAAACCATAGCTTTAACTAATCGGACCTCTGTCGGCAAGGTGATGTCTTTGCTTTTTAAGATGCTGTCTTACTGATGACTTGTTAATTATTTTATATGATTTATGCTGTACTTGCGATGCTATTTTACATTATCATGTACTGTTTGTAAACCAGTTTGGGGATTCATTTGAATGAAAAGTGGCACGGAAACACAACCAATCAATGTCAAAGGACACCAGAAATTTGCAGTCAGTCGGTTTGGCCACCCCTCATTCCACATCCTGCAGGATACAGGAGAGTTTTGACTTAATCTGAATTATTGGAGGTAACGGAGAGAGGAGGTGGCTGGGTTTTAACATAAGAAGAGCTCTGTTGGATCCAGGCAGAGGCCCATGCAGTCCAGCACCATGGTATCACAGTGGCCAAACTACAGAAAGCCAGCAAGCAGGACCTGAATGTAGCAGCGCCTTCCCCAGCTGTGATTCCCAGCAAATTGTATTGAAGGACAAACTGCCTCCAATCTGAGTAAAACTGTGCTGGGTTAAATGACAGAACATGGGAAACTACTGAACCAGGCAACCATGATTGGTTTGCTTGTGTCCTTGCACTGGTACTGGGTCCCACTTTTTTAGGTAGGGACGCAAGTGGCGCTGTGTTCTAAACCACTGAACCTCTTGGGCTTGCTGATTGGAAGGTCGGCGCTTCGAATCCCCGCGACGGAGTGAGCTCCCGTTGCTCTGTCCCAGCTCCTGCCAACCTAGCAGTTCGAAAGCATTTCAGTGCAGGTAGATAAATAGGTACTGCTGCGGCGGGAAGGTAAACGGCGTTTCCGTGTGCTCCAACTTCTATCACGGTGACCCGTTGCGCCAGAAGCGGTTTAGTCATGCTGGCCACATGACCCGGAAAGCTATCTGTGGACAAATGCCAGCTCCCTTGGCCTGAAAGCGAGATGAGCGCCACAACCCCATAGTCACCTTTGACTGGACTTAACTGTCCAGGGGTCCTTTACCTTTACCTTACTTTACCTTACTCATAAAACCCCAAAACAGTGTACACAAGTTCCCATCCAAACCCTGACCAGACACAGACAAGCTAAGTTTCAGCTAAGGACTAGGGAACCTAGGAACCTCTCCACATGTTGCTGGACTTCCAACTCCCACCAGCCCCAGCCAGCATGGCCAATGGTCAAGGATGATAGGAACCGTCGTTCAACAACATCAATAGGGCCACAGGTTCCCCAACTCTGAGCCAGGTGGTGGCCTCAGGTGTCTTCAGCCCATGCACTGTACAGGTGTCCTATCTATTTGCCCCCCAATCACTTTGTCTCGCCTGTGCTGTGCCTCTCGCCCTGACCTAGCCACTGTGATCTAAGCGACGGTCACCTCAGGCTTGATTATTTTAATTCACTCTATGTGGGGCTGCCCTTGAGACTGACCCAGAAACCTCAGTGGGTGCAGAATGCCACAGGGAGACTCCTTACAGGGTCCTCGCCGCGGGATCACATTCACTCAGTGCTATACCAGCTGCACTGGCTCCCGCTGGAGTACAGGATCAGGTTTAAGGAGCTGGTTTTAACCTTTAAAGCCCTATACGGCCTAGGACCCCCGTACCTATGGGACCGCCTCTCCTGGTATGTCCCACAGAGGACCTTACGGTCTTTAAATAAAAACATCTTGGAGATCCCGGGCCACAGGGAGGTTAGACTGGCCTCGACCAGAGCCGGGGCTTTTTTAGCTGTGGCCCTGATCTGGTGCAACGCTCTGGTGGAACGCTCCTTGATAGCCATGTTCAAATATATAAAAGGATGTCATATAGAGGAGGGAGAAAGGTTGTTTTCTGCTGCTCCAGAGAAGCGGACACGGGGCAATGGATTCAAACTACAAGAAAGAAGATTCCACCTAAACATTAGGAAGAACTTCCTGACAGTAAGAGCTGTTCCGACAGTGGAATTTGCTGCCAAGGAGTGTGCTGGAGTCTCCTTCTTTGGAGGTCTTTAAGCGGAGGCTTGACAGCCATCTGTCAGGAATGCTTTGATGGTGTTTCCTGCTTGGCAGGGGGTTGGGCTGGATGGCCCTTGTGGTCTCTTCCAACTCTATGATTCTATGATTCCTTCATAGAACTCTAACCCGATGGTTGCCATTAATTTGATTCTGAATTGATTTTAGTTGACCTGTTGTTAGCCGCTCTGAGCCTGGCTTTGGCCGGGGAGGGTGGGATACAAATAAACTAATATTATTATTATTTGCAGTTCTATCTCCTGCAAGCTCTGCCATTGCAACCAAGCTTCATTCCACTGAGACTGGTATCTCCAAGATTCTGAACTTCCTGCCTGCAATAATTCAGAACTGACAAGATGATGACAAGACTCCATGGAGTTACTTTCACTAGGTACCCTACCGGTCATTTGATTATTTATTATTATTCCAAGCTGCCCTATATCCAGTTTAGATTCACAGGCAGGTATACAAATACTGTTTCACAGTTCCCTTGAGAATGTGCTTATCCAAATTTGTTTATCACCGCAAACCTTCCGCTATGTAGCAGAGAAAATATAATTGCAAACATTTTAACAAAGATTTTTTTTTTTTAAAAAAAAAAAAGCTTTCTGCTATTGGTTCTGACCTATTTATTTCACTTTGACTGGAAGGAAGGAAGCAGTTAAAGGAACACTGTCGAAACTCCAAGCTCTATAAATAGAGTTTCCTTGGCAGCTGTCTCAATGGGCTCATATTTAAAGACGGCCTGTATACTTCTTCTTAACCGCCTCCCAAATTATCCTTGTTAGAATGTAAAATAAGAAACGCAAACACCTTACACCACACTAAGTCAAGACAATGTTGCTCCTATAACCATGAGAGATGGCAGCCTTGACCTCTTACTGTGCAGGCAGCAATTAGTATATCATCCCCATACTGTTCAAGTACAGTACATATTGTCCAATCCAGAGTTTCCCAACCGGTTTACACCTAGGGCACTGTGTTTTCCTGCTTCCTTAAAGTTAGAGGCACAGTTCACCTGACAAACAGTATCCTCCTTGCAGCTGCAAGATAGCCCAGATAAAACTGCTCTCAGCATCCCGCTCGCCCCTTCATCCAGGAATGGTGATGCTCCTGGAAGTTCTCCTTCTCCCAGTGCATATGAACTCTTGTATGAGCGACACTGAAGAATCCTGGTGCATTGGCAAACCCTGCCGGAAAGTCCTGGGACAGAGAACCTGTGGCCCTACAGGTGCTGGGGGACTACAACTCCCATCATCCATGGCCAACAAGGCCAACGGTTAGGCATTATGGGACACGGAATCCAAAAATTCCTCTGTTAAGGCCACAGGTTCCCCAGCCCCACACTTCAGTCTTCTGGGCAGGGAAGTGGTAGCAGAGGTGGATCCAGCCCAGCTTCGGGAAGTAGGTGGAAGGACTCTAGGATGCTGCCAGAGCCTCACACCTCCTCCCCAAAGCCTTGCACCTCCCTTACCCAGCTTTGGGAAGGCAAGGGCTGGAGGTGGTGTCAAATGTTGGCTTTGCACAGGGTGCCATATTACCAAGGTCCACCCCTGTTGGTAGCAAGGGAAAATAGAAGTTTGGCTAGGAATACTTGGGGCATGGGATGATCTTGCTCCCAAGGGCATAGAACATTCAATGGACCCAGCTTGGTGGCTTGATCTTAAGAGACACGCTTCCATACTTCTCAGTTTGAGAAGTACTACATGCCTCAAACATTCTGCTTCCCAACTGCAAGGCCTTCTTTCAGTCTTCCCCACCCTAGTGCCCTCTCCAGATGTGTTAAGCTACAATTCCTTGGTTATTGGCTATGTTTTCTAGGGCTGAAGAGATCTGGAGTCAAAAACAGCTGGAGGGCACCAGGCTTTGGAAGCTTGCCCAACTTGAATGCCAAGGGTGGTTCTTTTTCATGCAGCTTGAAAGATTTCCTGTTGCTATTTGGAGCAGACAGTTTAAGAAACCAGAATGCACAGTTCAAGAATACACACAACAAGGTGCAGCCCCTGGATTAAACTCCTCTTCCTTGAGCAGAAAGAATGGGGAAGTAGCCAAAGAGAACAGAGAACAGAGAAGCTAAAATGCAAATATGTCTATGCTACAATCACAAATTCATTGTCTTGTCCACAAAGGTGTGTTTGTGCCTGAATGGACTGCAGATTAATTGGTTGTTAAAATGTGTGAATCCAACCCCACTAGACAACAATTTCTTATCAGCTCAACCAACAATAATTTCCTAAAGAATTCAACAACAAAGCATCAAGTATTGGCCCAATTAGGACAATCAATAAACCAGCCAAGATATTTACAAGCATTTGGGCATGCACACAGCCTGTTAGTCCTCCTGCCACACAAGCTGAAAACAAACCAATATGTCTTTCATTAGCCATTGTTTCCCACTCTATCCAACCGAGAAAAAATGCTGTCACCGACACCAACCTCAGAGCAAGTTATGATATTAAGCCAACTTCAAGCCATGGGTCACCATCCTGGCTTGTTCTTAAGATGGAAACAATATTTTCCCAGCTTGAAATCGTGATTATGTAGGGTTGGCATACTTCCAAATTTTCCCACTGCAGTCGGCAGCAGTGTCTGGATGGAAATCGGGAAAATGTCCAGGAAAATCTGGATGTACGGCTGCCTATATCGGCAGTGCCATATTTTTGCCGTTTCCCCATAAAAATAGCTCAACGTTTTCACTGTTTGAAATATGCTAACCCTAGATTAAGGCTTCCTTTTGGCTCATGGGAAGAGAGGTGCCAAACAGCTAAGAGCACAGACAATCCAAGGCACATTCATTTCCACTTATAAAGAATACACTTATTTGTCCCATTGAACTAAACGGGGCTTAGTTCTGAACAGGCATGCAGGGGATACACATACATGTGAATTAGCCCCAGGCTTCAATTGAAAATGTAATTTACTGTCATGTACAAATTAAGAGGTTTCTTTTCAGGAGGCCTTTTGGTTGACTTAAGTTTATTTCTCTTGTTTTAGTTTACTCCTTTTTAAAGCTGTGTGATTTGCTGGTTGTTTTCATTTTTAAAAAAAGTGCTGTTCTTAACTTGGGATTGAGTTCTATCTCGACGGTCTCATATGTAACTGAGAGGTAAGATTAAAAAAAGTAAATAAATCCCAGTCTACAGAAATTGGAGCAGGCATAGGCAAACGTGGCTCTCCAGATGTTTTGGGACTACAATTCCCATCATCCCTGACCACTGGTCCTGTTAGCTAGGGATCATGGGAGCTGTTGTCACAAAACATCTGGAGGGCCGAGTTCGCCTATGCCTGAATTAGAGTATTTATTGTCTCATTGGAATGAGTCCAGGACAGTGTAATCCTATTTATGTAATCCCATTTATGTTTACTCAGAGTAAATCCCATTGCATTCAGTAAGGCTTACTCCCAGGTAAGTACGCAGCCCTAACTAGGTTTGAAATAAAAACTGCACTTTCTTTTTTCCCCTATGATAATTCCCACAGCAGAAGAGATAATCCACTCTTTTGAAGTTAAGAACGCCCAGTCTCTTCAGCAGTGGAAACATGCTTATCCCATTCAGATATGTCCCTTCTTTGGATCCAAACCAATGGGACCACCTTTCCTGTTGCAGTGCCAAAGTGGTGGAACAAGCTCACTGGAGGTGTATCCAATTTGGTTTTACAGAGAGAGAAAAGACATAAAGCCTACCATTTTAGACTGGCTTATAAAAAGCTTTTCCAGAAACAACTTAGAACTAGTTACAGGTAGGTAGCCGTGTTGGTCTGCCATAGTCAAAACAAAATATAAAATCAAAAAATCCTTCCAGTAGCACCTTAGAGACCAACTAAGTTTGTTCTTGGTATGAGCTTTCGTGTGCATGCACACGAAAGCTCATACCAAGAACAAACTTAGTTGGTCTCTAAGGTGCTACTGGAAGGATTTTTTTTTTATTTTAAACTTAGAACTAGTTCACTTTTTTGCACATGCATATGTTTTTATACTATCTTTTGCAGAATATTGCTCTTCTTGTCTTTTTTCTTTTCATTTTTTTGCCCACCTTCAATTTTAATTCTATAGCTTATGTTCACAGGCTGGGATTCTACAGTTCAGCATGTCCAAAGGGCTTTTGGGCTTGTATTTTTCAAACAGTGCCCCTTGTTGCTTTTGAAACCGAGGAGACTTTGAAAATAAGATTGCAAAGATATGGCATAAGATTTACAAAACCTAACGGGTATGGGTAAACCATTAGGGGTACCTAAAGTATTTGTTTGAGTCTCAGTGACAACATTTTTTAAAAATGTTTTAAACTGATTGTATCATTTTGCACTTTTATGTTTGTATAAGAGATGAAGAACTACCGGTAAATAAATTTTAAAAAATTAAAAAGTGATAAAAGAATTATAGAGTTTGCCACTATTGGCATGAAAAAGATAGCTCTCTTCTCTTGAAGGAACAGAAAATGAGAGAGCCTATGCTAAAAGTTGAGTCCCCAAAATTTCATTTAATATTTCAGGATTAGCGGCAGGAGGAGAGATAAAGAGAACTGACAGAAACAGAGAAAGAAAAGAACGAAAGTGATTTCTACAGAAAATGATGCAGGTGGCAGAAAAGGGAAGAACTGAAATTATTAAGTAGTGGGTGGAATAGCAAACGACACAGTGATTCTCCAAGCAGCTCTCTTTATTCTCAGGCTGGAACAGAACTGGATTGAAGGGCTCAGCCAGCCTGCTTATATAGTACTCAGTAACATACAACAGTAACAACTCTCTCTAGCTACCCAATCTGTGAACGGCACTCTCAATCCTTCATTTGCATGTTGTGGACCTGAGTGAGAAATGCAGTCACGGCGGGCAGAGCGAAACTATATACACAACACCCCTAGTGGCCGGGTGAGAACTTCAATACATAACAAAAATAACCTGATAACTATTCTGAAATTAATATAAATGATTATTGTTGTTTGGTTTCAGTCCATATATTCTCATGCATAGCAACATGTAGCTTTGTGAAAGGACTCACTAAAAAGGTAAAGGTAAAGGTACCCCTGACCGTTAGGTCCAGTCGCGGACGACTCTGGGGTTGCGGCGCTCATCTCGCTCTATAGGCCGAGGGAGCTGGCGTTTGTCCGCAGACAGTTTTCCCGGGTCATGTGGCCAGCATGACTAAACCGCTTCTGGCGAACCAGAGCAGCGCACAGAAATGCCGTTTACCTTCCCGCCGGAGCGGTACCTATTTATCTACTTGCACTGGCGTGCTTTCGAACTGCTAGGTGGGCAGGAGCTGGGACCGAGCAACGGGAGCTCACCCCGCCGCGGGGATTCGAACCGCCGACCTTCTGATCGGCAAGCCCTAGGCTCAGTGGTTTAGACCACAGCGCCACCCGCCACTAAAAAGGTAGTCAAATGCAAAAGAGGATGAGACTCCTGCACCTTTTATCATTCTTATTTTTTTATTACTGCGAACAGCCAGCATACTTCTGCACCTTTAATAAAGATGTAGAAGAAGGAATTTCAGCATATCATTATTGTTATTATTATTATTATTCAAATTATATACCACCCTTTATTAAAAGATCTCAGGGCGGCGCACAACATTCGAAACGCATTACAAAACATCAATGATAAAATGTAGTAGAAAGCATACCGACAGCCCAATAGTAAAATCATCATCATCATAACTAAACTCTTCTCACAAAAATGCGGCCTGCTCAACTATTAAAGGTGCAGGAGCCGCCGTGCCCCCCCCCCGCCCCAGGTAAAAACTTTCTATGCTAAGGCCTATATAAGGTTGCGTACAGTATTACCAGCGTATTGGTTATTCGTTCATTTCTGTGCCACTTCAGAATGGAATCGTGTTTAAAGCCCTAAACAGCTTAGGCCCAAAATGATCAGGGAGAGCTTCTCGAGGGCTAAAATTCAGCAGAGGGGACCCTCTTATTCGTTCCTTCACCCTCAGAAGCTAAGGGGTGGTGGTGGTGGCCCAGAAGAGGGCATTATCTGGGGCAGCCCCTAAGCTATGGGATCCTTCCCCACAAAGGCGCGCCTGGCACCTTCGGTTTACAGCATGGGTAGGCAAACTAAGGCCCGTGGGCCGGATGCGGCCAAATCGCCTTCTCAATCCGGCCCACAGATGGTCCGGGAATCAGCGTGTTTTTACATGAGTAGAATGTGTCCTTTTATTTAAAATGCACCTCTGGGTTATTTGTGGGGCATAGGAATTCGTTCTTTTTTTCTCTCCACAAAATATAGTCTGCCCCCCCCACAAGGTCTGAGGGACAGGGACAGTGGACCGGTCCCCTGCTGAAAAAGTTTGCTGACTGACCCCGGTTCACAGCTTTGGTTAATCAATCGTTTTATTTGTAAGCTGCCTTTCCAAAGTTAAAACTATGCTCAAGGTGGCTTACAATGTATATTAAAAAAAAACATAACTGCAAACATAAAACCAGTTGTAAATAATAAACAAAACTTCAAAAGTTACACAACCAAACTGAACTATTTCCACACGAATCCAAAATAAAGATACAAAAAATGAGTATCAACAGCAACTGTACCCCCCCTCCAACAAAAACCCCTCAACAACCCCCAACCCAAGGTGAATAAATAAGCTGTCAGCATGCATCTGTTTGCATGCGTATTTGAAAGCACCTCAAAATGCGCATTCCATGCAAAACAGTGTGGCGCTGATAGTCGGGGTACTTAAGTCAGAGGTGCATTTACTTCCGTAGTTCGCCATCCTAAGCAATGCATGCATACAAGATGCAGATCTCCAGCACAGGATCAGGGCAACTGAATGCAGATATTGCTGAACATCCTAGAACTTCCACCAGCCCCAGCAAGGACGGCCAGCGGCCAGGAAGAATGCGGAGATGCAGTTCCACAACATCCGGCAGAGTCGGTGTTTCCCCACGACGGCGAACTGCTTCGAGCAACTTTTCAGAAACTATCATAAGCTGACGATGGTACGCTTGAGATACATCCCTGTTCCTGATGCTCTATCACACATTGTTGTGACCTGCCCTGCGACCTCATGGTGAAGGGCAGGTATTAAACCTAATTCTTCTTATTATAATATTGTGGGCCCCAATTCACACAGGGCACCTACAAGGCCCACTGGCAGCAATGCAGAATTAACCCAACACCCCAGAATAATATAAAATTGTTAAGTATAAGTAATGGCAGGCAAGTTGGTCTTCCTGTCTGCTTGCTCACCATCATAGGGTTTTTTCCACAGAACAGGGGTGCCGACATGAATAAAATGGGGGGGGGGCAGGTAAGCCCCGTCCCACATAATCACAATATGTGGCACGTGCACACAACATTTGAATGGCAATGCCCATCAACTTTTGGGCGGGCGGCCCCCTCAAATGTTTTATTGGGGGAGCCAAAAGGGTCTTGGCTCCTAGGAGTTCATCCCCATGTCACCAAACAACCACCAATATTTTTTGAGGCCCTCCTGGGTCCATGTTTGAAAAACCATGGCTCGAACCTATTTCACAGGTTTCAAACCCTCTTCCCAAAGCAGTTAGCGGGCACCAAAAACTCCCTTATGTGTTTGACATCACGTACAGAAAGGAGATTTCTAACTTCCAAGGCCCCGTGAACAAACTGCTGTCAAGGTACAGCTCATCTGATTCAGCTGTGCGGAAATCCTGGAGACCGGGCCTTTTCGGATCCCTAAAACCAAACGGGCCCTCTGCGCATGTTCAACGGCGCTATTTAATTGCCGCATATCCCCAAATCAGCTGTAAAACCTGAACCTTGGGGTCTTTTTAAGGCTCAAGAGCTTAACACAAAGACCAACTTTGTGAAGCTGGGTAATAGGAATAAGATTTGTAAGAGTACTTGAAGATGTTGAAAAGGACCACAGGTGTCATATATATTTTTCTTTTAAGTGGTATCTAATGACATCAGAAAACCATTGCTTTGAGGTCAAAGGGGCAGCTACAGAGATATAAGGCTTCAACTAATGCAATTAATTATTATTATTATGGTTTTGGTGGGGAAGCATGCAGCAGGATAGAGGGGGTTTTGTATCAGAAACTACCTTTTTATAGCAAGGCTGCTGTTTCTGATAGCAACCTCCATCTATCCTGTGCTGCATACTTCTCCCCTCCCCCCCAAAAAAATAATAATAGCTTTCAGAGAGGGGTCGGGCAAGGATGGGGAACAGGAAGCAGCGGTGCGGCTCCGATCAGGTGGGATGCTTCCACTGGCAAACCTTCCTGGCATGCATGAGAAGGGGCAGCGGCGGCGGCGTTGACCCTTCTTTCGGGCAGATGGCGACCCACCCCCTTCCGCTTGCAAAAGCGCCCGTTCCTGTGCCCAGCCCATGGCGAGCATTTGGAGCATTTTGCTTCCTTCCCCCGCCCCTCTCCACCTGACGGATGCCTCCCCCCCCCCGCGCCACCTTCCTAGCCCAGCTGGGGCTTCGCTTCCTCCAGGTGAGCGCCAAGGAAAAGAAATGGAGGTGGGTGCAAGGAAGGCGGTGCATCAGGAAGCAGGAGCGGCCGCCCCTGGCTTTGCAAAAGGGAAAGGAAGGAGGACTGCAGCCCTTACCTTCCACAGCCATTCTCTCAGAGCTTGCTTAGGGCATGCATAGTTCGCCTGCCAAGGGATGCTGCTTCTCCTCCTCCTCCTCCTCCCCTCTTCCCCACCCCTTCTTCCTCCCTTTCTCTTTTCTTCCCCTCCACTGTTTTCTCTTTTTTGCCCGTCTGCAACCAAAAGAACAACCTGCAGCAAGAAAGGGTTAGCCCCGTTCCCGGTGCAGGCTGGGAAATGTAGTCTTTTGCCCGCGGGTCGGGCGAGGCCACAACGCTCTCATCTGCTCGCGGCGAAGGCGGCTTTTGCTGCGCATGCAATGCCCGGGGCGCGCGAAGCGAAGCGGGAGCGCCGGGTTTGGAAAGGTCCCGCGGCTGCAGCCCATGCCTCCGGCGCTCTGAAAGCTTTTCGGGGGGCAGAAAACTACAAATCCCGGCACGCCGCGCTGCAAGTTTTTTCAGGTCGACCTGGCGTGGGGCTGTTTGATTGAGGACTTCCTCGCCAAATTGGAGGAGGAGACAGGTAGAGGAGGGAAAGCGTGTCGGGCGAAGGAGGGGAAAGGCGGCGGCTAACTAGGGCAAGAAATCTTGCCAGGCTGAAGGAGCATCTGTCGCTTCTGTGTGGCTTTCACTGCAGCTGCTAGAATGCAAAAGAATTCCAACACCCCCCCCCAAAAAAAAACCCAACACAGACGCAGGACCCTGTTAGTTTTAGCAAATATCATTGGGAGATGGAATTATTATTGTTAACATAACAACAATGTCTCCTGGTGTATGGAGACAGGCAGGCAGGCAGGTCATTTATCCACAAAAGTGACCAGAGGAGAAAGGAACGCAGAGAGCAGAAACGCCATGGTTCACCTGTAGCTGCAAAACCGGACACCTTCAACTGCCCCACCTGCAATAAAACATGTCTCCCGTATCTACAGCCCCTAACTCTCCCAACAGTTTGACTTCACCTACCATTGTCTCCCAAGACAGATGGATGCCTATTATTATTATTATTATTATTATTATTATTATTATTTGTATACTGCCCTATACCCACAGGTCTCAGGGCAGTTCACAACATAAAACCCCAATATAAAAACACAAATTAAATGAATCCCCTTTGTCGTCTCTCGAATATCAAGCTATGAGGAATGTGGCGTTCTTTGCAATAGGGGCTTTTAATTTATTGTGCAGCACTAAAGTGAATGGGTAACGTGCCGAGTCAAAACAGCCTTCCCCTTTCACACGCACCCACCCACCTCTCCAAGTAGCCCTGCAGAATTCTAACCAGGAAAATGTAGAAATCTTCTAGTGTGTATTTTATAAGACCGTCAGAATTATTTGTTTTTATTTATTTGCTTTTTACCCTGCTTTTCGCTAGACGTCTCAAAGTGGCTTGCAGAGGGTGGGAAAAGAAAAAAACAACAACACTTACCCGGTATATGGCTGCTTTTGTCCATCTGCAAGCCAAATGTTACAGTTTTAATAATACATGCTTAATTTCTGGTTAGGTAAAGGTAAAGGGACCCCTGACCATTAGGTCTAGTCGCGGACGACTCGGGAGTTGCGGTGTTCATCTCACTTTACTGGCCAAGGGAGCCGGCTTACAGCTTCCAGGTCATGTGGCCAGCATGACTAAGCTGCTTCTGGCGAACCAGAGCAGCGCACGGAAACGCCGTTTACCTTCCCGCTGGAGCGTTACCTATTTACCTACTTGCACTTTGACGTGCTTTCGAACTGCTAGGTTGGCAGGAGCAGGGACCGAGTAATGGGAGCTCACCCCGTTGCGTGGATTCGAACCGCGGACCTTCTGAACGGCAAGCCCTAGGCTCTCTGTGGTTTAACCCACAGCACCACCCACGTCCCAACTCTTTAAATATGAAAATCTGCCATTGACTTGCAGACCTGCCAAAGCCGTGTCAGGAGGTGGAAGCGGCTCAAAACAAGAGAGACATCTAGCAAGGAAGGCTTAGCGGTGGCTGATGCTGACAGACTGGGAGGGCACAAAGCAGGGAGGCCAACAGTAGATGGCGCCAGAGGCAACGAGAGGCAGAGCCAACTACTTCAGGCTTTGTTCCCATCCTATGCCTCCCTGCTGAGTTCTACAAGGGCAGCTCTGAGACCATAGCCGGCCCAGCCACTAGGCAGTGTGTGATCACTGCCTCAGATGGCAGAACCCCAACCCCACCCCAGATGGCACTCCCAAGAGTATGCTGCCTCTGCCAACGGCCCCGACATTGGGCAAGATCACATCCATTTGGGGTGAGATCTCACCCCAAATCATCATAGTCTTGCCAGAAATCGGCGCTGATGGAGAAGGAAGAAATTGACAGTCACTGCCACACCCTGGGCTGGTTTCAAATAGGAAGGCAGGCAGGTGGGGGCTGATTGAGGTCAGATTGGGGTTGGAGAATGAGCTCCTCATTCACACCTGACTGACCCTCCTCCACTACCGCAGGCCTTTCTGTTGACCAACTGTGCCACAAACTCCCATTTTCTGTGCCACTAACGGCTAAGATTGGCCACCCATGTTTAAAATCAATCTTCATCCTCCATCTGCTTGGGCTACAACTTCCACTATCCTTCAAGAAGGATACTGACAAGCTGGAACGTGTCCAGAAGAGGGCAACCAAAATGGTCAAAGGCCTGGAAACGATGCCTTATGAGGAACGGCTTAGGGAGCTGGGTATGTTTAGCCTGGAGAAGAGAAGGTTAAGGGGTGATATGATAGCCATGTTCAAATATATAAAAGGATGTCGTATAGAGGAGGGTGAAAGGTTGTTTGCTGCTGCTCCAGAGAAGCGGACACGGGGCAATAGATTCAAACTACAAGAAAGAAGATTCCACCTAAACATTAGGAAGAACTTCCTGACAGTGAGAGCTGTTCGGCAGTGGAATTTGCTACCAAGGAGTGTGGTGGAGTCTCCTTCTTTGGAGGTCTTTAAGCGGAGGCTTGATTCTATGACCAGCAGCCATGCAGGAGCACTTGTCTTAGGGGTGCAGGTTTTGATGTGGGCTAACTACTGCCTGGCAGTAGTTTATTTTACTGGCCTATAAAGTAAAAAGGTAAAGGACCCCTGGATGGTTACCGTAAGTCCAGTCGAATTTGACTATGAGGTGCAGCGCTTATCTCTGTTTTCAGGCCAAGGGAGCCAGCGTTTGTCACAGACAACTTTCCGGGTCATGTGGCTAGTATGACCAAACCTACTTTGTTGCACAGAGGACTGTGATGAGTGCCAGAGCGCATGGAAGCGCAGAGAAGCACCGCAGCGGTATCTATTTATCTACTTGCACTGAAATGCTTTTGAACTACTAGGCTGGCCTCTACAAATGTTCTGCTCCTATACTTGTAAATACAGTCATACCTCGAGTTACGAACGCTGCGGGTTGCGTGTTTTCAGGCTGCGGACCACGCCGAACCTGGAAGTACAGGAATGGGTTACTTCCGGGTTTGGGCGCTCGCGCAGAAGCACAAAACGACGTCACGTGTGTGCGCAGACGCTGCGCTGCAGGTTGCGAACGCTCCAGGTTGCGAACGTGCCTCCTGCACAGATCACATTCGCAACCCGAGGTATGACTGTAGAGCAAATATTCCTGACCCCAGATCTCCAGTGCTCTCTCACCCAAAGGAAACCAAACCCCTGGTCTCACAGTTCTTGCCCCTCAGGGAAATGGGGAACACACAGCAATACCTTCGTGCCAAAATGCTTCTGAGAAACAATGCAGAAATCCGATATAAAAACCATGCCTTTGTTTGCATACATCCTGGAAAGGACAGAGAAAAGGTGCAACCCACCTTTTCTTTCCAGAGGCTTCCTACTGGCTTCATTTGTGCAATTATGATCTCATCACCCGCTGCTTGGAAGTAAACAGGGTTGTTGAACTTGCCTACTGCCCTTTGTAAGGCAGATGCTTTTGATAGATTGCAAATCCCCTAGGGCAGGAAACAAGTTTTTTTCCATGTGCTCTTTAAACCACTAGGTGCACCTGCAATCTATTAGCAATATTAATTGCAGCGGGCCGGAGATGTTCCCATTCTATAAGCTCATCAAAACATAGAAATTATAACAACCTTGGGCACTTGTTCAAGCACAGCTCCTGCACGTTCCGTTGTAAACAAACGGGCAGAAATCTTGGGGTTATCGAGGTGATTTCTATGCTGCTTTAGTTACCCACATACAAACTGAGTTTAGCAGAAGGGAAATGTCGCTAAGTATTGCTGCTGTCATAACGCCTAAAGGGAATTGGTTTAATGGCCAGTGTGGTGTAGTGGTTAAGAGTGGTAGACTCATAATCTGGTGAACTGGGTCCGCGTCTCCACTCCTTCACATACAGCTGCTGGATGACCTTGGGCTTCTTTGAAGTCTCTCAGCCCCACTCACCTCACAGAGTGTTGTGGGGGAGGAAGGGAAAGAAGAATGTTAGCCACTTTGAGACTCCTTCGGGTAGTGATAAAGCGGGATATCAAATCCAAACTCTTCTTCTTCATTATGTTGCAATAGTGCCCCTAAAGAAGCCAATGGTATCGTGAAGTTCAGCTGACCTCACTTTGTTGCATCACTTCTGACCAAGAGTACACAACCTTTTCCAACTCCGCACCATGCAGCAGCAGTGAGGTTTCTCTCCACGGCATCACAGCAGCTTAACTAAGGAGACATCACTTCCTGCCGTACAATATATTTCCACCAGTCACTTGTTGGTACAGCATCTTTCTTATTCACCTGCTTTCCAAAGGGACATCTGCTTCCTTTGCAAGCAAGATTGGAGTAAACACGAAATACACCTAGAACTCCTTCACCGACACCGGTGTTGTGTCAATCGTTTTACTTGCTTTTATTTGGAAGTCTTGTTTGAAAGTTACCGTATGTTCTGTTTATAGCTTGTAATTCATGTGTGGCTGTTTAAAAACCAGCTAAATAAAGTGAATTAATTCTGCTTAACATTTGCATTCCGGTGGCTTTCTAGAGCATCTGTTACCCTACTGTCTCGAAAATTCCTGGGATCCCCAAAGCTATTATACATTTTCCCCATCAGGGCTCAACCACTGTATTTAAGATTTGGTAATTAGTCTCCAGCGTCATATGTGTTCTAAACTTCACAGTTCATTTCCCAGCATGTGCAACGCAGAGAGAAGATTGGACCTTCCCTGATACAATTGAAATTTTGCATCCAATTTACACTTCCTCCAACAGGCAGAGCGATACATATGCTGCCCCACATTTAGCTTAGTTTTCCAGGCATGCAGATCTAAAAATTGCATTGGGAATACGCAGTTGAAACTCTCATAATGAGAACTGAACTTTCGGAGTAGAAATAATTTTAATTATATTTGCCCTTTCCTCCAGAGGATCATATTGTCCTGTTTTGTTGTTTTTCTTTTTCTAAAAAAACAAATCCCATTTGGTTTATACCGCACTGTTGGAAGAAAAGTTTGCTGGCTTGCTAAACCCTGAATTATTTTTCTTTAAACACCTTATAACCTACATAGAACCGCCCCAATGTTGCATAAGAAAGTGACAACCCACAGCTATCTTTCGTGATGTTTGGTTTAGTGTTGTGCCTTCTGCATTTATTTTCATTCATTCTTCATCAATTAATGGAGGCCGGAAGCTTGTATTCAAAATTCAAGCCAGTAGGGTGTATTATTTAGGGGGCTGGACTAAGACCTGGGAGAACAGGGGGGTCAGATCCCTACACAGCCATGAAGGTCACTGTGCAAAAAGGAGGGCTGACCATTTTGCAAAACCAAGGAGCATGGGTAGGCAAACTAAGGCCAAGGGGCCGGATCCAGCCCAATCACCTTCTAAATCTGGCCCGCAAACGGTCCAGGAATTAGCATGTTTTTACATGAGTAGAATGTGTGCTTTTATTTAAAATGCATCTCTGGGTTATTTGTGGGGCATAGGAATTCGTTCATTTCCCCCCCTCCAAAATATAGTCTGGCCCCCCCACAAGGTCTGAGGGACAGTGGACCGGCCCCCTGCTGAAAAAGTTTGCTGACCCCTGCCAAGGAGTGTGTAAAAGAAAGCATCATGACCCCAACTATAGGTGATTGTGTGGTACTCTAGCAGCGTAAAAGAGTACATATGTTCATGCTTTAATAAAATCAGAACAACCATATTAAAGCTCACCCAGAAGTCGCTATTTCAGGTACGGAGCTCATCATCGTTGATCCTACTAATGTGGGTTCTGTGCTCTTCCTTGCCCAGAGCCCTTAATTAATCAGGCTCTTGAAGCACCTGAGGACAAATTACATTCTGACCGAACAGAAGATCTGTTCAAGGAAATAAAAGGCCCATTCATTGAAGCAATTTCCCCCTGTAACGGTTAATGGGGAGGTGGAAAGGAAAGGATCTTGAAATATAAATGGATTGTCATTTTACCTTAATTAAGAAAAAATGAAAAATAATTGTGTATTCTATTTCTATTCAGGTCACCTTGTCAGGAGTTTAATGTACAATTAAAGGGAGGTCAGTCGATTTAAAGAATACTGATTTCATGGTCCCAAAGTTAAGCCATCTGCGATTGTGAGGCCCTGATATAATTTCAGCAAGCCTTTTTAATTCTCTCTTTGTTCATTTGTCTATGACTTTTCCTCTCTGGTTTGCATCTTTAAACTGCCGCTCTCCCCCCCCCCCATGCCATTTCTTTAGTTATTTATCCTTTCCCCTTTTTTAATCTACATTTGCTCCTACACCAGGACAGCTTGTTCCTATAATATTTCATTACCTGGATAGTGTTCAGAAAATGAGTGCAGCACATCGTTGGACGAAAAAGCACTCAAATGCCTCA
Source organism: Lacerta agilis (assembly GCF_009819535.1). NCBI lineage: Eukaryota > Metazoa > Chordata > Lepidosauria > Squamata > Lacertidae > Lacerta > Lacerta agilis. The sequence goes on from NC_046318.1 coordinate 71,542,919, forward strand.
AAGTTAGGAGCTCTTCCTAACTTGGGGTTGTGTGTGTTGATGATAGAACACACAGTTTGCATGCATAAAGTCCCAGTGTGGTGTAGTGGTGTAGTGGTTAAGAGCGGTAGATTCGTAATCTGGTGAACCGGGTTCGTGCCTCCACTCCTCCACATGCACCTGCTGGGTGACCTTGGGCTAGTCACACTTCTCTGAAGTCTCTCAGCCCCACTCACCTCACAGAGTGTTTGTTGTGGGGGAGGAAGGGAAAGGAGAATGTTAGCCGCTTTGAGATGCCTTCGGGTAGTGATAAAGCGGGATATCAAATCCAAACTCTTCTTCTTCTTCTTCTGCAGGGGGGCTGGAAAAGACCTTGGCAGAAACCCTGATTAACTGTTGCTAGTCTGCAGTCAGGATGTGCAAAGCAGCCAATGGGCATGCCTATCACCTGATTCTGCAGCAAGGATGAGCAACCTGTGGCCTTGAACTTATTATTATTATTTTTTAACGTTGGCCTCATTTCCAAAACTCTCTGAAAGTAGTCAGTTCAGACCGCTACTCAAAACAACCTGTCCTTCTCCCAGCAGCCTCCTCGGTGGGGTGGAAGAAGGAGGGGGGCGGGGCGGGGGAGGGAAGAGAGAGAAAGAAGGAGCCACAGAAAGAGAGAAAAGGTGCAGCTCTGCAGACTTCCTACTGTAGCTCCAGCTCCAGTAGGTTGTGTTGGTTGTCATCTCTGTTTCCGGAGACAATGGAAAGGTGAGTCTTTGGGGATGAAGGCACAGCTAGGCAGGTGACTGGGTGTGGTCGCCAAGACCATATAACACTGGTCCTGAAAGACCTACATTGGCTCCCAGTACGTTTCCAAGCACAATTCAAAGTGTTGGTGCTGACCTTTAGAGCCCTAAACGGCCTTGGCCCAGTATACCTGGAGGAGTTTCTCCAAACCCATTGTTGAGCCTGGACACTGAGGTCCAGCTTCGATCGCCTTCTGGCAGTTCCCTCACTGCGAGAAGTGAGGTTACAGGGAACCAGGCAGAGGACCTTCTCGGTAGTGGCACCCACCTTGTGGAAAGCCCTCCCATCAGATGTCAAGGAAATAAACCACTATCTGACTTTTAGAAGACATTTGAAGGCAGCCCGGTTTAGGGAAGTTTTTTATGTTTGGTGGTTTATTGTGTTTTTAATATTCTGTTGGAAGCTGCCCATAGTGGCTGGGGTGGCCCAGCCAGATGGGCGGGGTATAAATAATAAATAGTATGTTATTGTTATTGTTTAGCCCCCAATATATCACTACATCCACACTAGGCATTTAAAGCAGCATCATACCACTTTAAACAGTCACATCTTCCCGTAAAAGAATAATGGGAGCTCTTGTTAAGGGTGCGGAGAGTTCTCAGTTCCTTCCATTTGCTGCAGTCTTCCTTCGCTGTGATATGGGTCTGTTGGTAAGAATGCTAGACTGAATAGTCCTGATCCATCAGGGTTCGTCATATGTAAAACCACAATTCATAATTTAAATGTTTGTAGGAAGTGGTATCTGATCCCCTTTTCTTCCCTGCCCCCACCCCAAAAAACCTGTGCAAATTGTGCTCAGATAAATATAAATAACAGACATGATCCAGCCAAAGTGAGCTTCTTTTAGAGTTGATTTATCTCAATGGGAGATAAGTATCTATTTCATTAACTGTCACACTGAAATCAATGAGAATTGACAGCGCTTGCATTTGATTGGATCGTGAAACTGAAGTCTGGAAAATGGCCAGACGCATTATATTATATTTTGCTTCCTTCTTCCTAGAGTTGCCATATTTCAAAAAGTGAACACCTGGACACAAAAGTTGTTGAGCTCTTTCTGCCCAAAGTTTTGCAGAATCTCTCTAGAAGTTGTTAAGCTAGTTTTAAGGAAATCCTTCAAAATGAACACTTCTGACATGGGTTGCCATGCGTCCGGATTTTCCCAGACATTTCAGCAAATTCTGCCCGGACACTGTTTGCAATGGCCAAATCCCGGCTACATCCGGGAAAATCCAGACATATGGCAATCCACCTCTTGCTAGAACACGGAGCTCAGCTGAAACCTGAAGCTTCTTCCAGTTCCCCCCAACCCCTGAACATTTTTCTTTTTCTTTCTTTCCTTTTTATAGCAATGCTGAAAGATGCTCTCCCCTGTGGGGTAATTCTTCAACATGCCTTCAAAATCATTTACATTGCCCTCACTTGCATTCACTGTGCATTGCGGTAGAACCACTGCACAGCCCAGGCATAGGCAAACTGGTCCCTCCAGATGTTTTGGGACTACAACTCCCATCATCCCTGACCACTGGCCCTGTTAGCTAGGGATGATGGGAGTTGTAGTCCCAAAACATCTGGAGGGACCAGTTTGCCTACGCCTGGCCTAGCCAAATCTGATTGCCTACGTAGCCATATGACTATGTACAAAGTGATCTCGTTCCCTGCAGGATCCCCAGTAGGTGGGGCCACCCATGTAACTAATCCAGGAAAGAATAAGAAGCAGGAAGCAGGGAAATCAATGGTGCTGAATATGGTTTTTTTAAAAAAATAACATAAAAATAAAACCTGAATATTCACACAATATTAGTGGATTTCAAGGTAGGAGAATCTACCTGGCTGTGATTTGTATCCCAAAATCCAAAGGAAAGGAATATTTACTGCGGCTCTCATTTTCTGCTTTGAAAAAGACAGCTTTAAGTATCCTGTACACCTCCCAGTATACTGGGAAATACTTGCTTCCTGGAGGAAAAGAAAAGGGGGGGTGAGTTAATGTACTGCCCTTGTCAGAACTGGACCCATGTGCACAGTGATAGAATTTCCATCTGCCAGACCCCACAGGCTACAAGAGACAAGATGCTGCTTCCAGAGGAGGCGGTAGCTCCTGCGAAAGAACATTATGGAAATAGTTGGCAGGCTGTGCGTAAGCCGGAGAGAATGACATTCCTAATGGAATTGGGGGGAAATTAGCACACAGTGCCAGTCTGGATCTGGTTGGTTGAGCTACGCAAGGCAAAGAGGCTCTGCAAAGGACTCAGTGCTTATTTTGATTTCTGCTTAACCAGTTTTCAGAGGGCGGTTGCAAAGTTCAGGGTATACTTTCGGGACCAGTGGTTCTCAAACCTCCCCCCCTACCCCGCTTGAAAATGGTTGGGGGTCTTTGAGGACCACTTACTTTCAACCGCTCCTTGTGAGCCATTAGCATTGTGATCAAAACCAACATCGTATTATGGAAATCGCAAGCCCTAGGCTAGATCTTTAGAACGACCACTTTAGCTAATAAATGCTTAGGGGGAAATTAGTGCACTGCACCGTTGGAATACTGACGACTCTCAGCTTAGGCAAGGGTGATGTTCCAGTCATGAGGCCAAAATTGCATATAGTCAAAAACACATTGGGTTCAATGGTGTGCGAGATTTCCTGGACACCAACAACCTTTCCACCCCCTTTATATTATATTTTATTTTTTGCCAAGTGTGTAAAGCTGGGTGCAAGTTAAATGTGAGCAAAATGAGGCTACAGCTTGTTGGCCTGTTTGATAAATCCGGTCCAATCCTGCCTCTGATCTCCAGTATCCAAAGGTGGGGTTGAGGTAGGCTACTCTTCAACAGAGAAAGACAGAAAAGCCCAATGGGCTTTTCTGGGCTAGAGAATAAATTATCAAACTTCTATTCAGAATAGGGTGGGGAAGAAATCAAGCTGCCCAAAAAGTCTTATACTATTCAGGCAAGTATCTTGTGACACTGGATTTCAGTGGTGTAAAGAATAAATGGGTACCAAACAGCAAAATCCTTCCCCGGTTTTTATTTACCTCCTATAGTCTGAGTCTTGTTGGCCAGGGTTGGTCAATGAGAGCTATGTTCCAAAATTTCTCATACCAACGGTCAATGGCTAATCTGTTCACCTCCTTCCATGTAATTAAAAGTCTCACAGGAATTTATCAACTCTTCAAAAAGGCAGAGCTTTGTTCTCGTCCATAAAAATGGAAAATAAACAAAGTTCAGGTGCCCTTTTCACAGTAACATTTACAATTAAACTGGGTTCACTCAACAGAGAGACCCAAAAGGCTTCTGCCACTGGTCATTCCCCTTAGAGGTACCACAATGTGTCTCAGGAGTCGTTTCCCCACCAACAGTGTTGAGAACCCTGTCCTATAATCCAAAAGAGGCATACTTGAATTCCTAAACTGGGGGCTTATTTTCTTAGTTCTATATCAGGGGTCAGCAACCTAAGGCCCATGGGCCACAAGCGGCCCATGGGGGTTGTTTAACCGGCCCACAACCCCCCCCCCCAAACCAAGCTCCCCACTTGGCAAGTCCCCACGCGCTGTGTTAAACCGGCACGGGGACTAGCTTTTGTGGCGCCAGAAATCGTGTCTGTGCGGACGCCGGAAATTGTGGGCGTGCGCGTGATCCGGCCCATGGCGGGATCTCCACTGAAGTGAACCAGCCCAGGCAAGGTGAACCTTGCCGACCCCTGTTCTGTATTTTGCACTGGTTCCTTTGGGTTGTCTCCAGGGCTAGTCCTACTCAGAGTAAGCCTACTGAAATGAATGAGCACGACTAACTTGGGTCTATCGATTTCACTGGGCCTGTTATTAACTGGAGACAGCCCTATGAATTTATACTGGCAGGCAATATTTATAGCCGATATAACCACTCTTCCAGGATGACAATAGCATTTATACTTGATGTCATTTTTATTTGCCTTTCCTACAGTTCATCTTACTTGCCAAGGGAATGATTCTATTGTCAATTTTACAGATAGCTTTTGAAAAACTCAGCCGGCCCGGCTTTTAGGTGCTCGAGCCATTTCCGTAACAAACATTCCGCCGTTGCTGATGAAAAGCTTGCTGCCGGTTTTCTCTTGCTTAGGTCTTTGAATCATAAAAATTAGTGACCTTGATATTAGCTTACAGCTTTACAAAGGTACCAACGCACTAACAGTAATAAAGCAATAATAATGCTGGCAAGCAGCAGTAATCCTGCAGATTTAAAGGTATCCATTATGTTCTCAACAGCAATTCAATGGTGCCTATCACAACCCTACTCTTTTAATGGTGGATAGTTTGCATGCCAACACTGAGACACAATGGGACTGTGGAATATTCAACTGATGAGGGTGTATTTGTGCTACATTCTCAAAGGGCAGTTTTTTTGTGCCAGCAGTGACACACTTCTGTTCTGTGCTTTCAGGATCCAACTTATTACTGTGAATGTAACTTTTTAAAATACTGAATTTAAAATTGTTGTAACCCACTCTGGGACCTGCTGGTGAAGATCAGGAAATAAATTTATAACACAACAACAACAAAATGATGATACAGCCCACACACTGATCATGTACTCGGGAGTAGTCAAATCCTGCTCAGATTGGTTCATCCGTAGCTGTAGAGTCACTTATTTGCTATGACATTTGCATTCAGGCAGCAGCTGGAAGCCTTACTTGTTTCCACAAAGCAGAATTGACTTTACCAGCAGAACTCGTTGCAGGCCGCTCTATTATTCACTTATTAAATTTATTCATTACATTTTACAGGGGGTGGGGAGGTTATGTGAAACCTGTAACAAGTCTAAAATACAAAAATACCAAAAACCCAGGTGTCTTTGACCTTTTTCAGGCCCAGGGCCCACTTTTAACCTAAATATGCATTTGGAGACCCATTTCTTAATCTTTCGCCATATATTTTGCAGGGTGGCAACGCTCCTGTTGCATCCCACTGAGACCCCAACAGTGAGCCCCGACCCGCCAGTTGAAAACCAGTGCCATAAACTAACGATAAATCGATCATAATTCTTAAAGCGTTTATCAATAGAGAACAAGGGAAACGCCATCATGTGTTGCACTTTGCAGTTTCTGCTTTTGTTTCGAGTGTGGGATGTTCATGATCACTGTGGACTCTTGTGAGAGGGAAAGGTGGGTGAAAGAACGAACAAATAAACAATACTGCAATGCTCTACAACTGAAGTCAGGTGGTTCCTTTCAAAGGAGTACCTTTCACACAGCTTGTGCTGCAGGTAGTCGAGTTTTGGGTAGCCTGGTAGCATGCATGTACAGGTGAAACTCGAAAAATTAGAATATCGTGGAAAAGTCAATTTATGTAAGCAATTGTTTTCATTAGCTACTGGAGTTTAATAGATGAGATAGACTCGTGACATGCAAAGCGAGATATTTCAAGCCTTTGCTTGTTGTAATTGTGATGATTTTGGCGTCCAGCTGATGAGAACCCCAAAGTTGAAATTGTTAATTTGGGGTTCTCATGAGCTGGACGCCATAATCATCACAATTGTAACAAAGAAAGGGTTGAAATATCTCGCTTTGCATGTCATGAGTCTATCTCATCTATTAGTTTCACCTTTTATGTTGAATTACTGAATGAAAGGAACCTTTCCACGATATTCTAATTTTTCGAGTTTCACCTGTATATTACAAATGGTCCTTTAGTCCTTGCAGACCCCTGGAAGCCCGTCAGAAGAAGGCAGCTTGCAGGTGACATGGCTGGAGACCATGGCCGAAGTTTTTCCAGGACTAAAGTAAATGGGCGACTTTGTAGCAAGGATTTGAAACAAACAAACAAACAAACAAACACTACAGTCGGACGAGGCTACTGACAGAGCCTGAAGACGTTCATTCTTCGAGTGATCTATGTCTGAGCATTTCCAGGCGATTCACTCAAGCCTGCCCATTTCGAGAGCATCAGACAAAGCCGGTGTGCATTCTCCTGTCAAGCACACTCTCCGGGCTGATGTGTAATAGCCACTTGTTCCACCAAGGTTACTTCAAAGGTGTCTGCTTTGATTTCAAATTGAGCTCATCTCCCTTCAAGCTAGAGACGGGGAAATCAATAGGCTTCTCGCGCTGAATATCGCAGGGCAAGTGAGTGGCGTAAACACTCCGCTTGTTCTGGCAGCGTGCTCTTGTATGGTTAGGCTCTCGTGCTGCCAGACAGATGACACCTGTCTTTATCCTAGAGCCTGGCACACCCAGGGACATACGCTGCCCTTAGGAGCTGTCCAACAGCTGCTCAGCCCTGCTTTATGTATGAGGGCTGCTTATGAAAAACACCCCCTACTGAATTTCTCTCCATATTCCAGGGTTCTGAATTTGCTGTTCGTCTTGTTTGCAGTGGTGTCCTGTCCTCCAATTTCCTGAAAGTTTTCTACCCCGGGGGAATAAACTTCCATTTTCTGTGCCTTGGAATTTCTTGATCATTTGGGTAGGGTTGTTGTTGTTCAGTCATGTCCAACTTTTTGTGACCCCATGGACCAGAGCACGCCAGGCACGCCTATCCTTCACTGCCTCTCGCAGTTTGGCCAAACTCATGCTAGTCGCTTCGAGAACACTGTCCAACCATCTCATCCTCTGTCCTCCAATTTCCTGAAAGTTTTCTACCCCAGGGGAATAAACTTCCATTTTCTGTGCCTTGGAATTTCTTGATCATTTGGGTAGGGAGCTTCCTTTATTTATTTATTTTAATGTATTTTTATTAAATATTTTCTTGGTTTACAAAAGTATATGCAATGTCTCTCTCTCTCTTTTTCAAGTAACATTATTTACAGGTTAGTTTCATTTGTTGAGACATTAGGAAGAAAAGAGGGAGAGAGGTGAGTGGGGGTGGGGTCGGGTGGGGTGGCAATGTTTCTATTCTACTTAATATATGTGGGGTTTTGTGTCAGCGTCACTTCTGCAGGTTCTCTGCTGTTCGCTTGTGTTCCTTTGGTGGTGAGAGAGGTTGGGGTTGGCCTAGGGTGTGGTTGTTCATTTGTGGTTGGCTGTGGTGGTCTTTGTTTTCATGTGTGAGTGGGGTGGGTGGGTGTTTTGGATCAGGTTAGCCATATTGATTTGTATGCTGTTGGTGGATTTTTGTCATTGTCTTGTTGGGCTGTGTGTGTGATGAAGGGGAGCCATACCGGGGTGAAAGCGTCTTCTTCTATTTGTCCCCGTGTCAGTTTCAGTTTATTGGTTAATTTTTCTAGTAAGACTGTTTAGCTTCCTTTATTGTTGTGAAGTAATTATGGTTGGTCCCATCCCCCCCCCATAAACATTTCTTCAGAACTCTGCAGGTGGCTGAATCTCCAAGTTGGGGGGGGAGCCCCATGGAAGGAGTTACTTAGGAGTCCAGTTGATGTGCGCCTGAGATTGGTGTGCTCACTGGTTTTGTTTTTAAGAGATGGCCTTCCTTCAACCTTTCTGCACTGATCTCTCTCCCAGTAAAATGACTGCACAATGAATAGCGGTTTAGCCAGCTGTCCCACCTTCCAGTGCCTAGCCAAGGACATTACGGGCTTTTCTGGGAGCACCACAATTGGGAAGGTTGCAGAGTACAGACTGCTAGAAAGACGATTTGTAGCATAAATTAGAAAGGACTCACAAAACACCACATTAAAAGTAAGGTAAACGAGGGTGGCACTGTGGGTTAAACCACAGAGCCTAGGGCTTGTTGATCAGAAGGTCGGCGGTTCAAAACCCCGCGACGGGGTGAGCTCCCATTGCTTGGTCCCTGCTCTTGCCAACCTAGCAGTTCGAAAGCACGTCAAAGTGCAAGTAGAGAAATAGGTACCGCTCCGGCGGGAAGGTAAACGGCGTTTCTGTGCGCTGCCCTGGTTTCACCAGAAGCAGCTTAGTCATGCTGGCCACATGACCCGGAAGCTGTCCGCCGGCTCCCTCTGCCAATGAAGTGAGATGAGCGCCGCAACCCCAGAGTCGTCCGCAACTGGACCTAATGGTCAGGGGTCCCTTTACCTTTTTTAAAAAAGTATTTTTTATTAAATATTTTTTGATTTACAAAGGTAGTGTAATGTCTCTCTCGTATTTTTTCCATGTAATCAATTTCGATTGTTGAGATATTAGGGAGGATATTAGGGAGGAAAAGGGGGAAAGAGGTGAGCGGGATGGGGAGATGGGTGGGGTGGGGTGGGGTGATGATGTTTCTATTTTATTGAATATATGAAGGTTTTCGTATCAGCCTTGTTGGTGCAGGTTCACTGTTGTTCACTTGTGCTCCTTTGGTGGTGAGAGAAGTCGGGGTTGGCGTAGGGTGTGGTTGTTCATTTGTGGTTGGCTGTGGTGGTCTTTGGTTTCCTGTGTGAGTGGGGTGGGTGAGTGTTTTTGTTCAGGTTAGCCATATTGATTTGTATGCTGTAGGTAGATTTTTGTCATTGTCTTGTTGTCCCTTTACATTTTTAAGCATGACAAAAGCTCCACTGCTCACCCCTGAGAATTTCACTCAAATGTTCTCTCTACCCATGATAATTTTTGAACTTTCTTTTCTCATCAACTGATGCAGAATAGTCAAGGGGGTGGGGAGAACACAGGATACAGTTTGGGCACTGTACTAGTTTTCAGAGATATCCCAGCACTTTAGGAAAGAAATATGCTTTTCTTCCATTTTGATTTCTCAGCTTAAAAAAAAAAAAGAATGCTGAGAAACCACATTTGGTTTTCCACATGTGCAGATTCAGGTATTGCAAGTGTTCGTCATGGCCATTATTTCCCCATTCACCTCCTCTTATTTTATTTAAATGACTGAATTTAAAAAAGATCGAAACTACGTTGCATTATAACTGTAATTACATAGAAAAATGCAAAGGTATTAAAGAGAACATAGATACCAGCTATATAAAAGAAAAATATGCAAGAATGAGATGAATACATCACAGGAGAGCACAAAGTATTTTGGGTGGAAAGGAACTGTATGGTATTCTGTTATCGGAGGGGGGGTGTTTGTTATTCCAGAAGTTAATTTATAAAGGTCCATCTTTCTACAAAACAAAATAAAATAAAAAAATCCTTCCAGTAGCACCTTAGAGACCAACTAAGTTAGTTCTTGGTATGAGCTTTCGTGTGCATGCACACTTAAGATTCTTCGGGTATCTGAAGAAGTGTGCATGCACACGAAAGCTCATACCAAGAACTAACTTAGTTGGTCTCTATGGTTTTCCCAGTAGTAATGTACGGAAGTGAGAGCTGGACCATAAAGAAGGCTGATCGCCGAAGAATTGATGCTTTTGAATTATGGTGCTGGAGGAGACTCTTGAGAGTCCCATGGACTGCAAGAAGATCAAACCTATCCATTCTCAAAGAAATCAGCCCTGAGTGCTCACTGGAAGGACAGATCCTGAAGCTGAGGCTCCAGTACTTTGGCCACCTCATGAGAAGAGAAGACTCCCTAGAAAAGACCCTGATGTTGGGAAAGATGGAGGGCACAAGGAGAAGGGGACGACAGAGAATGAGATGGTTGGACAGTGTTCTTGAAGCGACTAGCATGAGTTTGGCCAAACTGCGGGAGGCAGTGAAGGATAGGCGTGCCTGCCGTGCTCTGGTCCATGGGGTCACGAAGAGTCGGACACGACTGAACGACTGAACAACAACAACAACAAAGGTGCTACTGGAAGGATTTTTTTTTATTTAATTTTGTTTTGACTGTGGCAGACCAACACGGCTACCTACCTGTAACTGCATCTTTCTACAGTTGGAGGTAGCAATGCTTCTGAATGACAGTTGCTGGAAACCACGGGGCAGGGGGGAGGGCACTCTTGCGGCCAAATCCTGCATCTGGTTGGCCACCGTGAAAACAGAATGCTAGATTAGAGGGGCTATTGGCCTGATCCACCAGGTTCCTCTTACATTCTGATATATCTGTCTTCTTGTTGTTTGTTTGATGTTCATCTCCATCTTTTGGACTTTGCAAAAGGTCAGTGCCCTGATGAGGTTTGCTGCAATTCCACCCCCCCCCATTCATTCTTATCTCTCCTCTCAATGACCCTTCTCTTTTACTGATACACACAGGGCACTTGTGCACCTTGACTGAGCACAGTGCAAAAAGGAATATTTATGTGCTTGCCTGAAAATGTACTCATCTGTTTGCAAATGACATAGTTCACGGATGATTATTTGTGCGCATCAGGAAGCAAGGGGTGGGGTAGTGGGTGGGGGAAAACACAGTAAGCTCAAGCAAAAGAGAGGCTGAAGAAAACTGTGCCTGACTTCATATTAGAAATTTTCCATGTTAAATTGGAAGGTAGGTGGTGAAAAACACTGGGCCCATGGAACAAATGTTCAAATTGAACCAAGGATACTGGCTAATCTATTGCATGTATGGACATCCCCTCAACCACTGAATAGATGTTTGGGGAAGCTCTGAGTTCGAACCAGGCATCTATCTGTCATGTCTATTTTGTATATATAATTTTTATTAAATTTTCTGTTTTACAATTTAGAATAGTCACTTGAACATCCTTAAAATATCAATGGTTTCCCTTCTTCTCTTCCCATGGTTCGTTTTGCGTATCATAATTCCCTGCATATTTTACATAAACTAAACCATTCAGTATTCCATTATTGCATCCATCAAAACTTATTTACACTGTTGAATTTACCTTAACGTTTTCAAGTGTACACTCTTTCCCCACATATATTCAATAAACATTTTCCAATCTTCTCTATATGTATGTTCTTCTTGTTCTCTTATTCTGCATGTTAAGTCTGCAAGCTGCGCATAGTCCATCAGTTTAAGTTGCCATTCTGCTTTAGTTGAGGCCTCACTCGTTTTCCATTTTTGGGCTAACGAAACACGGGCCGCAGTAGTGGCATACACAAATAACCTTTTTCGACACCTGGGAATTTCAGTCTGAATTATCCCCTACAGAAAGGACTTTGGTTGTTTTTGGAAAGTACTTTTAAACATCCCCCCCCCACCCAAAAAAAAATTCATTATGGATCACTTCCCAATACTCTATTTTGACTTTCTGGTGCCGTTTAAAATGTAATGCATCTTGAACACATCAAGATCAGGGGTGTGGAACCTGTGCCCTTCCAAATATTGCTGGACTCCAACCCCCATCTTACCTAATCACTGGCTATGTGCTGGTCCCATGAGTTACCCAAGAGGTGAGGTCAAAGTCCGGTCCATGGTCAAAGGTTCAGCAAAGAGACAGTCCCTAGTAGCTGAAGCTGGGTGCAGGGCAGGGAGTCAGGTGAAGTCAGGAACAGGTATGCAGGCAGGAAACCAGGGCGGGTCAGGAGCTCAGGCAGGAAAGCAAGACAGGTCTCAAGCAGGAACTAGCAACAAACAATGTTGCTCCCGCAACCTGGAGCAGGGTCTGGCTGCCTTTTATCTAGAATGGGGTAACGGACGGCCCCGATCCCCTGGCGACTTCCTCGCCTCGCCTGAAGGCGAGCACTCCTCCTGCGAGTACTCAGGTCTCTCCTTCTATCAGCCCTGAGTCTCTGCAGCTTGGGATATGCCGGTGAGTTACAGGACCCTGGAGCCGCCTCAGCCCCAGCCAGCAGTGAGCCAGCTGCTGGTGACGACCCGGCTGATGGCAATGAGGTATCCCCTGCATCTGGAACCAAGGCAGACTCAGGCCCTAGACTCGGCTCAGCTGAGTCTTGTTGCAGGGGAGGCTGAGCAGACTGAGGCTCCTCAGGACCAGGCCCCAGACTTGGTTCAGCAGATGTCCTAGGAAGTGGGTCCGGTGCAGGCTGAGACTCCTCCAGCTCCGAGCCCGAGTCCCAGGCCATCACAGGCTATGCTGTGACAGGGAGTTGGGATCCCCCAACATCTGGAAGGTCACAGCTCCCTCATCCCCATGCTTAAATGGGTGACATAAAGTTACCAGCAAGTTATTGCAGTTTATAGAGTTACTAGTTATTTTTACCAAAGATTTTGCCATGAGTGTTTCAGCTTGCAGGACTGAGGCACTGCCATTTAGTTTTTGTGCTATTGCCAGGATTTTTATCTTTGAGCAAGCCTTCGAAGGAACCACAATGTCCTTAGCATTCCTGACCGAACATTCTAATGTATTTTGTTTCCGCAGCAGTACGTTTGTTTTCTGCTAGTGTTTGCTCATGTCTAATCAAGCAAGAAGTTAACCTTGAATGCAAACACCAACATATGCACACACACACACACACACACACACACACACACACACACACCCTATAAACTAAAAGCTAGAACTAATCTGATCCCCCCCCCCCACCTTGAAGGTCATGGAATTTAAACAGAATGGAACAATACCACTGGCAAAATAACATTAAATATTGTTATAGTCAGTGCTTTTTTTCTTAACAAAATGTTTAGGGGTACTCTCATTTTCCTACTCACATTGAAATACTGCCCCTCCAATGAGGTCAAACTTAGATTCAAAAATGTTTAGGGTTATGTGTTCCCGTGTCCCCCCAGAAAAAAGCACTGGTTATAGATATATGGGGGATCCCCCTAAATCCTAGAAGTTAATAAATGCTAGGATTTGGGGTTCTTTGTGATATGAAGGGAGAATATAAGCTGCAAGGGGATTCCTGGGCTGCCTTAAGCAAACTGGTCTGGCTGGCTGAGGGAAGAACAGAGCTCTTGGCATTACAATAGAGAGCCATTGAGGGTCATCAACAACTCCATGTCCCAGGTGCGACCGGAGACTAGAGATTTGGAAGGCTGTCAGGGTAACTGCTCTGGGGGAGGGCAAGGGGCTTCTGGGAATAAGAAAGACGAAGAAAGCCATCTTGGCGAGGGTGATGGAAGAACTGCTTGCTGTGCTCTGGGCCATGCTGTAAGATCTGGACCCCCTCCATGCAGATCATAGAATCATAGAAACATAGAGTCCAACCCCCTGCCAAGCAGGAAACACCATCAAAGCATTCCTGACAGATGGCTGTCAAGCCTCTGCTTAAAGACCTCCAAAGAAGGAGACTCCACCACACTCCTTGGCAGCAAATTCCACTGTCGAACAGCTCTCACTGTCAGGAAGTTCTTCCTAATGTTTAGGTGGAATCTTCTTTCTTGTAGTTGAATCCATTGCTCCGTGTCTGCTTCTCTGGAGCAGCAGAAAACAACCTTTCTCCCTCCTCTATATGACATCCTTTTATATATTTGAACATGGCTATCATATCACCCCTTAACCTTCTCTTCTCCAGGCTAAACATACCCAGCTCCCTAAGCCATTCCTCATATGGCATCATTTCCAGGCCTTTGACCATTTTGGTTGCCCTCCTCTGGACACGTTCCAGCTTGTCAGTATCCTTCTTGAACTGTGGTGCCCAGAACTGGACACAGTATTCCAGGTGAGGTCTGATGGAAGGTGTAAATAGGCGAATAAATCCTATTTCAGCAGTTGGTAGGATGGCCAACAAAACATTTGGCACATCTTCGTTGGGCCTTCTCTTGTGGCATCGGACACCGGAAGCAACCTTATACTGTGCCAGATCATTGGTCTACTGAGCTCACTATTATCTATAGGCCTACCAACCAACGGCAGTTGGCCAAGGTTCCAACATGGAGAATCTCCCAGCCCCTACCTGGAGATGTGATCCTTTTACAACAGTCCTACCGAATCAAAGTTAACAATAACAAAGAACTACAATGCCCAGTTCTGGAGATAGCAGGCATATCAAGGAAATGGGGGGGGGAATCTTATAATGATAACCATTATTATATTAATGTAAACCCTATGGACTAGTCTTATCTTTTTCTTGGTGTATTTGTGAAGCTGATAAAGTTCCATGTTGGGATAACTAGTTTCTGGGATAACCAGTCGTCTGAGAGCCTGCTCTGGCTGGTTATGAAGGTCCGCTGGTTATGAGGGTTCTTGAAGGTCGTGAGGAGTTTTCGGGAGTTGCAAAGGTCTGAAGAGGATAGGACAGGCAGCAAGAAGCAGAGCAAAAGGTGTAGCCGAAGAAGCAGGAGGAGGCCAGATAAAAAGACTGCAGTCGGTGGTTTCAAGTGCACTCAATGCGTGCGAGCTCTCTGTCTCTCTGTCGCTCTGCTCGTCTCGTCGCCGAGCCAACAGGAGCAGGGCTATTTATTAGCAAATTATATAGCGTCATCAAGTAAGCATTAACCAATAACAGCATTGCAATAGCAAGTGTTTCCGGGCGGGAAACCAGCCTTGTGACCGTTACCAGGAGGCTTCCTGGCGCACTTTCTGGGAGGCGTGGGGGGATCCAGGCTCCAATCTCCGGCAGGATCTTCTTTCCTGCTGCGCGTTGCGCGGAAGGATCAATAAAGCGGCTATTGCGCGGGAAAACCCAAAAACGTATTCCCACAGTTCCACCACCCTCCAGCAAATGGGTCTTGGTGTTTTGTTGCCCTTGCTCGTCGTAACCTGTGTGTTAGCTTCTCAGTGAGGGCTAAACCTTGTATGCCACGATTGTAAAGCAGCTCCTTTAAGCCCTTTCCAGAAGTTGGTGATGACCATGTGTGCTGCCACCAAAAGAAATCAATGATTTTTCTCAGTCATGTCCTTGTTTTCATTTGTAAATAAGTTCAACAGCACCAGCTCTTTCAATCATTCCTTTCCAGACTTGGTTTCCAGATCCTGCACTTTCCCTTTGCATATAGGGTTATAGGGACAAATTTTGCTTATTGGTTAAGTAATAATGGACTGAGTTTGCCACAGGCTATGCTAACTTCATGTCATGCATTTGCTGTGTGCTCGGTGTTCAGCAGAAGGATTTTATTATCTACGTCAGTGGAGTGTCTGCTCTTAATGATACTAAACTTTTTGACTTCAGTATTTTTGAAGCAATAAATCCCACAGGTTAATTATCCGTTTTCCCTGACACAGGACAGCATTAATTTTTGAAATATTCTAAGGAAGAAGCTGTCTTTCAAAGTCTTTGCCAGAGGTGGTTGACCTGCAGCGTAAGAGGTGGCTTGCAAAGCAATTTTATTTCTTTTTAGAGCACAATGTAAAATTCAGGCTATGCATAGTTTAGCATTGACTAACTGATGGATTTATTTTATCGTATGAGTCACTTCACTTTGGTGTGGACTCAACCCACATATCAGCCTCACTTGTGGATGTGCTGGTGGCACTTGATATTAATGGTCATATGTGTGTGTGTGTGTGTGTGTGTGTGTGTGTGTGTGTTACTATATAATAAAATTGTAAGGATGTTGTCACGCAATGTGGTCAGGTGTAATGGGAGAGAAGAGGGTTGTGGGGGAGAGCTATAAATGGAGGGGGAGGGGGTTGGTGAGGTATAAAGAGAGTGAGAAAGGGGTTTGCCCAGGTGGGGTGGAGAAGAGGGATTGACAAAGGGATGGGAGTTGGGCAGCGGGTTACAGGTAGGTAGGGTTGGTGAGCAATGCAAGCAGGGGCACAGGCCTCACCAAAACCTATAATATGTTTGAGCAGGGGTGAGGAACTACTGGTGGATCTGGCCAGTGGGCCAAGTTTGATAGGTCAGCAGAGCTGCCCACCTGCCAGGCACCTGGCAACACAATGACACCAGGTGACCTTTTTTGCCCATGCAAATCTTGCAAAGCACTCTGCAAGACAGCGGTTGGAAAAGTGCTCCACAAGTCAGCACTTTGCCAGCAGCTTAGCAAGATTTCTTGCCTGGTCTTGAAATGCCACTTTTAAAAGTTTCATAAACCAATCAATCAATACAGTAAGTGGTCCCCCCCCCAGGCATGTACAATCTAAACATTTTAATGAATAGAACTGGAATTTGCCTGCAGACCAACACATCTGCATGCCTGAGTGGGATAGCCAAATGCCACCATCTTTTCCACTTCTGAGCATAGTCACTAAGAACATGACAATCAGAACAAGACTGCAAATCTCTGGAAGACCAACTCCTTTTATGCACACCAGGGAAGCTCAGAGCCTGCTTCCTGCCTACTCAGCTGAAGTCCTTCAAGGCAGAGAAAAGAGGTCTATTAGGAACAGAAGCTCCGTCCCCTCACTCTCAAGCTCTGCTTCTCCCTTCTCTCTTGCACAAGACACCCATGAAACATGCTCCAAGCATGTAGATTTAGAATCCAAATCCATCATTGTAAATGTGAAGAAATTGTAAGTGAAGGGATCCCCCCTCCACCAATGGGATCTTATTGTGTTTTATTTACCCATTTTAAGAAATGCTAAGTGGTGTGTGAAGGAGACAGAATGGGTGGTGGTGCAACGGAGCAACTCCCAAGAATTGAATCATGCATTTTCTGTTCTGTAGAAGAGTTTGGATTTGGATTTGATATCCCGCTTTTCACTACCCGAAGGAGTCTCAAAGCGGCTCACATTCTCCTTTCCCTTCCTCCCCCACAACAAACACTCTGTGAGGTGAGTGGGGCTGAGAGACTTCAAAGAAGTGTGACTAGCCCAAGGTCACCCAGCAGCTGCATGTGGAGGAGCAGAGACGCGAACCCGTCTGTAGTCCCTTACAAAGCTATTGTACTCCCAACCTTACGGTATGCTTGTGAAACATGGACCACTTATAAGCGCCATCTCCAACTCCTTGAAAGATTCCATCAATGACGTCTCATTTTTACACATCACCTGGGAAGACAGGTGAACTAATGCCATGTACTGGAAGAAGCAAAGATCACCAGTGTTGAAGCAATGAATCTTCAACGTCAGCTTTGTTGGACTGGTCATGTTGTGCGGGTGCCTGGTTTTTGTCTTCCAAAGCAATTCCTCTACTCCGAACTTAAAAATGGAAAGCGTAATGCTGGTGGTCAACAAAAGAGGTTTAAAGACTTTCTCAAGCCAAATCTAAAAAATGTAGTATAAACACCGACAACTGGGAAACACTGGCCTGCGAGCGCTCCAGTTGGAGAACAGCCTTTACCAAATGTGTCATGGGCTTTGAAGACACTTGAACTCAGGAAGAAAGGGAGAAACACGCTAAGAGGAAGGCACATTTGGCAAATTCTCACCATGATCAACTCCTACCCAGAAACCCATGTCCCCACTGTGGAAGGATGTGTGGATCCAGAATTGGCCTCCACAGTCACTTACAGACTCACTGTTAAAACCGTGTTCGTGGAAGACAATCTTACTCGGCTATGAGTGATCGCCAAAGAAGAAGAAGAGTGATACCTAAAGTTCTCAACCTGAGATGCTCAGTCCTCCTGGTGGGGCCACTTCTGAGTCAAAGGCTCATATCAGTTGTTGAACTATTAAAGAAAACCAAGTAGACTAATCTAGACTCGAGCAGCCAGGAGCATCTTTTATGTTTAAAATAAATAAAAAATTAAAAGTTGGCTGTCCGCTCGTTTCATGCAATGCAAGCACCTACATAGGTCTGTGGCAGAAATAAATTGAAATTGTGTGACAGATTGCTATTCAAAGCTAAAATTAAATAATCTGCCAACATGGAAGGGGAGAAAAAAATGCTTGGATAAATTTTTATTAAAATCTGCCTTCGAGCCATCAGAGGTGGGGGCCTTTCCTGATTACATTTTTAGACTGGCCATCTGGACTTCCCCAGGAGATGCTTTCTGAGAATATTTTGAGAGAATATGTTATGTGTCTCTTCTCTTCTCTTTCCAGTCCTTGCTCATCAAATCTGGAAGGTGCAGGAAGGAATGAGAGGTCAGGGAATGGAGATGTGCTTTCGGGGGACCTGAAGGGGGAGAGGCTATTAAAACCTTGCTACTGGGCAAGAGGAAGAAATTTAATGAACCCTCAACTTCTAATGGCATTCAGCCCCATCCCTAGTAAACTGTTTCAAAACGGAGACCACCTCTTTCCTGTCGCTCATTTTTTAAAGTCATATATGAGTACCAAATTGGAGCAGATCTACACTATATGTACATTTAAACCACATGACCTCCCACAAAGATTCCTGGGAGCTGTAGTTTGTTACAACTGCTGGAAATGGTAGCTCTGTGGAGGGGAAACTGCAGTCCCCCTGACTCTTTGGGGATTTGTGTTATTGTTAAAGTTGTCCGTTGCTGCTTCAGTTTTCTGTCCACTGCTTACAGATCATTTTAATAAATTTAAATGGTATAGAAATTAATCATAATCATCCCCACCCTCATCAAAATCAGGTGCATTAAATAGGCTTTAAATGCACAGTATAGCTCTGCACATGTTCACCTCTGTAAACAAATACTTCCTTAATTTTAAACAGCAGCAGAGAAAAAATGGAGGTCGTGCAAATTTTCATAAATTCCTTAAATTATTGGCAAAGTCACCATGGTCTGTTACACTGGGGCAGTGGTGCCCACTTGAATAAGGTATTGGATGTAGGCTCCATTGCTGTGGGTGAGATGTGCAAACTGAGAATTTTCTTAGGCAACAGCTTGTGAGGTTGTTTGGAGCGTTCAGGGTTGAAGAAGCTCAACAGTTTGCTCCTCCCACAGGGAGGATGTATCACAACATCCAGGTTATCTGCTGTATGCGATATCTTTGTGATTTATGTGACGCACCATTTATTTCCGAGTCAGTCTTCCTTTCACTTTTGGAGGAACCGGAGAGACTGGAGGTGTCTTCTCAATCTCCGGGCAAAGCTCTGTAATTTATATGCTTGTAATAAAGCGTACTTTGCTTTGAAACAACCCAGACTTTGTGGGAGTTTAATTGCTGGCACGAAAGGCACACATACCGTTGCGCAGGAAGAAGAAGAAGTTAGAAGTTTGAACAGAAACTCTGCTAAAGCACTGGAGAAGCAGGAGAATGCAGAGGAAGCGTTGCTGGACACCACTCCAAGTGCTAAACTGGTTTTAAGGCTTTTCCAGTTAAAACCAAAAGCCTCTTGGCTGTTTTGTTCAAAGTGGAAATAATAGCATTGTTGGAGCAATGTGCTCTCTACTGGACATGGGCCCCTGGAGAATGCTCAAACCTCTGGCTGCATTTATACTCTTTGAAACAACTAACTCTACTTGTGGCCCTGCAGTCCTTCAATACTGGGCTCTTGTATTGAGATATGTAAATCATGAATGCAATGCAGTAGAAAGTGCCTTTTGCTAGGAGATTAATGCTCTGGATGAGATGCAGCACAGTCAGAAGTTCATTACCGATGAAAAAGTGATCGAAAGTATTAGGAGGAATAAAGAAGATGGCGTGCTAATTTATGGATCAGTACACCTGTTCAAAGATTTGTTGGCAATATAGACTGTCAGGCTTGAGAGTCTTTTTAAATTTCAACGTTTAATTACCAATATGAGCTTCTATTCTGGCTGTCAACCAATGTAAAAGGTTTTTCATAGATCGACTCTGGCTTTGCAAAGCGATTGCTCAATCCGTTCTATTTGCATACACTTGAGTGTTGATAAAGCTCGGCACAGATAGTTTTGTGAACTTCCTAGAAGAAGGCGGGGGGGGGACTGCATTTCACGAAAGAGGTTTGCTCACTGTGAAATACTTTCCAATGATAATTCAAGGAGTGGGGCAAGGGATGCTCTTTTATTCTTAGCTATGCGACAATTTGGATTTGCGATGCCAACAGTGCAAATCTTTCTCATGCCTACTCAGAAGTCCTACTGGTCACACTCCTGCTACAGCTCTGCACCCTGCCAGAGGGTTTTTGCCCAGCTAGAATGTGTATTTGAACTCTGATAGTGCCTCTTTCTTGCCTGGGTATAGGATGCAGAGACATGTGTGTAGAAACTTTGTGTGGATGGAATCTATCCTACTGTGCAAAGGAAAAAGTCACACATTCTGCTCTGTACCCACATTTATGTTAGGGGCTGGACTGAGGAGGAACCTATTAAGATTTAGTGTCAGGAATAACACAGTCCTGGACACAGCAGAGTGAACGCAGGTTTTCTGGAAGCTTCTGGCTGTAGAGCATTGACTGGACAGCACGACGCAGGAACTCAGCACCTACACTTTGGGTAACTATATACAGCATTTATTGAAGCAACAAGTATCCAGAAGTTACTATATACAGACTTAGGAAATAAAAGAAACAAAAGTAAAACCTCTCCTCTCTCTCTCTCTCTCTCTCCCTCTCTCTCTCGCCCTTCATTAACCAAACTACACAACACTACAGAAAACCCCACACATAGCTCATCTCTTTAGGAACTCCTTAACCAATCACAGGGTCGTTGCTAAGGGTCTAGAGAGAGAGTAGATCTTGGCTTTCAGCCAACAGTTAATTGCCAGAGGTGGATAGCTGACTTTCTGCATGTAGGCACTTTGAAATCTCTAACAGAACCTTCCCGAGAACAGGAGGACAGTATAGAATTACAACAGCCATAGTTCAGAGGCTGCAGAGGGGAGAAGCTGGGAAATATTGGAAGAGGAACAGCAGGAAGAAGCAGCACCACAGGAGAGACAGCTGACAGACTCAGTGTCTTTGGAAAGCATTCCTGACCTCCCCTCTCCCAGGACCAGGCGTGCACTGAAGGTAGTAGAACAGAAAGCTCAGAGGCAGAAAGCTCAGATCAGCCAACATAGGGATGACGTATATGTTAGCAAACCAGACCCCCAAAGCTGCATTGTATGAAATGTGTGGTTCACACGCCTGTCTGTGAGAAGCGTGAGAAGGGAAGACAGGCTTATCTCTCTTCCGGTATGAGACTGCAAAACTGTACTTTCACTTTTACACTGTGGATTCTTCTGCTTCTTCTGAGAGCCAGTGTGGTGTAGTGGTTAAGAGCGGTGGACTCGTAATCTGGCGAACCGGATCTGCGTCTCCGCTCCTCCACATGCAGCTGCTGGGTGACCTTGGGCTAGTCACACTTCTTTGAAGTCTCTCAGCCCCACTCACCTCACAGAGGGTTTGTTGTGGGGGAGGAAGGGAAAGGAGAATGTTAGCCGCTTTGAGACTCCCTAGGGTAGTGATAAAGCGGGATATCAAATCCAAACTCTTCTTCTTCTTCTCTCGGAGCTGAGAGAGAGCACCATGATTGCTTGTCTGTATATTCTGTAAATAAATTAGTAGTTTAGAACTACAATGTCTCCAACTTCTTGCTGTGTTAAGCCAGAAGGATAGTGTGCTTACACCAGCTGGTGTAGGTCGCTGGGAGTGCCCTGGGAAAGAAGGGGATGCCTTTTCCAGAGCTATGCTCACCGGAGGAATGGGGGCTGCAGGGACCCCAGGGCATTTTCTCCCAACAGTATAATAGGAGAGATGGAGGGGGTGGTACTCGGAGCATCACCATTATTATAAGAGAGACCGCATTCCTTCGTCTCTCTGTGAATGTTGAATAAATGACTTGGTAAGAATTCTTCTTGTTTATCTGCTTCTTGGCTGCCACTGTGGGAGGGATCAGATTCCCTGAAGCCTGACAATTTACCTCTCCCCCCACCTTTTTTTGCCTCTGCCCCTACCTAAGCTCTCTCCTCAGGAGGTTGGCTATAAGCAGTGCCTTTTTTCTGGGGGTACTCAAGGGCACCCAGCACTGGAATATATTTTTTTCCTTAGAAGAAAAACACTGGGCTGAAGACAAAGGAGCGTGGTGCTTGGGCCTAAGTGAAGACAAACAAGCCTCACCGAGCTTTACCCCAAATTTCAATGTTAGCTAGAAATAATAAGCACTCCTCTCCTTCATCTCTTCCAAATCAGCCAACTGCTATTTCTCATGCATGCACATAGACCAGGCATAGGCAAACTTGGCCCTCCAGATGTTTTTGGCCTACAACTCCCATGATCCCTAGCTAGCAGGACCAGTGGTCAGGGATGATGGGAATTGTAGTCCCAAAACATCTGGAGGGCTGAGGTTGCCTATGCCTGACATAGACACTCCTCTTAGGTGGAAGGCCATCCGATGTCCTAAGTCCAGTTGGGTATCTCATTCAAAAGCACAGAGAGGCCCCCAGCTCTCAAGAGACCAGCTCCAAACTATTCTATTCATATCAGCTACTGATGGGACATTTTAGTCTATTAACTAGCAATCAGGGATGCTTTCTTTGCATTCTGAACTGCAGATCTGGAAATGAGGTGTTGATAAAAGACCTCGAGGCCTCTTCCAGCTCTGAAATATGCTCAGTTTTGCTGTGTCCTGCGTCCGACAGGTTGGAAATCTTATTTTCTGAATTCTCGGAGAATTCTCATTATCTGAATTCACCGTGTGTCTCTCATTTGGCTGTCTGAAAAAAGCACTTAAAAAATAAATGGCATCTAATGGTTTAGATGACCCACAGGCCATTTAGATAGATGAGGTTATTCTGTGTGTCACAAAGATGATTACCATCACAGTTGGCGCTAATTAGCACCTTTGGTCCAAGCCCCAGAACCCTACCTCCACTTCAGATTTATTGCGTCTAGATTTTTATCTAGCTCAGTTCCATGAGCCTGGAGCAAAGAGCAATAGCATGGAAACAAACCATTGCTTAATTTCCAAATGCTGGGATTTAAGCCTCCCTGGTAAACTTCGCCTTGGTAGCTATAAGATGCCAGGGGTCCAGAAACAACAGGAGCCAGGAAGGTAAAGTGCAGGTTGTTTAAAACTCTTCGTAATATTGTGTTTTAATGTTGTAAACCATCTTTGGGGTGAAGTAGTAATAATACTACTAATAATAGTATCTTAATTGTGTTTTCAGCAGCGGTGCATTAAGGAATGTGAAATATACTCAGAGTCAAGTGTGAATTTCATGTTCTTTATTCAGCTCACAGTAGCAAGGAATGAGTCTTTCCCCAAAACGTCTGCTATATATACACATTATTTACACCATGGGCCCCACGTGATTGGCTAATTCCGGGCTACTCCTGTAGGCCAATCAGGTCGCTGATTCACTTCCACCTGGAGCTGGATTGGGTGGCTGTTGCAGACCAATCAGACTGCTGCATTCTGGATCCTATTGTTCTAGGATTCAGCTCAGTACATAACAGAAGGGATGGGGGAAATCTGGATCTACTGGATCTCTGGGTGATTTGTGGCAGATTGGCCAGGGTTTCTGACTCCCCGTTGTCTAATAATTCCTGCATTGCACAGGGTTGGTCTACATGACTCTTCCAACTCTTCTACAGTTCTTTGAATCTCTACGTCCCAAGGCGATGTGCAAAATAGAATAAAAATAGCTTTAAAATAGTTACGAAAATGGGGTTAAACAACACAAGATGGGCACCTATGGAAGAGACCTGTTCATCCAGCTGGGGAAGGTTGTGTGCTCCTACCCCGCAGGGGAGGTGCCACCATTTCCCAAGTCACTACCCCTGTTATATGAACATAGGCAAGTCGGACCATTGACCCACCTAAACTAGTTTTGTCTACACTGGCTGGCAGGGGAGGACTTCAGACGGGGAACATTCCAAGCCTGACCTGCAGATATCAGGAATCGAACCTGGGTCCTTCTAAATGCAGACCCAGGTCCTCTGCAATTGAGCTACCACCGGGTACCACCTGACCTTCCTACGCTTCTGGCACTGGGTACCACCTGACCTTCCTACACCTCTGGCTACAGCCCTTTCCCTGCTGGCACCACCAGCATATGAGAATCGGTGGTTAGGAGGCTCTTTTCTTATTGAGATGGATGTCCATTCTCACTTGAGCCCAGTGCAGGAGAAGAGCTAGCTTCCAACCAGCTACAGCCAACCTGTTTGATGGCCTAGACAAAATACCCAACTTCAAAGGAGAAGAAAAGAGGCCACAATCTTCTTGGCATGGGTCCCTTTTCTCTTTTAATGAAATGATTTTTATTGGTTTTAAAATACAAAGTACAAATAAACACACACTAATAAAACATATCTATATATAAATAGAGTCTCAGAATCTTGAGACTTCCCCCCATCCCCTCCTTGGAGTCTCATTTTAAACATCTACAACTGCATATTCATCTGTACTCCAATTTTTACATCAAACCCATAGTAATTTTACACTACAAGTGAATCAAAATTCTGCTCTTGTGTCCATCTGCTTACTGTGGTCTCCTAAGTAACTTATGAATTTTCCCCATCCTTTTATGAAGTTTTTGTCCTCTTGGTTCCTGAGTTTTCCATTCAGCTTTGCCATCTCGGCATAGTCCATCAGCTTGGTTTGCCATTCTTCTCTGGTAGGGACTTTATCTTCTTTCCATCTCTGGGCTAGTAACATCCGGGCAGCAGTTGTTTCATACATAAAAAAGTCTTTTCTGCTCCTTTGGTATGTTGGTACCTGTAATTCCTAATAAAAATGCTTCTGGCTTCTTAACAAAAGTTATTTTAAGCTTTTTTTTTCATTTCATTATATATCATCTCCCAGAAAGCTTTTATTACCTTACAAGTCCACCACATATAATAAAAGGTACCTTCTTTTTCTTTACATTTCCAGCAGATATTTGAGCTTGTCTTATACATTTTTTGCTAACTTAGTAGGAGTCAAATACCACTGGTACATCATTTTCATATAATTTTCTTTCAATGTAAAAAACACCATAAATTTCAAATCTGATTTCCATAACCTTTCCCAATCTGACATCTGAATATTATGTCCCAAATCCTTGGCCCAATGTATCATGTATTACCGACTTGACCTGTTCATCTTTTGTATGCCGTTCTAAAAGTAAACTATACGTTTTGGATAATAATTTGACATTGTTTTCTAACAAACCTTTTTGAAATCTTGATCCCTTTTCTAAGGCATGGATCTCTTTCTTAAGCACTTCATTGCCACATGCTGGCGATGGTCGTGTTTTCAACATTGCAAAGGAGTCCCTGCAGATTTCCCCCATGAAGAATCGAGTAAGCCTCTGCAGTGACTGAGCTCTGGGGCACAGTGGAAACTCTCTCTGCACTGCTTGCCTAGGTTTATGGCTGAGATGCTGCTGTGTTTTTCAATCAATAAACTCTCTGCTTATCTGATTCTTGGGTCTTGTACACATCCTGATTGCAACCTATGACATACCCCACACAGAACTAATAACTTGTTGAAGGTCAGCCTTACCCCCAGCAAGAGCAGGCGGGCTCAGCAAGGCTGTCCGGGACACAATAAGAAATATGATGGATACTTTTCCCTCCCTTTGGCAGCAGTCATTCGATAATATCTATTTTTTACAAAGTTTTCCACCCCACCCTCACCCCCCGAAAAAGTGCAGTGAACGATATTGATTTTCTAGTCTAAATTTGTTTAAATGTCAATAGTTTGCTAACCTGTGGCTCTGTGGAAATGCAACTCACCGAAAGCTATTTTTGTCTACCTGTTTTGTCTCCGAATGGCACGTCAAGAAAGGCAAGGAGTTCAAGAGGGAAGTACCGTATATACCCGAATATAAGCCGACCCGAATATAAACCGAGGCACCTAATTTTCCCACAAAAACCTGGGAAAGCTTATTGACTCGAGTATAAGCCGGTTCACCTTTGCCGCTGTGGAGGAGGAGGAGGAACGAGCAGCCCGAAAGCAGCCCTTTGGGCTGCTCCTTCCTCTTCCTCCTTTGGCAAGTTTGCATTTATGCGAGCAGTTCAGGAATGGAACAAGCTGCCTGGGGAGAGTAAAGAACCGCTGTTCTTGTATGCTTCTTAAGGAATGGTTGACTGGGGAGAACGGGTGGCGGCACGAGCGAAGAGAAAGGGCTTCTTTCTCGACGCCCCCACCGCCTGCCTCACTCAAGTATAAGCCGAGGGCAGCTTTTTCAGCACAAAAAATGTGCTGAAAAACTAGGCTTATACTCAAGTATATATGGTAAACTTAAGAAAACAGGTTTCTCAAATCAGCCGCTAAGGCCAAAGTTGAAAACCAGTTCCCTCCTCCTCCTCCTGCTTGCTTGATGCCTAAAATAAGGATCAGAGAACAACAACAACAACAACAACAACAACAACAACAACAACAACAACAACAATTTATTTATACCCTGCCCATCTGGCTGGGTTTCCTCAGCCACACTGGGCGGCTTCCAACAGAATATTAAAATGCAATAGTCTATTAAATATTAAAAGCTTCCCTAAACAGGGCTGTCTTCAGATGTCTTCTAAAAATCTGGTACTGTAGTTGTTTTTCTCTTTGACATCTGGTGGGAGGGCATTCCACAGGGCGGGTGCCACCACCGAGAAGGCCCTCTGCCTGGTTCCCTGTAACTTGGCTTCTCGCAGCGAGGGAACCGCCAGAAGGCCCTCGCACTGGACCTCAGTGTCCGGGCAGAACAATGGGGATGGAGACGCTCCTTCAGGTATACTGGACCAAGGCCGTTTAGGGCTTTAAATGTCAGCACCAACACTTTGAATTGTGCTCGGGAACATACTGGGAGCCAGCAGGTAGAAAGCTTTTAAAAATGGTCTGGAAATTGCAGTTGGTTCAAAATATAGTCACAAGGTATTACCTGGGATGGGGCATTTTGATCATACTATGCCAGTGCTTTAAGAACTTCCAGTTCGTTTCCAGTCCATTTCCAATTTACAGTGCTGGTTCTAACCTATAAAGCCTGAAATGACTTAGGAACAGGCACCTGAAATATCACCTCCTCCCACATATGCCTACCTGAAGCCTAATATAATTTTAGGAGGCCTTGCTCCAAGCGCACCTGCCAAAATGAAGTGAGACAGGTGGCTACCAAGAAGAGGCCCTTTATGGTTCACCCAGGATTTTTAAAACTGGGTTGTAAATGTAGTCCCCAACCTGCACTACAATTCCCATCATCCATGACTATTGGTCATGTTGACTGGGGAGGATGGGAATCGGAGTCCAACGACACCTAGAAGGCAGCAGGCTAGGAGAAGACAACAATAAACAATGAAATGTGTCTCAAGGTGCGAACAATCTGGGATTGGGTGCAATGGGAATTTTCTGGCATATTGAGGGAAGCTATCAAATTCACATGGCGATTGTTGTTGCTTTCATTGTTTCAAAGGTCCAACACGGATATTAAATCCAGGGAACTACTTGCCTTTTAAATCACAGCAGTTTAACTTGCAAAACACTGCAGGACTTAGACACGAAGCGTCGGCACAGTTACGTGAGGAAACTAGGCCAATGCTCAAAAATTAACATTAAAAGGGCAAGAAAAAAAAGGGAGGCTTAATGCTAGATGCTACAACTTTTACGAATTTTACAAATTGGTCAGCAAGGGAATCTCCTTCTCCAGCTTGTCTCCAACTCTGATTTCTATGAGGCATAAATGTAACATTCCAGCCAGCCATGCAGGGCCGTCTTACCCATAGGCGCTTAGGGGTGCGGGGCACCCAGGCGCCAGGCACTCAGGAGCACCAGGCCGAGAGTCTGGGGCCCGAGAGTTGAGTCCAGGGAAGAGCCTGCCCGTTGGTCGGAGCGCCACAGTGGGCTCTCCTGGTGTGGTCAGTTCTGCGGCGTGAGTTCGGGGGCGACCAAGCCAGTGAGACGTTGAGGCGGCAGGCCAGCTCTGCCCTCCTGTGCGCATGGGACTGGGCAACCTGGTGTGTGTGTGTGTGTGTGTGTGTGTGTGCGCGCGTGTGTGTGTGTGCCAGGCAGATATTTGTACCCTGGCGTCACATATGCTTCAGACAGCCCTGCAGCCATGCCCTTTGAAGGATACTCCATTCCACACACACACACACACACACACACACACACCTCTTGATTTTCCTTCCCACAACTCTGCAACCATCGGGCAATATTCTGTGGCCACTGAACATACCCAGTGTCCATTGTGTTGGGTCTTTTTGATGGGAGGGGGGTCCCCCTTAAGTCCCCCCCCCAAATCTTTTTTATACTTCTGTGAACCTTGACATCCCCCGCCCCAACAAACTATCAGCTGGTAGCCTGATACCTCCGTTTTGCACATGGATGTTGCTTGTGAAATGTGTTTGCTATTAATATATAGGATAGCAACAGTAGGGGTTGACCAGCAGATGGCAGGAAAACTGCATATTCCTGTTGTCTTGTTTGACAAAGCTAAGCACAGTCTGTCCTGGGATAATGATCAACCATTCACCGAATATATGATGGCAGGATATACTTTTGTTTAAACTTAGCTCTGCTCCAATTAGTCGCAAAGGAGCATGTGTCTGATATTTAAAGCAAAGGGGGTACATGGCTAAGAGGAGCTGCAGCCTTCTGTTACTTACTGCTTCGCTCACTTCAGCCTCCTCTGCCGGATGGTATTCTCCTAGCCAGACTCTCTTCTGGTACTTTGGAGAAAAGTCCCACCTGTATAGAGACTGGGCGGAGGTCAGCACCCTTTTTGTCTGTGTTTCCTTTGTCCAGCCCCAACCCAAATCTTTCTTTGCGGATCGTTTAAACTCATACCAGTGTGGTGTAGTGGTTAAGAGCAGTAGACTCATAATCTGGTGAACCGGGTTCGCGTCTCCGCTCCTCCACATGCAGCTGCTGGGTGACCTTGGGCTAGTCACACTTCTTTGAAGTCTCTCAGCCCCACTCACCTCACAGAGTGTTTGTTGTGGTGGAGGAAGGGAAAGGAGAATGTTAGCCGCTTTGAGACTCCTTTGGGTAGTGATAAAGTGGGGTATCAAATCCAAACTCTTCTTCTTCTTCGCACGTATCTGCCTCAATAAACAGGTTCTCTCCAGCTACAGCTGGTTCACTAGCCAGAGGTATCCTTGAACCAGAATAATAATAATAATAATAATAAATAATTTATACCCCACCAATCTGGCTGGGTTTCCTCGGCCACTCTGGGCAACTTCCAACAAAACATTAAAAAATACAATAAAACATCAAACATTAAAAACTTCCCTAAACCAGGCTGTCTTCAGATGTCTTCTAAAAGTCAGATAGTTGTTTGTTTCCTTAACATCTGATGGGAGGGCATTCCACAGGGCGGGCGCCACAACCGAGAAGGCCCTCTGCCTGGTTCCCGGTAACTTCGCTTCTCGCAGTGAGGGAACCGCCAGAAGGCCCTTAGAGCTGGACCTCAGGTTGAACGATGGGAGTGGAGACACTCCTTCAGGTATACTGGGCCAAAAACGTACTGGGAGCCACATTCTGAACTAGTTGTAGTTTTTGGGCCACCTTCAAAGGTAGCCCCACATAGAGCGCATTGCAGTAGTCCAAGCAGGAGATAAATAGAGCTCCAGTAACCTCTCGGTTCACTGGTCCCATCACCTCCTGGCAAATAGAAGGGGAAGAAATGGAGGCAGTGAGAGATTTCACTTTCTTGGGTTCCATGATCACTGCAGATGGTGACAGCAGTCACGAAATCAGAAGACGCCTGCTTCTTGGGAGAAAAGCAATGACAAACCTAGACAGCATCTTAAAAAGCAAAGACATCACCTTGCCGACAAAAGTCCGTATAGTTAAAGCTATGGTTTTCCCAGTAGTAATGTACGGAAGTGAGAGCTGGACCATAAAGAAGGCTGATCGCCGTAGAATTGATGCTTTTGAATTATGGTGCTGGAGGAGACTCTTGAGAGTCCCGTGGACTGCAAGAAGATCAAACCTATCCATTCTCAAAGAAATCAGCCCTGAGTACTCACTAGAAGGACAGATCCTGAAGTTGAGGCTCCAGTACTTTGGCCACCTCATGAGAAGAGAAGAATCCCTAGAAAAGACCCTGATGTTGGGAAAGATGGAGGGCACAAGGAGAAGGGGACGACAGAGGATGAGATGGTTGGACAGTGTTCTTGAAGCTACTAACATGAGTTTGGCCAAACTGCGAGAGGCAGTGAAGGATAGGCGTGCCTGGTGTACTCTGGTCCATGGGGTCACGAAGAGTCGGACACGACTGAACGACTGAACAACAACAACAACAAACCTCTCGGTTGGACTACTGCAGTGTGCTGTTGAAGGCACCTTGAAGGCGTCACCCCGAACGTCAACTAGTGCAGAATACAGCCAACGGAATCACATAACACAAGTTCTGTACAACATATACTCCCTGCCTGTATGCTAGCAGACCCAATTTAAGGAGTTTTTCCCAGTCAGAACTTGTTGGAACTCAGTTCCGGCACCTCTCAGGTGGGCGACATTGCCATCCCAAGAGAACGAGGGAGGCGTTTGTGGGTGAGTTCCGGCACCTCCCCCCCCCCCCCCCAGTAAAATAGCCCTGGCTGGATCCCTACCCTCCAACATTCCCCAGATGAAAATATGGGCAAAATAGGAAGGAGGCCGGGAGTGGTGATCATGGAGATACCATGGAGAGGCCATGGGAAAGTGACTGGGCAAAGGCAAAATTGCTGTCTATGTTATGTATTGAAGTTCTCACCCTAGGCCACTAGGGGTGTTGTGTATATAGTTTCACTCTGCCCACCGTAACTGCAGTTCTCACTCAGGTCCACAACATGCAAATGAAGGATTGAGAGTGCCATTCACGGATTGGGTAGCTAGAGAAAGTTGTTACTGTTGCATGTTACTGAGTAGGCTGGCTCAGCCCTTCAGTTCAGTACTGCTCCAGCCTGAGAATAAAGAGAGCTGCTTGGAGAAACACTGTGTCGTCTGCTATGTCCACCCACTACTTAATAGTCTAGAAAAGCATGGGACAAGCAGGACACTGCTCAGACCCATGCTTTCTACGCATGAGGTGAGTGGAAGAGTGGACCAGCCCTATGTCTGCGCTGCAGATGGGTGGGGAGGAATGCAGTGATGGGTTCTGACAGATTTAGACATGGTCTCCTCTTGGAGCTAAAACTCAATCCTTTAGCTTGTTCTTGTAGTTACTCTTATTTTCCTATGCAGTTGTGTGTCAACCTGCCCTTCTGTAAAAAAAAAAGCCTCTAGTTCTGGGCCTACAAAGCGAGTAATCTGCCGCATATGAAATAAGGACTGAAATACTGGTTGTGTTTATAAAAAGGTGCCTTTCAGAATGCCCATGGGGACAGGTGCTCAACTGTGTGTTGCCCTGAAAGCTATTCGGTGCAGGTAGGTGGCACCCATGCTTAAGTGCACATCATTGGGTTGTTGTTGTTTTTTATCCTTTTTTGGAAAATATTTCAGTAAAACAAAATAAAATGAAAAAGAAACAAGAAACAAAAAGTGCGTAAAAGGGAAAAATAATAATATACCTTCCCACTATAATTCTATACATACTTACCCAATGCAATAGTTTATAAATGAAATGACTGTTCTAATACATATACAATTATTTATAACCTTCCATATTTTTTATAAATGTTTTCCAAATATCATAATATTTGTCCATATACAGTCTATGTCTATAAGCTATCCGTTTGTATGTTGTAAGAGTTGTCATATCTTCTATCCATTGCTTAAAGCGGGCCATGGATTTATCTTTCCAGTGGATCAATATCCATCTTTTATCTGTAGTGAGGGCATGAAGAATCCATTTACGTTGACCAGTTGTCAAATTCCATGTAGCAGGTAGATAATTTAAAATAATACGATCCCTTGACAATGCATTATTCTTCAATATTATGATAAAAATACTTGATGTTCCATTTGATGTCGTATGGGTGCACATGGATCTCTTTAGCCAGATCCAGTGGATGGAGAGGAAAACGATAGGCGTCTGGTGTTGGCAGGGAAGACAGCTCCACCAAGGGAACTCATGAAACACATTCATTAAAATCCAAGGGGTGGAGGAGATCCGGCAGATTTTATAAACATCAACAACTCTAACCGCTTTCCGATCACAAACAGTTTCTTCAGGTTGTTACAACAAACCGGAAAAACAGATATCATAGAATACACCACATCTCGGTGGTTAAAAATGGCACGTGGGCCTTGATTATACAGTTCGAGGCAAAGTAAGGCTGAGATTATCATCTTGTATGAAAGGGCAACATGCATGAGGGCAGGGCCCATCGTTTCGTTATGAAAGGGCCCATTTGATCTAGGAAGTGGTCTGGGCTTGGCTGCTTCCAGATGGGTTTGGAAATGTCCTCGTTATGTAAGCCTGAAATAAGATCGGATGACACAGCCCAAGAACGCAGCCGCTTTCAGAGATTTATTGCAAAAATCCAGGCCTTATGGAGAAGGGTAGACCGGTGCACCAAATGCATAACGTTGAAACATTGCAGCAGCATAATTGTTTGGAAATGTTGAGGTGTATCCAGCTAAGTTTTGCACAGAACTGACCCATTGAAATCAATGGACCTAAGTCAGGCATGTTCATTAATTTCAACGGGTCTACCCTGAATTGGGTTAAGCACTGGAGACAACCCATTGTTTTGCAGCAACGGCATACCCTCCAACATTTCTTTGATGGTAATAGGGACATCCCATTCCATTTATACCCCACACATCTTACTGGGTTGCCCCAGCCACTCTGGGCAGCTTTCAACATATATAAAAATGTAATTAAACATTAAATATTAAACTAAAAAAAACCTTCCCTATCTAGGATTGCCTTCAGATGGTTCAGGGGTCACATAACTCCATACCCTCCAACATTTCTCCAATGAAAATGGGGACACCCTAAGGAAAAATGGGACATTCCGGGATCAAATCAGAAACCAGGATGGCTTCTCTAAATGAGGGATGTCCCTGAAAAATAGGGACACTTGGAGGGTCAGCACTCCGGATTCAGTTTATTGCACATCATTTCTCAGGCACCTTTGGGGTTTGCAATGCTTCATAAATTCATTTAGGGTCAGAACCACAAAAATACATGCTGTAATAACAAACTTTATTTGAGTTTGGCCAAACTGCAAGAGGCAGCGAAGGATAGGCGTGCCTGGCGTGCTCTGGTCCATGGGGTCACGAAGAGTCGGACACGACTGAACAACAACAAATAACAAACTTTAGAGTCAGAACCACCCTCAGAGAGAGGATAGTTGAATTTCATGATGTCCAGCAGTGAGTATCGCAGTGGAGATTTTTTCAGCCACGGTCCTCCAAGGCCAAACTTGGCATTCACTCCATCACCACTACATACATACATACATACATACATACATACATACATGTGGTTTGTATGCTGCATTTCCACAATTCAAGCCATGCTCAAGGCTGCTTACAACATGAAAACAACAACATAACAAATGTAGCCATAAACAATAAATAAAACATTTTAAAAAATGCACAACCAAACTGAACGATTTCCACATAAATCACAAGATCTAAAATAAAGTTACAGAAAACCACCAGCAGCAGCGCTCCTAAATCATGGGCTCCCCAGACCATGATTCTGTTCGGCAGCTTCAGCTTTTGTAGCTGGAGTCAGTCAAGGACCCAACCTCCCAAGTCCAGATGGGAAAAGGCCTATAAGGCAAGAAACAGGTATTCCAGGACTCACAGCCAAGATAGTGTTTTCTGGTGCTTTTAGGTGCAGATGCAAGGGGAGCCATTTCATTCCTTTTTCTGCATTTTGATAGAAATAGAGACACAGCAGCTTTGCCCAACCAGGTGCCTTCAAGATGTATTGGACTTCTATCAACTCTAGCTAATCCCTGCTGGCTGAGGCTGATGGAACACAGAAACATAGAAAACTTCCTTATTATGAGTAAGACCATCAATTCATAGAATCATAGAGTTGGAAGAGACCACAAGGGCCATCCAGTCCAACCCCCTGCCAAGCAGGAAACACCATCAAAACATTCCTGACAGATGGCTGTCAAGCCTCCGCTTAAAGACCTCCAAAGAAGGAGAGTCCACCACACTCCTTGGCAGCAAATTCCACTGCTGAACAGCTCTCACTGTCAGGAGGTTCTTCCTAATGTTTAGGTGGAATCTTCTTTCTTGTAGTTTGAATCCATTGCCCCGTGTCCGCTTCTCTGGAGCAGCAGAAAACAACCTTTCTCCCTCCTCTATATGACATCCTTTTATATATTTGAACATGGCTATCATATCACCCCTTAACCTTCTCTTCTCCAGAGAGAATTCATCTAGCTCTGTTCAGACAGCGATTACTGGCAGTGGCATTCCGGGGTTTCAGGTAGGAGTTCTCCCTGGCCCTAGCAGGAGATGGTGGAGATTGAACTTGGGATCTTCTACAAAGCCCAGCTCTACCACTGAGCCTCCCCCTCCCCCTCCTGTGCTTTTTGCAGTCCAAGACATCTGGAGGGCACATGGTTGGGGAAGATAAGGCACGAATGGTGGTCATTTTGGGAGGTCATGAGCAATGTGGAGCCATGGCTTAGTGTCTTGACAATGACAGCTCCGCATTAAGTGAGGGAATGGCTCACCTGGGGTGGAGGGCGGAGGGTTGTGACATCTCCCGTATGAGAAAGCCTAATTGTGCTTCCTGCTGATTTGACTGGGATAACAAGCACAGCTCTGGAGTGTGCTGTTTGTCTAGGAGAGCAATCTTTTCCTTGTTGTCTCACCGCCCCTTGGGTCCTTGAACTGAAATTCTCACAAAATGCTTTCAAGTGGCTATTAGTGCTTGGAATAACCGAAGAACATTGCTATGTTGGTATCCTTTTGGTTAGCATGACTGTGCCGTTACCCTTTTGTCTCCCGGAAAAGCAATTGTGGATGGGGGGGAAAGGAACACTTGGGCTGTTCTCTTTTCTCTTTCCTGAGAACATTGCATGTGACTCATACAAAGATGAAGGGGCTGCCAGGGTCCCCACATCTACCAGGCTTTTCTTTTTTCGTGCTGATTTGCACATGTCTTTGGAATGAAGACTTGGATTTTTAGAAATACAATATCTGACCTTTTATACAGACTCCAGAGCATCGTATGGTGGAAGAAACCAGAGAACAACATAGCCAACAGAGCCGCCTATCTGCTTTTCATGCTCTTATGAGTGGGAACTGATAGGGTGGCAGAAAGGGGGAACCAACAGTTGGTGGCGCTAGTGTCAACGGTGCTCCATTTGCCCTAATGGACCACCTACCCTTCTGCTCTGGTCCTCTGTAAAATGAGAACGAGGTTGGCCCATTTTCAGAGAGTTGTTGTGAAGATGAATGAGACAACTGCTCAACGTATCTCATAGAATGCTTTCTCCCACATGAAATGGCCTGTCTTCAGAGCCCCAACTCGAGGAGCTGTCCCTCCCCCCTTTAAAGGATGAGTGGGTGGCTACTGGAGAAAGGTGAGATGCAAATGAAGTTACAGACCAATGCCTCTCCTAGGGAGGCAATACTAAGGCGAGATCCAGGAGGATGAGCAGCTTATTATGCAGCAGATCTCTGATGTCTGGGATCAGGCGGGCTCATACTGTGTCAAGCCCCTAACCTTGGCTCAGCTGAGGACACACCGACTGAATTTGCTGATCAAAGCCCAGCCAGCGTTCAGCTGATCGAGCCAAGTCTCCCCCAAAGGGGACATTCTGCAGCTGCAGCAGGACTCTTGCTAGGAGTGCTTTCTAAAGTTAATTCTCTACAACAAAACATGCACACACCAGATATTTAAATTGCTTTGCATTGTTTGTTACTTACATATTCATTGATGTGTGATTTACTGCTGTGCTGGCAGGTGCCACATTGCTTTGCTATTTTTCCTAAAGTAGTTTTGTTGACTTCAGCAAGTTGTTTGTTGCTAGAGGCAGCCTGTATGCGCTAATAGGCTGCAAGTCTAACCCCATCTACTCACAAGTAAGTACCATTGGATTCAATGGGGCTTACTCCCGGGTAAGTGATAGTTAGGAGCCTAGCCTTAAACTGCTTCCTACTGTGGATTTTAGAAACCAATGAATTGCATTATTCATTAATGGCCTTTTCATATGGAAAAAAAAGTGATCTCTTATGTTACCTGTGGACTTTAGCTGTGCTCCTAAAGTCCAAGCATCTTTGTCAAAGTGGAGAGAAATACCTCAGTTTAAGAACATAAGAAAAGCCTGCTGGATCAGGCCAATGGCGCACCTAGTCCGACATCCTGTTCTCTCCTCTTGTGGAAACAAAATAAAAAAAAATCCTTCCAGTAGCACCTTAAGGTAAGGGGACCCCTGACTGTTAGGTCCAGTCATGGATGACTCTGGGGTTGCAGCGCTCATCTCGCTTTATTGGCTGAGGGAGCCGGCGTACAGCTTCCGGGTCATGTGGCCAGCATGACTAAGCCGCTTCTGGCGAACCAGAGCAGCTCATGGAAATGCCGTTTACCTTCCCGCCGGAGCGGTACCTATTTATCTACTTGCACTTTGACATGCTTTCAAACTGCTGGGTGGGCAGGAGCTGGGACTGAGCAATGGGAGCTCACCCTGTCACAGGGATTCAAACCGCTGACCTTCTGATCGGCAAGCCCTAGGCTCTGTAGTTTAGACCACAGCGCCACCCGCACCTTAGAGACCAACTAAGTTTGTTCTTGGTATTGGCAGCTGTGTTGGTTTGCCGTAGTCGAAAAAAATGAAAACAATGCCTTCCAGTAGCACCTTAGGGACCACAAGTGGTATTCAGAAGCACTGCTGTCTCAGACTGTGTAGGAAGAGCATAGCTGTCGTGACTCGTAGCCATTGATAGTCCTCTCCTCCATTTATTTATCTAATCCTCTTTTAAACCCATTCAAGTTGGTGACCATGATTGCCTTCTGTGGGAGGAAGTTCTATAGTTTTAACTATGGGCTGCCTGAAGAGCTTGTTGTTGTTTAGTCGTTTAGTCGTGTCCGACTCTTCGTGACCCCATGGACCAGAGCACACCAGGCACTCCTGTCTTCCACTGCCTCCCGCAGTTTGGTCAGACTCATGTTAGTAGCTTCGAGAACACTGTCCAACCATCTTGTCCTCGGTCGTCCCCTTCTCCTTGTGCCCTCCATCTTTCCCAACATCAGGGTCTCTTCCAGGGAGTCTTCTCTTCTCATGAGGTGGCCAAAGTACTGGAGCCTCAGCTTCAGGATCTGTCCTTCCAGTGAACTCTCAGGGCTGATTTCTTTACGAATGGATAGGTTTGATCTTCTTGCAGTTCATGGGACTCTCATGAGTCTCCTCCAGCACCATAATTCAAAAGCATCAATTCTTTGGTGATCAGCCTTCTTTATGGTCCAGCTCTCACTTCCATACATCACTACTGGGAAAACCATAGCTTTAACTATACAGACCTTTGTCGGCAAGGTGATGTCTCTGCTTATTTTCATCTTCTATCTGCACCCATAGCCTAAATCTTTGTTTTAAAATGTCGCCCAGCTTCCAGCCAAATCCCAATATTTGAAACATACATCAGCGTGAGCATTATGTTTCAGTGGAAACATGCACATGACAATTTTCTGAATAAAATACGCATTTACAGGGGAAGATGTTGCAATAAAAAGGGACTTACATGTGGCGGAAAAGTATTGCAAATGAGTGAAGGAGTAATTTATACAATCTATGGTGCAAAAAGCAAAATATCAACTGTCTCCCCGTGGTGCCTGAGTGATGGAAAGGAGATAGGATGAAAATATGAAATCAACCAGGATATATCTATTTTTTTAAAAAAATCAATTTTTTTTGGTCAAGTAAAATACTGCCCCTTCCCGTTATTCTGAACTACATAGAAAGGGGGATAATTTAAAAACCAGAGGGGGGGGATAAGAAGGAAACAAACTGAGAGGAAGGAACTTTGATGGGGTGGAAGAATGGATGAAATTCGGACGTTGCTGAGATGGCACATAAATGAGGTTGGGGCCTCAGCTGCAGGTTGCACACCTGTGCCCCACATAATTACACTATGAATTTCCTTAGCCCTCTGAGCAACAAGCACGGATAAGCAGCAGGAAAAGATGACAGAGGAATGCACTCCGCTAGCAGTATTGTGGTGTGTGACTGCCATGATGTCTAGCCTTGCCCTTGCAGTGTTGTGTTTTATAGATGTATCCAAGCACTTTAAACAACCATCAGAGATCTCCTTCTAGGGATAATATGGGGATTTTTTCCCCCTCTCTCTTCCTTAATGCTCGTGAAATTCGGAGCAAACGCAAAACAAACACGCACGGCCTTTCCAAACCTCAGGCCATTTACTTTGGCCACCAATACACCCACAGAAAGAGGGCTTTTCGATTTATATATTTGTACTTTCCTTACTTAGTATTGATTCTAAATAAAGAGGAAACCATGCTTGACGGGAAGCCTATGAGTAAGGGCCTGCGAATTAAAGAGTTTGTTTTATCTGCCCACTTTCCTTTTACCGTTGCCAAAATAAAGACGACATCCCAGCCCCAAGCCTCTTTGTAGTAGTGAGAGGGACAGTCTCCTAGATAGAACGAGTATTTAACAGAAGTTGACTTTTCTGAGAGACTTCTTGACGTGCAAGCCCTTGTCCCTACACCTGAGGCTTGGTAGGGAAAAGGGAAGAAGGACAAAAACCTGAAGCCACACTTGGAAAGTGTCACTAAGGGAAACTGCGAGGCCAAAGAAGAGGAAGGTCACAACCCATTCAGCAGCTGGTGGGAAATCTGTTGGAACCGCGGAGCTCATTAAGCCCAAGCCTCGAAAACAATAGAACAGGCAATGAGGGGAAGGCGGCCAGAGTTATTCATTCTTCTGGAATCTCTGTGGCGCCGTGCGAGAGGCGAGGGTGCTTTTGGGGTCTCCACGGGTTCTGCTGATGCCTAAAGGGCCTGTTTTGGTGGACAGTCAAAACGTAGAGCTTTCCCAGTGAGATCATGATCCAGGAGCAATTGCCCAGTGGAGGCAGTTTTGAGGTCTGGTGTCTCACTTTGTGGGTCACAGACGTATGACCACAGCACTTTGTACGATTGAAGTGGTTCAAGGAAAGGGCTGTGCAATTGTGCGCAGACTGAAGCAGCCACAAGGCGTAGTAACGGGCACCAACTTGGATGGTTTTAAAAGGGGGATTAGGAAACTTCTTGGATGAAGAGCTATTAATCATGGTGGCTATATTACCCCGGCTTTCAGAGGCAATACACCTCCTAATACCAGCTCCTGGGGAACAACAGTGAGAGAGTGCTGCCCACTGAATTTGTTGGCCTCATGTCCTGCTTGTGGGCTTTTCCTAGGCATCCTATTGGCTACTGTAGAGCTTTATTTCAGCCGGAACTTACAGGAACTCAGTTCTGGCACATCTCAGGTGGGCACCACTGCCATTACAAGAGAACAAGGGAGGCGTGGTGAGTTCCGGCACCAATTTTTCTTTGAAAAAAAGGCACTGAGTAATACACTGTAAGCATTTTTGTGCATTTCTCCTAATATAGGCATTTTTGCAAGCACTTTCCCTTAATATAATGCATGCTTGTACAGTGGTACCTCAGGTTACAAACACCTCAGGTTACAGACTCCGCTAACCTGGAAGTAGTACCTCGGGTTAAGAACTTTACCCCAGGATGAGAACAGAAATTGCGTGCGGCAGCGGGAGACCCCATTAGCTAAAGTGGTACCTCAGGTTAAGAAAAGTTTCAGGTTAAGAACAGACCTCTGGAACGAATTAAGTTCATAACCAGAGGTACCACTGTACGTTATTTTCACTCGCGTTGGTGTGTACACTTTCCCAGAACAGATGAAGTGTGGATTTTGAAGGACAGCTGCTTTTCGGTTTGCATATCGGCCGAGGAAGTGCAAATTAGGTAGGTTCACATTAAAATGTGAACTGAATGGATTCGCCCCCTTTCCCTTCCTTTTTGATATGCACTGCAGCCTTGTCAGAACTATCTCAAGCTACACCAAGTCTTTTGCGTAAGCCATATCTATCTATCTATCTATCTATCTATCTATCTATCTATCATCTATCTATTCGTCCAATATACATGCTGATGTGGACGATCCAAAAGTGAAGCCATTCAGAGCGAGCTAAAGTACAGATGGGACAAACTATTGCATTCTGGGAGCAGACCTCAGGAAGCCTTCCCCAACTTGGTGCCCTCCAGATATTTTAGACTACAGGGGTACAGGTGGATGGGAATTATAGTCCAGAACATCTAGAGGACACCAGGTTGGGGGGAAATTGCATCGAGGGGGTTTGTTGCAGGGCATTTGTAACTCTGCAAACAGAACCGCTAGATCTGTGAGCAGCTGTACTGCGTGGTGAACTTTTGAGCAGCAGTTGGCGGCATCTCAGTGAAGAGGACCATCAGACTGACTCTGCCCACCCTGGCTGTCCATGAGGTTCTCTTACATATGTCCTCTTTTTCCAGGACATGTCCTCTTTTCAGGGGTAAGATTTCTGTCCGGATGCATTTTTTAAATTTGTCAAAATTTCTCTGGCTATACTTTCTGGATGAGACATACTAGACATAGTAAAGGTAAAGGACCCCTGGACGGTTAAATCCAGTCAAAGGCAGTGGCGGAGCTTCATGCTCCGGCACCGGGGGCGGAGAGCAAGGAGGGGCGGGGCTGGCGCACCCCGTTTACTTTCCCACTGCAGTGGTACCTATTTATCTACTTGCACTGGTGTGCTTTCGAACTTCTAGGTTGGCAGGAGCTGGGACAGAGCAACGGGAGCTCACCCCATGGCGGGGATTCGAACCGCCGACCTTCCGATCGGCAAGCCCAAGAGGCTCAGTGGTTTAGACCACAGCCCCATCCGTGTCCCTTACATAGACATAACTGGTGGTTGAAGACTTGCTTTCTTCTCCTACCCCCTTCAGCAATATACCACAGCTTCTGCAGCCTACATATTTGTTGTTGTTCAGTTGTTCAGTTGTGTCTGACTCTTCGTGACTCCATGGACCAGAGCACGCCAGGCACGCCTATCTTTCACTGCCTCCTGCAGTTTGACCAATCTCATGCTAGTCGCTTCGAGAACACTGTCCAACCAACTCATCCTCTATCGTCCCCTTCTCCTTGTGCCCTCCATCTTTCCCAACATCAGGGTCTTTTCTAGGGAGTCTTCTCTTCTCATGAAAGCCTCAACTGGAGCCTCAACTTCAGGATCTGTCCTTCCAGGGAGCACTCAGGGCTGATTTATTTAAAGATGGATAAGTTTGATCTTCTTGCAGTCCATGGAACTCTCAAGAGTCTCCTCCAGCATCATAATTCAAAAGCATCAATTCTTCGGTGACCAGCCTTCTTTATGGTCCAGCTCTCACTTCCATACATTACTACTGGGAAAACCATAGCTTTAACTATATGGACCTTTGTCGGCAAGGTGATGTCTCTGCTTTTTAAGATGCTGTCTAGGTTTGTCATTGCTTTCCTCCCAAGAAGCAGGCATCTTTTAATTTCGTGACTGCTGTCTCCATCTGCAGTGATCATGGAGCCTACATATAGTAGTAGGGGTATTTAAAAGGAGAGTCATCATAGCATCTTCTGTTTTTGCTCTTCAAAATATGGCAGGAAGGAGTATAGAGAGAGGGCTTCTTGTTCAAGGTGAGCCTTTCCTGAATGTCTTCCTGAGCTCTGGTGTGTTTGTTGCTTCCTTGTCCTTTGTTCCTGACATTTGGTTTGCTCCTTGACCCTGTCTGCTACTTGGCATTGTAGTTCTAACTTGCTCTCCAAGTCTCCAAGTCTCAGAGGGTAACAATGATGGTGTGGTGGTGGGGAGTTAATGCACTTGTCTCCGCTCTGCCACAGTGCATGAGGGATTTGAATGTCTGAGCACGACTTGCATCGTCACTGTATGAACTTGGCGCACAGACCTTAAGAGGGTGCTGTTTGTTAATTTAAAAATTGCATCAAGTATATAAGTACATACACTTGTTCCTGAAAATTGCACCAGTATATAAGGGAGGTGTCTCCTGCACTTGAATCACCAACAAGTTGGTGACTCAAGCCATGAGGGGCATACACATGCAATTGGTTATCAGACCCCCATTATTCTATGCAGCATTGGGGACGGGGAATAATCATTTTAATTTAAAAATCACAGATTGTCATCAATTATATAAGGCACCCACATTTGTTCAATGGATAAGTTTAAACCAATATTTTTGTTTTGTCTGTGAGATGCTATAAGAACATCAAACCAGCTCCCAGATGCAGGTTACACCATATAATTAGGTGCTCTAGATAAACATTACTGTAGCAGCTGGAACAGAACGAACTTTTAAAGGACATCATGTTGATCCATTGGTAGGAATATAATTTTGACTTCAGCCAAGTAACGACGACTTGATGATAGCTTTACTCTCTTGTTTTAGTAAACAAAATTATATGCTTAGGAAATAAGTGAGATTTTTTAAAGTGGGTTACTCAACTATACAGCTGTGCATTCCAGTTTGGCAAAAGTATGGCGAGGAGGAAGGAAAGGCAGGAAGGATGCACAAGATAATAGTTTTAATTTAATAATTCCATTTGCATTCACCTGGGGTTGGGAGCCTGTGGCCCTCAAGATGTCAGTGGACTCTCATCAGCCCAACAAAACTGGAAGGGCCAAAGGTGGTTCAACAAAACCGGAAGGGCCAAAGGTTAGCCAGCCCTGGCTTACACCAATAAGGACCTGCTTAGTCTTGTTATTCATTTGCTAAATTCATATCCAGACGATTACTTGTATTCATATCATTCTTGTTTTCATTTGCTTTACATATAAATATGTAAGCAATCTGTCATGGCCTGGCTGGAAGGAGAGGAGTGGTGGCAGGCACCAGCTGGGGAACCTCCAAGGGAAGAAGGCTCAGAGCCAGGGGTTGGGTGGTGGGTCTGATGAGTAGAGACTATGAAGGGTAGTAGAGTTGTCATATACCATATAATTTATTGCTTGTCTGTTTGTTGCACTTACACCACCCTTTTCTCCAAGGTGGCATACATGGTTCTCCCCCTCCTCCTTTAATCTTCACGACAACCCTGTGAGGTAGGCTCGGCTGAGAGGCAGTGAGTGGCCCAAGGTCACTCAGTGGGCTTCATGGCCATGTGGGGATTTGAACCCTGGTCTTTCCCAGGTCCTGATCCGACACTCTAATTAGTCTGCATGGAATCTTGGGGGTGCATTCCCAAGCTTGTGGTTTCATAGAATCATAGAATCATAGAGTTGGAAGAGACCACAAGGGCCATCCAGTCCAACCTCCTGCCAAGCAGGAAACACCATCAAAGCATTCCTGACAGATGGCTGTCAAGCCTCTGCTTAAAGACCTCCAAAGAAGGAGACTCCACCACACTCCTTGGTAGCAAATTCCACTGCCGAACAGCTCTCACTGTCAGGAAGTTCTTCCTAATGTTTAGGTGGAATCTTCTTTCTTGTAGTTTGAATCCATTGCTCTGTGTCCGCTTCTCTAGAGCAGCAGAAAATAACCTTTCACCCTCCTCTATATGACATCCCTTTATATATTTGAACATGGCTATCATATCACCCCTTAACCTTCTCTTCTCCAGGCTAAACATACCCAGCTCCCTAAGCCGTTCCTCATAAGGCATTGTTTCCAGGCCTTTGACCATTTTGGTTGCCCTCTTCTGGACATTCCGTAGAGAAAAAGACTACTCTCAAGTGACCCCCCAATATCTCTTTGTTAAGTTAATGGCTCTCACTGTCAAGTGTATATTTGCATGACTAAAGAATACAAGTCACTGGTTGCCATGGAAACTACCAGCTGGAGGTTCTTTCAGAAGATGCGCTAAACCAGGCAGCCCACTCACCAAACAACTGGAGGTAATGATATTGATGAGTCTAAGAAAACAAGAGTCCGAAAGCCAATCTCATCTTGGACTGGGAAGATACGCACAGGCTTGGCTTGTTTTCTGTGCTGATCCCAAAGCTATGGCTTTCTTCTTAAAGGCAAAGGTTGTTGTTGTTGTTGTTGTTCAGTCGTTCAGTCGTGTCCGACTCTTCGTGACCCCATGGACCAGAGCACGCCAGGCACGCCTATCCTTCACTGCCTCTTGCAGTTTGGCCAAACTCATGTTAGTAGCTTCGAGAACACTGTCCAACCATCTCATCCTCTGTCGTCCCCTTCTCCTTGTGCCCTCCATCTTTCCCAACATCAGGGTCTTTTCCAGGGAGTCTTCTCTTCTCATGAGGTGGCCAAAGTACTGGAGCCTCAACTTCAGGATCTGTCCTTCTAGTGAGCACTCAGGGCTGATTTCTTTGAGAATGGATAGGTTTGATCTTATTGCAGTCCATGGGACTCTCAAGAGTCTCCTCCAGCACCATAATTCAAAAGCATCAATTCTTCGGCGATCAGCCTTCTTTATGGTCCAGCTCTCACTTCCGTACATTACTACTGGGAAAACCATAGCTTTAACTATACGGACCTTTGTCGGCAAGGTGATGTCTTTGCTCTTTAAGATGCTGTCTAGGTTTGTCATTGCTTTTCTCCCAAGAAGCAGGCGTCTTCTAATTTCGTGACTGCTGTCACCATCTGCAGTGATCGTGGAACCCAAAAAAGTGAAATCTCTCACTGCCTCCATTTCTTCCCCTTCTATTTGCCAGGAGGTGATGGGACCAGTGGCCATGATCCTAGTTTTTTTGATGTTGAGCTTCAGACCATATTTTGCGCTCTC
Organism: Lacerta agilis; assembly: GCF_009819535.1. NCBI lineage: Eukaryota > Metazoa > Chordata > Lepidosauria > Squamata > Lacertidae > Lacerta > Lacerta agilis. The sequence goes on from NC_046318.1 coordinate 71,587,553, forward strand.
CTCTTTCACCCTCATTAAAAGGTTCTTTAATTCCTCCTCACTTTCTGCCATCAAGGTAGTGTCATCAGCATATCTGAGGTTGTTGATATTTTTTCCGGCAATCTTAATTCCGGTTTGGGATTCATCCAGTCCAGCCTTTCGCATGATGAATTCTGCATATAAGTTAAATAAGCAGGGAGACAATATACAGCCTTGTCGTACTCCTTTCCCAATTTTGAACCAATCAGTTGTTCCATATCCAGTTTTAACTGTAGCTTCTTGTCCCACATAGAGATTTCTCAGGAGACAAATGAGGTGATCCGGCACTCCCATTTCTTTAAGAACTTGCCATAGTTTGTTGTGGTCGACACAGTCAAATGCTTTTGTGTAGTCAATGAAGCAGAAGTAGATGTTTTTCTGGAACTCTCTAGCTTTCTCCATAATCCAGCGCATGTTTGCAATTTGGTCTCTGGTTCCTCTGCCCCTTCGAAATCCAGCTTGCACTTCTGGGAGTTCTCGGTCCACATACTGCTTAAGCCTGCCTTGTAGAATTTTAAGCATAACCTTGCTAGCGTGTGAAATGAGTGCAATTGTGCGGTAGTTGGAGCAATCTTTGGCACTGCCCTTCTTTGGGATTGGGATGTAGACTGATCTTCTCCAATCCTCTGGCCACTGCTGAGTTTTCCAAACTTGCTGGCATATTGAGTGTAGCACCTTAACAGCATCATCTTTTAAAATTTTAAATAGTTCAGCTGGAATATCATCACTTCCACTGGCCTTGTTGTTAGCGAGACTTTCTAAGGCCCATTTGACTTCACTCTCCAGGATGTCTGGCTCAAGGTCAGCAACCACATTACCTGGGGTGTATGAGACCTCCATATCTTTCTGGTATAATTCCTCTGTGTATTCTTGCCACCTCTTCTTGATGTCTTCTGCTTCTGTTAGGTCCTTTCCACTTTTGTCCTTAATTGTGGTAATCTTTGTACGAAATCTTCCTTTCATATCTCCAATTTTCTTGAACAAATCTCTGGTTTTCCCCATTCTGTTATTTTCCTCTATTTCTTTGCATTGCTCGTTTAGAAAGGCCCTCTTGTCTCTCCTTGCTATTCTTTGGAAATCTGCATTCAATTTCCTGTATCTTTCACGATCTCCCTCGCATTTTGCTTGCCTTCTCTCCCCCGCTATTTGTAAGGCCTCATTGGACAGCCACTTTGCTTTCTTGCATTTCTTTTTCATTGGGATGGTTTTCGTTGCTGTCTCCTGTATAATGTTACGAGCCTCCATCCACAGTTCTTCAGGCACTCTATCCACCAAATCTAAATCCTTAAACCTGTTCTTCACTTCAACTGTGTATTCATAAGGGATTTGATTTAGATTGAATCTTACTGGCCCAGTGGTTTTTACTACTTTCTTCAGTTTAAGCTGGAATTTTGCTATAAGAAGCTGGTGATCTGAGCCACAGTCAGCTCCAGGTCTTGTTTTTGCTGAGTGTATAGAGCTTCTCCATCTTTGGCTGCAGAGAATATAATCAATCTGATTTCGATGTTGCCCATCTGGTGATGTCCATGTGTAGAGTCGTCTCTTGTGTTGTTGGAAAAGAGTGTTTGTGATGACCAGCTTGTTCTCTTGGCAGAACTCTATTAGCCTTTGCCCTGCTTCATTTTGAACTCCAAGGCCAAACTTGCCAGTTGTTCCTTTTATCTCTTGACTCCCTACTTTAGCATTACAATCCCCTATAATGAGAAGAACATCCTTCTTTGGTACCCCTGACCATTAGGTCCAGTCGCGGACGACTCTAGGGTTGCGCGCTCATCTCGCTCTACAGGCTGAGGGAGTGGAGGGAGAGTAAGAGTTCTTGGAATGCTCATGCTATGAAACTTCCACCTTTTGCTCAGCTTGTGTGTGTGTGTATGTATCAATCTGTGTTAGTGCTTGGACTCTTGAAATATCACACACAGATTGTGGTGCATGTAGCACTACGAAGGCAGAAAGAGGTAATGGCAATTAATTTAATTTCTGGCTGGATAATCAGGGGTAGAGTACCGAATTTTCCCAGGCACAAACAATCACTCTTCTAGCATTCAGAAAATGGGACCCAACAACCAAAATGCAACCTTAGGAGAGAGACATTGCGAGATGCTTAGCCAGTGCACAAAAAAATGCACATTTATAGCTCCCTAAATTCTAAGGCTTCAAGAGTGCAGAAGCTTTGAATGTTTGGGAGATAGGCTCGTAAGATCCAACACGCTTCATTGCCATGTTTATGTCTGTTCTGTTCAAATGAAATTTGGAAGGGAAAGCAGTCCAAACCTTTATGCTCAATTGTATGCTAAGGAGTAAATAAAGCATTTTCTGGGAACAGGGATATGTCTGGTAATGCTATATTTAGGGAACATTTAAAGAAACAGAAAATAAACAGGGCCATAATTCTGCATATGTCCAATAAACACAGCTTGGTTTTGATACCTGGGGCTATATTGACTCCAGAGCATCACAGAACATAGCATTAATTCCAACTTAGCCAAGCCCCCTCCCCCTGAAAAGTGTGTAAGGCTTAAAAATAATGAATCTATCTAGCTATATATGTGTCACCTTACCTATATTTAGGAGTTCCCAGCGCATGAGGACTAGACACTGCTGTGATAATAGTCGTAGTGGGTGTGCAGCAGGAAATCCATTTTCCCCCCATGGACGGAAGACTGGTCCCCACAGATGCTAAAAATGCAGAATAACTAACAAAGAAGGAAAATGCCCTTCTGAACTCCACCTGAACTTTGGTGTGTCTGCTTCATAAAAAGCAAACCTTAAAAATAATCTTGGATGAATTATCTGTGCATCCTTTTGGGACAACTGAAGAAAGGCAGGAGTGATGTGTCCGGTAGACCTGGATTCTTTTCTGGTACAAGCTGCCCTTAAAGAAACATTGTGAAGGCTGTATCCAGGTGAGCAGGCATATCACCTGGCACGCTACCTTTTGAGATTGTCTGTTGCACTGTTGAACCACCAGGAAGTTCATCCTGATGTTTAGTCTAAAACCCTTTCCTGGTCATTTGAACCTACTGGTTCAGGTCCTATCTTTTGAAGCTACAAAAAACAAAGCTACTTCATTATCTATGCCAGCCTTTCTCAGCCATGGGTCCCCAGATGTTGTTGGACTACAACTCCCATCATCCTTGACCACTGTTCCTGCTAGCTAGGGATGATGGGAGTTGCAGTCCAACATCTGGGTACACAAGGTTGAGAAAGGCTGGTCTTTGTGATAGTCCTTCAGATACTTGAAGAAAGCTTTCTTACTGCCTCTTCATAGTCTATTTTCCAGGCTAAACATACCCAACCCATTTATCTCACCCCACTTTGTGGATAATCTTGTGGATACCATCAACTGATATCCTTCTTAACCCTTTGAGGCAATCAATCATGTATCCTTCTTGCTGGTCTGCCTTGGTTGGGGTTTGGAGGTACATGCTGTGGTGGTTTCACCTCTACATGATCAACCAATTTCATGAAGATGGTGCTGGGGGACTATTACTTGACTTGCTGGCATCTGTGGTGTGGGTCTTGCAGGATTTTATTTCCCCCTCATGCATTTTAATGTCTACATGACATGGATGATATAATTTGGAGGTTTGGCACGAGGTATCATTGATAGGCAGATGGCACCCAACTCATTTTTCACCCATTAAAAAAAAAAAAATCCAATTCATGTGAGGTTGGGCTCAGGGTCAGGGTCCCTTCCAGCTCTACAATTCTATTGTTTTTTTTTAAAAAAAATATTTTTATTAAAAATTTTCTTGATTAACAAAGGTAGTGCAATGTCTCGTATTTTTCCATATAACATTTTTACAAATCAGTTTTTGTTGTTGAGACATTAGGAAGAAAAGGGGGAGAGAGGTGGGTGGGATGACAATGTTTCTTTTTTACTTGATATGAGTAGGGTTTGGTGTCAGCGTTGTTTGTGCAGGTTCTCTGTTGTTTGCTTGTGCTCCTTTGGTGGTGAGAGAGGTCGGGGTTGGCGTGGGGTGTGATTGTTCATTTGGGGACAAGCAGAAGAAGACACCTTCACCCCGGTATGGTTCCCCTTCATCACACACACAGCCCAACAAGGCAATGACAAAAATCTACCGACAGCATACAAATCAATATGGCTAACCTGACCCAAAACACCCACCAACCCCACTCACACAGGAAACCAAAGACCACCACAGCCAACTACAATTCTATTGTTTATTTATTTTTATTTATTAAATTTGAATACCACCCTTCACCCGTACATCTCTGAGTGGTTCACAACGTAAAAAAAACCAAGATAAAAACATGAAACGCATAATAAAAACAATAGCAAATCAGAACTTCAACCCCCCCAACCCCCTCCCACATTATTCCATGCTCTTCAATGAAAGCCAGCAGGTGAATAGGAACAGAGCAAGATAGCTTTGCCATATTATTCTGAGACAGGACAAAAAGCGAGGTTGTCATGTAGAAGTGCCACACTTTGTCATTCATTATTATTTCATATCGGAGGTAGTATTTGTGTCCCCCCCCCCAAATCTCACACACTGATGTGTCTTGGGACATTCATATGAGGTTGTCTTAGATCGAACAAGTTACTGGTTCATTTACTACTCTATCAGGGGCGTGCAACCTGAGGCCTGGGAACTGACTGTGGCCCTCCAGGCATTTCTATGTGGCCCTCAGAAATCTCCTCAGGCCACATTTCTCACTGGTCCTGTCTCCCACCCTGCTTGAGTGTTTTCGCCGGTGACCTTGAACTTGATAATGCCTCTCGCTTATCTAGATGGAGGATTGACAGGGGTGTGGGAGCATGTGTCTAGTTGAAATGTACACAAGTGGCCAATATTGTGGAAACCTTTTGGAAAAAGTGTATTTCCAAGGTTTGATGGCTCAAAACACCACTTTTTGTGGGGGAATAATATAATACCATAAAATTATATATCAATGGAAGGATAATTTAATGAAGAATTTTAAAAAAATCCTTCCAGTAGCACCTTAGAGACCAGCTAAGTTTGTTCTTGGTATGAGCTTTCGTGTGCATGCACACTTCAGAAGTGTGCATGCACACAAAAGCTCATACCAAGAACAAACTTAGTTGTTCTCTAAGGTGCTACTGGAAGGATTTTTTAAATTTATTTTTTATTTTGTTTTGACTATGGCAGACCAACACGGCTACCTACCTGTTAATGAAGAATGTAATGCAACAACTTTTATGAAGTATTATTTATTATAACAGCAGTCATAAAGAAGAAACGCGAAACACTTATAAAAAATGAGATACACAAAAATTATCACCATGTCAGTTAATACAGTACTTAGTTGGGTAACCTTTAGCTTTAATTACGGCCTTACAACATCTTCCCATGGAGTGAACCAAGTTTTTTTTTTAGTTCTGCAGCTGTAACAATGTGAAACCAAGATTGGATTATTGCTTCTATTAATTGGGTTTTGTTGCTGGTTTGCTTCTTTCAATTGATATATAATTTTATGGTATTACTTCCCCCCCCAAAAGTAGTGTTACGAGCCATCAAACCTCGGAAATACACTTTCTCCAAAAAGGTTTCCACAATTTTGACCACTAGTGCACACTTCTCGTTGGGCCTGCTTTTGACTCGGGCCCCATCTACCACCGGCCTGAATGTGGCCCTCAGCATGAAAAGTGTCTCCTGCCTCACATTGTTTTATCAGAGAAGCAGTAGCTCTCCAGGGTCTGAAGGAGCCCTTTTTGTTTTTGAAGCATTGCTTCCTGAGATGCTTTTAGCCAGAAGGATTGAACATTGGGGCCACCCTGAGGGCACATCGCATAAACGACTTCTCCCTTTGTTTCTGAGGAAACTGTCAGGTTTATTCCATTGCCTGAGGTGCTAGTAGCAGCCTGTTTGTGGCCATTTCTCACCCCATGCCCATGAGACTCTTCACGCCACTCCCCGACAATCCAATCAAAAGAAAAGATGAAAATCGTGGAGTCCCTTCCCCGCCTCCCCCAATCCAACACTTTTCCTCTCTCCCCCTCAACAACTCTTCTCTCACATCTCCAGTAAATGTCACTTCTCACTAAAGACATCCATTCTTCTGCTAGACAGACTTTTAAAAAACTCCCTGCAGATTAGACAGTGCCGTTTGGGGAGAAAGCAAGTCTAATGTCTTGTGACAATGAATCAATATGGATTTGATTAAAGCTTTCAGAAAGGCATTTCGAAGCAACTGCACTGCGTGATGCATTCAGGGTTAAGCCGGTGGCTTTTTACATCCCTCCGTCCTGCGCTCTCCCCGGGAGATGGCAGGAATGGACTCGGCGCCGTCCCGGAAAACTCCAAGATCAGCACTTTAAGAAAGAATTGTGCCATGCGCAGAGCAGTAATTCAGAATGTCCCGAGAGAAATATTGTACCAGGTAAGTGGGTATAGGTTTGCAGAAGAAACCTATAAATAAGTACAGGGTTTATCGAAACAAAATAGAAAATTCTTTCCAGTAGCACCTTAGAGACCAACTGAGTTTGTTCTTGGTATGAGCTTTCGTGTGCATGCACACTTCTTCAGATACACTGAAACAGAAGTCACTAGATCCTTAAATATAGTGAGGGAGTGGGGAGGGGTATTACTCAGAGGGTGGTGGGAATGGGTGATCAGCTGATAGGTGTGGAAAACCTGTTGACGACTCTTAACGGCTGCAATTAGTCTTGCAGGGAAAGGCAAGGGGTGAGATGGCTAAAGATAGCTTTGTTATGTATAAGGAGATAAGAATCCAATGTCTTTGTTCAGACCAGGTTTCTCCATGGTTTTAAGTTTGGTGATTAGTTGCAATAGGGTTTATCGTTTGGGTTTAGGGCCAATACCTGATAGGGAACCAACATGTACTAGGGACATTATATAGGGAATTTCATCTGCTTCACTTTTTTGCATTTATAATTGAATTTATCAAGTTCACACTTTCTGAAACAAGAACCAAAAACACAGCTATCTTTTGAAATTTGTACTTATCTGTATCGTGTGATGTAGTTCTCCAATCAGAGTTTACAAAAACACATATATTAGGGGTAGGTGTGCATGAAAATGAACCCATTTGTGAAAAGAACATAAAAATGCACCATGTTTCGGGAAATTGCTTGCAGAAATGTATACATTAGCAAAAAAGTGTATATAGAATGGGCTTGATGGAACAATGGTCTAATTCTGTGTAGGGTATATTCACATGTTCATAACTGTTGCAGTAAAGAGGGTCAGAAGTTGTAGAAGCACAGATGTTTCTGAGTGAGCAACTGGTGGAAGTGAAACAGTGTGTAATTCAAGGCAAAATAAAAATTTCTTTCCAGTAGCACCTTAGAGACCAACTAAGTTTGTTCTTGGTATGAGCTTTCGTGTGCATGCACACCTCTTCAGATACTACGGGAAGGATCTTTTGATTTTATATATTTTTTCAGATCTGAAGAAGTGTGCATGCACATGAAAGCTCATACCAAGAACAAACTTAGTTGGTCTCTAAGGTGCTACTGGAAAGAAATTTTGTTTTGACTATGGCAGACCAACACGGCTACCCACCTTTATTTTGTTTTGACTATGGCAGACCAACACGGCTACCCACCTGTAACTGTAATTCAAGGGTTAAATCTGTTATCAGTATGTCAGCTCCACAGGTTATGGCAGGCTATACATAGAGGTGTCACTTAGCAACCAAGCAGAGTTGTATGATCTCTACTGAGAAAGCACATATGCTAATTGGCTGTGTAGTTCTGAGGGAGTTCCCCCCTGCATACTTGGTTGAATATCTCGCTGCTCTGTACAAGGCCTGAAGTGAGCTAGACAAAACCTCTCACTCTGTTTCTCCTCAAATTATAGCCTCTTTGCTATCCAGTTTCCTTAATAATATATGATCAGGGTGTCTTCTTTCTCTGGACTATGCTTGCATTATTTACAAAGTCCAACAAAGTTTGAGGACAGACTGCAACTTTTAAAAACTTCTGCCCACTGTCCCGGTGGCCTGGTGAGCTATTGTGGAAGGCCTTTGCTTCCTCAGTCTTAAGGAAAGACGGCTGTTAGTGTGCAGGCTTGGGTATGGGAGGTTCTTCCGAGCTGAAGTCTTGAGACCACATAACACCGGTCTTGAAAGACCTACATTGGCTCCCAGTACGTTTCCGAGCACAATTCAAAGTGTTGGTGCTGACCTTTAAAGCCCTAAACAGCCTCGGCCCAGTATACCTGAAGGAGTGTCTCCACCCCCATCGTTCAACCCGGACACTGAAGTCCAGCCCTGACGGCCTTCTGGCGGTTCCCTCACTGCGAGAAGCAAAGTTACAGGGAACCAGGCAGAAGGCCTTCTCGGTAGTGGCGCCCGCCCTGTGGAACGCCCTCCCATCAGAGGTCAAGGAGATAAACAACTACCTGACATTTAGAAGACATCTGAAGGCAGCCCTGTTTAGGGAAGTTTTTAATGACTGATGTTTTAATGTACTTTTAATCTTTTGTTGGAAGCTGCCCAGAGTGGCTGGGGAGACCCAGCCAGATGAGTGGGGTATAAATAATAAATGATGATGATGATGGTGGTGATGATTATTATTGTTGTTGTTGTTAGTGACATTAACTTAGTTGTGGTTCCTGCATTGCAGGGGATTGGATTAGATGACCCTTGCAACTCTCCAATTCTGTGTGAATGGCCCAAAAGACCACACAAGTCATATTATTATGGAAAAAAATGGGTTTATAAAACATGATCAACATCCAACCTGGAAATCCACCTTTTTAAATATGGTACATTCATCTTCTAAAACAATACTTCATATACAGCTTGTTTATGATATATTTCCACCATATAACATTAAAAAAGAGAGCTGAATTAGGAAATTACATCCATAAGACCTCACAACCTATACAGACGAAGCTAAGAAACAATCTTCAAAAATCCACAGAATAAGAATGAAGGATGGGTCCAATATGAAACATCACATATGTGCAGCTTATAAATACACCTCCTCATTCCCTTTAGCTTGAAAATAGACAGTGTACAATCCATTCCTCTCTCTCTCTCTCTCCTTTGAAGGTGGAAACAGATGAAAAGCTTCCTACACTGCAATTCGATCAGCATTAAAAGTTGGCCAACGGACAATCCATGCAACAATTGTTGCAGGGCCAGCCAATGTAATATCATCTAGTTGTTTTGAACTACAACTCCCATCACCCCCAGCAAACATGCCCAATGATCAGGGATGATGGGAACTGCAGTCCACAACAGCAGGAGGTCACCCCTACCTTACTGTGTTCCTGCTCAGTTGAGCTCCCCATTGTTCTACACCTGGTACACAGGGGGACCATTTTTGATTTCGTTAAAAAGAGCCAAGTATTTTACTTGAGGAGAGGGTAAGGTTTGCAGCATGGTTCAAAGGCTGACTTTTGTCAATATTCATTATTATTATTATTATTAACCCCCAAACCCCACAAATAAAAAGTCCATTTTAAGAATTTTTGGGGTCGGGGCAGATTAATATCCACCATGTATGAGCACTTGCACCTAGGAGAAGGGGGAAAGTCCTTTGGATGGCAATGTTTCATACCTAGGAGAACACAAGAAGAGCCCTGCTGAATCAGACCAATGGCCCACCAAGTCCAGCATCCTGTTCTCACAGCGGCCACCCAAATGCTCGTGGGAAACCCATAAGCAGGATAGGAGCACAAGGTCACTCACCCTTCCTGTGGTTTCCAGCAACTGGTATTCGGAAGCATTTTTAATTTAGTTTAGGAGGAAGATGGTTGGTGTGTGTGTGTGTGTGTACGCGTTAGAGGTTGGGAAGGGAGTTTTTTTTGGGGGGGAGGCTAATGTGGAGCTGCCACTTGAAGAGGGAGCTGAAAAGCTCTTGTGCGTGAGTCAAGCAGCGCCTCACACTGCTTCAGATCCTGATCCGTACCAGAGATAGAGGTGTTCCTGAGAAATAATCTGAAACTCTGTGTAGGCACTGGAAAAAAAAGGCACGAGGCTGCAAACCGGAAGGGGCTTGGGGGTGGGTAGATTGGCGCCGCAAACACAGGTCTCTGCACCTGGCTTTTGTGTTTCGAGTGTGAAGGCCTGAAGGAGAATTGGGTTTGAATCCTGCGCAACCCTAGTTCCCAGTGGTTGGGAAGACCCTACTAAGCATGTTCAACTTAAGAGTTCCTATCAGGAGTTCATGCTCATCATGCAAAGGCCAGGAGTGGAGGGGATGGGCCTCACATACTCAGGGTTGTTGGCATGGGTGTGGACATTGGCCCTGCATCACCTACAACAGGGGTCGACCTGCAGATGCAGTGGACCACAGCTCTCACCATCCCTGACCATTGGCTGTGCTTGATGGGGCGATGGGAACGTAGCTCAAAGCATCTGCAGTGCACCAGGCTGGCTAGCCTTGCCCTGCTCCGTTAGTGCCCTCAAACACTCTTTTGCACATCTGAGTAAGAACTATGTTGGGGGAGCAAGCAGAAGAGCAGTTGCCCCCAGGAAATGGCACCCTTGTTCCCTGCCCCACCCCACAGATTCACCATATGGGATGCTGCAGTGCTGACGTCTCAGCAAGCGGGTCATCTGTTTCTACCCTTAATCTCAAACTGCGGCCATTCAAGTTAATAAATATCTACAACATTCTGGAGTTCAGTGAATATAAATAGCAAATACGGCTGCATGCCTGTTCTGGTATTTCTCTGGACATCTGTTTGATTTCACTGGAAACCTTCAGTGTCCTAAGATTCCAGATCAGGAGCTTAATGTAACAACAACAAAAATATTATTATTATTATTTTAAAATGATCTAGGATAGCTCTGAGCTATCCCAGTCAGATATATAAATATAAATAAGCATAATATAGAAAAACATCCCCCCCCTATCCACATACAAAAATGAAATCGTTATTGCTAGCAGCAAGTAGAGTATGAAATATTGGATAGCTAAAACTATGCGTGTCTCACTTTCACCAAATGGATCTGGTTTCCTAGCATTTCTAAGAAAAGCTTCTGGTATAATTTGTACATCGAGAGGCTGTGGAGGAACTTGACCACCTTCCGGAGGCCTTGGATCGTCGTCTTGGGGAAATGGTATGTTTTCAAATGCTTCAGCCCATACGTCAAGCCCTTGATGGTGTCTTGGTCTCTATTTTTTACTCTCCACAAGCTGAGAAGCTTGAGAATCTGCTCGGAAGATTTGCACAGCCTCAGAATACGGTCGACTTCTTCCTTCCCTACTTTCTTCCCTGGCAAATTTTCCATGAGGATGCTGAGCTGCTCAAAGGTGATGTTGAGGTGGCCAATGTGTTTTGAGACACTGTTTTCGCAGTGGTCAATACCTGTGAACGACAAAATAGAGAAGCTGGTTTATTTTCGTAGACTCACAGTTGGAAGGGAGCCCAACCCTCTGCAATACAGGAATCTCAGCTAAAGCATCCATGACAGATGGCCATCCAACCTCTGCTTAAAAACCACCAAGGAAGAAGAGTTCATAAATAAATGTGAGCTTGCTCAGTGTATGCACACACCACTCTGTTTGTATAATGGTCTTACCTTGCTTAATGTTCTTGACCGCAGTGTGACCATTGTTCTGCTCCTTCCATAATTTCAGTAACTGAAAGGTCTGTTCCTGAGGACTGTGCCTTTGTTTAAGCCTTTCTGTAGTTTCTGTGTTGACCTTTATACCTGGCAGACTATCCCTTAGCATGTTCAGCCAGCTGGGCGTGAGTTTTGTTGGAACGGCAAACCTGAAGAATGCTTCCTCACATAAGGTCACATCTGAAGAAAAAGAAGAAGAAGCATATTGATCTTTCAAAGTCTGTCTGGTCTGGATCAGTCATCCAAACATTGCACCTGTGCCCTTTCGAAAAGTATAAAAAAAATCCCCAGTATTGCTCTACCAAGGCTGCAGACCTGTGCATGCTTACTTGGATGTAAGCCCTATTGAACACAAAGAGACTTGCTTCCTGAGTAAATAAGCCTGGATTCTGTGAAACTACACTTTGACCTGTGTGATTTATTCATTAAATTTATATGCTACCTTTTCCTCTAAGGACTTCAAGGTGGTGTAAATGGGTCCCACCTTCCTCATTTAATCTCCACAACAACCCTGTGAGGTAGGCTCGGGTGAGAGATGGTGACTGGCCCAAGGGCATCCAGTGAGCTTCATGGCATGGGGAGATTTGAACCCTGGTCTCTCCCTGGTCCTGGTCCGACACTCTCATTAGTCTGCATAGAATCTTGGGGGTGCACCCTCAAGCTTGTGGCTTCATTCTGTAGGAAAAGACTGCTCAAACGGCCCCAAACTATCTCTTTGTTAAGTGAATGGCTCTCATGGTCAGGTGTATCTTTGCATGACTAAAGAGTACAAGTGAATGGTTGCTATGGAAACTACCAGCTGGAGGTACTTTCCAGAGTTGGAGTCAAGCAACGCCTAGGGGCCCAAAGATTCCCTACCATAAGCTAATGAAGTGGTTTCAGAAGTGTCACTCTACGCTAGCTTCACAGCTGGTGGATTGCTGTTGTTTACCGGAAGGGATGAGCGAGGCAAAAAGAGGATTTGACGAATTCATGGAGGAGAGGGCTTTTGATGGCTACTAGGCATGAGGGCTGTGATCTGCCTCAACAGTTGGAGGTAGCCATGCTTCTGAATATCAGTTGCTGGTATTCAATATAAGTAGGGGAGTCCTCTTTTGCTCAGGCCCTGCTTGAGGGTTTCTTACAGGCATTGGGCTGGCCACTGTGGGAACAGGATGTTGGACTAGATGGGCTGTTGCCTGGATCCAGCAGGCTCTTCTTACGTTCTTATGGTGGTGGGAAGGTTGGCGCAGTGCAAACACACTGGCAGAATCAATCCAATGTTCCTGCCAGCGTGTTTGCACCATTCCAACTTCAGCTCTTCCTCATTCCCTCGGGTTAAGCAATGGTGACCCACCTGCTGGGAAGGTTGTGTAGCAGTTCTGCCCCACCCAGCAAGCTACATGGAGAACGACTTCTATTTCACATCAAGCTATTCCTTGCTTTGAAGCACAAGACTTAACTAGTAGAAATACGACAACTGGTAATCTGGCACGTACCGATTCCACACTTCTGATCTGATTTGTCACTTTTTTCTCCCTGGCAAACATTGTCACGTGTGGAGTCTCCCTTGCGCACCATTTTGAGACCCAGCGCGCTGCAGTTGGTGTGCTTTTGACAAGCTTCCTTGGATGATGTTTCATTGGAGAAATAGCCTTCTGGGCATCTCTCGCAAACCGTGTCACTTTCAGGGGTACCTTGGGACAAAACAAAGAGACAATAAAAATGCTTGGCAATCACTTTGTATACAGCACTTCAGTGACTTCTTATATATGTGGTGAAAGGCAGCATGAAAGACCGAGTGGAAAAGCAATCAGATAAGTGCCTGATTTGTGTGTTCCCAAAGATTCTCTTTCAAAGAGGGAAGCGCGTTTCCCAGGACAGCTTTGCCAATTAATGTTTTAAATCTCATCTGGTTTGTTTTTGTAAATGGCACATTCAGAAGTCTCACACGGGACAGTGCATGCCCCAAGGGACTGAGCACTTTCAAATGTAGGTGGAAGACTGCATTATTTATAGAACTGTAGAGCTGGAAGGGACCCTGAGGATCATCTAGTCTCACCCCATGCAATGCAAGAATCATAGCTAAAGAATCCTGGACAGACAGCCGTTCAACCTCTGTTTGAAAACCTCCAATGAAAGACAGTCCACCTTCCGAGGGAGTCCGTTCCACTGTCAAACAGTTCTTATTGCCAAAACTTACTTCCTAATGTTAGAAAGTTCTTCCTAATGTGATTTCTTCATGTCTAAAGCTCCCTACATATTTAAAACTAGCCCATTAGGCAGTTTTTAAATGGGGAGTGTTCAGATATGGAATCTGGACAAGCAAAAGTTTCACATGGACAGCACATGTTGTGGGCACACACCACCTTAGTTAAATGAACATGGAACTGGTCCAAAGTCAACTCTGCTCAGACAGTTGGAAAAAGTTGCTTGGCTACTAAGTTTGATTCCTATGGACCAGCCCAGCATATACCTGCCTTGAAGCACCACCACATCAACATGCGATGAGCTGCCATTTTATATTTCCCACAATGACCCAGAGCAGGGCCGGCCCAAGACATTTCGGCACCTGAGGCAAACCCCCTAAAGGGCACCCCCCTCTCCAATGAAGAATGGGCGAGTGAAGGTCTGAGTCAGGAGCAAGGGTAGGAGGTGGGCTGCCAAGGAGGAGGCAGGGTCAGGGCTGGCCCATGCATGAGGCAAGGTGAGGCGACCACCTCAGGTGGGAGGATCCACAGGGTCAGAAGATCCAGCCAGCAAGGAATGCATTGCCCTTTGCTGATGTTGCAGTGGCAGCAACAGCTACGTTGCACTCCCTGGAGTCCAGATCTTCTGCAAGATAAGGGCCCATGGGTGGTATTTTTGCCCAAGTTCTTCTCAGACCTGGAGCAGAGCTGGCATTGCCTATGGACGATGGCACAAAATCACTTTTTCTTTTCTTTTCGCAAACTTTGAAGGAATTCTTTCGCCAGAGCACTGAAACCAGTGCATTGGATAACTCAATGAAATGCCTTCTTTCCCTTAAAATCTGGCTTGTCACGCTCACGTTTGATGTGGCATGCCAGCCATGTGTTACAGTGGCTTAATAAACCCAGCCTGTGCAGGCAATCTGGATTTAACTAAAATGAGGGGTTTATCAAACACCTGATGGTCTGTGGTTCGTGGCTGCAAATTGGACAGGGCTGATTGAAGCCCCTTCTGTGCGGCTTCCCATTCATCCATAAATGGCGATAGAATTAAAGCAGGTGTTGCATTTTTCAAATCAAGCTGGCATTTTCTGCCTTTCCTATGTAAATGAAAGCTCTTGCTTGCACTTAGTTGATATAGATTTGAGCTACAGTATGAAATTAGAGTCCTGTAGGTAAATTATGCTGCTGGATACACTTAAATGAGTTTCCAAAGATTTTAAAGGTAAGGAATAGCTCGGGAATGTGACACAGTGAAGAATATGCATTGATTCTCCTCTTTGGGCCTGTCAGGATTATTGCATATGCCCTAAAAATACGATGCTAATGTTTAATAAAAATTAATTCTAAGGAATGCATATTGTAAAGCAATCAACACAGAAGTTGTTTTGTGTAGATGAAAATATTTTCAGGAACCTGGAGAGCAAGAAAGTTGGGGTTCTTTCCTTTACTAAAAGATCTACAATGATGAATTAAATGTGCAGTTAGGGAACAAATGCTGTCATGGTTATTAATATGCATAGCTTCTCACAGAAAAGCAAGAATTGTGATCCATTCATATTCAACGCAACATAAACTCTAGGAGTATGTCACCCTGATTGCCAATAAATTTCCAGCCTTCAGTTCTAGTGTTCACTTTTAAGCTTGTAAGGAGCATGGTTTGAGCTACAAATCAGTGATCCCTGTGTGAGTTACCCTCTGTTCTATATTCCCTTGTCAACTGTTACGTGCAGGAGCTAGCAGCAGGGCCTTTTCAGAATTGGCCCCACTTCTGTGGAATTTCTATGTCAGGTAGTTCACAGCATTAGTCTGAATGCAGTCAATGGGTTGCATTCAATCTTCCAGGAATGGATCCAGTGCTTGCATACTCCTTCCTTCCTATGCTCCTTCCTTCCACTCTTCAACAAAATGGCTTAACACATTAATTCCTGGTTTGATCAAACCACAGTTTGCTGTTACATCCAGACTGGCAGATTATGGTTTCAGCAAGGCCTTTGAACTAGCATTGCTTACCAGAACAAACCCGGTTTGTAAGCTTGGAATGGAGGGACTGCTTAAATAACAGCCTGAAGGTTTTTTTTTGCACAACAGCAAACAATGGATTGATCAAACCACACATGAGGGGGAGGGGAGAGCAGATGCACATGGGTCTCTTTCCCAGTCCCCAAAACGAATGAATGTATTTTGGAAAAATGCATTATGAGCTCATGTAAATATTTTCATATTTCCTGTTTGGCATGCTGAAAGCATTTAATCCAATGTCTAAAATGTAGCTGTAGTTTAAAACATAATTTATGGGGATTCTCACATCTCTGGGCATACTGGAAGCCACTTTATATGCAGCTAGCTAATATTTTTGCAGGAACAGAAATATATGAAAAATCCACACTTTGCACAAAATGAAGTAGGAGACAAGTTTTCACTCATTAGCATCACAAAATGATGAAACTACTATGTGCAGGGCCATTTTCAAGCAGATCCATAAAGTTTCTGCATATCTTTCTGTTGTTGTTTCTAGACAAGGATTCCTTTCGTCTTTATTTTCTAGATAGTGCTCTTTGGTGGCAATATTAATTTCCATCAATAAAGAACATGTGACCCCTTTTATCTGTCTCCCCCCACTCCTGCTTTTGTTGTTAAAAATCTATCGCTACGGTCTTTATCCCTTCCAGCAATGCACAATATTACCAGTTCGTCTGGCAGGAGAATTACTGCCTGTGTGCGTATATATATATATATATATATATATATATATATATATATATATATGCTTTTCTAGGAGTATCTCTTTGCGACATTGGTAATTAATTACTGCCACACATTTGCGATGACTTTTGCTATTACACTAATATTGTTATAATTACTCTCTGGGTGCTATATCAGTCCGCACTTCTGCTGTTTGTCAAGGCGCACAGAGGCTTGAAACAGCACTCTTCCCCCCATGAAAAATGTTATTAGTTATAACCCATAAATACTGCATCCCAGATAATGTCCCTGTGAATGAGGTCAATCCATCATGTTTCTCATTAGAAGGCAATTTGCTGGTGCCATTAAATTACCCATTACAGTAAGAGCAGAACATTTTTGCTACTGTGAGCAACATCACTTTTGGCAGCAGTCCAGCGAGATGTTTAGGAGGGCAACGGCTGTTTTTCACAGGCGCTGCAATAAATTTGCCACCCATCCGTTGCCTCTGGGCGTATTCGTTTTGGAAAGCTGAAAGCTATGCAAGGGTCTCTGTGTGAGAGCTACACGTGTGTGTGTGTGTGTGTGTGTGTGTGTGTGTGTGTGTTGGTTTTGTAGTACCACCCAGGCAGCAAAACCAGGATGCTTTGGGAAATTTTTTACTAGGCTGCCATGCACAGCTGTTGGGATACATTTGCCTTGCAATGCATGCAGGCAATTTCATCACAGTGAACCAGGGATGGGGGACCTGTGGCACTTCTGGTTTGCAGCTCCCATCATCCCTGACCATCAGCTGGGGCTAATGCAGAGTTCAAGTCCAACAACATCTGGAAGGCCACAGGTTCGCTATGTCTGATGTAAGCCAGTCTTGCAAAATGAATGAATGAATGAATGAATGAATAGTCCACTAAAGTTAACCAACTACCAACCCCCAACCCACCTCCTGTCATTCCAAAAAACTGTAAAGGAGTGCAAGCCAAGATGCCTTACTCTTTGTACCGTTGAGTCAGCACGACTCCATGCACCAGTGTCCTCTTAAGGGCAAGGAAGGAAGGAAGGAAGAAGATGCCGATTTGCATAGAATCGGCATAGGCTGATTCACGTGCACAGCTGCAAATTTAGAACTGGCAACTGCAATTAAAATAGCAAGGCAAGGCAACTCGGCATTAGGGTTCTTGCCGTTTGCAACAGGATTTGAACGGGACAGAGGACTCCTTTAAAGAGGAGGCTGTTCTCTGAAAAGCAAGACATACACAGCCCTCATATATGTCTACTCGACTGCTTTGATCTGGGGAACGGGCACTGTTTACAGGTGCCGCAGATTGTAAGAAACTGACCTATTCATCTTACAGGCAGCACATGAACACTGGAACTCCCTGCTTATTGACACCAGGCAGGCGCCTTTGCTGTGCTCTTTTCCGTTCCTGCTAAAGACAGTTTTGTTCAGGCAAGCCTATCCAGGCATGTGGAAAGCCTGCGTGCGTTTTAATCTGTTTTTATCTTAAGTGTTAGTTTTAATTATATGTTGAGTTTGTTAAATACTTGTTTGTAATTTGTCCTTTAATTCTTTTCTCTTCTTTGGTAAGCAGCTTATAGGTTCCATTTGCAATCAAACGGTACATGCGTCTTGTCTAATAAATAAAATCGTACAGTTGTTGCCCCAAGCTTGGACCCTTAAACTGAGCACGTTGTCTGTGAGCGAAAGTGTTAAACAGACTCTCCTCCCTTGCTTCAGCCTCTCTGTATCCTGACCCTGCTGTCTGTCTCAGACCGCATTCATCTTCCTCTCCTTCCTTGCTGGCTTGCTCCGGATCCTGACCGCCAGCCAGATTATACCACACTGACACTGAATCCAATGCACCCCAACAGGAGTTTAGCGCAGCTAAAGGTGACCCTTTGTTTGAACCTCACAACAACCCTGTAGATCAGGTTGAGAGACTGTGACTAGCCTAAGGGCACCCAGTGGGTTTCATGGCCAAGCAGGGATTTCAATCCAGCTCTCCCTGTTCCAACACAGACTCTCACTAGTTGATCCCCCCTTATATATAATGCTGGTGACCTGTGGTGTTCTGAAGGTCCTGGGGGGAGGGGGGAGCACATGCAAGAACCCACTGTTTCCCAGTATACCAAAGGGTGTGTGTGTGTAATCTTCCTGGTCTGGTTTCCTGGAGAAGTTTCTTCCTCGCCCCAGGCGAACAGGCCATCTCTGGAAAACAGACACATACCTTGCTCAGCAACGCCATATCCCGGCGGACATGCTGTGTGCTTCAAGCAGAATTCCAGTTCGAGGTGCCGTCCTTCGATGCACTCGCAAACACGGTTCTGGGTGCTGCTGCATTCGACTTTCTCGTATTGCAGCTCCTTGCACACCACGTTGCAGTACTGACACTCATCGTTGCTGTTCCATTCGTCTGCGTAGAACTGACCCGGGCAGGGGGCACACTCGGTCTTCGACGAAGCCGTGCAATGCTGCTCAACGTAGGTTCCGGGGGGACACTGGTCACACAATATCTGACGGGAGGTTGCTGGGTCATAATGGAGGTACTTTGGGGGAAGGTCCTCCTGGACAGTCCATTTCACAGATATGTCCAACAACTAGCAGAAGAGACACAACACAGTGTTTTAGGTTACATGGTTGGCAACATGCTGGTGGTATTGCTGTTGCTATTTATATTTCTCAGAGGCATTACCCTTAAAGCTGGTGCCAAACAGGTGTCAAGAGACAGGGGGACACCACTACAAAGGCCCTGCCCCCTTGTTGCCACTCTACAAACCCCTCTCGGAGAGGGAACTTGGAGAGGGTCCCATTGTTTTGAGGGCAGATTAGGGCAACTTTGAATGATGCAGTTTTATTAGTGTGTGGTTGTGTGTGCTGTCTGGAAAACAGTCAAACAGTGAAGGACGAGCAACAAGGCAGAGATTCATGAGGGACAGGAAGTGGGCATCTTAGAAATGCTCACATACAGTACAGAATCCTTCACATAACCTTCATCTTCCTTTCACAACATTAATGATTAAATAATTTTCTGCCATAGCAACTCATATAACTTACAGCACTGTTAAATGGCCTGTAGTACCCTTAACACACATCGTGATGTTGTTGCAGAGTTCTGGTTTAAAAAACTACAGTCGGACATAGTTTTCATGTCCCAGGATTGTTCCCACACACACACACACACAGAGAGAGAAAAGGATTTTGAAAGGGAAATGGCATTATATTGATTTCCTTTTCTATTGGATCTTTCACACTGATCTCCAAACTGAAGTCCAATGACATTTGAGCTCCACCCACTCATGTGAAATAAATGTGGATTTGGATGACAATTGCAAAGACAGCCAAAGCTCCTACAGGCATCTTTCCCTTCAATCACAGCCTTGTGAAAGTCAAGAAACTAGTTTTTCAGCATGTAAAAACATTATTTTATGTCTTGGCTTTGGGGTTTCACGCAGACCGCAGAAGAATGTTTGGATTTACTGAAAGAAACAAATAAAGCAGCCTCTGTTTTGCATCACAAACACATCCTGGTGTCTCCTTTGCCTTTGAAAAATGACTCAATGTCTGGATGGGATCCAAAGTCAAATCCCTAAACTGTGCTGTTCACTGATTCAGGTAGGTAGCCGTGTTGGTCTGACGCAGTCGAAATATATAAAAAAAATTTAAAAATTGTCCAGTGGCACCTTAGAGACCAACTAAGTTTGTTCTTGGTATAAGCTTTCGTGTGCAAGAAGTGTTCGTGCACATGAAAGCTTATACCAAGAACAAACTAGTTGGTCTCTAAGGTGCCACTGGACAATTTATTTTATATATATATATATATATATATATATATATATATATATATATATATATATATATGTCTTGCTATTCACTGCTCTACATAATACAAGTGCAAATGGGGCCCTGGGTTTTTGCCTTCCCCTTTCCATGCCATCATAGAAACCCGTGAGGGGACAGAATCCAATCCAAAACCAATGACCCACTGGATCCTCGCTGGAAAGTGACATTTCCCCCTTCCTGTTCTTTTCTGGGGGTTATGCCATTTCCCCCCCACCTGTTCCCTATGCAAGTCAACAGAGAGACATACTTTTCTGAGGGAGAAAATGCCGTGTACCTGAGTACCTGTTGCGGGGGAGCCAAAGACCCTTGGGGTAACATGTTTCTTGCTGGGAGACGGATACTTTCCTCACGTTTTTCTAAGTAACCATGCTCTTTTTTTTCCTCACACACCCCAATTCCTAATGTACCCACCCCAAAACAGTTCTCTTTGCAGGAGAACCACTGCAGCTGTCAATCTGAAATCTGTCAGGAGTCATCCTCTCAATCAGAAGAGATGACCAGTCTTCAGATCCCTGTGAAAGGGATGCACACACACACACACACACACACACACACACACAATTTATGTTGTTTGCTCTGCTAACAAGAATTGCTGGTATTTAGATATGACTTTAAATCCTAACATCATTCTAATAGCGAATTCAGTTTATGTAAACTACTGGAAAGTTGATTTCTGTTCTTCTTTTCATATTGAGTACACTGTTGTTGTCTTTAATGGGGCACAATCCACTGAGAAATGGGGCTTATACAGGGGAACATCCCAGTGGGCTGAGTCCCAATTTTAAGAAACAGAAAATCCCTTTGTGTTTCTATATGACTGGTAATAAAAACTCACTGAATAAGTGATCTACCAAATGCTCACATGAAGCAAAGTTGACAGATAAAAGGCAGCATTTATGTTATGTGTTGATGTTGTATTTTGTTTTCTTTTTCTTTTATTGGAAAATAATAAAATCTTATAAAAAAAAAAAAAAGGCAGCATTCACAGTTATCTGATCAGCTGTTCCTCCATGTTGCACAACTTCTAGGTAACATCAAACATCACTTGGGTTGATTGGTCACAAGGCAAACTATTCTCAGCTATGAGATCACTTTTAAAATATATTTGTAGGATTGTAATCGGTGCTAATCACACTCAGAGAAGACCCTTGACGTTGACGGACACAATTCACTTAGGTCTATTGATTTCAATGGGTTTACTCAGATTATAACCTACTTGACTACTGCCCATAGATTTTGGATTCTTAGATTTCCCAGAGTGGGGCATAAATAAATGTCTCCCTAATGTACATATGAGAGAGGGTAAAGTGGAGGAAAGGGTAAAGGAGAGTGCAAAAATAACAGACATTCCAACCCATTGATTTTGGGGCACACCTGGCGGTGTCGATGTTCAGTGCATCTCCTTATGAGTGCAGGAGCTACCCCATTCTCTTTAACGCCATAGACATCTCCACACATGCAATGGGAGCCAGTAAGAGACATTTGCCCAGTTGGGCACAGAAGACCCACAAACTGTGACCATTCACATCAGGAGAACTGGTGGCAGAGCAGAAATTGCAATCCTCCAGATATCTTTCTCCCTGCGATCATTTTATGGGGAGATTCCAGGGATTGTACCTTAAACCTTCTGCACTGTCTGCCACCAGTACCTGCTCCACATCCAGCTACCACCCTTAGACCATCAGAGCACCATGGTAGATAATCCAGTGCTCTCTGCCTAGATGAGGCAGCCCCATAAATCCATACATTTGTGCAATATATAAAATTAAACATGGTATCTGACAAACCAGTCCAGTCTCACAGATTTGCTCCTGTTCTTTCCAGCCCTCCTCTCCACAGACTGTCCGGACAATATTAAACAGATTCGTAACATCTGCAGTGGCCTAAGGCTCTCATAGGAGGGTCAGAGCTAGGAGATTTAGACGGCACCTATTTCTTGAAAATGCAGCATATTAATTCCTTCCTCCACCCCCCACCCCCCCAGAAGCCAGGAATGTCTCATCCCTTGTTAAAACTTTGCAGCCCACTACGATTTGAAATCTAGCACGCTTACTAAAAGACCTGAAGAGGAAAAGTCAGCCAGCGGAGAACAGAGAGTGATATCAACGCTCTGATCATGTCAGTTCCAAAGCAATCGTCAGTCTCTGGGCAAGGACTTACCACAAGTGTGCAGCACAGGAACTTGTTCATTGTGGTTGCTTTCAAACCCTCAGGGATCTGGGAAAGCAATCAGGCAGTTAAGGGAGCGCTCTGGTCTCGTAGCAGCTTGCAAACACTGGCCCAGCACATTAAAAGCTCGTTTATATATATATCTGCAGCCCCATGCAACAGGAAACCTTGGCTCAGCTTTGAATACTCATTCCCTCCCCACGATCAATTTCTTTTTGATTTTTTTTTTAAAAGGAACCTGTCGATGATTTCATGCAACTCCTTTCAGCTGTATTTAACCACAAGCTGGAAAAAAAAGGAGGGAGTGTCAGGATCCGGGCACAGCGATGGGTTAACTAATTACTGTCTGGCAGTCACCGCCTCTGCTGTGTTACTGCCCACCCCTTTTCTGGGCAAAGAGGGGGAGTCTAAGACAGACTCACCTCCAGGACAACAAGGGGCGAGTTATTCACAGCCTGGTCGTTCTAGAAACAAAAGTATAAAAATATCCTGCTGCAACCAGCTCATCCTTAAGGTGTCTTCCCTTTTTGGTAGTAAAGTTTTTGGAATTTTCTTTTGCTTCTGATGCCCTGAAATAGAGCTGAAATGAGCAATCCTTCTCACTTTGTGATACATGGTTTTACACTTTATCTCCTGATCCAGTTGACACTGCTATGAAGGTCCATATTTTTATTTTTATTGATTTTTATTGATGCATCCAAGACATTTTTTTCAGTTATGTTTCACCCTGCCATAAACCCTGTAGGGCAGCTCCCCTCTTAGTCCTACAGTACAGATGGGAAAAGAGGGTTAAGACAGCTGTAGCAGGTTTTCTTTGGAATTAAGTATTTTTGTTATGAATTAAGTATTTTTGTCGTGTATCTTATTTCTTTGAAATCATCAGAATAGAAATATCATTTCAAAATGATGGTGGGTAGGAACATATCAGGGAAGCTGCCTTATACCATCAGACCACTGGTCCATCTAGCTTGGTATTTCCAACTCTGAATGGCAGCAGCTAACTTAAGAGTTTCAGGGAGGGGACATCCCTGTCCTACCTGGAGATGACAGAGATTAAACTTTCCCTTTAAACCTTTAATGCTTTCAGCATATAAAGCAGATGTTCTACAACTGAGCTATGGTCTTTCCTCTGATGAAATTGTCCCCAGAGCTGATTCAGGATGAATGTCCTATTCTCATCTCCCCCTTGGCCGTGTTTCCCTCCCCACTCACAAGGCTGAGAAATTAAGCTCACAATTTCAGCTAGGGATTAATGTAAACGTTGAGATAAAGGTTGTCTACTGCATTAGATTCGTCTGTCGGTGTTTAAATTTATTCCTTCACAAAATAACGTAGACACAAACCAACTGTGGAAGATGGAAACTGTTTGAAAGTGAATTTACAGACCTCCTTCCAAACAAATGTACAGTTATCTGTCCCATGATGTGGTTTGGGGGTTAGTGGGTTTGGGGAAGGTTCAATCTGAACTGGAGAAAAGTTGGCTGAACCAGGCACGTATTGGCTAGTGCCCATGTTAATACCAACACTCCTCTACACAGCGAAGCCTCAGAGCAGTTTTGCAAGTGTTTCGAAAACGTAAGTGCATGTTTTGTTTTGGGTTTGTTTTTTGTTTTTTAAATAAGGTGGATAAGCAAATATGCACAATGAAATGTGTTACTTAATAAAGAACTTGCGGACAGCTCTCTCGATGCAGAAAGGTTGAGGGCAAAGCTTTGAGCTGACACACCTCTTCAGCATGGGAAGAAACTTGCCAATTCAACTTTCATCTTGCTACTATGACTGCAAGCATAGGTTGAAGTAAAATGAACTCACTGTGACCACAAGGCTTCGCAACAAGTCAGGCAGTGGGGGGGGGGGGAGAGGTGTTCCTCAGACTCTTTGTCACTGATTATTTATAACTCAGAAATTCTTCTCCTGCCCTCCTCCCCTCCCGCCCTGTGTTGGTTCAAATGACCATTCACAAAAGGCAGTTGATTCATATGACCACCTTTACTCCAGCCTTACTAATAAGGTGGAACAACGCATTGCTTGTGGGCCTGTGATTCTTTAAAGGGGCTGTTTTCATTTATTTATTTTTTGCAATATGCAGCTATTGAGGCTACAATTTGAAAGGGATCTCTAATATGAGGTGTGTATGTGTTTGTGCATGCATGCATGGGGGGGGGGTGCCTTCTCTACTCTCACCTCTCGCGCCATTTTCCTGCTGAATATCCTCCTCCTGCTGTTTTTACTCCCCAGCCCCATATGAGGTGTGGGGCGTGGGGGGGAATATACAGGATCCAATAGCCATTCCCCACCGGATTGGTGTGGTTGTGTGGGGCAGCTTGGAAGGATTTTCCTTGGGGAAACAACCTGAGGGGAAAGGTGACAAAACCTCTCCTTCCTGTCCTCTCCTCCCAAACTCCTTCTACGGGCTGCATTTCCAGAAAACAGCAACAAGGGACGCCTAGAAAGGATCACCAAGCTACACAGAACATGCAGTTCTGTCCTAAGACTTCAAACGTCATTGCTAGCTCACCTGACCACACATACCTAGGTTAGTCATTTGTGGCCAATGAATGAAAGGGGGGGAAACACCATAAGTAACTTTCTTCCAGTTTACAAAAGTGTCTTGTCTGGCTTCCCAGAGGCAGTTCATATTTGCCATGATCAACCGGGTGTAGAGCTATTGACAACTCTGCTTATTATTAACGTCATCACATCTAACCCGGATCTCTCTTTCCTTGGAAGATCACTAGCACTCACACTTGCTTCCGGCAGGAGCCTTGGTTTTTGGGATTCGCACCAGTTTAACGCTTTGGATTTGCTTTGACTTTCAGCTTTGATTCATTCACTTCTGTTAAAATCAAAGCAGGGCATTTTTTCACCCACTGCTCTCTGGTCCCAACGGCAAACACCTGACCACAACCACAGGTTCCGTAAACATCTTACATAAATCCCCGTATTCATAAACACCAATTCGCAAATAATGAAGCGACAGTAGTTTCCACAACATAAAGTTTTGACAGGGAAATGCTCTTCCCCCCCTCGCCTCGCCAAACTTAGCCCCCTGCATCCAAACTGACCGAAGGAGGGCAAGTCTCAGGAGGATGGGGGCAAAGAGGAGAAATATCATATCACCACATGACTATTCCAGGTGACTCAAAGGTAGGGATTTGGGGGGGGGGAGTTTGACTCAGTTCATATTTTAAAGGCGAACCTACCTAATTTGCACTCCCTGAAACACTGCGTGAACCAAAATACAGCCATCCTTTGACATCCACACTTTGAGTTTTGCAACGTTGTTCTCTGGCAAAGTAATATGTTCAGAAATGCATGTACTAGGTATTCATATAAATGCATATGCTAGTGAAAAGAGCATAAAAGTGTGTTAAAGGTAAAGGGTCCCCTGACCATTAGGTCCAGTCGTGTCCGACTCTGGGGTTGCGGCACTCATCTCGCGTTACTGGCCGAGGGAGCTGGCGTACAGCTTTCGGGTCACATGGCCAGCATGACTAAGCCGCTTCTGGTGAACCAGAGCAGCGCACGGAAATGCCGTTTACCTTCCCACCAGCGTGGTACCTATTTATCTACTTGAACTTTGACGTGCTTTCGAACTGCTAGGTTGGCAGGAGCAGGGACCGAGCAACGGGAGCTCACCCCGTTGCGGGGATTCGAACCGCCGACCTTCTGATCAGCAAGCCCTAGGCCCTGTGGTTTAATCCACAGTGCCACCTGCGTCCCCCTAAAAAAAAAACTAAAAAGTGTGTTATGTTTGTGCATATTTGTCAAAACAGCATGCAAAAATACGTATATTAGTAGAAATTTGCACTGAAATCTGAATGAGCACTTCTTCTTTTTTCAAACTAATGTGCAGATTAATTCTGCAATCCTAAGGCTGCTGCTGGTGGGAAATCCTACATGGGCAAAAAGGCTGCCAGTGGCTACTAGCCATGATGGCTATGCTCTGCCTCCATGGTCAGAGGCAATTATGCTCTGAATACTCGTTGCTGGAAGCCACAGGAGGGGAAAGGTTTCTTCTGCTTGGGTGTCTGGGCAAGTTCAGCTGCAGCTCAGCAGCTCAGAGATGAGCAGTAAAGTTGATACAATACAAACAGAGAAACCTGACGGAACTGGAGATCTGGACTTCCCACTTCCTCCCCAATTCTCCTCCCCGTCCGTCTGTTTCCCATGCAGTGTTTAACTCCCCCCCCCCAGGGGGGCTGCGCTACATGCAAAAGTCGCCGAGACCTTGGAGACAAGGGAGGAGGGGAGCTGAATACAGTAGGACTGGCAGGCTCCTGTGAATCTGTTGCAGCCTCAGCCTTCCCCTCTTCTTCAGCTGCCTCTCCTACGTCTGCAGTGCTTTCTGCCTCTTCTTCCTGTCTCTCGCTCAAGCCTGTTGTTTTTCAGCATCCAACCATTCTGCCTCCCCCCTTCATCCTCTGACTTGCCTTCCATGTCCCAACACCACTCCCCTGGATCTGAGCCTTCCTCTTCTGAGGCTCCTCCGGGGGGTTTCTCTGGAAGGAGCCCCCCCCCACTCTTCATTGTCCAGCCAGTCTCTGGCATCAGGTCCTGCTTGTTGGTTTTCCCACAGGCATCCACTTAGCCTCTGTGAGAACAGGATGCTGGACTAGACAAGTCCTTGGCATGATCCAGCAGGCTCTTCTAATGTTCTGTTTAACTGCCCATCCGCAGCCCTGCTGGGCTCTCAGCAGCAAGACATAAGTGAGGTCAGCAGAGCTCTTGCTCCTGTACTCCTCCAGGCTTTTAGGTTTTATTCCCCTTTGTTAAACAGTTTCCCTCCTACTGGGAACAATCAGAAGGAAATTCACAGGACCAGCTTCTGAGAACATACTACAAAGGCCAACTGCTGAATTGCCTGGGCTGTAAGCATTCAACAGAGCTAGCTAGGTGCACAGCTGTAGTGCCTTCTCAAAGGGGAACAGACCCAGGTTGCTGAAAAAGTTAGATTTAATTTTTTGTTTTCCTGGAAATATAAGAATGCAGAAGACGCGTTCTAGGAGTCAGCGGATGACCCCATCTTGGCATAGGGCCACCACCCAAGTCCATAGCTGTCAACTTTCCCCCTTTCTAGCGAGGAATCCTATTCGGAATAAGGGAATTTCCCTTTAAAAAAGGGAAAAGTTGACAGCTATGCCCAAGTCTTCTTTTGGACTGTGCAGACATTGTCAGCATTTTTTTTTAATTAAAGATTTTCTTGATTTACAAAAGTGTGTGCAATGTCTCTCTCTTGTATTTTTCCCATGTAACATTTTTACAAATCAGATTTGGTTGTTGAGACATTAGGGAGGGAAGGGGTAAAGGAGGTGGGGTGACAATGTTTCTATTTTACTTGATATATGTAGGGTTTGGTGTCAGCGTTGATTGTGTAGGTTCTCTGTTGTTCGCTTGTGTTTCTTTGGCGGTGAGAGAGGTCGGGATTGGCGTAGGGTGTGATTGTTCATTCATGGTTGGCTGTGGTGATCTTTGGTTTTCTGTGTGAGTGGGGCTGGTGGGTGTTTTGGATCAGGTTAGCCATATTGATTTGTATGCTGTCGGTAGATTTTTGTCATTGTTTTGTTGGGCTGTGTGTGTGATGATGGGGAACCATACCCGGGTGAAGGTGTCTTCTTCTGTTTGTCCCCGTGTCAGTTTCAGGTTACTGGTTAGTTTTTCCTAGTAGGGCTGTTTCCCATACTACTTGGTACCATTGGTCCTTGTTTACTCCTGACAGGTCTTTCCAGTGTCTGGTTATGATGTTTCTGGCTGCTGAGAGTAGATGGATTATGAGTTCTTTGTGTTGTAAGTGGGCATTATTGTCAGCTTTTGAAAGAAAAACTGTCACATTTGGCTTTGTAATGCAAGATACTAATCAGACCCGGTCACTGTCAAAAACGCAAAGGATTATGGATAACTCAGTCACTGCCAAAAGCAACTGCCTCCCTTTGGATTTTGCGTTATAGTGCCTCAGCAACCATTTTGGATGATCTAACAGGTGTTTAAGCCATAGATTGTATTTGCATTTGCCATTCTAGTTATCAGAATGGGTGGTGGGAGGCTTTTGTTATGGATTTCCTAGCAGATTTCTGTGAGCAGGCCTGTGTAGGTTATAGACATGACTGGTGGGTTTTTTAAAAAAAATAATAATCATGAAATGTATACACCACTCGATTGCAGAAAAAACATCAAAAGTGGTTTCTGAAGAAGAAGAAGAAGAAAAGATAAAACAATACCATTATGTCTACAAAACTTACCCCTGCCAAAATCCCTCGTGACTCAGAACGAATCCTTTCAGGGTATATGAATGACAGCCACCTATAGGGTTGGCATACAGTGGAACCTCGGGTTACAGACACTTCAGGTTACAGACTCTGCTAACCCAGAAATAGTACCTCAGGTTAAGAACTTTACTTCAGGATGAGAACAGAAATCGCACGCCAGCAGCATGGCAGCAGGAGGAGGCCCCATTAGCCAAAGTGGTACGTCAGGTGAAGAACAGTTTCAGGTGAAGAACAGACCTCCAGAATGAAATAAGTTCTTAACCCGAGGTACCACTGTATTTTGAAGAGCAGAAAAAGAGGATACATTTGCCAACTTCTACTTTTAACTATGGATTACTATGACTACTCTACCCATGGAAAAAAGAGGATGTGTCCTGGAAAAACCCAGGACAACCTGTTTCCTGGGAAGCCTACTCCACATTCTCTGCAAATAAAAATGCCTGTATGGAATCTTACTGCCATGTTATCTATGGAGCAGAGAAAGGAGCCTCTCTGGGTCACATGCTGAGAGACATCATCTAAAAACTACAAGCAGTTGCTTCTGCCAAAGTTTCATTAAACATGAATCAGGCATTGTTGGTTACACCCTGAAACCACCCAGTGCACAGTTTCGGGGTGTGAGGAACTTGAATTAACAATGTAGCTGGTGTGTAAGTAGTTATTGGAAGTTTGAGAAATAGGAACAGATGGTTCTCCAGCTTGGTCTAGCAAGGATCCCACACGAATGTAGGGGTGGTGCTACCTGAAAATGAAACAGTTATTAACATTCACTACCATTTACTGGAATAATACATTTTGGTCGCCTACAGACTGTCAGTATTTTACAGGAGGGATCCATATCGGAAATTTAGGTTTGCACGATAAGAGTAGATTTTGAAGCACAACAAATCCACTTTAAAAAATTAGAACTTTTTGTGCTTCAGAAAGTGATGGGGGAATGCAATGAAAAATGTGGAGCTTCAGTTACATTTGAAATTTTATGTTTTAAGTTAACTTTTTTGAATGTTTCTGTGACTGAAAAAAAAGATTTTTTTTTTAAAAAGAAAGAAATGAATGTGGGATGAATGAATGTTTAATAGGAAGACACAGATAAACACCCTGCATGCAAATCAGGATGAATTCAGTGTGAATGTTCATTGTCGTGTAACCTCCCAGCAAGCAAATCAGAGCTAATGCAGGCATAGTCTAAACTTAGTGTAAGCTTTGTGCGAGAAAATCAGGGTGAATACAGAGTGTCTGCAGGAGCTCTTCGAATGATCTACCTTTTCTCACAATGGCTAGAACTACCCTGATAACTCCAGGTGTCCTCTGAACAGCTTTGCAATTGAGGGTGCAGTTTGAAACGGACAATTGTTTAAGTAGAATACGATAGGAAAGCAGTAGCAGACCAGGGCTGCAAACAATTCCCAAGTAGCAAAGCAGGAAAGAGTAGGGGATGCAGCCACAGGTGGGGATGTGGAGGATGACAGCAGCAAATTCTCTACATTGCCCCAAAGGGACTAAATGCCTGAGTAAACAAAAACTGTATTTGCAAGGGACAAATCTACCAGGAGAAGGCATTCCATCACGTGACTCTAGGGTGGTTTACAAAAGGATACAGTGGTACCTTGGTTCTCAAACACCTTGGGACTCAAACAACTTGGAACCCAAACACAGCAAACCTGGAAGGAAGTGTTCTGGTTTGCGAACTTTTTTAGGAAGCTGAATGTGCTCTGTTTTGAGAGTTACGCTTCCGATTTGAGTGCCACACTTCCGTTTTGAGTGTTACGCTGAGGTCTTTCTGTTTTTGCTATTTATTTTGCGTTTTTGTTTTTGCGGCTTTCTTCTTTTGTTTTTTTTTTGTGACTGTGTGGAACCCAGTTCAGCTACGGATTGATTGATTCTGCGACTGCGGTACATTGTTTATTGATTTCATTTTATAGACCAGTAGTCTCGTTAGATAGCAAAATTCATGTTAAATTGCCGTTTTAGGGGATGTTTTTAAAAGTCTGGAATGGATTAATCCATTTTTCATTACTTTCTATGGGAAAGCGCGCCTCGGTTTTGGAACGCTTTGGTTTTGGAACGGACTTTCGGAGCAGATTAAGTTTGAGAACCATGGTACCACTGTACAAAGAACGCAATACAGTAGGAACGTAATGATCACAACATTGTAGATGTTTCTAACTAGCTTCTTATTTATGTAAACTCAAGCAGAAAATAAAATAAAAAAGCAGCAGAGTTACCAGGGCTGAATAGTGTACATAACAGACAGGATCAACGTAGCTGCCCTACTTTCTCTTGCTTGATCACTGGATGATGTGGAGAGGGGTCTTCGTCAACCCATTTAACTTATTTCTTCACACCTACAGGGATGGCTACTTGGGATGCACAAATGAAGGCAGAAAACAACAGAAGTATGGAAGTTACTTCTGCTATATGTTGCTCTGAAGTGTTGTCCATAGAAGACCCTCCTTATTGATTTAGAACTACCCATGTTTCCAGCAGCCTCTTCTTTTCCTCTTCTTCTTGCTCCCAGTATTTGCCTTCCCGTCTTGCCTGTTATGATCGTTAAAAAAATCTATTTTCCGTCCGGCCTGTCATTATAATAACTGAATCTATAAATGGACCTGCGCTTTAATCCTTCCTTCGTTCGCGGTGAAGGGAATCTGGAAGCTGAAAACAGTGAGTCAATGTACGGCGGCAGGTGAATATTGTATCATCGAGGCAACTAAGCCTCCCCCCCCCGGAAGGATATTTCTGGAGCTCTATCAACAAGCAGCAGCCAAACAACAGCTTTCCTTGATTCCGGCCGCATCCTTAAAAATAACTTAGGAAGCCAAGGCCAGCTCAGATTCGTGCGGGCCAACATGGTAACATAAGAACATAAGGAGAGCTCTGCCGGATCTGGCCAATGGCCCATCTAGTCCAGCATCCTGGGCCAACCAGATGCCCCTGGGAAGCCTGAAAGAAGGATCTGAAGGCATGGCATGTGGTTGGCAAGCCCATTTTCATGGGAAGAAGAAGAAGAAGAAGAAGAAGAAGAAGAAGAAGAAGAAGAAGAAGAAGGGGAGTTTGGACTTTATCACTACCCTAAGGAGTCTCAAAGAGGCTAACAATCTCCTTTCCCTTCCTCCCCCCACAACAAACACTCTGTGAAGTGAGTGAGGCTGAGAGACTTCAGAGAAGTGTGACTAGCCCAAGGTCACCCAGCAGCTGCATGTGGGGGAGCGGGGGAGCGAACCCGGTTCACCAGATTATACGTCCACCACTCTTAACCACTACACCACACTGGAAGCCCTTATTAGGATTAGAACATTGAAACTGGGTTAATGATACACACAATACACACTCATCATTTGAATGGCAATGCATGCCCCTCTGAGTCATGGAGAATAGTTTCTCTCCCTCTCTCATAACACTAGAACTTGTAGACATCCAGTGAGGCAGAATCTAGAAAATTCAGGACAAATAAGAGAAATCACTTCTCCACACTGCATAGTTACGGTAAACCATGGGGTTATCCCTACCAGAGAAGAATGGCAAAATAAGATGTTGGACTAGGCCGGAATGGCAAAACTGACCAGAAAGCTCAGGAACCAAGAAGAAGGAACCAAGAAGACCAAAACTTCAATAAAGAATGGGGAAAATTTATCATTTACTTGAGCGACCACTGTAAGCAGATGAAAACATTAGCAGGATTGCAATAACACTTGTAATGTAGAAGATATTGTGGATAAAAAGGGAGAGACATAAAATTTGGATGATGAAATAATATGCAGTTGAAAAGGTTTATAATAGGACCTATGGAAGGGAAGGTGGGAAGTCTAGAGATTCGGAATAATCTCCAAATATGTATATGTATTTTGTATTGTTATAACTCTGTACTTGTAAAATTAAATAAAAATTATTTTGAAAAAACCCAAACGAACATGGGATTGACTCCCACAAGATGTAGCAATGTCCCCCAACTTGGTTTTCTGTAGGCATCTGGTTGGCCACTATGTGAACAGGATGTTGGATTAGATCAGTGTTTTTCAACCTTTTTGGGGCAAAGGCACACTTGTTTCATGAAAAAAATCACGAGGCACACCACCATTAAAAAATGTTAAAAAATTTAACTCTGTGCCTATATTGACTATATATAAAGTAATTTTTCCCATGGCACACCAGGCAACATCTCGCGGCACACTAGTGTGCCGCGGAACTGTGGTTGAAAAACACTGGATTAGATGGACCACAGACCTGAACTAGCAGGACTCTTCTTTTCTCCTTGTTAATTTCAATCTTAGCTAATTCCTGGTGCAGGTTAAAATTTTGGTTTTTTGACTGGGCAGTGCCCATTCCCGTTCTAGACTCAAAGTGATGGCCTACCACTTAATCCAAGAGATTGGTTATGTATGCATGGCAGGCATGAACTCTCACCCTTCAGCATCAAAGAGCTGCTCAGAGATGTTCCTCATCAAGGGACTCAACTGATGTGGTCAACCTTGTTCTGCCATTAGAGGCTGAATTCTTAAGTGCCCTTATGGGAAAGGACCTTCTTCCAGAACATTATTCTCCAATCTACCCATCTAGAAGGTCAAAGAGTGCATTGGCTTTGGTGAGATGGCACAAATATCCGAGAAACCCAATTCCAGGGAAACGACTGCTATGTTTGCTCAGTGCCCTCTTGATCTTCTTGGCCTCGGTTTGCTTACTCTATAATGAGCACTATTGAAGTGGGCAGGAGTTTTCCTGCAATATGATTCAAAGAGTCTCCATCCATCCAGACGGCTTTAATCGCTTGCGCAAAGACCCACTTTGACACTGAAAGCTCATTATTCATGGCTGTATCTGATAAGCCAGATTTGGCTGGTGCCAGTTTCAACATCTCCTCCAGTTACAAGCCATTGATCCAAAAGAAGCAGCAAAGTGTTATCTTTTTCTAAATCCATTGCAAGTTATGGACTTTGGAAGTGATACAAGATAAGCTCTGACCAGTACATTTTCCTGACAGATTTCTCCCGCCGCCACCTCCTTTCATCTCTGGCTAAATTATGCTTCATGACGCTGTGATTTGGTTAACCAGCTGCAGCAGAGTTCTGTTATTTCGAGAACAGTTATAATCTATACCTTTCTTCTTTTGGGGCATCAGATCAGCTCCATTAGGATGACAGCAGGAGCTCATTTGAGACCTGGGTTTGGAACTGAATCAGCCTTGGTCACTCTGGATGGCCGTTATTGGGAAAGAGACTGGAGGAGTGTGGCCCTGCCTCTCTTGCTTGATATCTTGGTGGCTTTTGATACCATGGTATCCTCCTGGGCCAGCTCTGTGGGATGGGTATTAAGGGTGCTGTTTTCAGTGGTTCCATTCTTACTTGCGGAGAGTAAAATTTGGAGACAGTTCCTTGGACCCACATCAGTTATGTTATGGCATTCCACAGGGCACTATTTTGTCCCCATCTAAAGGACGGCTTTGGAAATGGTCATGAAGAGGTTTGGGACAATGTGTTATCAGTATGCTGATGAAACCCTACTCTAAACTGCACACAAATGGGCTACACAAAGGAAAACAGGCTAAAAACAAACCATAGCACTCACTTTGTTTTTATGGGTCAAGGTGGAAAGAATCTTTCTTGAACCATGAATCATGCTGCAGTTCTCCAGAACCCCCAAACTGCCCTGTTACAAGGGCAGGAGGAACAGCTATGAAATGCAGTTTTCTGTCAAGCAACATCTGGCATCTCTCCTTCTGCCTTGGGTGGAGGGAAGAAACTGGGATGCTGCATTTGCTGCGGGCATCTCCTTTTCATATGGATGCGTTGAAAACAAGATAAGGAGGCGCCTTTCGAAATTTCCCTTCTGCCTTCCTGTGCTATTCAAGTACATATTGCTGCATTTCCAATTAAAACTTCTTCTTCCTCTTCTGATCTAAAACTGTGACGTGCTTCTGTTCAGGGTTCCAGATACTTGGTCATCATACACAAGGTTACAAATTTCTTCTCTTTTCTCCTCTGTTTGTAGGGCTGGCAGGTCTAATGCCAAATAACCCAAGGAAAGGAGAACAGATCCCTTGAAGTTGCTGATCAGCAGTTAGCAGTACTTGCACAGGAACTGAAAGATACTCGGAGTCCAGTGTGATTTTCATGCTCTTTATTCAGCTCATAGTAGTGAGGAATGTAGTTCCCCCAAAACGTTTGCTTTATA
Organism: Lacerta agilis; assembly: GCF_009819535.1. Classification (NCBI taxonomy): domain Eukaryota; kingdom Metazoa; phylum Chordata; class Lepidosauria; order Squamata; family Lacertidae; genus Lacerta; species Lacerta agilis. The sequence continues at coordinate 71,622,397 of NC_046318.1, forward strand.
TACACTATTTACACAATGGGCCCCACGTGATTGGCTAATTCCGGGATACTCCTGTATGCCAATCAGAGTGCGGATTCACTTCCACCTGGAGCTGGATTGGGTGGCTCCTGCAGACCAATCAGACTCCTGCAATCTCAATCCTATTGTTCTGGGACCAGTCAGACTGCTGCAATCTCAATCCTATTGTTCTGAGACCAGTCAGACTGCTGCAATCTCAATCCTATTGTTCTAGGACCAATCAGACTGCTGCAGTTTGGATCCTATTCAACTCAGTACATAACACCCCTCCCCTCTAAGTTCCAGTCCTGCCTGGGAGGTTGCATCCATAGTCCTCAAGGTACGCTGGCCGCCTACGTGTGCGTTGCGGCCTGGGCTGTTCCCTGGTCAGGGGTTCCGGTTCAGGCTCGTGTTCCAAGGCTGCTGGTTGTGATGGGGCTGTTTGGTCTGGCGCAACCAGCTCGCTCTGTCGTGGCTCTGGTTCCGGTGCCCTTTCGGCCTCACGGGTCCTCTCAGTATTTACTGATTCTGCCTCCCCTGCCGGCCCCTCCTGCTCTACGGGTCTCAATGCCCCACTGTTCCCTTGGGACTCCTCTGACCTGTCCTCCTCCTGGTTTTCTCCTGGGAATCGTCGCCGTAGCTGGTCGCAGTGGCGGCGCCAGCATTGCCCCCCCTCTGTTAGCACCTCGTATGACACGGGGCCCGTCACCCTGGTGACTGTGGCGGGTACCCATGCTGGGCCTGCCCCAAAATTCTTTGCGTACACTGGATCCTGGGCCACAAAGGTCCGGGGGTTCCTGCCTTCCCCCACCACTACCTCATCCTGAGCTCTGTCAGGGTGGAGGCGGTCCAGTCTGATTGCGAGGCGCCGGCCCATTAGTAGTTCAGCGGGGCTCCGGCCAGTCGTTGAGCTGGGGGTGCTGTGCTGTGCTAGAAGGAATGTGGCAAGGCGGTACTCCCAGTCCCCTTGCGTCATGCGGCGTAGGGTGTCCTTGGTGGTCCGCACCATGCGCTCTGCTTGGCCATTGGTGGCAGGGTGGAATGGTGCTGAGCGGATGTTGCGGATGGCATTCTGCGCTGTGAAGGTCTGGAATTCTTCTGACGTAAATGCGGTTCCGTTGTCTGAGACGAGAGTGTCAGGGAGTCCATGGGTTGCAAACAGCCTGCGTAGTACCCGAATGGCTGCGGACGTAGAAGTGGATGGTACCAGTGCGACTTCCAGCCATTTGGTGTAGGAGTCCACCACTATGAAGAATGTTTTCCCCTGGAAGGGGCCCGCAAAGTCCATGTGCAGGCGTGACCATGGTGCTCGGGCAGACTCCCAGGACTGCACTGGGGACCTTGGGGGATCTGGGCGGGATTCTTGGCAGGCCTGGCAGTGTTTGACCCAGGTCTCTATCTCTCCGTCAATCCCTGGCCACCATACATAACTCCTGGCGAGGGCCTTCATTCTCACTACCCCTGGGTGTGTCTCGTGTAGGGCTGCAAGGACCCTTTTGCGAAGGGGCTCAGGAACGACGACCCTGCTTCCCCATAACAGGCACCCCGTGTGGGCCGACAGTTCATGTTTACGGGTTGTGTAGCCAGTGAAGGCGATCCTCAAACTCCTCTGCCGTGGGCCCGGCAGTCAACACATCATCGAAGAAGGGGGTGACGCCAGGAATCCCTTTAAGGAGAGAGTCCATTAGATTCTGGAATATGCCTGGTGCCACGCTGACACCGAATTGCAGCCGCTTTACCTTGAACGCTCCCCTGTGTGTCACAATCGTCTGTGCCTCTGCTGTGGCTTCATCTACTGGCAGCTGTTGATAGGCTTGGGCCAAGTCCAGCTTGCCAAAAATTTTTGACCCAGCCAGGGTGGCGAGGACATGGCTGACCACTGGCACTGGGTATGCGTGGGCCGTGAGGGCCTTGTTTATGGTACATTTGTAGTCTGCGCAGATGCGGACCGAACCATTAGGCTTGACGGGTGTGACGATCGGGGTTTCCCAGGTGGCATTAGGCACAGGCTCCAGCACTCCTTGCTCCACGAGCCGGTCCAATTCCTCGTCTATACGGGGTTTCAGGGCGAACGGGACCCGGCGGGCCTTGAGCCTGACAGGTCGTACTGCGGGGTCCAGCTGTAGGGCAATGGGGGGGCCCGTATACTGTCCCAATTTCCCATCGAAAACTGCCGGAAACTCCTTGCATATGGCGTCCACATCCACTTGTAAGCTGGTGCGGTTCACCCCGGTGACGGCTAGCCCCAGTGGTCCAAACCATGCCAATCCCAGTAAGCTAACGTAGGAGCCCTTGACCACGAGCAAGTCCAGTTGCCGCGTCCGCCCTCGATATTGCACCCTGAAGGTCCCCACCCCCATTGTGGGGACCTTACGTTTCTGGAAGTCCCGGAGGGTGAATGGGGCTGGCCTGAGTTTGGGACCCCCACTAGGGCACAGTTTCCTTAAAGTCCGTGCCGAGATTATGGATAGGGTTGAACCTGTGTCCAGCTCCATGCGGCACGGGGCCCCCTCTATCTGTACCTCTACATAAATTTTCTCTATGTTGGGGTGGGGCAACTGGTATACCTGGTAGTCCGTGGTCTCCGTCGAGTTGCCTTGGTGCGTTGGGCCCCGGGACCTGGGGCTCTTGGGGCGGTCATCTGATGCCTGGCGTCGGATGGGCCGAGCCCGACACACCCGGGCGATGTGGCCTGATTTTCTGCACTGCCTGCACTCGGCATTGCGGAAACGGCAGGTCCTCCTCTCGTGATTCTCCCCGCAGCTTGCACAGTTCCCTCCTTCTGGTCGAGGCAGCTGTGGTGTGTGCACGGCTTGAGTGCGCCGCTGTACTCTGTGCACCTCCTCCCTGTCTGATCCTGAATCGTCGATGAGGTCCTCGTGGTGGACCCTTGGTTGGGACGGCACGCTCGGCCGTGCCTCTTGCATCGACCTCTCGGCGGCTTCTGTTGCCAGGGCCTCCTCCAGAGCGACCTGGAACGTTAGGTCCTTCTTGGCATAGAGGCGTCGTTGCAGCTTCTCATCCCTCAGGCCACCGACGAGGCGGTCACGCAGCATGTTCTCCAACTCTGAGAAGTTGCAGAACCGAGCGGCTTGGCGGAGGGAGGTCACAAACCCCGATATGGTTTCCCCAGGGGCTTGCCGCTTTGCATAGAAGGCATTTCGACGAGCCACCACCGAGGGCTGTGGCGAGAAGTGCCCCTTCAGCCGTTCCACTATTGTTTTGTAAGGAACGGTAGCGACATCATCAGGCGCAAGGAGAGCCCGGGCGATTTCGAATGTCTCCTCTCCGCAGACGCTGAAGAATATCGCCCTCTTCTTGGCATCGTTGGTGACCCCTTTAGCTTCTAGAAGAAAGGTGAAACGGGTGGCGTATCCTTCCCAGTCTCCTGATGCTGGGTTGAATGGCGAGAAGCTGCTGTCCGTTGCCATCTTGAGTTCCTTGGGACCCGGAGCTGAAGCCTGGATACACGGTGCGAGGCAGCTGTGCGGCAGGTGGCGTTGCTGCGGTGCTGTGTGTGGCAGTCAGCTCAGCGGGATCCCATCCTCGTCGCCAGTGAAAGATACTCGGAGTCCAGTGTGATTTTCATGCTCTTTATTCAGCTCATAGTAGTGAGGAATGTAGTTCCCCCAAAACGTTTGCTTTATATACACTATTTACACAATGGGCCCCACGTGATTGGCTAATTCCGGGATACTCCTGTATGCCAATCAGAGTGCGGATTCACTTCCACCTGGAGCTGGATTGGGTGGCTCCTGCAGACCAATCAGACTCCTGCAATCTCAATCCTATTGTTCTGGGACCAGTCAGACTGCTGCAATCTCAATCCTATTGTTCTGAGACCAGTCAGACTGCTGCAATCTCAATCCTATTGTTCTAGGACCAATCAGACTGCTGCAGTTTGGATCCTATTCAACTCAGTACATAACAGGAACCCAGTTAGCAGTACTTGCACAGGAACCCATTCTGAGATGAATCTGTTTCTAAATGCACAACTATACATGCAAATTAGAACGAAATGTAAAAATTTAAGCACACACGCATCTTCTTTGATCCTCTTTTTGGGTGATCCCTTTCCTTTATTTATTTTGGCAAGGCATAAGTGGTCAATCCAGTCTCTGCAGCCTAGCATTCAGAGACCCCTTGTAGCATGCTAAGTACTCCCTGGGTTCTTTTGCGGGTGTCCCCCACTCCGTCGGTATGTCTCTCCTAAGGATTTTCTGTACTTCTGCAAACCTTGGGGTTCTCCCAAGCCCAAAATGGGTGTTGTCATTTTGGATCCACAAAGCAATAGCACTCACAGCCCGTTGCTGGTAATAGAGAAAAGGATTTTTCGTGAAAGTTTAGAAGCGGAAGAAGCAACGCAGTCATTTTGCCTCTGTTAGACAGTGATAAAAAAAAAATGTTTGCTTTAAGCCTAATTATGTTTGGTTTCAGTTGCCTGTTGGTGGGCATGTATGTGGGTCCCTCCCACAGCAGATTTCTGTGTCTTGTGGTATACTTTGTTTTGTAGAAGAATAGCAGGAATACTTTTCATTTCCATTTGGAATAGATGAGGGAGGGTATTTGCTGTGTGTGTGTTTGTGTGTTTGTGTGTGTGTGTTCTAGTATAAACTACCCAAACTGCTGGGTTTTTTTAAATAAAAAAAAAACCTCTAGTTGAACTGAATCTTTTGGAAAATCCCCGTCAGTTAAAAAGGTAAGTTTTCTCTGAAACTTCCAAGCAAAAAGATGGGCAAAGATAGGTCTTCATGTGGCCCAAAACCTAATCTCATGAGGATGACAAGGAGGGGAAAACGTACGTAGATTTATGTCCTCTTTCATCCCCTTCCATTTTTAAAAAAGTGGCACACTTCCTATTGTTTTTGCATACAATGCGAAAATGGCCACCTTAGCTCCCCTGCATCATTGATCTGGGATTCTGATCTCCAATAACCCCTTCTGTGTAGCATTTGAGGGAGCGGGCTGGGCTGAGGACCAGCAGCACATTCAAGACAATCTACTGAGGTCCATAGAATCATAGAGTTGGAAGAGACCACAAGGGCCATCCAGTCCAACCCCCTGCCAAACTACATGTGACTCTTAACACATGCAAACAGCAGCCATCAGTCAGGATCATGGTCGTGACAGATTGGCAGGGGCACCCAGTGTTTCATCCTCTGCTGTTGGCCGATCGGAAATCAATGCCACCCCTCAGAAGCTGTCGTTTGCCTTACAAGGGTATATCGGGTCCCCACCAATTATATATATATATAGTGGTACCTTGGTTTACGAATTTAATCAATTCTGGAAGTCTGTTCTTAAACCAAAGCGTTCTTAAACCAAGGCATGCTTTCCCATAGCAGCGAGGGCCTCAGTTTACAAATGGAACACACTCAGCAGGAAGCGAAACATGTTCTTATTCCAAGGCAAAGTTCACAAACCGAAACACCTACTTCCAGGTTTGCAGCGTTCTTAATCCAAGTTGTTCATAAACTAAGCTGTTCTTAAACCAAGGTACCGCCTGTATATATAAATTGTACTACAATTTGCTCTTTGTAACTTTAAAAGGTATGCACAATGTTAAATATCGCATGGAATTTTGCCCTGAGAGCATGATGGTGGCAGCGTTTTCACAAATTTATTTTCCAAATTGTAGTACAATTTTTTTAAAAAAAACAAAAAATGACAGTAACGAAACAAATGGTTACAGATCCCTACATGGGTCATGGTTAAAGTACATGATTGGAAAAGTATGTTAAAGTATATGATTGGGGAGGAAGTGATGAGCATTAAAATCAGATAAGCAATAAGGGAAACAGCTATCGGATAGAGCCCCTCCAAAACCCAGCATGGCTAGTTGAAGGTCAGGAGCTCTCAAGAGAAGCATTTATAAAAAGTTAGGAATGGAAACCTGTGTCAAATTGATTAGATGTAGTTTTGAGTTCATGGTTGAGGCAAAAATTCATTATTAGGGGCTTGGTGGTTGGCGGTTAAACCTCACTGGCTGCAGTCCAAACCTTGGCTTCCAGCTATCAGAGCTGAGCAGCACAGCAGGGACACTACTCCATCAGAAGTGCTGCCCCACACAATGGCCAGGATGGAAGGCGGGGGACTAGGAACATCACCACACCAGGCTGGAGCTGGCATAGCCGTCAGACCTGGAATGGGTCGGATGTCGTTGCACAACAGCAGTGAAAACAGCTGAGGATTTAACAGCAGAAAGCTAGCTTAGCCACTTCATCTGGGCAGAGCGACAACTCCCCCAAGTCTAACACACACCCCTCCGGTCCAGTGCAAGAGAAGGTTTGTATTGCAATCTTAGTTGGTAGGCTACATCTTCCCAGTGTGAAGATGTGCCAGTGTGGTGTAGTGGTTAAGAGGGGCAGACTCGTAATCTGGAGAACCGGGTTCGCGTCTCCACTCCTCCACATGCAGCTGCTGGGTGACCTTGGGCTAGTCCCACTTCTTTGAAGTCTCTCAGCCCCACTCACCTCACAGAGTGTTTGTTGTGGGGGAGGAAGGGAAAGGAGAATGTTAGCCGCTTTGAGACTCCTTAGGGTAGTGATAAAGTGGGATATCAAATCCAAACTCTTCTTCTTCTCTTCTTCCCTGAAATTGCTTCTTCTTTATGGGCTGACATAAACTCGTTCTACTTTTCCCAACTAAAGGGGGTGGGAATATTCCACAAATGGAAAGCAAATATTGACTCTGGGCGTCTCGGTTGAAGCCCATTAAAAAATAACAACGGTTCATTATTTCGCATTGTTGGTTTAGCTGTAAATAAAAAAAAGAAAAAAAGGCATTTAGGGAACCGAGGAAGTCAGACGTGTAGATTTGATAGGTCTCTCTTAATGGGAAAATGTCACCGAAACCTGAAATCCACTTTTGTAGCACCCGGTTAACTTCCGCTTCCCAGGAACTTTGCTGCCTGACATTTCAGGCCAAAAGGCACATTTCATGCAATTCCCTGAAACTGTCATCTAATGGTGTCTTATTATTGGGCGAAAAGACTCTTTGGGTAGGGGCACTTACATGCAGAACACAGGTAGAGTTGGGGGGCAGTCCAGGGTTGAGAAGGGGGGTTTCCTTGGCAGCTGTAACGGCAGCTGAGGGGCGAGAGCAGCAGAACTGCAATCACAGCTCAGAGCTGCCATTTAAATTTCCCACAATTCCCTAGGCCAATGCGGGACGCAGCGGGCAGTACATTACCAACTAAGCCTGCTTTGCAGTGCTTGTTTCTTTGACATAGAAAACCCCGAAATACTATCTTGGCTCCCTGTCCACTGCTTCAGCAGATGCTCTTACATGTCAGAAAGTAAGTAAGTTTTATTCAACATCTGCAGGCACAGATTGTATATGGCCACATTCGCACCAAGCATTTAAAGCACTGTTGATGCCACTTTAAACATTCATGGCTTCCTCCAAAGAATTCTGGGAACTGTAGTTTGTTAAGGGAGCTGAGGGTTGTTAGGAGAGCTCCTTTCCCCCCTCCCAATGTGATTTAACAATCAATTTCTCCTCACAGGGAACTCTGGGAATTGTAGCTGTTTTTTTTTTTTTTACATTAAGTTGTATCCTCCCTTTTAACCTTCAGACATTTCTTGAAGACTTTTTTTATTGCCCACAGGCCCATTCAGTTGTTTCATTTTCTTTGTTTAGGTGAGTCAGTCATTCCTGTGATAGATTTGCATTCTTTCATGACACATTATGTCCTGCGCAGCCTTGTTGTGTTATGTGAGTGGGTGATAGATAAGTAAATAAATAAATAAAAAGGTAAAGGACCCCTGATGGTTAAGTCCAATAGCAGATGACTCTGGGGTTGTGGCGCTCATCTCGCTTTACTGGCCGAGGGAGCCGGCATACAGCTTCCGGGTCATGTGGCCAGCATGACTAAGCCGCTTCTGGCACAACGGAACACCGAAACCAGAGCAGCACACGGAAATGCCATTTACCTTCCCGCCGGAGCGGTATCTATTTATCTACTTGCACTTTTGGGTGTGCTTTCGAACTGCTGGTTTGAAATAATAAATAATAGATATAAAAAGGAAATAACTGTTTTCTTGCCTCTTAGGGTCGTTCCAGGCTCTGTGGTAGTGTGAACAATGACAAATCACTTCCATAAATAGATAAATCACACGCTGACTCATACGACACCCAGCATGATTTGCCCAGGGTAGATTTTAGCACCTCTAGAGGGGTCCTTCAAAGGTGCTGGGGAGCCTTGCGGTTGTCCAAACACTTTCCCCAGCTGCTTTTGGCTTCTCCTGACGCATGTTCAACTTTGCAAATATTTGGTAGGAGTTCTGAGTAGGGGGAGCTATTGCTGGTTGCCATGATTTGGAGCAGGGAAACAACATTTAGGAAAAGAGGTGAGTAAATGCACTTTCATTCCTTTTGCTTCCTGATCCTCAATTGTCCCTTTCTCAAATGGCCTTCCAGAGTATTTTTTTTTTTAACGAATGTCAGACTATGACTATGTGCTTTTGTATGAAATGTGTAGCTTGGCCCTCAGATTCCCACTCTATGTGGCTATTCAAATATTTGCGCAGAAGATAGTTATGACTCAATAGCTTATTATGTCTTGACAAAGGTATTTTTTGCTAGTGATCTGCCTCTGCTTAGAAATGGTCAAAACATATCTAGCTATGGGGGAATTGTTTTGGCAAAATGGTTCATTTGTTTTATGCCGCAGAATGTTCATGTAAATGCTTTGATGCTCCCTAGTAAAAAAAAACCAAAAAAACCCCCCCAAAAACAGGCCAGCCTCCAGACTTATCCTGTCCGTCCATAACTGCTGTTTCTTTTCTTTCCAATGTGCTGCACACAGTTGTACTTCAAGCAGGAAGCAGGAGCTTCGGGTATGGTGGCACATATAACATTAGGCAGATGAATAAGGGTTTGCATGCAAGAAAGGTGGAGACTTCGGGTGCTCACATATTATATTATAATGCGGAATAATTTTGTTGTTGGCATCTGTCTGTCCCGAGAGACAATGGAGTGCGCCTCCACAAGTGAACTCAAACTGCTCCATTGGCAGTACCGAATTGACCTGCCATGGTATGCAAGCTTGGGCAGTGTGTAAGGAGGTCCTGGGCTGCCTAAACAACAAGACCCCCCTTTTGGTCTCACAGATGTGGTCCAAAGGCACCAGCTTGGCTGCAGGATTTGACAGAAGGAGGCGCCATCCAACCGTTTTAGGGAATCCACTCTGGATTTGTGTAGGGTTTACTCCTTAGTGTTTTCTTCTGAAGAAATCCCACAAGAGCCTTCCTTTTCCTAGATGGGTTACCTTCCCAGGTTGATGAGTCCCATCGGTCCCTCGCTTCCCTCTACAGCACGTCTTGACCATTGGACCCCTATTGGTCTGGTCCGGTCAATCTGTTGGATCCTGTCTTTACATGCAGGGGAAGTCCCTATCTCACCGAGGGTTTGAGATCCACCGGCTATCATCACCTGGTTTAGCTGGCCAGTCGAAGCCATTCCCCGGTGTGTGCCTGCTGTCGCATGTGCTTCTAGGAACCACAGGTGAGTGCTGAGTGGGGACCAAAGGTGGACAAACTACCCCAGAAGGAGCATGTCATGCCCCGCACCAGAGATACTGTTGTTGTTTTGTTATTGTTCAGTCATTTAGTCATGTCTGACTCTTCGTGACCCCATGGACCAGAGCATGCCAGGCACTCCTGTCTTCCACTGCCTCCCGCAGTTTGGCCAGACTCATGTTGGTAGCTTCGAGAACACTGTCCAACCATCTCGTCCTCTGTCATCCCCTTCTCCTTGTGCCCTCCATCTTTCCCAACATCAGGGTCTTTTCCAGGGAGTCTTCTCTTCTCATGAGGTGGCCAAAGTACTGGAGCCTCAACTTGAGGATCTGTCCTTCTAGTGAGCATTCAGGGCTGATTTCTTTGAGAATGGATAGGTTTGATCTTCTTGCAGTCCATGGGACTCTCAAGTGTCTCCTGCAGCACCATAATTCAAAAGCATCAATTCTTCAGCCTTCTTTATGGTCCAGCTCACTTCCCGAGATACTACTCCTCCCCTAACATCCCATACACCCCATGGAATAATCAACATTACCATAATTGTTTGTATCCAGAGTAGTATCATCATTGTATTATCAGCCAAAGTATTTCCGTTTGTGCAACAGAACTTTCTTCCCTTCCCTCTCCACTCAACCTCTAAATCTCTTCTAGAGGGTTCCTTGGGGGTTCCCTCTACGGGTTCCACCAGCCCTCCACAGCAGATTTGAGGAGGGCATGGGGCATATGTAGGGGGAGGAGAGGGGGGAATGTTCTGTTGTACAAGCAGAAATCCTTATGCTAATGGGACACGATAATTGGATAACACCCAGTATTCTTAATTATTGGGTTTTAACTGTTTTTAGAACGCTGTTTAAAAATGTTTTACACCAGATCAACAATGTTATTCGTTGCTACTTTAAAATGTAGACAGTACACATCAACATGGCTATCCTGATTCAAGAACACCCACCCCACTCACACATGAAAACAAAGTTCACCACAGCCAATAGCAAACAAGCAACCACACCCTAGAGTAGACCAACCCCAACTTCTCTCACCACCAAAGGTACACAAGAGAATAGGAAAGAGAACCCACACAAACGACGCTGACACAAAACTCCACACATACATTGAGTAAAATAGAAACACTGTCACCCGATCCCACCTCTACTCACCATGGCCCCCTCCACCTCTTTCCCCCCCTTTCTTCCTAATGTAACACTAATGTCTCAACAAATGAAACTGATGTGTAGAAAATGTAACTTGAAAAAAGAGGCATTTCACATACTCTTGTAAACCAAGAAATATTTAATTAAAAAATGTTTTACATCATTGATAAGTTTGCCACCCTGGTCTCCTTCAGGAGGAAGAGTGGGGTATAAATTGATTGATTGATTAAATAAATAAATAAATAAATAAATAAAGTATAGTATTCCTTTCCCACCCTATACCAAAAGTTCCTCTGGCAGGTTACATAATAAAAACAAAGCAGTGAAAAAGCAACGCCACCCATAACCTCAAACTCATAACCCACCCAAGACGTTACAGAGATGACACCAAAATCAGTCCTTCAATTTTCAATACTAGGTATTGAGTAAGTCCTAGCATGTGTGGTCTTTGTAATTCCGATATGTGTAATAAGGTTGACATGGCTAACTTTGTCCCTCTCCGATGCTGCCAATGCCTATTATCCATCTTCAGGGATGGTGCTGTCTCTTGAACTCCCTTGGTGGTCCTGACCATTCTCGGCAATGCCAGAGACAAAAGAAGAAGCAAACAAACAAACAGGCTTCTCTCCTGGGTCAGCATCTTCTCAGAATGGTTATGTGACTGCAACAAATGAGTCTGCAACTCTGAGCACTGGCTATGTTACTGGGCAGAGGCGCACAGTAAGGCAACAACCCATTTCCAACAACCAGTAATCAGGTTTAGAAAAGGCATGTGGTGCTGCAGTCCTCTTGAAAGGGGTGTCCACATGGGGTAACCCCAGAGCCCAAGTCCCCAGGTCATTTGTGCTGGTCTCCAGATCTCCTGCTCCTTCCCCTGCACTAATCGGTGTCATGTTGGACCTGTTCCTCAAGTCTTTTAAGTCCCTGGCAATGCCCTTGTGTTCTTGGGACCACATCCCTGCACAATGCAGAAAAGGGGCCACGTGTTTGAATGCACCCCTGAGAAATGTAGCCTGTCAAGAAGCAGGGTTCTGGTTATCAAAACAAGAGGACAAGGTTGCTGTAGTTGCTCTGTAGAGATCCTGAGGCAACATTTCCCATTCAACCCCATTTTCATAATGATTTCCCTTTCCTTTCGCATTCTCTGGAAAATTCTTATCTTATTGGCGGGCATTTAAATCTTGCATATATTATTGTTTCCCCTACATGTTTGTTGAAGCAGTTGTTTTTTTAGCCATTCCTTTTAGAATGTGTTCCAGATGTGACGTCTTAAGGCTAGTGAAGCACACACACACTAGCCTGCTTCAGGCATTCAGAGGAATCTGTGAAGGGTCAAAGGGATCGGGAAGGACTGCAGAGCATCTGTCTAGCACACAGAAGGCTCCAGATTCAATCTCTGGTTGTCTCCAGGTAGGTTCAATAGAACTGTGGTGACCATGTGTCTTACCTAACAGACAACAGTCCTATATTTGTTGGTGTCCTCTATCTTAAAAAGTATTTGCTCCAAATCCACTTAGAGAATTCGCAGCTTGGATATGGAGACCGGGTTGAGGGTCTGGGAAACACAGGAATGTTCTGGTAGGGCTGAGTCTGAGCCAGGAGAGGTAGATCCTGTCGGAGTTCAGGCTACCTGGTTCTCAATATAGCCAAGGAGGGGAGAGCTCTATCTATCTATCTATCTATCTATCTATCATCTATCTAAAAAATTAAATTTTCTGTTTTACAATTTAAAATACTCATTTTACATCCTTAAGATAACAATAACTTCCCTTCTTCTCTTTCCATGGTTCATTTTACATATCATAAATCCCTGCATACTTTACAAAAATTATACCATTCACTATTCCATTACTGCATCCATCAAAACTTGTTTACACTGTTAAATTTATCTTAATGCTGCCAGCGTTTTCAGCTGTGCACAATTATTTCCCATATATTCAATCATCGTTTCCCAATATTCTTTAAACGTATGTTCTTCTTGTTCTCTTATTCTATATGTTAAGTCTGCAAGTTGTGCATATTCTGTCAACTTTAGTTGCCATTCTTCTTTTGTTGGAGGGGAGAGTTCTTCTAGGTACTGAAGACTCCCAACCCAGTCACAAGGGGTGAGGTGATCCCCTGGGCCTGTTATCCCATCTGGAATACTTTTCTGTGAACCTCCCTGAGACCTCCAGGTATAGGGTATATACCTCCAGGTATATAAATTCAATAAATAAAACAAAACACCTCAGGTGTGGGATGGTTAAGAGAGTGGGTAACTGAGGAGAAGTGCCCCTCGCTCATGAACCAAAGTATTAAGCTGTGAAGGAAACTGTATGGTGTGGAAAGTATTTAACTGTAATATCTAAGTAACAGAAACTGAGTTGAGCATTTTGCCATCTACTCTAGAAACCTGAATATTTACCATCTGACACCTGATTTTTAGCAACTGAAGTTTAAGAAGAGTTGTGCCTAGAGTATTGTGTTTAAGCCCGAGACCTACTTTGTTTCATAAACTTCTTTTTGTTTAATAAAACTTTTCTTGTTTGTTTGATCAATTCTTGCCTGGGACTCTAAATCATTAAATTTTCCCTCACACAAGTCCCCCACTAGATAATCTGTGGTAAATTGTAGAAATTCATGTAATTGGTGTACCATGAGGTGGGTACACTATATTTAATTGTGGGCGAAGAGCAGGAGTGGATCCACCGCCTTATTAATTGATGGGTCTGCTACAGGAGCAAAGTAGGCTGAAGTCCTTGCTCACTTTAACTGCTGGGCCAGTAGAAGCTGGTGGAAAGTGGCAATGCCACTGTCTTGGGCTGGTTGGACGCAGAAGAATGGTGGGAGAAACCAGCTGAGGAACTCCCAAGGGAAGGAGGCTCAGAGCCCAGGGATTGGTGGTGTGACAACAAAGAGGCTGGGAGGAAGAGGTGTTGGAAGCTGAAGGGATAACAGGGCTTAGTGAGCAGGGGGAGTCTGTGGCAGAGAGCAATCCAGAATCAGGGGAAAAAGCTGAAGCAGGAGAGGAGGAGGCCAAGAGGCAGAGATGAATCCTGCTGGTGAAGAGTCACGGGTGTCTCCCCGCTCTTGCTGCAATGAGCTTCCCCCCTGCTAGTCTCCCAGAACCAAAAGAGTCATGAAGAGGGCAGAGGAGAAGTCAGCTTCACAGAGGCGTAGGCTCAGATTGCTTGGGGGAAACCCTGAAGATGAAGGGACTTAGACAGCTGTGGGGAGATGGGGACCTTCAGTCTCAGCATGGGGACAAGACCCACCGGTGATGAGTTTCTGTGGTCATTAGGCCTGACACTTTTGCGCAGATCCTGTTGTTGCTAATAAAGAGTTGCCACCAGCATGCTCGGTGTGATTTACTGCTGGCTTTCTCCTATTGGCTGCACACCTGACCTCCTGGCAGTAGAGTCATTGCCACGTATCAGCAGGGAAAAGAAGCAAGGCAGCGGGGACACTGGTGTTGTGTGGGTGCACTGGCAGAGCCAATCCAGTGCTCCCGTAATGTGCTGGTGTCCCTGCTGCATTGCTCCTCTCTGCTGGTGAGCAGCAGTGCTCTGCTACCAGGAGGTCAGGTGTGTGGCATTTTGCATCACTGCTGACATCTACTATATGGGGATGAAATATCCTATATGGATGGGTGGTGAGCATCAGGCCTGGATCTACACTGACTTGTTTCCTCCTATTAGAACAATAATAGATATGTTGTCCTAAAACATCACAGGGCATACGTGTTAATTAAAATGTTTGTTACCTTGTTTGTTTGTTTTTTTGGTAAGTAATACCTGGCCACACCATTTTCCAAAATGCTGTTTCTTTCCCTGCTGTCCTGGTCGTTGGTTGATCTGCTCCCCTTCTGGTGTCACATTTTAATTCTTCCTCCCCACCGTGTCCTTTATTATCTGCCCATCGAATATCATTGGGGGGGGGGTGTGTGTCAGAGTTTGAATGCAATAAAAGAAGTTGAAACGCTACATATGAGCAGTGTTTCACCGATATAACAGCATAAACGATTAAAAAAATTAAGCAATAAAAAGACAAGATAATAACATGTTATGAATGTAAAAAGTAGGACATCATGTGTCCATCTATGTTATCAAAACCCTTCCTTAATGTTAAAAACCATAAGTTTAACCAAGGGTTAAAAACCCTTCCTTAATGTTAAAAAACCATGATCTGCCCCTGGAGACTGAATGTGGCCCTCCGGTCCTCTCTGCCTGGCGTTCAATACTCTCCCTAGGCCACTCCCCTGCACCCTGAGCATTTATTGCCTCTCTGGAATGCCTGCATAGAGGACAGAGAAGCATGTGCAGGTGTGTGAAGTAGCTAGGCTACGGGATAAAGGAACATTTTACATGAGTTGCTCCATCCACTTTGTCCTCTGGCTCTGGCCCTTGATAGATTGCCCAGTGAAGAACGCGACCCCCATTCCTGCTATATGAGCTATATCCCCTAATCAAGCGCCATCCCAGACATCCTATATTCCTCATTTCCTTAGATCAACAGAGCAATGAAAACTCCCTTTCCTGGCAAGTGTAAAGTCCGTGACACACTACAATTAGAGCCAAAAAACAGGTGCATTCTCAGAAGAAGAAGAAAGAGATTTTGGGGAAAAAAATATGACCCAGTGAATGCCTGTCTCCTTCATGCTGCTTAAAAAATATATCCCACCTGGCCACATGTATCTTGGCAACAAGAGGTTTCTTCCTTCGCACGGTGCGATTTGCATTCATTTGTAGGTTCCTTCTCTGTCTTCCAGGGACACCAGAGAGGCATCATTATGGGATTTTCCAAAAGGCTCCTGGCTATATTTAGTGATGGTGTGCAATGAGTCAAAGCATCCACCTGTGTCCTCCACAAATAGACATTATAAATAGCAGCGCCTGAAGTGACTAAATCCCAGCTCCTGTTCTCCAGTTTTAGCATGAATTCAAATAGTGTCCTTGGTTCCAAGAACTGTAGGCTGTAAACGCTGGGTAAGGGGGCGTGGATACTGGAAATCTCGCAGTTACTCTTACTACCAGCTGGGCTAGCGGAAGGAAGTTGGGAAAAGGAGATGTAACTTCACAGTGCTGTGATTCCTTTCACTCCCCTCCCCATCACACCAGCTTTTTCACAAGTCTTTGCTTATTATTCATTAGTGAAATATACTCAGAGTCGAGTGTGAATTTCATGCTCTTTATTCAGTTCATAGTAGTGAGGAATGTAGTTTCCCCAAAACGTTTGCTTTATATACACTATTTACACAATGGGCCCCACATGATTGGCTAATTCCGGGATACTCTTGTATGCCAATCGGAGTGCAGATTCACTTCCACCTGGAGCTGGATTGGGTGGCTCCTGCAGACCAATCAGACTGCTGCAATCTCAATCCTATTGTTCTGGGACCAATCAGACTGCTGCAATCTCAATCCTATTGTTCTGGGACCAGTCAGACTGCTGCAATCTCAATCCTATTGTTCTAGGACCAATCAGCCTGCTGCAGTTTGGATCCTATTCAACTCAGTACATAACAATTAGTGTGTTAGGTGCACAGCCTGACATCCTGCAAGCTTAGGTGTGCATGCTAAAATCAGGCTTGGATTCAGAAGCTTAACTAATCTGGATTCTTTTGCATTTTTGCTCATTTCTAAGAACAGGCTTTTCTCTTGTCTGTCTTGAACCTTGACTACACATATTGCTAACCAACGTTTTCATTTAACGGGATTATATCCAGGTCTCTGGGAGAGCTCTAATACAGGTTTAGAGTTTGTTAAGGCTGCTGGAAGTTGTAGCTCTGTGAGGGGTAAATTGCAGTTCCCAGGATTCTTTGGGGGGAATTCATGTGCTTTCAGTGCACATTGGATGTACTGGTACTTTAAATGTGTTATGTATTGAAGTTCTCACCCTAGGCCACTAGGGGTGTGTGTATATAGTTCATTCTGCTGCAGTTTTCACTCAGGTCCGCATATGCAAAAGAAGGATTGTAAAGTGACGTTCAGGGATTGGTTAACTGCGGAAAGTTGTTACTGTTGCTTTGTAGCTGAGTTCTATATAAGCAGGCTACTGAGGCCTTCAGCTCACTTCTGTTCCAGCCTGAGAATAAACAAGAGCTGTTTGGAAATCACTGTGTCGTCTGCTGTGTCCACCCACAACTTAACACTGGCGACGAGGATGGGATCATGGACATCAGCACACAGACAGACACAGCCATTCTCGGAGCAAGAGCAAATCACTGAGCTGAATCACTGAGCTGAAACGCTGAGCGAAATCACTGAACAGAACCAATTCAGAGCTGCCCGTTCTGGCTAGAGCACTGTGTTCCATCCGCCGCCCACCACGTCAGCATCGGAATCATGGCTACACTAGTGCCTCTACCGCCGTTTGCCCCAGCCTCTGAATCATGGGACTCGTACCTCGCTCGGTTCGAATGCTACCTTCAAGCAAACGAGCTAACAAAAGTATCAGAGGAACGGAAGCGAGGCCTCTTCCTCAGCCTCTGTGGGCCCGAGGTGTTCGAGACGGCCCGGGTTTTGGTTGCACCACTAGCATTCCAGGCAGCGCCGTGGGACGTGCTGCAAGAGAAGCTACGCAGCCACTACGCTCCAAAGCCATCCAAAATTGCTGTCCGCCATGCATTTTACCACTGGAACCAGGCAGAGGGGGAGTCGATCAACAGCTACATTGCTGCACTCCGAAAGGCCGCACTGCACTGTGAGTTCCAAGACTTAGATGATGCCCTGATGGATCGAATCGTCTGTGGAGTCTGGGACAACCATCTGCAACGGCGCCTCCTCGCCAAGCCAGACCTCACATTGCAGAAGGCCATCGAGCAGGCTGCGGCCTCAGAAGCTGCTGAACTCTCCGCCCAAGAGATCCGCAAGGCCAGCAGCCCACATCCTACAAAGAAGCCAATTGCTGTACACCACAAAGAGGCTAGCAGCGACGAGGCATCAACCAGCGAAGACGATGACGTGCACCAGACGAAGCGGGAACGCAGGAAGTTCAAACAGAAGTCCAAGGACCAATCAGAATGCGCTGGCTGTGGAGGCAACCACCCCCGCGCCAAATGTTGATTCAGAGACGCCACCTGCCGGCAGTGCTCCAGAAAAGGCCACATCGCCAAGGTCTGCCGATCAACTCCGTCAAACACAGCCTCTTCACCATCTCGTAAGTCCAAGTCGTCACCCCGGTCCACAAACAGTAACTGTTTCGCTCTCACCAACTGTTGCTGCTCATCTGGAACCACGATTGGACAAACCCACTCGCCTACACGACGCAAACTACACATCACGGTGCTCATCGAAGGAGCTCCGTGTGACATGGAGATCGACACCGGGTCTGCCCTGTCCATTGTGTCCTGGAGCACTATCAAAAGACTTGTGCCCAAGCTTTCTAAGAGGCAGCTTGACCTACATTGCGTATACCTGAGAGACTACCAGGGGAATGACATTCCCGTGACAGGCGTCGGCCAGTTCCAGGTCAAGTTCAAAAATTTCTCGGGCCCACTCCGACTCGTGGTAGTTGAATATCCGCATCCCAGCCTCCTAGGGCTAGAATGGTTTGGCGCCCTCGGCCTGGAAGTCACCGGCATCAACTGCATCTCCAACGCGGAAGTTGAAACCTTAACTAAAGAATTTGCCGAGGTTTTTGATGGCACATTGGGCCAATATACAGGCACACCCATCTCCTTTAGCCTTGATCCATAAGTCGCTCCAATCAAGCTAAAGCCACGCCGGGTTCCGTTCGCCCTCAAGGCTAAGGTGGACGAACAGCTGGACAAATTAATCGCGCAAGGTGTTTTGGAGCCGGTCGACCACGCCAAGTGGGAAATGCCTATCGTCACACCTGTCAAGCTGGATGGGTCGGTGAGAATATGCGCAGACTACAAGTGCACGATCAACAAGGCACTTCAGCAGCACGCTTATCCAGTTCCCGTCGTCCAACACCTGCTGCATTCCCTGGGCGAAGGCAAGGTCTTTGCTAAGCTGGACCTTGCCCAAGCCTATCAACAACTGCCTGTCGACGACGCCACCGCTGAAGCTCAGACGATCGTCACCCACCGAGGAGCGTTCCGATGCCGCCGGCTACTGTTCGGGGTGAGCGTGGCTCCTGGCATCTTTCAAAGCCTCATGGAGCGCCTCCTGCAGGGGCTTCCAGGCGTGGTACCATATTTCGATGATGTACTGGTATCCGCAGACTCAAATCAGCAGCTGTTCGAGCGCCTCCGCGCCGTGCTGACCAGGTTCCAGGAGGCCGGACTCAAGGTGAAGAAAGAAAAGTGCCAGATTGCCGTTCCGCAGGTGGAGTTCCTGGGCTACCTTATCAACGCCTCTGGTCTTCACCCAATGGCATCCAAAATCCGGGCCATCCAGGAGGCCCCGATCCCAAAGAACAAGACCGAGTTGCAGGCGTTCCTGGGGCTGCTGAATTTCTACAATATGTTCCTGCCCCACAAAGCAACGCTAGCCGAGCCTCTCCACCGCCTCCTCAGCACGAAGGCACCGTGGTCCTGGGGTCATCGGGAAACGGCAGCCTTCAACGCAGTCAAGGCCCTCCTCTCATCGGACAGTGTGCTGGTACAGTACAGTGAAGCCAGGCCACTGGTCCTCGCCTGTGACGCCTCACCCTTTGGCATCGGCGCTGTCCTCAGTCACCAGTTTCCAGATGGAAGGGAAGCATCGCTTGCTTACTTCTCTCGGATGCTGTCTCCGGCTGAATGGAATTACAGCCAGCTCGACAAGGAGGCACTGGCGCTTGTGGCTGGAGTGAAGAGGTTCCACGAATATATCTACGGGAGAACCTTTGACCTCATCACTGACCACAAGCCGCTCCTGGGCCTCCTTGCTGGTGACAGACCAACTCCACTGATCCTCTCGCCACGCATGCTGCGATGGACTGTTTTTCTGGCAGCCTACAGCTACCAGCTCATCCATCGCCCTGGAAAATCGCTGGGCCATGCTGACGCCCTCAGTCGTTGCCCTCTTCCAGCGTTTGTGGAAGATCCATCTCCTGCTTCATCGCTACTCCTGATTGAGGACCTCCCAGCAGCACCAGTGTCGGCTGCCGATGTGGCCTCCGCATCTTCCCAGGACCGCACCATCAGACGTGTGCTCAACTGGGTGTGGAGGGGGTGGCCAGAAGGGCCATTCACACCAGAGTTCCAGCCATTTGCAACCAGACAGCATGAACTCTCGGCTCATTGCGGTTGCCTACTGTGGGGAGACCGAGTCGTGGTTCCCCAAAGACTCCGCCAACACGTCCTTGAGGCTCTGCACATCGGCCACCCAGGGATCATCAAAATGAAGGCGTTGGCTCGGTGTTACGTCTGGTGGCCTAACATGGATGATGCCATCACCTCCTGGGTTGCCTCCTGTCAAGCGTGTCAAGAATCGAGACCTGCACCACCGGCAGCTAAGGGCAACACCTGGGAGACGCCAAAGGCACCCTGGTCAAGAGTGCACATTGATCTTGCTGGTCCTTTTCATGGCCGGACCTTTATGGTAGTGGTGGACGCTTATTCCAAATGGCTGGAGGTGGCCCTGATGCCCTCCACCACTACCGAAGCCATAATCCGGGTGCTGTGGGGCCTATTTGCAACGCATGGATGTCCGGATGTCCTTGTCTCCGACAACGGGCCACAGTTCACATCAGGCACTTTTGAAAGGTACCTCTTGGGGCTGGGCATCCGCCATGCCCTAACAGCACCATTTCACCCGGCCAGCAATGGACAGGCGGAAAGAATGGTGCGCTCAGCAAAAGAGGCACTGGCGCGCCTGGACCAGAAGGACTGGCATGAGCGGGTCACGGAATACTTGCTCGTGCAGCACATCACCCCGCATGCAGCCACAGGGCGGAGTCCAGCTGAACTGCTTATGGGCCGTCGCCTCAGATCTCCACTCGACCGGTTGCAGCCAGACTTTGGGGTAGCTGAGCCCCCGGGCTGTGCTAACGTGCCAAGGTCTTTTATCCCCGGAGATAAGGTTTTTGCCAGGAATTATGTGGGGGACATTCCTTGGGTGCCGGCCACGATAGTGGGAGTCACTGGGCCCCGCTCATATCAGGTGGCACTTGAGGACGGGCGTTTGTGGCGCCGACACATAGACCAACTAAGGCGCCGGGTTGGGAATTTGGACGATACTGCAGTACCCTCAACTGCGGCCTCAGCTCCAGAACCGACACCAACGGAAGGCGAGGCTCCACCTACACCCCCTTCACAAACTGCAGACATGGAGCTGAGCCGAGCCACTGCAGGGGTTTTGCCTGACTCCCTTGAAACTCGGACCACTGCCTTGCCTGAGTTTCCACCAAGTCTGCTCGCGGCAGTCCCTTCAACAGCAGCGGAGCCAGGGAACTCAGGCACAACGCCACCATTGGTAGCACTGCAGTCGCAACGGGACTCAAGCAGCCAACCGGACTCTGATACTGGCCCACGGCGGTCAGGTAGGGTTTCCAAGCACCCGACTTATTTAAAAGACTATGTTACCAACAATTTGCACACGTAATGCTGCATTGTAAATAGAAGTAGTTATGCTTGCAAAATGGGAAAATTGAAACTGATATGCTATGTGCCTTAATGAACCAACATGAGTATTGCTGTATATAATGGAACCACTATGATTGTAACCTAATGCCTTATCTCGGTGGGGAGGGGTGTTATGTATTGAAGTTCTCACCCTAGGCCACTAGGGGTGTGTGTATATAGTTCATTCTGCTGCAGTTTTCACTCAGGTCCGCATATGCAAAAGAAGGATTGTAAAGTGACGTTCAGGGATTGGTTAACTGCGGAAAGTTGTTACTGTTGCTTTGTAGCTGAGTTCTATATAAGCAGGCTGCTGAGGCCTTCAGCTCACTTCTGTTCCAGCCTGAGAATAAACAAGAGCTGTTTGGAAATCACTGTGTTGTCTGCTGTGTCCACCCACAACTTAACACAATGTATGGCATGGATTGCTCCTATTTTAAGAAATGGCCATCCAACTTCTGTTTAAAAACCTCCAATGAATGAGAGTCCACCAGCTTCTGAGGGAGTCCGTTCCACAGTCAAACAGCTCTTCCTGTCAGAAGGTTATTCCGAATGTCTAGCCTACTTAATGAGAGAGTGAAGTTATTTTACTTTGCTGGTCCCATCACCTCCTAGCAAATAGAAGGGGAAGAAATGGAGGCAGTGAGAGATTTCACTTTCTTGGGTTCCATGATCACTGCAGATGGTAACAGCAGTCACGAAATTAGAAGACGCCTGCTTCTTGGGAGAAAAGCAATGACAAACCTAGATAGCGTCTTAAAAAGCAAAGACATCACCTTGCCGACAAAGGTCCGTATAGTTAAAGCTATGGTTTTCCCAGTAGTAATGTATGGAAGTGAGAGCTGGACCATAAAGAAGGCTGATCGCCAAAGAATTGATGCTTTTGAATTATGGTGCTGGAGGAGACTCTTGAGAGTCCGATGGACTGCAAGAAGATCAAACCTATCCATTCTTAAAGAAATCAGCCCTGAGTGCTCACTAGAAGGACAGATCCTGAAGTTGAGGCTCCAGTACTTTGGCCACCTCATGAGAAGGGAAGACTCCCTGGAAAAGACCCTGATGTTGGGAATGATGGAGGGCACAAGGAGAAGGGGACGACAGAGGATGAGATGGTTGGACAGTGTTCACGAAGCTACTAACATGAGTTTGGCCAAACTGCGAGAGGCAGTGAAGGATAGGCGTGCCTGGTGTGCTCTGGTCCATGGGGTCACGAAGAGTCGGACACGACTGAACGACTGAACAACAACAACAAATGCAACCCCAGGGTAGACATTTTCTTTTTTTTTAAAGTTGTGATTCTTCAAACATTCACCCAAGTGCCTCCAAATTCCATGGTTATGAGTTGCCCAGGCAACTTCTTTGGAGCTGCCTGAAATCTAGGATCTGAGAAATTGTGAGGCCCCTGTGTAACATTTCCACATGGGAGGGTGTCCATGTGATGGATTAAAGCCCATCTTGTTGCTGCATGGTAATGCTTGCTAGAAACTCCCAGCTAGACCCTTTCCTAGCACAGAGCAAGGCTATCCTTGTTTCAGAAAGCCTGCAAGCCTCGGGGGGGGGGGGGGGGAGAAACAGGGTGCCCATAAATCGCTCGACCAACTATTAAATTATAGCCAGCTACCCTTGAGAATAGCCAGGCTGTTCTAGGAACACAAGCAGCTATTATCATGGTGCCAGCAATACCACACAAATGGATGGGAAGGAAATAAAGACGAGAGAGCCCTGGCCTGCTAAAGCAATAAAAGAACTGAGGTGATTTTTCCATAGAGTAATGCTGGCCAGGAGACCAGGACAGACACTGCTATTCTTGCCAGCGGAAGTTGTCAGATCTCCTGTGAAGTGGTTTCGGAGTCAGGATCTCATTTCTCACAACTCACCTGAAAGTCGCCGCCCACCCACGGAAGCAAAGGAAGCTGCCATTGCTGGATTCATGTGGTTAGCATCTGAATCACCAACAGCCAGTCCATTAGGGCAAATGAGGCACTGCCGCACCAACCTGTCTGCCCTCAGCTGGTCCCCACCTGCCTGACTTCTGACCTATAACCAGTCCAGAGGGTTGCACTGCTTGTCAGCTCCTTCCTCCTTAGTCTCAGTGTTGCCCCCTGCATAATTCAGCAAGGAGGAGGAGGGTGGAGACAAAACTAGAATTAGCCGGATCTGCCTGCAATCGCCTCTGGCGGCACCTACTGTTGGGTTCCTGGTTCTCTGCCCTACCAGTCCCAACGAACAATAGCCACCAATGCCAGCAGCTCTACTTCCTGTATGTAGCACTGTTTTCTAAACCTAGATTAAACCCTTAGCCTAGACCATGTTCCTCAAACTTGGGTCTCCAGCTGTTGTTGGACTACATAAGGGGTCGGCAAAGTTTACCTAGCCTGGGCCGGTTCACTCTAGCAGAGATCCCTCCATGGGCTGGATCACGTGCGCTCCCACAATTTCCGGCATCTGTGTCTGCGCAGATGCGATTTCCGGCATCTGCGTCTGCAGAGGTGCGATTTCCAGAACTGCAAAAGTGAGTCCCCGTGCTGCGCTGCGCCGATTTAGCGCAGCACTCTGGGAATCGCCGAGTGGATGGCTCAGTTCGGGGGCGGCTCGTGGGCCAGTTAAATGACCCCACTTGTGGCCCATGGGCCTTAGGTTGCCGACCCCTAGACGACAACCCCCAAAATCCCAACCTAGCAGGACCAGTGGTCAGGGATGATGGGAGTTGTGGTCCAACAACAGCTAGAGACCCAAGTTTGAGAAACACTGGTCTAGGCCCTTAGTGGATGTGGTCCTCTCTAGAAGTTGTTGGACTCCAGTTCTCATTCAGCTCCAGCCAGCTTAGCTAATGACCAGGGATGATGGGTGTTACGAGCCCAACAACATCTGGAAGGAAATCATTCATTGCCTCCTCCACCAATCCACGTAGACTATTTCAGAATAATGAGCTCCAGCCAGTTCATTCACATTAAATACCCACATCCTTCGGGATGCTTGTCCGCATTAACAATGAATGTTTTCTGCTTTTCATACCATATCAGAGCCAAAAACAAGATGTGCCTGAAAGGATGCTAAGAAGCAGGAATGCTTAAGGGAAGGAAACCGGAGGGGAGCCAATGAACTGAAACAAAGGAAAAGAAGGATCTGTAGCCATTTGGAACACATTCGCCAGCATTTATATCTTATAAAATTAGACCTGCACTTCAAACACTGCAAGTCTTCTGAGAAAGCATCCCTCTTGTGAACAAATTTAATTAGCCATGCTATATAAGTACTCCCCAATCATCGAGAAGTCCAAGGATAATTCTGCTGGGCTTCGTTTGAATGTGGGAGAGAGAGCTCTGGAACAATGGCGCCTTTGTAATATTTGCTTAATTGGCAAATATATACAAAGAGAGCCTAACGGGAGCAAGCAGGAAACAAGCGTCACATTCCCAAAGCAGCTGGGTGGACCCCCTGTAGGGTCTCCGGCTCATTCCAGGCCAGCTAAGTGCTCTCAGCCTCTCCAAGTGCTTACACTTGACTCTCTAGGCCTCCCTAAAACTCTCTAACGTGTGTTGCATTTTGCAATCTGGAAAGAGACTCCACCAAGACTACGATATTTCTTTTGTTTTGTTATGTCCTTAAGAAGCCAATGAGAACTTCTGGAAAAGATCAAACTAAGCCCCATATCTACGCTGGGGTGGCTTGCTATTTTGGAGTTGGTTGCCGCTAGAGATGGAAGAGAAATTCCCCACAAATTGTAAACCCCCCCCCCAACTTCCCCAGTTTCTTCATGTGAGAACAGTGGCGGAGGAAGCTGCTTAGGGTGAGGCAGGGGCGCATCGCGGGGCCTCCAGAATCTGCCTGCCTCCTCCCACCCAGCCGCCCTACAGCTGGGGGAGAGGCAGTGGGCAGACCATTTGGGCAGCGCGGAACCAGCGTGCCCAAGCCACCGTGTCTCACCATGTCTCGGGCGTGCTGCAGGCCCTGCGGTAAGTGCTGCCCGACATTTTGTCAACCCCCCGGGGTGACACCTGGGGCAGACCACCCCTACCACACCCCCTTCCTCCGTCCCTGCATGAGAACACAGTAGTCATTTTGGGTGTTGTGATCTTGCTCTGAAAAAGCACTTTTTGGGGGGGGCTGTGATCTCATTGGGTCATGTGACTCACGCAGGAATGCGGCCTCAGAAGATGCATATCCTGGTTTTTCATCTTGGCGTGTTTCAAGGTATGCAAACTGAGATCCTGTTGGAACAAGCAACAGCCTTTAATTGAAACCCACTGTACAAGGAAAGAGACAGACAGACAGATTGAGTAGCAAGCATTGTGAGAGACAAAGCAGTATTTCGCTTCCCAATTTTTCTGTATCATGATACTTCCCATTTAGAACAAAGTCCATTTCTATCATTTTAATGTAAACTCCACCTTTAGGTCTCAAAGATCTTATCTACCTACTGGAATTACCCTTTCCGGCAGCTCCAATATTTTGCTCTCCAGAGTAGACAGAATGAACAACCCTCCCCCCACTGTAATCAGGGACTAAATTGTTAGGGGGTGTCCTGGGGGACGGGACAGGACTGAGCTCCAGGTTCCATCTACTTGGGTCCCTAAATCTCCTGCCCTTTCTGGCTCCTTTTTAATTAGCTTACAGAACTGATGAACATGCTGTAATAATAATAATAATAATAATAATAATAATAATAACAACAACAACAACAACAACAACAACAACAACAACAATAATAATGTTATTTGTATCCCGCCCTCCCAGGCCAAAGCTGGGCTCAGAGTGGCTAACAACAAGTAAAAATAGCACAGTATACATAAAATCGCACAGTCAATTAATTAAAATACATTCTAAAATCAATTCAGAATCAAATTAATGGCAACCATTGCGCTAGAGTTCTATGAGGATTACAGAAGGAGAGAGGGGGTCAGACTGTGCCTTGGCCAAAGGCCTGGTGGAACAGTTCCGTCTTTCAGGCCCTGCAGAAGGATGTCAAGTCCTGCAGGGCCCAAGTGTCTTGTGACAGAGCGTTCCAACAGATCGGGCCATGGCTGAAAAACCCCTGGTTCTGGTTGAGGCCAGCCTAACCTCCCTGTGGCCCGGGATCTCCAAGATGTTTTTATTTGAAGACCGTAAGGTCCTCTGTGGGACATACCAGGAGAGGCGGTCCCGTAGGTACAAGGGTCCTAGGGCGTATAGAGCTTTAAAGGTTAAAACCAGCACCTTAAACCTGATCCTGTACTTCACTGGGAGCTAGTGCAGCTGGTATAGCACCGGGTGAATGTGATTCCACGGCGAGGACCCCGTAAGGAATCTCGCCGCGGCATTCTGCACCTGCTGGAGTTTCTGGGTCAGTCTCAAGGGCAGCCCCACGTAGAGTGACCCCAGCCACTCAGGGACCTTAATTTGTGCATAGACACATAAATTAGCATATGCAAAATTTATACAACTATGTGCCATGGCCTGTGTCCTGAGTCTGCTGTCTCTCCTTCTAGTGTTGAGATGGATTATCATGATTTTGCTTATTGCTGGGATGTTTGTGCTGCTGTTTTATTGAGTTTGCCATATGGTTTTTGTCTTGGGGTGTATTGTTATTTTTCTGATTTTATGCCCGTGCTTTTGAAATGTTCTAAGTTGCTTACAGCCTTTCTATGAGTTGAGTGACTAATAAATTTAAATAATAATAATAATAATAATAATAATAATAATAATAATAATAATAACTATAATATAGCATATAATATCATTCATATTATATCCAGGGTTATAGCATTCTTTCTAGGTCAGGAAGCTGTGGTTGAGGCAAAACAATTGAAAGATAACTATTCACTGACTGATAAATATCAGCTGGCTGATAGAAACAGGCCTCAGTGAAGCCCAGGCTATATTGAGCTCCTGCCCAGCTTCTAGTCATCTGACCTACTTCCTCTTCTAGAGGTCCTCTGGGAGCCAGCCTTGCATCAGCAGCAACACACAGTATAACTGGCTTTTCTCTCAGCTGGACAGGAGCCACCTGTCTATGAAAAGCTCCTGTGTACTTGGTCAAAGGTGTAAATAACCCTTCCAAACAGGCAAGGAAGGACTGCCTATTAGGGATGGATGAATTTGTTAAATTCACTTTCTCCTGAACATTTCCAACATGTTAGTGCAAATTTCTCCTATCTTTGACTAACACATTTCTGCAAGCAACGTTGCCTAATATGCAATGCATATTTGTATGTTGCTATTGCTAATATGTGCATTTTACGCACTTTTTACCCTCACATGCACATTTTTTTGTAACACACTGTTTGGTTGGAGAGATGTGAATTTGGAAGAATATTCGAATTCTGGTTCACATATTCAAAAAAGCGACACTTGGGAAATTTCTCCTTTTAATGCAAACAGAATTGAATTTCTACCCCTGGTCCCTACTGGATATTCAGTTGTTCTGCATGGCCTCAGGACCATTCTGCGCCAGGGAGAGCAAATTCGACAAGAAATACCTGATGAGAATCACTTCCCAGATAACCGACTCCCATGTGTTTGGGGGACCATCTAGGATGTGCTTGCGTTAGTAAGATCTGAATGCTCAAATTTGCTTAGAACTGTACACGTACCATTTCAATGTTGTGTTTTAGATTTTGTGGGCTGATGGTTTTATAAATGAAAACAGGTTTCGGTTATTACTGCAGAAATGTTGCATAACTTGGCGCAGGAACCTGGAGAGGAGCAAGGAAAATGTAAGACGAGTAGCTGATCCATGAAAACGAACAGCCTCCCCCCTCCAGCCCATCGCTTGTGTTAACTGCATTTTGCTGAATCCTCTGATCATATTTATTAGGACCCCAAGTTTTAATCAGTCATCATGTGCAATTAATTAAGGCAGCAACACAACTAAGAGTTGAGCACGCTTGGCAGAACAATCCTATGCTGATATTACGCCAGGACTGGACATATGCCACTGCTGTGTCGGTGGAAAGGCCACTGTATCCAATGTGTGCTCAGCCTAGAAGGTCACACAAGCAGAAAATACAATAAACAGCACAAAAATGGCAGGTATCTCTGTAAACTTTGCCAGTGCCCACCAATCAGGGACTGAGCCAGCAATGCCACCCACATATGGAGCCAATGAACTCATAAAGATGAGGTACACACCCACACCCACACCCACTTCACCTCCAACACCGCAGAAACACCATGCAAGATGCCAGACCGACTGGTCCCTGTGCTAATCATCCCCAGGCATCTATCAAGCCAAGGGTTTGATTCCTCTTATGTTGTTCACAGACACTGTTTCAGGAGCGTGCAGCACACAAAGGGAAGGAAGGATAGGCCACACAACATGAAATTCATACGGCTCACTGCGCAAGACACCTGCAGCACGCGCGCACACACACACACTGCCCTCTTAGGTCAAGGGTTCAAGACCCACACAGGGAAGGGGAGGCCTTATCACCAAGACCAGGACACAAAATGAGAGTTTGAGGGTGCCGAAATCCCAAGGGAGCAGAAAAGACTATTTATGTATGCGACCATGGCTGCACGGATGTCATTGGCCCAGAGATGGAAAGAAGATGAAAAGTTCCTACCAGAGAAGAATGGCAAATCAAGTTGATGGACTATGCTGAAATGGCTAAAAAGACTGGAAGAATCAGAAATTGGGAAGACCAAAATTTTAATAAGGAATGGGGAAATTTTATAACTTATCTTAAAGAGCATTGTAAGCCGTTAAAATGGTGAGTAGGATTGGAATATCACTTGTAGTTTAATGGTGAATTTTGGACACAAAGGAGATGTACAAGATTTGGATCATCATAAAAGATGCAGGAGGAAATGGTTAATAAAAGGACCCACAAAGGGGAGGGTGGAAGTCCAGGAGATTCCCTGGAATCCTGTGTTTATGATTTATGTTTGGTATATGTCTGTAAATTTTTAATTTGAAAAACCAAATTAAAAAGAGAGAGAGAGTTTGAGCCTCACTAGAGATGTTGGGGTTACAGGTAGGTAGCCGTGTTGGTCTGCCATAGTAAAAAATAATTTAAAAAAATCCTTCCAGTAGCACCTTAGAGACCAACCAAGTTTGTTCTTGGTATGACCTTTCGTGTGCATGCACACTTCTGAAGAAGTGTGCATGCACACGAAAGCTCATACCAAGAACAAACTTAGTTGGTCTCTAAGGTGCTAGAGATGTTGGGATGAGTGCCTTCTCTTCAATACACTTGCTTCCAGTTGTTGCGAAATCAGACCATTAAAACAGCTGCCTCATAGAAACCAGACTCTCAAAAAGAAAGGTAAAACCACAAAAGATTTAACACCTGTCCCAAACTGCTCAACCATACTGTCGAAAACTGTGGTTCAAAATTTGTGGTTTTGCAATAAGCCTTCATTGCCTTTCAATAGTGTCTGATGGGTGAAGAAGGCTGTCATACATGGAGAGGTTCGTGTAATAGCTGCAGACAGTCTGTATCCTGAGCCCAGCCCATTTACGGCAAGAATAATTACTGATCCGATGTTTGATGAAAATTCGCCGTGGCGAAAAGTAAATTTTGAACTATATAATTTCAAGGAAAAACAAAAGCGAGAGCGAACATTACGCCCCATTCCGTGAAAAGGAGCTTTGATGTCTGGGGAGGCATTTCCCCAAATGCCAGTTCTTCTTCTTACTTGGCACATTTCTAGGGCTTGCACAGAGACTTTCATCAGACAAAGACCAAATTCAGACACAAGAAAGGAAGGGATCGTCCACATTGCCGTTCCACATATGATGTGGATTTTCCAAAACGAAGTTTACAATTACACTTTCTTTTTCCAGTGAGTTGGTAATACTCGAATAATAGCAGGGAAGAAGAAACATTGTGCCTGTCATTCCGGCTGGGAACATTTCAGTTCTTGCTGGGAAAGTTGCTTTCTTGGTAAGAGGATTAACATGAGAATGCATCTCTTGCTGTCAATAGTATATTGGGTAGTGATCGAATTATAGAGGGGCAGAGCAGGGCAATTCCTTTCAGCAGTATATATATATATATATATATATATATATATATATATATATATATATAGTTGTTGTTTAGTCGTTTAGTCGTGTCCGACTCTTCGTGACCCCATGGACCAGAGCACGCCAGGCACTCCTGTCTTCCACTGCCTCCTGTAGTTTGGTCAGACTCATGTTAGTAGCTTCGAGAACACTGTCCAACCACCTCATCCTCTGTCATCCCCTTCTCCTTGTGCCCTTCATCTTTCCCAACATCAAGGTCTTTTCCAGGGAGTCTTCTCTTCTCATGAGGTGGCCAAAGTATTGGAGCCTCAGCTTCAGGATTTGTCCTTCCAGTGTGCACTCAGGGCTGATTTCCTTCAGAATTGATAGGTTTGATCTTCTTGCAGTCCATGGGACTCTCAAGAGTCTCCTCCAGCACCATAATTCAAAAGCATCAATTCTTCGGCGATCAGCCTTCTTTATGGTCCAGCTCTCACTTCCGTACATCACTACTGGGAAAACCATAGCTTTAACTATACGGACCTTTGTCGGCAAGGTGATGTCTTTGCTTTTTAAGATGCTGTCTAGGTGTGTGTGTGTGTGTGTGTGTGTGTGTTTGTGTGTGTGTGTGTGTGTGTGTATAACCCCACTTTTCACATGTGTCTCAAAGCAGCTTACATCATCCCTGGTTACAGACCATACTAAACTGGGGTTGATGGGATTTGCAGTCCAACAACATCAGAAGAGTTGCAGGTGTTTTTAGCAGGTGGCAGGGATGTGGGGAGAAATTAGTTCAGTGTGCATTTAAAGCAGAATCTATCAAATTTGTACTTTTTGAAACATCAGCCAAAACTGCGTACCAAAATGTTTCTGTTAGATTGAATTCGCCCTAAAATGCTGAAGAAATTCCATGAAGATTTTTTTTTAATGCAAATTGCTGCAGAAATGTGGAGAACTGAATTTAAGATTGGGGAAATGAGAAATGGAGAGAACCAAAATTAATAGATCCTTTCTGTCAGTTTGCATTCCTTAGCACAGAAAGTATTGATCTGATGTGTAGATATCTTTCTTATTTTAATTAATTCAAGATGGTTCTGGAAGCTTCTCTGTGTGAAAGAAACAAGCAGAAGGTTCATAATGTTTAGGTTATAGCTTTAGAGAAGCTGAGTACAGCTGATTTAAACTGGTTCTCTTATCTCTTTCTGTCAATGTCATGCTGACTATAAAAGTAGGGCCAGAAAGAGCCTGGGTTCCACTTTCTCTTTCTATATCTTTTCCTTCTGGTGTGGTGTTCTGTACATAGTATGCTTAGTGTTAAGGTTTAGACTTATTGTAAGTCATTGTAAGTTTAACTTAAGTCTGCTGCAGCTGGATTTCTTATGGACAGTGCCAATCCTGATTGTATTGGATTTTTTACCATTATGCTCATTTGCCTTCAGTAGCAGTAGAGCTCTGCTGGATGAAACATAAATTTCCTCTGGTCAATTTTTTGGGAATCCTGCAATGTGTTTAGGTTTATACTCTGCTAACTCTACACTGGAATCTGCTCTGGATCAGTACTGAGTAGAATTCAATGACACTTTCTTCCCAACCCGGGAGGCATTTGCTGGTATCCCATGAGTGTGCAGAACCCGCACACAAATTTACCGATTCCCCACCCCCAATTGCGGATAGCTGCTTACACATACTCTTGTTTGGGAATACACTGTTTTTCATAGCAGTTGACCTTTGGGACATCTTGTCTGGAGGCCGGCCTACATTTCTGCATTTTCCACTGGCCTCCAGCACTTCTGACCTAAACTTAACTCAGATGCATGCGCTGTGTCAATAAGGACGCTTTTAGAACTTTCTTCTAACTGGGATTCATCCAGATGATTCTCATGGGCCTTAATGTCCTGTTTGCAATAAATTCTTTATTTCTGAAAAGAAACAACACACACACACACACACACACACACACGTATTTCAGGCTGGTCCCAGACATTATGCAGCAAACTTGGGATTCCTAATGCTGTGTTTTCTACTTAATATAAATGGTTGGTTAGAGTGCAAGTACAATAACAGTTGGTTAGAGCATGGTGCTGATAATACCAAGGTTGCAAGTTCGATCCTTGTATGGGAGTCAGACTAGAGTAGGGTCCCTTCCAACTCTACAATTCTATGATTATATGAAGAGAGGAGCATTTGCAGGAGAGAAGGACGAGATGTGGGGTGCTAAACCTTCTCCCACCAGCAGCTTTTCTCCCATAATTCTCCTTGAACCATTTTTCTTCTAGCTGAGATACTTCCCAGTCTCAGAGCCAGGGATTGAGGGAGCAGGAGAAAAGCACACAGGGGAAGGGTTTAGGGAGGGGAACGAGCAAGAGGAGTAGAAAGAAGGAAATGTTTGAAACTGGTTTATCTAGCTCAGCATTGTCTTCATCAGGGATGGAGAGCCTTTGGCCTTCTAGATGGACTACAACTCCTATCATCCCCAATGGTTGGGAAAAGTAGCTGGAGTTGATGGGAACTAGGAGTTCGGCATGATCCGGAGAGCCACAAATTCCGCATCTCTGGTCTGTTTTAACTGTTTTAACTTCCTGGGGCCTCAGGCAGTAGAACTTTCTCATTCCTGCTGTCTGTATTTTTGTGAAGTGCATTTAAGCTACAATCCTATATCAATTTAGCTTTCTCAAACTTTCATGTTTTATCAATCTTAGTTTCAGTCTGCTGAATTTTTGCATCAATTTGGAATGTGTGTGTGTGTCCTCGCAAAAATTCCTGAGCATTTTAGTATGCATTTCCCCTAAAATGCACATTTTGTGTATGGCATTTTGCCTAATGGAATGCATTGCCGTATGCAATTTTTTTCATCATTATCTGCATTTTAAAACTTGCATTCCTCCAATATGCACACTTTTGTACACACTTCTGCACCGGGTAACTGCATCACGAAAGGAGAGCTTCAAATCCACCTCTTTCAAAAAGAAAACCAGACATTGCATAGAGCAACAGTAGGGAGTTTATTGAGGACAGGCAACCTCTTGGTAGTCTTACCACATGAGAGACTCAGTGGAAAACTGAAAGCCACCAATGCAAATAGCTTTGGAACAAGTCGAAAGGGAGAAGTTGCAGCAGTAAGCAAAAATGGTCGGACCTCAGGTCTCCTAACCGAAAAGATAAAGTAGAAACAGACCAGGCCTACTGAGTGTAAGGAGCACGTCTTTCACCATCATAATGTGTTTCAGTGGTTTCCACACAAGGCCATTTAGAGAATATTTTTTCTATGAAAGGGTTGATTCTTAAATGATGGTGATGTTATTGCTGGATGCTGAAGCCTACCAAGCCCTCGCTCAGCTGGCATGAGCTCTGGACAAATCTCAAACAGACAGCGAGGAGCTTCAAAAGCATCTCTCTGAAATGTGAAACAGAATAGAGGGTGAGGCTCACATATGCTCCAAATGAATGTCTCCATCTGCTAGGGTCAGTCCACTTATTCGGCATTGTACTCGTCTAGCTTTTGCTCAGAGTAGACCCAATGAAATGAATGAACATGGCCAAGCACTCATCCAAACTCATGTTGTGCGGATGCCTGATTATCGTCTACCAAAGCAACTACTCTATTCCGAACTTAAAAATGGAAAGCGTAATGCTGGTGGTCAACAAAAGAGGTTTAAAGACTGTCTCAAGGCAAATCTAAAAAAAAAAGTAGTATAAACACCGACAACAGGGAAACACTGGCCTGCGAGTGCTCCAGTTGGAGAACTGCCTTTATGGAAGACAATCTTACTCGGCTACGAGTGATCGCCAAAGAAAGAAAGAAGAAAGCAGGCAGGGATCTGAACTTTAAAGCTCTGTGTCAGAACACTCCCTTTTTCGTCCCAGAGCATTCCCCATGAAAACCCTCTTGTTAAAACTGAAGCGCAACGAACAGCAATTCAGGTTTACCTTGGATTGCTGTTTGCTCCGATTCAGCAGCAAAGAGCAGGGGAAAGCTCTGGAACAAAAAAAGTGCTCTGGTGTCAGGCTGGGAGTTTTTCTCAGGCCTATCAAGACACACCAGGAACCTCCTCAGCCTGTTATGGGCAAGATATATTTGAGAAGGAGCTTTGGGAAAGATGTATATTGGGCTGAAATTGAAAAACATACTACACCTGTATAAAATGCATGTCAATCTAGTAGCTTACTAACTTGAGATGTTATTTCTTTAGCGTGATTGGATTGTTCCATTCACAATGTTTGTTGTGTCTTCCTATGAATCACAATTGGCTTTCTCTCTCTGTGTGTACAAACTTATTTAAATAAAGCAACACACACACACACACACACACACACACACACACACACACACAGCGGTATATATAGCCTTTTATTGCTACAGACCTCCAGTTCTGGATATGTGTAGACCACTAGGAATTACTAGTAGCTGTGATGAGTAAAGGTTGGTCAACGTGAGGGAACTTCTATTTGGATCAGTGTTTGTTTCCACAAAGCCTGTTGGGGGAGACTTTGCCACCGGGACACACTGAAGCTGTTATCCACAATGCAATGGTATTTGCTGAAAAGTAACAGTAGGGTGACTCACCCTGTTCTATGTTGCGCTCCAATTAAAAGCACTATAATTTGGTAGAGCGGTAGCTGTTTCAGTGGTTACCTTTCGGGCTTGAGGGTTTGTTTTGATGCGGCAGTGAAAGTTTACCCAAGCTGCATGCCGCTACTAGTCATGCCTTAAGGGACCATGCCATCTCAACATTGATTTCTCTCCATAATGACTCATGCAGCTGACTAACTCCAGTGTCTGTCTAGGTAAAAAAAAAAAAAAAAGTTGTTTGTTTGTTGTTGCTGTTTATTACTCTCTCTCTCTCTGAGATATATATATATATATATATATATATATATATATATATATATATATATATATATATATATGAGAGAAGAGTTGTTGATCTTTTAAATACAGTTACAGGTAGGTAGCCGTGTTGGTCTGCCATAGTCAAAATAACATAAAATAAAAAATTCCTTCCAGTAGCACCTTAGAGACCAAATAAGTTAGTTCTTGGTATAAGCCTTCGTGTGCATGCACACTTCTTCAGATACACTGAAACGGAAGTCACCAGACCCTAAAATAAATTTATTTTAGTTGTTCTCTAAGGTGCTACTGGAAGGAATTTTTTTTATTTTATTTTGATCTTTTAAAGTTACTGTGTATTTTAATCATGGTTTGATTTTATAGTTGTAAATCACTTAGAAGCCATTTGGCATATAAACAGCATATAAATTAAATAATATTGCTGTACTAATCTGTATTGAAATTGTTTTAAAGAAGTTTTTAAGATGCTCTTATTAGTTTCACCACTTGTTGGTTTGCTGCCCTGGGCTCCTTTGGGAGGAGGGGTAGGATTTAATTCCGACAAATAAATAATAAAAATAAATTTCATCTGGCCTCAGGCAGTCAAATCAATTTTAATCAAGTTCCAGCAAAAAAATAAAATAATTGTCTTTAATTTCACTCACAGTGAAATAAAAAAAACTGTTTTCTAGTAGTACAAAATAGAGATATTCTGCAGTTCATAATAATACATCTCTGAGTGAGAAAAGTCAGCCATAGAGCTGAAAGTACTTAACAGAACTTTTGAGGCTTCAATTTGGTGACTGAGCAGAGAGAATATTACTAAAATGTTACATCAAATTTCATTCCTACCTAGAAGATACCAGAGGAGGGAAGGACAGAGATGGGGGAGACATTTGATTCAGTTCACAGATTGTTCTGAAAAAATATGTGAATGAAACTCAGCCATTCTTCTAAATTCACACTTCTCTGAATTTTGCACTGCAGTTCCTCAGCCAAGTATTGTGTGCAAAAGTGTGTATAAGAATGCATATATTAGGAAAATTCCTTTACAAAGATGTGTATATTAGGGTAAAGTTCATACAAAAAAAAATGTGTACCGGTATATTGTATTTGGGAAAAATTGCACTAAAATGCTAACAAATATTCACGAGGACTTAAAAAAATAAGTTTGCAAACTGCTGTGGAAATGTGGAGGACTGAACTTAAGATCAGAAAAATGAGAAACCGAATTTGACAGATTTGCCTATGCCAAGAGCAGGAAGTTTTTGTGCTATTCTGAAACTAAAGCAGAGGGAGGACAGAAGCAGGAAATGGAACTATTGCTCCCTTCCTTTCCCCTGGTGTCTTCTGGGTAGAAGAGATTCTGAAGAAAACTGGCAATCGATAGCAGCAGGGAACTTGAAGCTATCACCCCTAAGTGGGACAAACACTTTGCCCCTCGTCATGCTCCTCCTCTCTCCATCTCCAAAAACACCTCACCCAATTTTGCATCCCATTAAAGGTGTGGTGAAATTAGGAGAGGTATTGCAATTCTACTGTCCCTGATTTTTAGACTGGGAACAATCAATCTGACTGGACTCTAGGGCAGCCTTTGCAACCTTGGGTTGCCTGATGTTGTTGGATTACAACTCCCATCATCCTTAGTGAGAAGGACCAGAAGTCAGGGACAATGGGATTTGTAGTCCAATAACCTCTGGGCACCCAAGGTTGAGAAAGGCTGCTCTCAGGGATATCAAGAATGGCATCCAAGTTATCAAACAGTCCACTGGTCTCGTGAGTTGATGCGAAACAGATATTTACGGGTTAGAGGATGGTGGCAAGGACAGAAGATGTTGTGAGGGTCCTTTCAGTAAAATATTTGCGCATCGCTGGGTAAAAGCAATGTTTAAAGGCGAGGGAAGCTGAATTCTCATTCCTGACCATATAAGTCTCAAAGTCCATGTATTGCTACATCAATTTGGAACGCTACCACAGAGGATAAAGATACACTTTGTCAGAGTGCCCAGTCCATATGGAAGAAGTCCACATTAATGACGCTGCAATGGAGAGAAAGCAAAGTGCTGGGCTGTGGTGGGTATCCTGTTGCCCACACATGATGGGGAAAGACTCTGCGGGTTACTGACTCATGCCGGTTGTAGTTGATACTCTGTAGAGGAGAACACACACACATTTGGGGAAATTCTTTCTGGTACTGTGCTTGCTTGTGAAGCATGCAGGAGGCCGGAGAACGGTTGAGCCACAATTGGTTGCTCTCGCTGCAGGTTGCCAAGCAAAATCCATCTCTGGTGGAGATCGGCACCCTACAGGAATTGGCTTACCACACTAGCGCGAAGGCTTCATACCATGTTACCCGCCAGGCATGGAGTGAGCCGCTCCATAGCCATATGTGGGCATTGCCTAGCGGCATTTGGGGGAAGAGTTCCAAGCCCAGAAATGTGGCTGAAGCTGCATGGATGGGTGCCGTTGCACATATATGGCCATTGACAGGACATGGTCAACAACAGTTCTGTAGCTGGATGCACATCAAAGCACAGATCCAGTGTTCTGATTGGTCAGATCCACGCCACAGGCTTGAAAAAGCTGAGTCATAGGAACTGGAGATCTCTAAGAGATAATGTGAAGGTGAAACACAGGCAACATTCTTAGCAGCTGTTGACAGCCTTATCTTCCATATTCACCCCATAGTTTAATTATGCACCGCAAGAAGTATTTTCTTTTATCCATCCTGAATCATCTTTTGTCCCTGCCATTTCCCCTTCTGCATACAATTCATCCCTTTGCTGTTCTGCCGTCACCTCAGTCTCCAGCACACCCCAGCACACAGTCTACTGCCTCCAAATGTCTCCTTTTCCTTTGCTATCTGGTGTCAGAATTCCAAAGGGAGGCCCCAGCATGGCATTGCTGAATTACAATTTATTTAGGTCTGAACAGAGACAATGGTTTACTTTTCGACTCAGAGCCGGCCCACCCATGAGGCAAGGTGAGGCGACCTCCTCAGGCGGCAGCATTCCCAGGGGCACGAGATCCTGATGTTGATATTTCTTTCCCCTTTGTTCCTGATGTAGATCTTCCCTCACCCCTTTTTCCCTGGCACGGAAGGGGCTGCCATTTTGGGATCCACCTTAGGTGCCAATTTGTTTTGGGCCAGCCTACAGGTGCTAATCTGCATATTCACATCAATTGTTTTGCCACTTAACACTGCTGTGATCGGCTTATTACCTATCACACTGCTGTTGGAAATTGTTGCCGCATTGTAGCTAAAATTGAATTGTCACTATCTGTACTTTTTTTTACATTTCGTTTCCCTATGGACCTCACTACTTACAGCTACCCACCACCATTTTACATCTGCCACCTTTATTAATCTAAACTGAAGACATGTCGGAAGCTTCGGCTGGTGCAGAATTCAGCAACCAGGTTGCTCATTGGGACAAGACAGTTTGAGCATATTGCATTGATCCTGACCCGGCTGCGCTGGCTGCCAATTTGCTTCCAGGCCCAATTCAAAGTGTTGGTTTTGACCTCAAGGACTGTTTCTCCCCTTATAAATGGCCCTAGACTTTGTGTTCATCATCTGAGCTCTTTCTTCGTGTGCGTGAGGTCCAGAGGGTGGCAACATGAGAACGTGTCTTTTCTTTTTTATATAGAACATTTTTTATTAAATTTTCTGTTTTACCATTTCAAACAAACATTTTACAAACTTTAAAATATCCTGTGGCTTCCCTTCTTCCCTTCCCTTGGTTCATTTTTGCATATCTTACACCCCTGAATATTTTATTATAACCATTCAAATCAATTTTCCACCATTACATCCATCAAGAATTATTCACTCTGTTGAATTCAACTTAATGCTGCCAGCGTTTTCAGCTGTACACAGTTATTTTCCATATTATATTCAATAAACGTTTTCCAATCTTCTTTAAGCATATGTTCTTACTCTCTTATTCCTGCTCTCTTATTCTGTATGTTAAATCTGCAAGTTGTGCATATTCTGTTAACTTGAGTTGCCAACCCTCTTTAGGTGGGACCTTGCTCACTTTCCATTTTGAGGCTAACGAAACACGGGCCGCAGTTCTTGCGTATGTGAATAACCTTTTCTGAAACCTGGGAATTTCAGTCTGGGTTATCCCCAGCAGAAAGGACTCTGGATTATTTTTATTATTATTATTTTTTGAGAACGTGTCTTTTCTGTAGTGGTTCCCTGTTTGTTACAGGTGGGTAGCCGTGTTGGTCTGCCATAGTCAAAACAAAATCAAAAATTCTTTCCAGTAGCACCTTAGAGACCAACTGAGTTTGTTCCTGGTATGAGCTTTCGTGTGCATGCACACTTCTTCAGATACACTGAAACAGAAGTCACCAGATCCTTAAATATAGTGAGGGAGTGGGGAGGGGTATCCCTGTTTGTGGAATGCACTCCACAGGGAGCTTTGCCTGGCACCTTCATTATATATTTTTAGTTGCCAGGCGAAAATGTTCCTCTTCAACTTGGTCTTTGGCTCATTAATATTATACAACCCTTTAAATGTGTCTGTGGGGAGGGAGGGATTATTGTTTTGGTTTAATTATTTACTTGTGTTTTGTTTTGTATTTTATTTTGCGAACTGTCCTGAGATCTTCTGATGAATGGCAGTACAGTGGCACCTCGGGTCTCGAACGTCTTAGTTGGCGAACATCTTGGAACCCAAATGGTGAAAACCCGGAAGTAAATGCTTCCATTTTCGAACGCACCTCGGAAGTCGAACGGCTCCCACTGCATGATTTTCAATTTTCCCAATTGATTTTGAAGACAGCCCTTTGTGCCTCGGTTTTTTTAAGTTTCGGAACTCGAACGGTCTTCCGGAACAGATTACGTTCAAGAACCGAGGTACAGTGGTGCCCCGCTAGACGAATGCCTCGCTAGACGAAAAACTCGCTAGACGAACGGCATTCGCTAGTGGAAGGCTGCCCTGCAAGACGAAAAAGTCAATGGGGCTGCCTCGCAAGACGAAAAAAATATT
Organism: Lacerta agilis; assembly: GCF_009819535.1. Taxonomy (NCBI): domain Eukaryota; kingdom Metazoa; phylum Chordata; class Lepidosauria; order Squamata; family Lacertidae; genus Lacerta; species Lacerta agilis. The sequence continues at coordinate 71,662,309 of NC_046318.1, forward strand.
TTTTTTCGGTGCGAAAACCTCCGTGCTGCATTGCTGCTTTGCTAGACGAAAAATTCGCTCTACGAAGACACTCGTAGAACGAATTATTTTCGTCTAGCGGGGCACCACTGTATCACTGTATATAAATGTAATAAATAAATAAATCAGGTGGATCCTGGTCCACAAACGATTATGTATGATAAAATGTGTCCGTCTATTAGGGTGCCACAATCTGACCCCTGTGTGACCTTCTGAATGAGCGCTGTAATTATGAGCTTCCTCCATGAATGTTCAGAAATAGCTCGTCTTCCAGCACATAACGCCGCAGCGTGTGTGCTGATGATGCCATGCCCCTGGGAATCCCTGTGCCATTTTCCTATCCCACCTCACACCACCAAAATGGAATTCCCAGCACCAGTCATGGCACACAGCCAATTAGAAATTCAACCACAGGGCCACCCCTCTCCAAACATACTCGGGAACAGCGGGAGGTCAGCAAGGGTACGGAAGCTGGCATTAAAAAAGAACGTTTGTGTATCTTCCTACAAAGCAGCGTTCTTTGGACACATAGCCTGCTGAATGTTAAAAATGCATGCATAGAACCGAGACAGAGAAGAACTTGGGGAGCGGGGAGGCGAACGACACTCTGTGCTGGACAAATTGGTGCTCCAAATAATTGGGAACATGGGACACATCAGCTAACCTTTAAATAGAGTCATGAGATCTCCAAAGGTGCTGCGAGGGACCTCAAGAGGCATGTGGTGAGATGGCTTATTAGGGGGATATGGAGACAAAACATTACATGCCGAGGGGGCTGTTTATAGTAGATGACGTCTCCCCCCGAAAAAATCCTGTGAACTGTAGTTTGTTAAGGGAGCAGCAAATTGTAGCTCTGTGACAGAGAGAATACAGTTTCCAGGGTTCTTCGTCATGTGTTTTAAATGTATGGTCGTGTGTAGGCCCCCTCAGTCTGCACCTTACTCCCATGTTGCTGCCTGAGGCAAAGGGCAAGATTGCACCCCACCTGCCCCCCCCTTCCACGAGTAGAAGCTGACTGAAGTAACATTTCAAATTTACTTCAATGGGATGGCATCCCACAGTGCACCTGAGGGCCACAAGCTAGTTAAGGGACTGTATGACTGGCATAAGGCACACAGAGCCACCTGAAGATGGTTGCCTCACCTTGCCTGATGGTAGGGCTGGCCACACAAAACAGCAGCAGAGAAATTACTTGCAGGCGTCCCAGCTTTCTGCATCAACCGGCACGTTGAAGGACATACTTATAAGTGGAACTACTTGTGAAAAGGGCTCCACTTGCCCCCTATGGCCTGATAGCAAGAGTCTGTGGCGCCCCAGATGTTGTTGAATTCCCAACTCCCATCATCCACAGCCAACAAAGCCAACGGTCCAACATTAGGGGAGTTGTAGCCCAACAACATCTGGATTTTCACAGGTTCCCAACCCCAGCTATACATCAAATGGAGCTTTCCTTCATTTGATTTTGAACACATGCTCCTCTTTGGTTTCCAGTGGAAGGAAAATTACTGTCCCCGTGGGACCTAACGAAATCTTGGCTTGTGATACATAGCTGGAAAACAGATTTAGCTCTGAGCTTCTCTTGTGATCTGCTGTTGTATCCTCTTGCATCCAATATTAATTTGACCCTTACGGAAACATTTTGAAGCTACATCTGCTATATCAAGGGTTTGACAGATTTCAGGCTTGCGGGATACATTTTGGTTTTTTTTTAACCCAACTAGATCCACCAGCCAGAGCCAGGTGGAAAAGATTCCCCCCCCCAAAAAAAGTCACCCAAATATCTACCGTTAGATTCACACCTACCTTCTGCCAACCTCTGCTCTACATGGGCATTTCCAAAATGTTTTGCTCGGTGGTCCTCCAATGGAACTTGGTATTTGCTTAAGGTTCACTTTCTTAGTCTGCCTATCTCTCTGATCTGGTAAATAAGGAAGTAAGAACTGCTTTTCTGCATCAGACAATCTAGCCCAATGGTGGCCAGGTAAACTGCAGCAACTGAGCTGGCCCCACCATTAGACAGAGCGAGGTGTCTGCCTCGGGAAGCTGATTCTGTTAGTCTTGTTTAATTTGATTTACAGATTAAACCGTGGGTCTGCTGTGGGTGCCAGGCACAAAACGAATGCGACGGGGCATGGCACAAAAGAAAGGGGCTGCTCTCAGGGGCATGAGGACATAAGAAGGCCCTCCCTTATGGATCAGGCCAAAGGCCTATCTAGTCCAGCATCCTGTTCTCACATTGGCTAACCAGATGCCCCTGGGAAGCCCACAAGCAGGACCCAAGCCGGTGAATCTGGGAATCAGCCATTTTAGATGGATATCCTCTGCACTGTAAGCTGGATTTCCCCTTTAATGTTTACGCTGCCTTTGTTAGCTATCTAAAGGAGGGGATAAAAATGTGAACATGAATAAATAACACACGTTTATTATTAGATTCACCCACCCACCCGCAACAGCCTTCCAGCACCATCGCAAAATTTCTGAACCTGTTCAAGGTGGGCATTAGCATTTGCCCCTAAATATCCCCCAGCAAACCATTTCAAATCTAAACAGTTAACTCTGTGACAGGAAGACGTGTGTTCACTTTTCTCAAGGCGAAACGGGTGCTCCAAAAGGAATTGCATAAATATTTATGAAAATGAAGCAGGAAATATTTTCCCAGGGTAGTTTTTTTCTCTTCAGAGCTTTATCGGGTCATGGAAGTTAGCATTTGTTTTAAACATAGATCTAGAGCTCTGACACAGGAAAGAGCTGCCTTTTAACAAACTAAGCTGGGACGTGTACACCAATTACCTTACAGCAGGGGTCGGCAACCTTTTTAGGCCTGTTTTATTTTGTGAGCATGTGGTGTATCTGCTTTGCTGTTGTTGGTTGTTTTGACAACTCCAGTTGGAAAGCAGGATATAAATCTACTAAACCAGTTGTTTTCAACCAGTGTGCCGTGGCACCCTGGGGTGCCTTGAATGGGGCAACACTGGGGTCAGTGGCCATGGGCAACACTGGCCTCTTTCCCTCTTTCCTTCCCTCCTTCCTCTGCTGCCCTCTCACATCTCATGCTCCCAAAGGCTTGCACAGCTGTTTGCTGCATCAGCCCTGGCTACTGGTGCCTTTGGGGCTGGCCAGGCGAATGGTGCCTCTGGAGCTGGCCAGGGGGTGCTGGTTGCCAGGAGCTGATGTGGCTCAGAGACTGGGGGGGCTGCAGTGACTGCTGAGAGGACTCCCAAGGAGAGGGGGCTGAGGGAACACCCCATAAGGGAGGGTGTTTGGAAAAGGGTGAGGGGCTGCCAGCTCGGCAAGCAGGGGGTGACATAACTGGGCTCTTGAGCCCCTCAGGGATGATGCAGAAAGAATGTAGGGAGGGAGCCATGGACTCAAAAAGGCTGAAAACCCCTGTACTGAACAAAAAATAGCAATCCTTCCTCCCCACATGGGGAAAACCTTCCTCCCTCCCGCCTTCCTTCCTTCCTTCCTTCCTTCCTTCCTTCCTTCCTTCCATCCATCATCATTACCTTGTATGTCAACAGAAACAGCATCACAACTTCATTGGCCCTTACTTGGTTGGACTGTGTGCCTACGGAGTCTCCATTTTATGCTTCTAAAGGAGAAAATAGCCCGCAAGCAGAATTACGGAGGAAATGTGAACAGGCAGGCCTGGCTCAAGACATTTTGCTGTCTGAGGAACAGCAGCAAATGCAAACGTGCATTAAGGGTGGATCACACCCCAAGGCCAGTCAAGTTAGTTTGGCAGCTGAGGCACAGAATCGCAGAAGCGCCTCCCCTCACTTCTCAGGCAATATAAATTATATATCCATGAATTAAATGACTGTCAATTTGATACCCTGTCAATGACCACCAATATCTGCTGCCTGATGCAGCCGCCACACTCTGCTTATTTGTACGCTGGTCCTGTGAACAAAGAACTAATTATATAATTGAGTCCCTACCAACACTACTTACAATACCACTTTGAACAGTCATGGCTTCCTCCAAGGCACCCTGGGAACAGCAGTTTGTTAATGGTGTCGAGAGCTGTTAAGAGAGCCTCCCCATTGCCCTCACAGAGCTACATTTCCCAGAATCTCCTGGCTAGAGGGATTGTGAAATGCAACTCTGTGAGGGGAACAGGAGTCTCCTAACAACTCCCAGCATCCTTAGCAATCTACAACTCCCAGGATTCTTCAGTGGAAGCCATGACTATTAAAGTGTTGTTGATGTCATCTGTCTGAAGGCAAACTGCTGTGTTAGCAGCACCTCCCTGGGGCGCAAGCCTGGGCGGTGTGTATGGAGGTCCTGAGCTGCCCAGATGACAAGACCCCACAAATACTGCTTAAAATGTATAGTGCAGATGTGGTCTGACTTCAGCAGGGCTTCCTGGGTGGAAAAAATGCTATAAATAAGTCAGAAATTAAATCATTATAACAAAGGGACAGAAAATGCTATGTAAAAATCGCATAGAATTTTTTTTTGCTCTCTGGTGTTGCATGTTTATAACGAATTCAAAACGTCATTTTTTGACTAATGTAGCGGAGTCCCCTGAGAACCAGTCCAAGCCATTTTGCAGCCTGAGGCACAGAGCAAGACGGCACCGCCTCTCTCACATTCTATGCGCAGATGTGGCAGAATGGCAATGGGACTTCCACTGCACTAGAGAGGAGCAGGTCACCTTAGCAGCTCTGTCCTCTCAACACCTCATTCTGCTCCCTGACTCCCCAGCATCTTTTTTTCTGAAGTGCCAACGTCTCCTTCCGTCCAATGGTAGAGACGGCCGTGTCAGCCTTACAGTGCAAGGTGTGTTTACACATACTGGAGTCCCATTATCTCCAACAGGGATTACTCTCCAGGCAGAGTGTTTAGAATGGCTGCCTTAATGCCTTTTCTATTATATTTCTCTGATGAACATAAGAAATCAGCTCTCAGATTCCAGCAGGCAGATACAGAGGCCGGCTTGTGCATTCAAGACATCTCCTCCGGCCAGTGCACTTAAACATTTCACAGCCAAGAGATAAACTTTAATAAACAACTGTCACTGCTACATAAATATATTGCACAGTGTATGCACACACACACACGGCCTCTTGGTGGTCTTTCTCTATTTAGCTCTAATCAAGCGGGATCTTCAATTGAGCTTGCTTTCCAGAGTTATATGGGAAATCTTATTTTAGCAATTATTAAGGCTGGAACGAGGAAGGGCATTTCCTGTGGAGCTGAACGGCGAGCAGCATGAAGGACCAACTTTGGAAACACGAAACCTTCCTGTTGCTTTTTCTTGTCCTCCTAGTGCAGATTTTTGGTCTGGATGACGACAACCGGTCAGCGACGGAGATCTGCTCCACCCATACCATTTTACCAGGACCGAAAGGTGAGCCTTCTGTGTGCTAGAAATCTTTGCTATTGCTGAAGAGACACAGTAGTGTGTGCTTCAGGGGAAACCAACACACTGCTTATGATTCTTCCCCCAGCTCTTGTGTCACATAGGAGAGGGGAAAGTAAGGTTGCCAACTTTTTGGCTTCTTCCCTAACGGCTTAGGGAGCTGGGTATGTTTAGCCTGGAGAAGAGAAGGTTGAGGGGTGATATGATAGCCATGTTCAAATATATAAAAGGATGTCATATAGAGGAGGGTGAAAGGTTGTTTTCTGCTGCTCCAGAGAAGCGGACATGGGGCAATGGATTCAAACTACAAGAAAGAAGATTCCACCTAAACATTAGGAAGAACTTCCTGACAGTGAGAGCTGTTCGGCAGTGGAATTTGCTACCAAGGAGTGTGGTGGAGTCTCCTTCTTTGGAGGTCTTTAAGCAGAGGCTTGTCAGCCATCTGTCAGGAATGCTTTGATGGTGTTTCCTGCTTGGCAGGGGGTTGAACTGGATGGCCCTTGTGGTCTCTTCCAACTCTATGATTCTATGATTCTGCAACTGTGCCTTTGAGAGCAGAAGACCTTGCAGGCGTCTGCAGCTAATCATATGGTGAGAGCTTATATTTTGGTGCATCAGATTTGGTGCCGCTGAAGGTACAAGCCCAGGCATTTTGCTAATCAGTTGGCAATCCTTCACAGAGCGGGCGGGAGACTTATTTGCATTTTAATCTGATAGACAATGCCTGTTGTGGAAGAATAATTCAAATGTCAGTTGCACAAATTACAACGCTTAATCAGAGTGTTTTATCATGTAAACCGGGGGGGGGGGTGGGAAGCAGGTGGCCCCGTGGTCTTGTTTTGTTTTCTCGCTCAACTACAACTCCCACCATCCCAGATTACTGGCCATGCTAGCTGGGGCTGATGGGAGTTGGAGTCCAGCAATATCTGGAGGGACAAAAGTTTCCCCATCCCTGATCTAAGCATCTGGTTGGGGAAAAGTAAAGTAGCGTAAATTATAATGGAGCAGAAGAAATACGTAGTGTTGGTTTGGGTTATAAAGTGTTAAGCACCTCCCCGGCCCCTCCGGGGGGGGGGAGTAGTTGGAAATATTTTAGCTTGAATTAACGCCAGTGCTACGCAGTTACTCTGTTTGTGGTGTGCTGCAAAACATGGGATTTTTGCTGCAAAACCTTTGGCTGGAGTAATTTGGACACAGGTGGCGTTAACTACAAACCCTGTGTTTGATGTATCAGTTACCCAGTTTGTGGGGTGCCGCGAAACATGTTTTTTTTCCCTCTCTCTGCAAAACAACTGCAAAACTTTGGCACAGGTTTCGAGGGGACCCGAAATTCCGGGGTCCGTAGTGAATTACCCTGCCAACCCAATTGGAGGAGACAACTATTGTCTTCCCCACATTGCCTCAGTTCCAGCATTGTTCTATGATTATGATTTCACTTCCACCGTATAAAAAAAGCTAGTGCAGCACAGTGGCTGGCAGTGGCTGCTTGGTGAACATATGAAACATTGAGGTTGGAAATCCCTGCCCAGCTACGCTACTTGTTGGGGAACCCCGTGAATCAGTCCGCCCCAGCTTGGCCTACCTCACAAGGCCGCCGTGCAGATAAAAAAATAAGAGGGCAAAGACATGTGCTCACTGTTGCCCCACAGGGCAGGGTTAAATCTAAGGGGTAGTTTTCAGTTGAACAAGAAGAGGAGAAATTTCTGAATAGGAAGAGCAGTCCCGGAGATACACCAGCACAGCTTTGTTGTATTGGCAAAAAAGGAGCATTCTGGGAATATGTCAGTATCAAAACCAAGCAGGGGGGGTTTATGCAGGATCCTAACTCTGTTCGGCTCAGTCACATGACCTGGCAAATAAGGTGTTTTTACAGCCAAGACTTGTTTTGCTCTGAGAATCTTGGAACCGCTTAGCCAGCAGCAGTCTTGCTCCTGAATGGGGTTTGGATCTGGCACAACTTTATCTCGCCTTACTTGCTTAACGCCGACTCCTCGTGAGTAGGAGCGCTCCCTTAGTCTGTCTCACTGTGGCACACATGGAACCCTCATACTTTTATTTATTTATTTGCTTATTGAAACACATTTTTAAACCTCTTCGCATTTTAAAATCCAGCAAGTGTGTACCTAAATACAACATAAATGCAACCAAACAGTCTTGTAAAGACCGAGATACAATACCAAAACTAGAATTTCCTTCCCATTTCCAGTAAGTGCTCCAGGTTCCACACCGCCCCAAGAGGAGCACAAGACCTCAGACGTTGGACAGCATCTTCCCCACCAGTTTCTGACTGTAAGCTCCTTGGGGCAGGGGACCTACCTTTTGCTTACGTTTTTTATTCTGCAAAGCACCATGCAAGCTGCTAAACAAGGTGCACTTCATCCTCAGTTCTGTGTGTTCATCCAGAAGTTACGGTTGTGATAAAAGTCTCAGGCTAAAAATACACTGCAAGGATTACTCAGGGCAGGCCCGATAATCTCAGTGGCCCACGCTGGCTTTAAAAGTCAGTCCTTGATAAGAGCAAATGGTTCAGGCTGCTGTCCTAAGTACAGTAACCTGGGAGTCAGCAGCACTGAATCAAATAGGGCTCTCCTCTGAGAAGATACGGCTAGAATTAAAAAGTGCCTAATAAAAAGGACAGATGAAACCCTTTGCTTAATAGACATTCAAGGCTGCCCCCAGGTGGCCACGAGAGATACCTGTGCTGCAGACCTCAATATCCACAGCCCCATTTCAACATTAAATGTGCTACTCTCACTTCCTGCAGGCAAGACGAACCTTTGCCTCTGCAGCTTTTTTCCAGGCTCATACAATAATTGTAAAATGATTTAATTCTCTATCAAAGAAATAAAATGACCAAGACTCGAATAAAGTGGGTTCCCCTGGTTTCATGTGTCTTTTGTACATTAGTCATAAAGGAAGCTCGGGTATTTAATGCGGGTGGCGCTGTGGGTTAAAACCACAGAGCCTAGGGCTTGCCGATCAGAAGGTTGGTGGTTCAAATCCCCACGACGGGGTGAGCTCCTGTTGCTCAGTCCCTGCTCCTGCCAACCTAGCAGTTTGAAAGAATGTCAAAGTGCAAGTAGATAAATAGGTACCGTTGTGGCGGGAAGGTAAACAGCATTTCCGTGTGCTGCTCTGGTTCACCGGAAGCGGCTTAGTCATGCTGGCCACATGACCCGGAAGCTGTATGCCTTGGCCAATAAAGCAAGATGAGCGCCGCAACCGCAGAGTCGTCCGCAACTGGACCTAATGATCAGGAGTCCCTTTACCTTTACCTATGCTGCAGAACACCTGAATGAAGCTTGCAGGCCACTGGTGGTCTGGTGACCCCCATTGTCTTAGCCTAATTCTCACGAATGCTATGAGGATGAAGAAATGAGTGAAGAATTGTACTTCATCCACTGAGAAGTACTTGGGAGATTATTAACACATGAAGGATCAAGCCAGAAGAGATCCAGGTCTCGGTTTTCACCTAAAAGCAGCTGCACTGCAGGAGGGTTGGTTAACCCTTTCACCCCATCTTGCTTCCCTGATCTCACTCACCCTCAACTCCAAACTGCAGTTAGCCTCACATAACAAGATTCCTTCTAAGGAACACACCAAGCTGCCTTGATACAGCTAGTTCAGTGTGCTCTCTGCTTTGCAAGCCTCAGGTAAACAGCCTTGCTTGTCTCTGTTTCTTATTATTTATTTCATTTATATCCCAACCCTTTTCTCCAGGGAGCTCCAGATGGCGTACAGGATCCCCCCCCCCATTTAATCTCAACCCCATAACAACACTGTGAGAGGTGGTAACTAGCCCAAGGTCACCCATTGTGCTTCATGGGCGAGTGGGGATTTGAACCCAGTCCAGGTCCCAGTCCAGCACTCTAACCACTGCACCACACTGCCAATCTCTATTGCTGGAGGTTCGGGGGGACCTGGGACTTTCTGCCTGAAAGGATTACGCTTGTCACAGGAGCAGGCCAGTCAGTAATCAAACAGTTCAAAGTTAGAGTTAACTTGTTACACAGTATTTTGCAAAAACATTGTCTCCACAGATGCCTAATGAGCAGAACAGCTCATTCCTTTTAAAAAAAAAGTTAATTTGGAACATGCAGAAAATATTTTAAAAAATAATAATTAAGGAACCACACAAAGAGGGGGAAAGGAAGTCGAGTTTTGAAATGTTAAAGCGATTGCAAAATTATTGAAATATATAAAATTGAAAATCATTCATAAAAATAAATAAAAATACGAAAAAGAGCAGCTCATTCCTAGTGGTCCTATGCCATCAGTTGCTGAGATTGAAAGTCTCCGTTCCCTCACAGCCATCTAAGTCCCCTCCTCTCCAGGGCTTTTCCCAAGCAATCAGAGACTGAGACTGTGTGTGTGTGCATGCAGCCAACCTCTCCTCTACTCTGCCCTTTTCATGCCTCTTCTGGAGCTTGTGGCAGAAGGCACAAGCCTGACCCATCTCTGCCTCTTGCCCTCACTCATCTCCTGCTTCAACTTCTGCCTCTGATTCTGGTCCTCTCATTGCCACAGTCTCTCCCAGCTCATTAAGCCCTGTTACCTCTTCAGCTTTCGACACTTCCTCCTCTCACTCTCCTCTCTCTTCTCCCTCTACCCATTCATCATCCCACCACCACTCCCTGGTCCCTGAGCCTTCTTCCATTGCTGCTTCCCCAACTGTTTCCTCTCACCGTTCCTCTGTGTCCATCATGACAACACTCTGCCATGGAGCTTCTGACCCGGCTCCTCTCCCTAATGTCCACCGCTGCTTCTCACTTGACACAATGAACCAGTGGATCTCCCGCATCTCATCCGGTTCGGCTGTTATTATGTATTTATTTATCCATTCGAAATTATTTATATCTCACTCTTCCTCCAGAAGGACCTCTTGTGTGTTGTTGGGTTACCAAATAGCTGAAGGTACCATGAAAAGAGCCTCTGTGGAAGGTCTCAGTTCTCACACAGGGTTACATAAAGTGCAGCGGTCCTTCGGGTAGCCTGATCCCACCCAAGTAGTTTAGAGTGATGCTTTATACCTTGGTCCATCTAGCTCAGTATTGTCCGCACTGACAGGCAGTGGCTTTCCAGGATTTCAGGCAGGGAGTTTCTCCCAGGTTTACCTGGAGATGCCAGGGATTGAACCTGGGACCTTCTGCAAGTAAGACCACCACCTTCTTAAAGATAAGCAGGTTTGGATATGGGCAGCACTAGGATGGGAGACAGCATGGGAACCACAGATACACCACCTTGGATTCCCTCACTGCAAGAAGTGAAGTTACAGGCAATCAGGGAGAGGGCCTTCTCGGTAGTGGCACCCTCCCTGTAGAATGCCCTCCCATCAGATGTCAAGGAGATAAAGAACTAATAATAATAATAATAATACCTTTATTGTCATTGTACAACCTGTGTACAATGAAATTAAATGAGCCTCCCCCCCAAACACTCAATCTCTTATCGAACAACACACCACCTCGCAAGTCAATTTCGCTATGTTATTTTTCGTTCAACAGCCTAACAGCCCGCGGATAGAAGCTATTTTTTTAGCCTGTCGGTACAGCTGATTATACTTGTATATCTCCTGCCTGAGGGTAGAAGATTAAAGAGGTGATGGCCGGGGTATGAGTCATCCCTGAGAATTTTTCTCACTCTCCTAAGGCAACGATCCCTTGTGATGTCATCTAGCGGACTCAAGGGACAGCCCATGATATCATGTGCTGTATTCAACACCCTCTTTAGAGACTTTCTGTCCATGGTTGTCAGGCCAGCATACCATACTGTGAAACAATATGAAAGGACACTTTCTATTGTGGACCGGTAAAAGGAGTTCATCAGTTGTTTTTAGAAGACACCTGAAGGAAGCCCTGTATAGGGAAGTTTTTAATCTTTGTTGTTTTATTCTGCTTGAAAGTTGAAAGCCACCCAGAGTGGCTGGGGCAACCATCATCATCATCATCATCATCATCACCACCACCATCATCTAATAGAATAAACAATTGCCCATTTTGTTAAACAGGACAAGATGGGCTTTTGGTCTCATTCGGAAGAGCTTTTCTTACATTCATACGGCATCCTCAAAAGACTATAATCAATTTATTTCACAAGCCAGAGCCCCCTTTTGACAAATGCATGGCATCACCCAAAGCACATTCGCCACAATATATTCCTCCATTTTTAATGGTGCCTCATGACTCCTTGCAGCTTTGTCTGTAACGAACCAGCAGAGCAGCACCCCTAGAACATGTTGAAGGAGTTGTGTTGTTGTTTCAAGCACTATCCAAACTGCAACATGCTTGCTGCGTCCTCGTCGAACCCTCCTGAGGATGTAGGAGAGCTTCGACTCCGAAAACATACTGAAGTAATTGCACGATCGGTTCACCGCGTCGAAAAGAAAAGGAATGGATGACCTCAGCCAAGGTTGACGGGCTTGTTGCTGAGAACTTCAAAGGAATCTGAATTGGGTCCTATGTGTTCGGTAACTGGAATGGAAGGCAATTTGAAGGGGAATAATGGGAGTTCACCCTGCAGCTAAGTGGTGTGTTTTGGAACACTCCCCTTTCATTATTTTGACAAATGTCAATTATAAACTCCTTGACATCAGTCAGTGCCTCCAAGCCCCGCTTCTTGTGGTCACCGCTGCTGCTGCTGCTACTGCTGTTGACCATCTTCCAGACCTAATAGTGGCACTTGCACAGCTCTGCTTCTGGAAAAGGATGAGCTCAGTCTGAAGCGGAGTTTTCCACGTTCTGAGCTCCCTGTTTGAAGTGCAGAAGAACCTCATGCCATATCCTCGATGCTGTAGTCTCTGTCATCACTCCCTTCACTCCTGACCTATGTGTTCTCCGTGCTAAAAATAATCATTAAAAAATTTTGAATTAAAAATCTGAATTCCGTGCCAAATTCTGCAATGAGAAAAGCCACATTCTGCAACCTGCAGTGGAAGAGCATCTGGCTTGCACACAGAAGGTCCCAGGTTCAATCTCTGGTATTGCTTCGTAGAGCTGGGAATATTCCTCGGTCTGAAACCCTGGAGAGTCTCTGCCAGTGTAGTCAATGCCAGGCCAGATCAACCAACGCTCTGATAAGGCAGCTTCCTAGTCATATTTTAATAACAGTCATCTTGCAATAAGAAATCAACTTTTTAGTCAGAAAAAACCCCAAAATCAACTTCAGAGCCAAGTACAGGTTATTCTCAACTCTTTGACTACCCTTCCATGTGCCACCTGAATGGGACTTTCAGGCCACCTATGTTCTACAGATGATAGCTTGAGACCCTCTGGTGCAGCTGCAAGTGCAGAAGTCCCACCCTTCCTGCACTTTATCTTCACAACAATCCTGTGAACTTGGTAGGTTAGGCTGAGGGACAAAGAGTGCAGGCCCAAAGTCACGCTGGTGATCTTTGTGGCTCCGGCATGGGTCTCTGTCCAATTACAGAAGCCCCAAGAGCAGGTAATGAAGGCTAACCTTTTTTTTTTGCTCGAACACACACACACAAGTACACAACACAAGAATGTGGCCTCTCTCCACAGCTGATCTGTGCAGCCCCTGTGCCTTGGGTTGGCCAAAGGCATAAAGGCAACAGTACTCCCTCAATGTCGTCTTCCCTCCCACCCCAGGTATTCAGTAGCATACTGGTGTTGAGATGAGCAGGGTATGTGTGTGTGCGCGCTTCTTGGCAGTGCAGTTGCCCTCAGAAACCATTGGGAGAATTTATTATGCACCTGGAAAAATTGAGTTCTGCTACTTTCCTGCTGAAGCTCAACATCAAAAAAACAAAGACCACGGCCACTGGTCCCATCACCTTCTGGCAAATAGAAGGGGAAGAAATGGAGGCAGTGAGAGATTTTACTTTCTTGGGCTCCATGATAACTGCAGATGGTGACAGCAGTCACAAAATTAAAAGACGCCTGCTTCTTGGGAGAAAAGCAATGACAAACCTAGACAGCATCTTAAAAAGCAGAGACATCACCTTGCCGACTGGACTCCGAGTATATTTCACCGACAAAGGTCCGTATAGTTAAAGCTATGGTTTTCCCAGTAGTAATGTATGGAAGTGAGAGCTGGACCATAAAGAAGACTGATCGCTGAAGAATTGATGCTTTTGAATTATGGTGCTAGAGGAGACTCTTGAGAGTCCCATGGACTGCAAAAAGATCAAACTTATCCATCCTTAAAGAAATCAGCCCTGAGTGCTCACTGGAAGGACAGATACTTTGGCCACCTCATGAGAAGAGAAGACTCCCTAGAAAAGACCCTGGTGTTGGGAAAGATGGAGGACAAAAGGAGAAGGGGAAGACAGAGGATGAGATGGTTGGACAGTGTTCTCGAAGCGACTGGCATGAGTTTGGCCAAACTGCGGGAGGCAGTGGAGGATAGGGGTACCTGGTGTGCTCTGGTCCATGGGGTCACAAAGAGTCGGACACGACTGAATGATTGAATAACAACAACTTTCCTGCTACCAATCTCTGCCAGCAAAGTGGGTGGAGGCAGGGTCAGACCTACATTTGGGGGTCCCTGAAGCTTGAACTGTCATATTGACCCTCATTGTCCCTTCCAACTCCACAATTCTATGAGGACCCCTTCACAACCAGCAATGAGGTCTGGGTAACCACTGTTATCTTCTTCAATGGGGTTGTTCCACAACAGATCACCACACCTTTACAACATCTGTGCTACTGACTCTTAGGCTTTGGGAATGTTGAAATATAGACAAAGACAAAAATTAATCTCTCGATTCAATGCGACTCAAACTGGGTCTAGTGTTTTTCTTGGCATCTGTCTGTCTTGGGAGACAACGGAGGACTGTGTCTTTGGGGGTGAAGTCAAGCTGTAGGCAGACTAAAGTCACTTATGGGTCACCTCTGAGATCAGGGGCCTTGAAGCTTAAACTTTGTTAGTTTCATAATAGATCTACCCCTGGGTGGAGGATTTCAAGGAATAATTTTACATAGCTCTAGAAAAAGGAAATGGGTGAGTTTTGGACCAACAAAAGAGGCCACGAGAGGGCAGCAAGAGTCAACTCTTGGTACATCTTCAAATGGCTGTGTTGAGAGAATGTTCTTTGGAGAGGATAGTTTTCCATGGACAGAAAAATCAATTCAAGGTGGTCATGGTTTAGTCTTTTTTCTTTTGTTGACAATAACAACTTGGCTTAACACACTGCCAGCAGAGTTGCCACCTCCTCTGTTTGCCCTGATCCTTTACCTTAAACAGTACGCTGGCGTACAAAAATTAAGACAGCACTCTAAGTCTTAGAGGAGGACGCAGATTGTTTCCTTTGCAGCCATGCCTTTACCTGTCTCACACCTGACATCAGGTGAGGGGCAGGTGAGCACCTGGCCCACAGGCCAGTGGTTCCTCTGCAGCTTCTCCTTTCAAAACGAGGCCAGGATACTCTTTCCTAACCTGCATCGTGACTTCTTTCATAGTGTCTGTTTTCTCCCTCTCTGCCCACTCACCCCATGTGTTTGTTTTCGAAGGAGATGAAGGCAAAAAGGGAGACCAAGGAGAAATGGGCAAGCATGGGAAACTCGGCCCCACAGGATCCAAAGGTAAAGGGGTGCGTGCTTATTTGCTGTTCCCTGGAAATGTCTTGGGCCCCCTCCACCTTCCCTTATCCATTCCGTCTTTGTAATGCTCTCACAAGTGCTCGGTAATGCCTCTGGATTAATGTTGGGGAATAAACTCTGGCCCTGCAATTATCATCTGAGGCCCTTTTCTGTGTGCCCCCCTCCATTAGGATGCAACACCAGAACGGAACTTTTCAGCAGTGGCTCACTGCTTGGGGAATGCCCTCCCCAAACCTGGCACCATCATTGCTGTCATTATGCACCAGCAAAAACATTTCTTTTACACCAGCCATTTGGCTTTTAATTATCTGTGGCCTCCTTCAGTGGGTGAGACGCTCAAATTCAGCACCAAAAGCAAGCCCTGGTTATTGAGGAACAATCAAGAATACTTTAAGCCTCCCAGATGTTTCCCTTACAGCCATGGCTGTACCTGTCCCACATCTGATGTCAGTTTGTGGGGAACAGCTTCATGGACCAAACTGAATGGGCCTACTGAGACTTGAGAGCAGCCTTCACCATCCTGGTGCCGTCCATTGTCATCGTGTGGGCAGGGCCACAGGGGTGGTTGCCCTGGGTGCGAAATTCTTAGGGGTACAAAATTTCAACAGAAAAGAAAAGAGAGAAAATAGTAATTAAAAATAGCGCACCCTCCCCCTCACACAATAAACCTCCCAATGTTTGCGTGGATGGACTGAGGAATGGATTTGGGTGACAGCCAGTTGCTAGGGGACCCTCTGCAGGGCTTTAGAAAGATACCCACTCCTGACCAACCCCCCATCCGTCTCTCTGGTGCACTTGACATTCATGGGGCGCCGCGACTGCCACTCGGGTAGGTTGCCGAGCTATTGACACTTCCTTCCAGCCTATCAGCAGGTGGTACCGAAGAGCCCCGCCCTGCTCTGTCACCCCCTTCCCAGCTGGTGCTGCTGGCAGTGCCAGCAACAACATGGAATAGGAGAAGTTCGTGCCAACCCTGCCACACCAGAATATCTGCAAAGGGAAGCTGATTCTGGCTCTGTAGAGGAAGCTGTTGATCTCTGGGGGAGTAGTACTCGTCTTGCCCCGGACTCTGGCAATCCATGCTACACCACTGGGCCAACAACGTCTGAAGGACACCAGGATGAGGAAGCAGCTTGTTTAGAGGAAGCAGCTGGCCATGTGCTGGGATGCCCCACGGTGAATACAGAAAGGGAGCACCCATCAAATACATTACGCATCAAGGTGCGGGGAGGAGGTGCCACAGTTTGAGCTATTAGGAAGTTGGGTAAAATAGGGTGACCAAAGAACATAAGGTGCTAAACAGGCCATTTATTGTACCAATGGCCCCCATGCCAGCTCCGTAGGCTGGCTGTGGACTTCAGCGTAAAATTTCGCAGCAAAATTGCTTTGTACTTCAGACAGCTAGTTGGGCGCAAATAATGGCCGTATAAATTCTGTCCACACATTTATAATGGCGTAAACGCTTCAAGTTTTTGATCAATAGGATTTTACGACTGAAATACATTCAATACGCAGTTATAATAAAACACTCTCGGGTGCGACGCTGCTTCACATTGCAAAAATGGGATTTGATGTGCAGGTCGGGGGAGATAGGCTTCCTGCCATACACATTTATTGGCTCTTAAAAGAACCTAAATTGCCGCCTCTAAAAAAACAGGGTTGCTCCATTTATTCACGTGGTTTGCAGCTTTAGGAGATGCTGAAGGATGACGCTGGGACATTCCTCTCACGTGTTGTGAAATTATTTGGAGCCAAACTAAGGCCGCATCTGCACTATATGTTTAAAGCAGTATCATACTGCTCTTAAACAGTCTTGTCTTCCTCCAAAGAATTCTGGGAACTGTAGTTTGTTAAAAGTGCTGAGAGTTGTGAGGAGACCCCTATTCCCCCCCCTGGCCGCCCCATGGAGCAATAGTGCCCAGAGTGATTTAGCAATCAATCCCTCCTCTTATATGCCTGTTGTCTTTGTCCATGGAGTTTTCTTGGCAAGGATACTGGAGTGGCTTGCCAGTTCCTTCTCCAGGTGGATCACGTTTGGTCCAAACTCTCCACTATGACCTGTCCATCTTGACCTGTCCATAGCTTCCCTGAGTAATTCAAGCCTCTTCGCCACGACAAGGCAGTGATCCATGAAGGATCTCTTGAGAGTCCCATGGACTGCAAGAAGATCAAACCTATCCATTCTTAAAGAAACCAGCTCTGAGTGCTCACTAGAAGGACAGATCCTGAAGTTGAGGCTCCAGTACTTTGGCCTCCTCATGAGAAGAGAAGACTCCCTGGAAAAGACCCTGATGTTGGGAAAGATGGAGGGCACAAGGAGAAGGGGACGACCGAGGATGAGATGGTTGGACAGTGTTCTCAAAGCTACTAACATGAGTTGGGCCAAACTGCGAGAGGCAGTGAAGGATAGAGGTGCCTGGCATGCTCTGGTCCATGGGGTCACGAAGAGTCGGACACGACTGAACGACTGAACAACCCTCCTTTTAGGAAACCCTGGGAATTATGAAGCGGGGTAGAGATCTAACAGCTCCCAGCACCCTGAACAAAATACAGTTCCCAGGATTCTTGCAGAGGAGGAGCCATGACTGTTTAAAGTGGCATGATACTGCTTTAAAGTGTAGCGCACGCCGCATATGGGGTCGAAAACATATTTTAAAAAGACATAGAGCTGCCATGGGGCGAGGCAACCATCCCTGCATTAAGGTCTCCCTTTTCCCTTCCATACATGAACAGAAACAGAGCCATCCTCTGAAATTCACACTTATCCAGTTTTTGCAAAGGGTGGCGCAAGACTCTTTTAATCTCAATGGGGTTTGCGTCCGAGGAGACATGAATAACAGCCTTCCCAGATGTCAAAGAGAACAACAACTACCAGACTTTTAGAAGACATCTGAAGGCAGCCCTGTTTAGGGAAGCTTTTAATGTTTCATGGATTATTGTATTTTGATATTTTGTTGGAAGTTGCCCAGAGTGGCTGGGGAAGCCCAGCCAGATGGGCGGGGTATAAATAAATTATTATTATTATTATTATTATTATTATTATTATTATTATTCCCAACTTTGTGTCGTCGAGATGCTTTCTGGACTACAAACGCCACCCATCAACCTTGGCCATTTGCAATGATCCTTTTACACACACACACATACACACACACACACAAACCTGAGCATCATCATTATGGCAAGCACGCTGCTGGTAATCAGTAAGCACTGAAAATTACATTCCTAAAGGGGCTTGTGGATTAAGACTGTCACATTCTGGTTTCAGCATCATCCTTTAAAAAAAAAAAAAGCTTTATGAAACAAAAACATAACCAAAAAGAAAAAGAAATAAAAAGATGCCTCCAGGCTCCTCAACTGGGAACTTTTAGTTTGGCAAATAAGCTTTGAAATTTCATACTGTTTCTTCTGCAAGAGTGCCGGCGGCGGGTGTGCAGAGCCATCTGCTGCCAGTCGGCACAGAACTTCCAGTGCCGGTGAATCAAAGGCAGTCCCTCTGTTGGATTGGGCTCTCAGAGCATATGGGAAACCTACTGTTCGGCTGGAAAACAAGGGAAAGCATGAATGTTCACAGCTTCAGCTCTACAGATGGCTGCAGCGTTGTGGCTGAAGCCTTGGCTTGCTGGAGAAAACTAAATGTCCCCACTTCTTTAAAAAAAGAAAAGAAAAGGCGTTGTTGTTGCAGCAACCCCTTAAAGGGCGTCTGAGCGACATTCAGAAATGGACAAGCCTGGAGAAGAGAAGGTTAAGGGGTGATATGATAGCCATGTTCAAATATATCAAAGGATGTCATATAGAGGAGGGTGAAAGGTTGTTTTCTGCTGCTCCAGAGACGCGGACACGGAGCAATGGATTCAAACTACAAGAAAGAAGATTCCACCTAAACATTAGGAAGAACTTCCTGACAGTAAGAGCTGTTTGGCAGTGGAATTTGCTGCCAAGGAGTGTGGTGGAGTCTCCTTCTTTGGAGGTCTTTAAGCAGAGGCTTGACAGCCATCTGTCAGGAATGCTTTGATGGTGTTTCCTGCTTGGCAGGGGGTTGGACTGGATGGCCCTTGTGCTCTTTTCCAACTCTATGATTATATGATAAGGGAAATCTTTCCCATCACCGCACTAGGGAAAGATTTGCCTTGTTGAATTTGTGCCTGTCACACAGCTATTAACAAGAACAGCAGTCCTCTCGGAAGAAGGCAGTTGTTGTTGTTCAGTCATTCAGTCGTGTCCGACTCTTCGTGACCCCAAGGACCAGAGCACGCCAGGCACGCCTATCCTTCACTCCCTCCCGCAGTTTGGCCAAACTCATGCCAGTCGCTTCGAGAACACTGTCCAACCATCTCATCCTCTTTCGTCCCCTTCTCCTTGTGCCCTCCATCTTTCCCAACACCAGGGTCTTTTCTAGAAGGCGGTAGGCTCATCTAGTTACATGAGGTCATATGGAAATGGTGTGAGAATGAATCAAACGGGAACTTGTCACTGTATTTCCTTTGCAGGAGACAAAGGAGCGGTTGGCGATATCGGGGACCAAGGAATCATGGGTAAAATTGGACCGATTGGCAGAAAGGGTAGGTTTGCCTTTAATACTTTTGGAATGTGTTGTGATGGCGCAAAGCAAAATGTGAAACATCTGCTATTTACGCTTCCCAAATTAAACAGATGGCTTTTATTGCCAAAGCAACAACAACAAAAAAGGAAGTTGTGAATTACATTAGGTTTTATGCCTTCAGCCCATGACTGGCAGAGTGGAAGACCTGAGATTTACCAGGGTTGCCTAAATGTTTTCAAAAATACATTCTCTACAGAAGCAGCTAACCATATCTGAAGTTTCCCAGGACGAATTTCTATGCAATGGTCAAGCACACAGTGACCATTCACGACACCAGTGATTGACAATAAGACACTCTTTGCTTAGCTTTAGTGTGCTAATTTAATACCTGTGGTCAGAGAGAAACTCTTGGTATTGGTTGAATCCTAAATTAATAGAATCAAACTACCTGACAGTGCCCATTCTGCAAACTGAAGCTGAAATATTCCTCTGAAGTTCTTCTCTTGGAGAGTGGCAACTTTAGAGCCACCAGTGGCATGTCCCGAGAGAGGGAAATGTTCTCCTGCTGTTTTCTGAACTTTGTCATTTTCCATGTGTTCTTCCCCCTTTCCCTTATGGGATATTCCAGACCCCCTATAGAGTCCTTAAGTGGGTTCCCTATAGGTAGGAGAAAATAACAGAGGCCAACCAGAGTATATTGAGAAGCAAAGCGGCTAGTAAGCCCAATCTTTGTTCAAGGAACTGTTGCAACAGGGTTCCCACTCACCACACGCAGGAGGGAGGAGAACCCTGAACAACTTTTGAAACTGCTCACCCTGTAGCCCAAGACCACCCCCCAAAACATCATACATACATCACAGAAGGAGGTGGTCTACAGCAGAAATCCTGCCTGCCAGGATACCTGACAATGGTCACTGATTGCATTACCTGGGTAGCCTGGCCCTTCTTTTGTGATTGTTAATACTTTAGTTCCTGAATCCAGGTCACAGGCTGTTGGGCTTTTGGTTTTAACTGGAAAAGCCTCAAAACCAGTTTAGCACTTGGAGTGGTGTCCAGCTACGCTTCCTCTGAGTTTTCCTGCTTCTCCAGTGCTTTTGCAGTTTTTCAAACTTCAAACTTCTTACTTCTTCTTGCGCAATGGTATGTGTGCCTTTCTTGCCGGCAAATAAACTCCCACAACGTCTGGGTTGTTTCAAAGCAAGTACGCTTTATTTACAAGCATATAAATCACGGACACTCTCCCGGAGATACGGACATCTCCGCTCCGGTTCAGTCAAAAGTGAAAATATGACTGACCAGGAAATAAACGGTGCGTCACATAAATCACAAAGACATTGCATACAGCAGATACCCCGGATGTTGTGACACATCCTCTTCCCTGTGGGAGGGGCGAACTGTTGAGCTTCTTTAACCCTGAAAGCTCCAAACCTCAACCTATTCAAACACAAATATGCCCTTAAAGACAGGATTTGCAAGCAAAAAGAAAATGGGAAGGCTTTCCCCATTTGCCTCCCTTACTGCAGAGGAATATTTGAGGTCAATGGGAGAGTCAAAATGGCTTCAGGATTGCTCCCACATACTATTTCAGACACATGGTTCATATATTTAGATATGTGCGCATTTATGGATATTTATTCTATATCAGAGACCTTAAAATTCTTACAACGCATACCAGATTTGTGTGCCTCCCTGCCTGCCCTTTACAGACAAGAACTGAGCAGGAAGAGGAAGCCGTTTCTCATGCACTGTGAATTTGTGAGCGAATATTTACAGAAAGCTTTCACAGGCACCATAGGAGGTGCTACCGAGCTTCCTCCTGCCACCAGGCACCACATTGACAATCCCCATGTCAGAGACAAACCAGACGTGGCCCTAAGCAGGTACAACAAACCACATCTGTCTTTCTTAAAAAATTAATAGTATGCACTGGGGTGGGGGGGCAATTTCCTACAGAACACCTGTGCATCTGTGGTGCCATCTTCCTTGGGGGGTGCCTTTAGAGGTACGCTTGGCACTTAAATCTTCTTTCATGTCAACAGCAACAAGCGGAAAGCCTATTATTTCGTCCAGGCATTCATAGGTTGGTAGTTTCAGGATTGAATGATGCCCGTTTGTAGTTTGCAAGGATTTGTAGGGGTGCTGCTTTTTGTTTTTAAAGAATTTCTGATTTTAATTACAGCTGTTATTAACCTGTTTTTGCACTTCACAGATTTCAGGTTTGTAATCGTTTGGATGAGATTTATGTTTTAAAATGAAAAAAAAGAAAAAAGTATAAAGCCATTGTATTCTGCCCTGAGATCAGTTCTGATGAAGGTCAGGTTCGAAATACCTTAAATAAATGACAAACAAACAAACAAACAAACAAACGGATACTCCTATTGGGCAAGTGGGACATTTCCACCCTGGGGCTAATAACAACTGGGGTGTGTGGTTTCTGAGGTTGCAATAAGGGAAAAAATCCCACACACTGAGGTTCCAGCAAAACAAAAAACAAAACAAAACAAAACAAAAACACCTTCCCACTAGTGCCTGCAATTAATATTTTAAGAAACACAGGTGTGGTTTGCAATCATGACACATTTAGCAACATGTCAGGTTTGGGTCGGGATGCTTCAGAACTCTTCAGTTGGAAACTATAGCCTGATCCCAACAAATGGATGTGTGTGTGTGCGCACATCACAAGCAGCTGTGATTCTTTCACAATACCCCCATCAACTCTTAGAAAAACTATTATCTGTTTCCATTAGGCTACAGTACTTGCTGCTCACCCGTGCAGGAAGGCAGTACCAGCCACGGAGCCTCTGAACTTTTAATGGGTCAGCTATTAAAAGCTCGCAGCTTTGTCCACTAAAACAAAAGCCCGAGAGAGCTATTCCAGAAATAAGTCTCACTGTGTTCAGTGGAACTTACTCCCTTCCGAATGGGCCCGTAGGGTTGAAGCAGACCTGTTTAATTTGGAACCTCCGCTTAGCCCTGTATCGGGAAAGCTTTTAATGTTTGACGTTTTGCTGTGTTTTTATTGTGTTGGAAGCGTCCCAGAGTGGCAGGGGCAACCCAATCAGATAGGTGAGGTATAAGTAATAAATTATTATTATTATTATTATTATTATTATTATTATTAGCATCTCTCAGACCCACTCAGCGAACGTTACTCAACAGAGCGGTTCTGTTTTCTGTGTACTTCCTGTGTTTTCTTCCTTTAACCAGGTGACAAAGGACTGAAGGGGTTATCTGGTGTATCTGGAGGAAAGGGCAAAGCCGGTACGCCATTTCGATTTCTTTTTGGCTTCCCAAACAGCTCCTGTCTGCGGGCAGTGATTCCATAGGTGCGTGTAAGGCAAGGATGGAGAACCTGTGGCTCTCCAGATGTGGCCACCCAGTTTCCACCAGCCCAGTTAGCCTGGCCAATGGTCAAAGATGATGGGAGTTCATACCCTCCAGCATTCCTCAGATGAAAACAGAGACCCTTCTCACTCCGCACAACTGAAAAATACACACCAAGAAACAAACTTTAGAAAGAGACAATATCAGACGCAGACACACAAAGCATTTTAAAATAAAACCAAGACTCCTCGCGCTCCACTCTGCTTCCCCTTTCTTCCTGCCCAGGGCAGTCCTGTTTGAATCCCTTCTGGGTTTTAATGAGGGAAGTAGACACACTTCGCCAGGAAGGGAATTCCACAAACAAACCCACCACCAAGAAGGCCCCGTCATGATTCAGCACAAACCAGGCAACAGCCAGTGATGGTACCACCAATAATTCAGCGCCTGGAGTTACACTGTGGAGAAAAAGGAGAGATAGAAAATAAATAAATAGTTATAGACAAAACCCCAGGTCAGTGAAGAAGAGTTTGGATTTGATATCCCGCTTTTCACTACCCGAAGGAGTCTCAAAGCGGCTAACATTCTCCTTTCCCTTCCTCCCCCACAACAAATACTCTGTGAGGTGAGTGGGGCTGAGAGACTTCAAAGAAGTGTGCCTAGCCCAAGGTCACCCAGCAGCTGCATGTGGAGGAGTGGAGACACGAACACGGTTCCCCAGATTACGAGTCTACCGCTCTTAACCACTACACCACACTGGCTCTCAGTGATGCAACATTAAAACCTGGCACACATTAAGTCCTGATTTCTGTGATCTTAACACATTGAAAACTTTTGTTGAAGAAAGACAGAACTCTTTTTTTCTTGTCGTCGTCACACAAGGGCTTTTCTGTTCTAAATCCAGTTTTCCCCTCCCCCCTTCTTAAGGGCACCAAATTATTTTTTAAAGCACATATTGACATTCTCGCTAAAGCAGAGAGAGTACTATACAAACAAAGGAAAGATCTTGCGTAACGTAACTCTAATCCCTTTCCTTTCAACAGGGGAATTAGAAAGAGTTCAGGAGTACAGGTTGCCGGGGTGTTTTTGTTTTCGCCTTTTTTTGCCAGGCCCAAACAGAATTCAAGGCCAGTTTGCAAGGCTGAATATTTTGGGTGCTTCTTGCCAGCCCAGCTGAAGCATGTGATGAAGACTAAAGCAGTCCAGCAACAAGACCCTCAGCATTTTGCAACAAGCATTCATCCCGAATGCGTGGCTGTGATAAACTCTGTGTATTTGAAATTACAGTATACTAATTATTAAGTAGTGGGTGGACATAGCAGACGACACAGTGATTCTCCAAGCAGCTCTCTTTATTCTCAGGCTGGAACAGAACTTGACTGAAGGGCTCAGCCAGCCTGCTTATATAGTACTCAGTAACATGCAACAGTAGCAACTCTCTCTATCTACCCAATCCGTGAACGGCACTCTCAATCCTTCATTTGCATGTTGTGGACCTGAGTGAGAACTGCAGCCACGGTGGGCAGAGTGAAACTATATACACAACACCCCTAGTGGCCTAGGGTGAGAACTTCAATACATAACACTAATAGGCCCAAGATGCAAGATGGCAGAAGCCCACAAGATGGCAGAAGCCCACTAGAGTCACATGTACCAAAAACTCAATCCCAATCTTGGGTCTCCAGTTGCTTTTGGACTACAATTCCCATCATCCCTGATCACTGGTCTTGCTAGCTAGGGATGATGGGAGTGCTGGAGACACAAGTTGAGGAAACACTTCTGCAGAGGAAGAGTGGGGAACCTTTGACCACCCCAAGATGTTGCTGACACGAACTACAACTCCCATCATCCCTGGCCATTGGCCATGCTTGCTCAGCCTGATGGGAGTTGTAGTTCAGCAGCAACATCTCGAGGGGCAAAGGTTCCTCAGTGCTGCTCTAGCATGTGGTTAGTAACAGTGGACAAAAACCAACCCCCCAAAAAGAAATTACTTGCTCTCCTGTAGCCTCACCTGACTCTAGCAGACAGAGCAGCAAAAGTCAACAGAACACAGGTTGAGATTGCAGGTGGCAGAAAAGCAAAGGCTCTTTCTGCATTTTCCTCCATAACAGCTTGCCTATTTTCCCAGCCCACAAAAAAGTATTTTTATCCTCCCTACTCCCACAAGAGCTTGAGGCAGCTTGCATTAAAAACACGACTGCAAAATAATCACGTTGAAACCTATAAAAGACAGAGGACACACAGCGGCAATAAACATGCTTTTGCCAAAACATTGAGTAACGCCACTGGGCTGCTGTGGGAGTCAGGCCCACGTTAAAAGTTCTGCTGTGTTTCAAGTCAGAGAGGCCTGGTTCATATATAATGAGGAAACATGGTTTCCATTATGTGAACATGGTGTGATGAGAGTGGAAGTTGCTGCTGCTGCTGCTGCTGCTGCTGCTGCTGCTGCTGCTGCTGTTACGGAAGCCACGGTTTCTTGTTACGTCCAAACATTTGTGAAAACAAACCAGAATCAAACTAGCCTTCTTCGGGCTTTCACTTCCGAACATTTTGAGCACCTGAACAGGGCTTCTTTGGCTTCTGAGTCTGGTTTGCAGCCTCACTAGAGTTTAAACAAACCATAGTCCCCTGACAAAATGTGGAATCATGAGTTGTTTAAAATTGGAAGCAGGAGCTTCTGATCTCCCCCTGGTGGGTAAAAGAGAAGAGTGTGGACATGTAAGATGCTCATTCCTGAATTAAGAAGCAATGGTCGACTAAGCTAGGATTGTTACGTCCAAATTGTCCCATTGCACATTCTACCCCCGACCTTCCAGTGTTAAACAAAAAGGGGGCTTCTGTGTGCATTTGATTGAAAACACTTACAAGCATTATAACAATTATTTCAATTTCTTAGCTGCCCTTTGCCATAAGGTCCCGGATTGGCTTGCAGCAATTTAAAAATGCAATATTAAAAAGGGTTTAAAACAATTTGCAGTCACAATATGAGTCTGGATCCTAAAAACATGACTTCCAAGTGTCAAAGGATGAGGTTAAAAAGGTGCACATTCACCATACAACAGAAATTCCACACTGAAAGTGCCACATGCATTGTCCTTTCTAGAGGCAATTCTACAATTTAGGAGCTGTCACAGGGAATGCCTTTTCCAGGGACACACTCAGCCATGGAATTCTGTGTGGGGTGAAACTACCACGATGGCCCCTTCTGCCAATTTTAGCGCCCAAGAAGGTCTTGTAGGGAAGGAGGTCTTACAAATGAGGACCTTGTGTTATAACGGTTCCCAGTCTCAAGACTGCTTCCAAATGCAAGCCTTGTCCTCTGCTTCACAGCTCATGGTTTGGCCGGGAAAATGGACGACATGCTATAACAAACTATGGCTTAGCTCAGTGCGGCACAGTAGCAAAATGGCATGGGAGGAGCGAGGCGGCCTCAATTTCCCTTCCCAGAGCCTGTATGCTTCTGCATTCATGCTTCTGAGCCATAGTTTGGCTTTGCGTGGCAAAAGTCCCCTTTAACCTAAGTTAAAGGTTAGCAAACATGTCTCCATGCTCTGTGTGCTGCAAATGGTCGGTTCAATTCCACGGGATGGATTCAACTAATGCATTTCACTAGTAGAAATCAGCACAAGGACTTCCAGTCACGAAACAGGGGCTTTCCTCCTTTCCTTCAGGCATTACCCCTGCAACCCCAAACTGACTCCAGCGAATGGGTTGCGAGAACCTTCAGAGCAGCTTGCATGGGGAAAACTCCTTCCCAGGAGTTGTGTGTGGCATCACACCACACCTGGGTCCTTCCTGACTTTATCGTATGTACATTTGTTTTAAATGCCTACGTGATGCTTACCCACTTTGATGCTTTGGGGGTAGCCTATTTGATTATATACCTGTATGGGGCTAGGTGCTGTCTGTGACTGCGGGAAATATCGCAAAGTCGTTGGACAACTGGACATCAACGTTGCTCGGCTCAAGAGTTCCATCAAGTTTGTGAAAAATGGTATGTTTAATTTCCTTGGTTCTAAAGTTGCCATATACTAACCTTTTATGTTCTTCCACATCCGTTTAATGCTCCTAACCCTTTTTTAAGATTCTTTTAGCCTCTTTTAGAATCTAATAGTCTTTTATATATACCTTCTGTTTCAATAATTTTAGCTTTCCAAAATGTTTTACAGATTTTAAATGATTGTTCCCCACCCTACTTATGCTGGTCTGTGACCGTAATAAATATTTGATTGATTGATTGATATGTATCTTTCAGTTTTTATATTATAAATCTCCCTGTTATCCTCGGATGAAGGGTCGTGTAGAAATTTAATACATAACAACAACAACAACAACAACAATAATAATTCGGGTCTTTTGAGGATGTGCTGAAAAGTCTGCTTTGTTGAAACAGGCTTTTGTTTTTCCTCCCCAAGTGTTAGCAGGTATCAGGGAAACAGAGGAGAAATACTATTACATCGTACAGGAAGAAAAGAGCTACAAGGAAGCGCTCACTCACTGCAGGATTCGAGATGGGGTTCTGGCGATGCCGAAGGATGAGGCTGCCAACGCCGTGATTTCTGACTATGTATCCCAAAGCGGCCTCTTCAGGGTCTTCATTGGCCTGAGTGACATGGAGAATGAAGGGCAGTTCGTGTATGCTGACCGTACTCCATTGCAGAACTACAGCAACTGGAAGGAAGGAGAGCCTCAGGACACATTCGGCCAGGAAGACTGCGTGGAAATGCTCAGCACCGGGCAGTGGAATGACACAGAGTGCCACCACACTATGTACTTTGTCTGCGAATTCCCAAAGAAGAGAAAGTAGGCGCCGGAGGGAATCTGTGGCACACTCTATGATCACCCTGTCTAGGAGAGGAACCTGCTTCCAATACACCAGGTATACAGAACTGGTGGCCCTCCATAAATTGTTGGGACTCCAAATCCCTTCATCCTTATGAGGGCTGATGGCCCTTGGAGTTCAACAAACTCTGGAGGCACATTAACGATGACACTATAATTTGGATATTACAATATATACTACTCAATAAATCTTTCAGTGCTGGAGCTTGAGATCTGGGCCTTCTACTAGGTCTCTGCATTATCTTCAGACACGGCATCCTAAGCTGCTGCCTCTCGTCCTTTCTCCTTGCTTCCAACACCTGGAGCTCATCCACAGGCCTGAATATAGGCAACCACTGGCAAACACAACAAGTGCCAAAGCCACAAGAGATAGAAGAAAGGGCATCCTCAACGTATGCATGTCCTTATCTGGCACTGATCCTCAGAATACTTACAGGCCAGTCCTAAGCAGCTTTACCTGGGGGTACGTCCCACCGAATTCAATAGGACTTAGGCTTGGCCTACACATATAGAAAAATGAGAATAGAATTCAGCTTCAGAGAGCAAGTGGTAGAGTTAATGCTTATGAATTCTGCTCCCCTCTTAATTATTACATTTTAGAAACTCCAGCAAATAGAGAACCAGTATAACAAGCAAAGGTCTGGTTTTCTCTTTGGAGGCAGGATTGATCTTGTTTTTCTACATGGAAGCAATCAAAATTGGTATCCCTTACTGGCTGTAGCACAGTCTGTTCTACCCCCCCTCCCCCCACTTGGAACTCATTCCCCTGCATGTTGGTTCCAGCGTAAGTATCTTTAGGACTTTACCCTTCCTGGCTGCTTCTGATAAATTTCAGTGTGACGTCAGTGAGATTATTCTTGGGGCTTCATTTCCTCATGCCATGTACTATATCACAGAATTGTTGTGAAGGTTAAGACACAATAAAGACTATAGCATGGTGCACTATGACGTACTGCGTAAGTATTTCTCCGTAGTAATCCCATTGGGTGGTCTTGGGTCTTCTTCTTACAATCACGTAAAAAAAACAGGAACCCACCTCCCACTCGTCTCCCTGTTCCGACTACCTGTAGAGATGAAGGAGAAATTTTATTCAATTCACATTTCAAGGCAAACCAACATACTTCGCATTTCGCAAAACAATATGCAAAACCGAAACATGCCCAGAATTCACGCTTCCCCGAATCTTGGAACACAGTTTTCCAACCAAGCAATGCGTGCAAAAATGCATATATACTGGCATAAAAATTGTGCATATTTATATATACTGGTGAAAATAACACACACAAATGTGTTAGGGGAAATTGCTTTGACAATGTGTATACAGTGGTACCTCTGGTTACGAACTTAATTTGTTCTGGAGGTCCGTTCTGAACCCAAAGCCGTTCTTAACCTGAGGCGCGCTTTTGCTAATGGGGCCTCCTGCTGCTGCCGCGCCACTGGTGCGCGACTTCCGCTCGCATCCCGGGGCAAAGTTCGCTGCCAGGAGCACCCAATTTCGGGTTAGCGGAGCTCGTTACCCAAAGCGTTCGTTAGGAGGACGGTACGTAACCCGAGGTTCCACTGTATTTGGCAAAAATCATGATAAAACCCTGATCAATTTTCACAAGGACTTAAAAAAAAGGAATTGCAGAAAGATGTGGAAATGCAGAGAACTGAATTCAAGATTGGAAAAATGAGAAACTGAGAGAAACCAAGATTGACAGACTCATCCATCCCTAATTCCAACCCTCGTGGGTGGGGAATGGGTTATTAGTTTCCTGTTCTTCTTAGGGACTTTTGCCAAGAGCTAGTTAATGAATCACAACAATTGTGAGTTTAAATGAGCAGAGAAACTTGATTCACAGGTTAGTTCAGGAGATATCACCTGAGTCACGAGCTTCCTGGGATGGGTGTTGACTAGTAGCGCCGGGCATCTGTCTGCCAAATTAGCACCACTGGAGGTAGAGATGATGAAAGAGAAGACAGGAATGGCCCCACGGCTTGCAAAAATGATAAAATAGCATGGGACCAAGTACCGTCCAGATCTAGTTGCCCTTTAATCAGAACGACCCCAGTATGATGCACCAAGAAAACACAAGAGGGAGAGAAATTAATACATCATCTTTGGATACTGAGTTGCCCATGCCTATTGCAACTGGATCTGAAGCATGTTTGCTCAGCAGAAAATCTGAGAGCTCCTTTTGTAAGTTGTGCATAAGATTTCAGCCTTGGGCTACTTTCACAGGTCATATAACCAAGAGCAGTGAAGCAAAAGGTAAATCCCTAGAGGATCATGGAGCAAACCTAAGATATATAACTAAGGTCTTTACCATCCAAATATTGTAAGCTCTCTCTGATGCGTTCACCAACAAGAATGGCTTCGTATATAGCTGCACACTTTGTTCCTCAAACACAGGAGCTGCCTCTTTTGTCAAATGCATCAGCTGTCAGTTTTGGGACAGAGTAAGAACAAAGGTGAAGGCTCTTCAGTCTTGCACAGAGCCTTTGGTTCCAGTGAATCACACGCCTCATTTCTGCAACCATACCAATGATGAAATACAGTCATTCACAAACAGCAGAAACAACTGCGAGCGAATGGGCTCCTGAAATTCGCTATCCTATTTGTGGGCAGAGGAACTGGAGGGACCATTTCACCAAATTTCTGCAGGAAAATGAGAAAATCTCCAAAAGTGTCCCTGGGGTAATGGCAGAAATAGCACAGCTTCTTTCTCCTCCTCCCTGTTTTCTTTTTCTTCTTGAGCAAATAACAGTGAAATAGCATCCTCCACAATGCCCTAAGCAAAGAAGCTCAGATGCAATTGTTTTGTGAAGTATCTTCTACTCAGTACATGAAGGTAGTCAACATGGTGTCTTCCGAATGTTGTAGACTACAACTCCCATCATCGCTGACCATTGGCCATGTTGGCAGAGGCTGATGGGAGCTGTAGTCCAGAACAACTGGAGGGCAGCAGAGGCAGAACTACATATGGTACCCCTGCAATATGTGTTCAAGCTCAAAAACACTAGGGTTGCCATATCTCAAACAGCGAAAATCTGGACAGAAAAGTTGTTGAGCTGTGTTTTTGTGTGTGGTTTTTTTGGCCAAAGTTGTTGAGCTTTTATTAGTTTTGCCCAAAGTTGCTGGGCTTTTTGGGCAAAATCGCTTTAAAAACTGCCAGTTTTGAGCTATTTTAATGGGGAAATGGCAAAAAATGGCAGTGCCAACGTCCGGATTGTCCCAGAAATTTTCCTGATTTCTGCCCAGACACTGCTGCCGACTGCAGTATTTCAGATCTGTCTGGGGAAAGCTGGACCTATGGTAACCCTGAAAAACACACTAATGCTTGGGGGCTCATTCCTTGGTGATAAATATAGCCAAGAAGTCTTTCAGTTCAGTGATGATTATATTGATCTATATTGATGCTAGATTTGTGTGGTGTGTGAGAACTCCAGGGTAGAGCAAATGCATTTTCTCCTCAAGTGTTGTTGCTGCACCTTGCCTGCCTTCGTGCCACACCCTTAGCCACCCCCAAAATATTTCCCCACTGCGATGTTGCACCATGCAATTTCACAGCCAGTGTTTTACTCTCTTGATTTTCATTAGAAGGGTGGAATCTTGGAACGACTTGTAGAGTCCTGTTTAGCAGGAAGGAACAATGAAGAGATCGACAGAGAAACCCTTAACAAATATTATAATGGAAGGCACACAGGTCTGCACAAAGGCATGTCCATTCTTAAGTGATGATTCAGCACTTAAGCCTGTGTTTAATAAGTGTGCATTTGGCATCCCAGTGCCAAACAATCCAGTCCTATACAGCCTCATTGATTTTGACCGGAAGGTTAAACACAGGCTGAATTTAAAACTCTCCAACTAAAACCAACAGGACTTTAAAAAGGGTTTAATTGAGCAGGATCATGTCCATTGTGTAGAAGTCATTCCTGCTGAAGTTCATATGGTGTGCATATATAACAAAAGGTAAATAGGTAAAGGTAAAGGATCCCTGGACAGTTAAGTCCAGTCAAAGGTGACTATGGGGTTGTGGCGCTCATCTCGCTTTCTGGCTGAGGAAGCCGGCGTTTTTCCACAGACAGTTTTCCGGGTCATGTGGCCAGCATGACTAAACTGCTTCTGGTGCAACGGAACACCGTGATGGAAACCAGAGCACACGGAAACGCCGGTTACCTTCCTGCCACAGCGGTACCTATTTATCTACTTGCACTGGTGTGCTTTCGAACTGCTAGGTTGAAAGGAGCTGGGACAGAGCAACGGGAGCTCACCCCATCGCGGGGATTCGAACCGTCGACCTACCGATCGGCAAGCCCAAGAGGCTCAGTGGTTTAGACCACAGCACCACCTGCATGTCCACTATGTTTTTTAAAGAACTATGATACAGTCATGATTTTCCCCAACAAATTTGGGAAGCTGGTTGTGTGGCGTCTTTAAAACTTTGCTCTCCACCCCGCCCATCCCACTGCAGTCCCAATCCAGATCAGGGTCCCCATGCCTTCAATTTGCATTGCGAAAAGGTCCTTTTTCCGGGGGGGGGGGGAGTTCAACCTGGACTGATGGATGTTGTACTTCAGCATCATCTAAAAGAGCCAAAGCTTCCTCACACCCGGGTTAAACGAAACAGTGCACTTCGTATGCACAAGGAAGAGAAGTTACAGTCACAGTGACCTTTATTCATTTTAGGTGTCTGCAAAATCTCGGCAGGGTACTGGGTCGCCATTAAATTTTGACGTTGATGAGATGGGTATCTTTGATGAAAGCAAAATCTAGCAGGGACTGATTTGTGGCTGTGCCACTTCACTGCTGTGCAACTCCAGCCCTGCTGAATTTCAGGAGCACAAAACTAAATTAAGCAGCCGTGAATAGAAGCACGGAGGACCAGTTTCTCTGGAACACACCATCTGCATGGGACTATGGTCTGAATGCCCCAAGTGGGTGTGTTCCTGGATTAAGTGCCCAGATGAAAAAGACTTGCAGCTGCCGTGTGCCAGCAGAGGACCACAGAACAGCTGCCACCTGCAAGTGAAACCTGTTTAATGGCATTCCTCCCTTGCCTTCCTTCGTAGAAGGACATGATCCAGCAAGCATTATTGCTGAAAATGTGCAAAGATGAATTTAAATTCGATCTCAATAAACTGGGAGTGATCAGTGCAACCAACACATAAGCAACACCATAGCTGTGCATTGAGGCAGCACTCCATTTCATTTCCACGACAATTTCCTTACTGAACTTCTGTGCTCCTTGCAATTTTTCACACAACGCAAAGCCTAGTGCAGGGGTAGGCAACCTAAAGCCCACAGGCCACAAGCGGCCCACAGGGGTCGTTTAACCAGCCCACGAGCCACCCCTGAACTGACTCGCCCGCTTGGTGGGTCCCCACACGCTGCGCTAAACTGGCACAGCTTGGTGTGGGGACTCACTTCTGTGGCACCAGAAATTGCACCTGCGCAGATGCAGATGCCAGACATCGCGCCTGCACAGACGCAGATGCTGGAAATCGTGCCTGCAATTTGCAAATCGCATCTGCTTGGCAGATGCCAGAAATCGTGGGTGCGCTTGCTCATGAGCGCGCGCACAATACAGCCCACAGAGGGATCTCGGCTGGAGTGAACCAGCCCAGGCAAGCTAAACCTTGCTGACCCCTGGCGTGGTGGAAGTTTAGTGCTCATATGCATATTAAGGGGAAGGGCAGGGGGAGTCTGCAACTTGGTTAACCCAGAAAATCGTGGGAGTTTTGTGCTGTAATTTTCCCGCTGCTTTTGTGGACCCCGCCATGCGACGAAATTTGGGGTGGTATTCCAGCATCCAGATATTTCCCGCCACTTTCGTGGGTGATTCATGGAGGCACAGAACGGTGGAGATTGATGCCCACTGATGCCCGCTGTTGCATCACACCAAGCCCACCCAGTGGGGTGGAATGGTTTTTCACTTGGAGTGAATTTTAGGGCAACATGGTGGCATATTGATCGAAAGGCCGCAGGTCCATAATGCAGCAGGCACCGCTGTGTAAACAGAATTATAGAAACCAGGAGAGAAGTGCTGACACTCTAACCAGGAAAACAAACGCAATAATCACAATGTCTGAATCAGGCATAGGCAAACTCGGCCCTCCAGATGTTTTGGGACTACAACTCCCATGATCCCTAGCTAACAGGACCAGTGGTCAGGGATGATGGGAGTTGTAGTCCCAAAACTTCTGGAGGGCCGAGTTTGCCTACGCCTGGTCTGAATGCATTCTGAGTGGTGCTTTTGGAGTAGTGCATTCCAGACGATCAAACCCCATCCTATTCTCCTTTAATTCTCCCCATCCTATTCCTCCTTTGAGGTCCAGCTCTGAGGGGCCTTCTAGCTGTTCCCTTACTGTGAGAAGCAAAGTTACAGGGAACCAAGCAGAGGGCCTTCTCGGTGGTGGCGCCCGCCCTGTGGAACACCCTCCCATCAGGTGTCAAGGAAATAAACAACTCTCTGACATTTAGAAAACATCTAAGCAGCCCTGTTAATGACTGATGTTTTAATGTATTTTTAATTTCTTGTTGGAAGCCACCCAGAATGGCTGGGGAAACCCAGCCAAATGGGCGGGGTTTAAGTAATAAATTATTAGTATTAGTTTTAGTATTATTGCTCCCAAATGGTTGCCCTTTATCTACATATAAGTGTATTTTACAGCCTCTGCTGCTAGAGCAAAGACTCATCTAGTCTGGAGCAAGCTCCTTTAAATCCATTTTTGAGCGTTGACACAGTTTTGTTGTTTGGCAGCTCATCTCTGAAACCCTCCTACACCAGAAACCAGAGTTTCTACGTCAGGGTAATTCCTATCCCAGTTCAGGATCAGACCTATGCTGTATCATTTTTATTACTACCAAGCACCTCTTTCATGCTTGAAAATTGCAACATGACTCCATAGATAGTTGCAACTATGCAGTCCAACCAGAATGTGGTGTGCTGGTTTGGCACAACATGCGTAAGATGAATAAAGAGGTTTTTTTTTAAGGATCTTGAAACCTGCTACACAGTCACAGGCGCTCATTATAGCCACTCCTACTAGGGTGTGTGTGTGTATACTGGGTACAAAAATGAGAAATCCTGTTGGAGGTTCCTGAAACCTAGCAGAGTGCTGCAAACAGGATTGGAGAACATGCCTCTGATTATCTTCCAGGAGTCTTTTTCATTCCATTTAATGAGAAAAATAGCCCAAGGCTTTCAAATCAATCCCATTTCCCTTCATTTTGTTGAATGTGGCTAGGCAGAGTATATGCAATAATTTAGCAGATGCACACACAGAGAAAGAGACACACACTCTCATTCCAGCTTTCTGAGTAGCATGAAGTTCCAAAGACACAGAACTTACCCAGGTGTGGCAACCATTAAAAGACAGTGGTACCCGCCCTGTGGAATGCCATCTCACCAGATGTCAAAGAAATAAACAACTACCTGACTTTTAGAAGACATCTGAAGGCAGCCCTATTTGGGGAAGCTTTTAATATTTGATGAATTCCTTCCAGTAGCACCTTAGAGTGAGAGATTTCACTTTCTTGGGCTCCATGATCACTGCAGATGGTGACAGCAGTCACGAAATTAGAAGACGCCTGCTTCTTGGGAGAAAAGCAATGACAAACCTAGACAGCATCTTAAAAAGCAGAGACACCACCTTGCCGACAAAGGTCCATATAGTTAAAGCTATGGTTTTCCCAGTAGTAATGTACGGAAGTGAGAGCTGGACCATCAAGAAGGCTGATCGCCGAATAATTGATGCTTTTGAATTATGGTGCTGGAGGAGACTCTTGAGAGTCCCATGGACTGCAAGAAGATCAAACCTATCCATTCTCAAGGAAATCGGCCCTGAGTGCTCACTAGAAGGATAGATCCTGAAGTTGAGGCTCCAGTACTTTGGCCACCTCATGAGAAGAGAAGACTCCCTGGAAAAGACCCTGATGTTGGGAAAGATGGAGGGCACAAGGAGAAGGGGACGACAGAGGATGAGATGGTTGGACAGTGTTCTCAAAGCTACTAACATGAGTTTGGCCAAACTGCGGGAGGCAGTGAAGGATAGGCGTGCCTGGCGTGCTCTGGTCCATGGGGTCATGAAGAGTTGGACACGACTGAACAACAACAACAACAACAACAACAAAGCACCTTAGAGACCAACTAAGTTTGTTCTTGGTATGAGCTTTCGTGTGCATGCACACGAAAGCTCATACCAAGAACAAACTTAGTTGGTCTCTAAGGTGCTACTGGAAGGAAGTTTTTATTTTATTTTGTTTTGACTATGGCAGACCAACACGGCTACCTACCTGTAATATTTGATGAATTATTGTATTTTCATATTTTGCTGGAAGCCACCCAGAGTGGCTGGGGAAACCCACCTAGATGGGTGGGGTATAAATAAATTAATTATCATCATCACCATCATCATTACTGGGGGCTTGTTGGTGTTTTTAAATGCTTGCAAATATATCTTCTTTTTCTTCTTCTTCGGCAATCACTCATAGCTGAGTAAGATTGTATTCCATAAACACGGTTTTAACAGTGAGTGCATAAGTGACTGTGGAGGCCAATTCTGGATCCACACGTTCTTCCACAATGGGGACATAGGTTTCCAGACGGGAGTTGATCATGGTGAGGGTTTGCCAAATGTGCCTTCCTCTTAGCTCGCTTCTCCCTTTCGTCCTGAGTTCGAGCGTCTTCAAAGCCCATGACACCTTTGGTAAAGGCTGTTCTCCAATTGGAGCGCTCGCACGCCAGGGTTTCCCAGTTGTCAGTGTTTGTAGCTACTACATTTTTAAAGATTTGCCTTGAGAGTCTTTAAACCTCTTTTGCTTTTGCCACCAGCATTACGCTTTCCATTTTTAAGTGTGGAATAGAGTAGTTCCTTTGGAAGACGATAATCAGGCATCCACACAACATATATATGCAAATATATAGGTTGTGTACAGCTTATGCAACAGAGGCGCAGCTTGAACACTTCAAAGTCCACAGCCCCCACATCAGGTCTCCAGAGAGACAGTCAACGCTCTAAGATGCCCACACAGCCCAAACTCAGCTTTCCATGCCTTTTCCGCTCTCTCTCAAAAATTGCAATCACAAGCACAACCCACGGTGCTTCCGGATAACCTGTTTATTGTGCATTCATTCTGATTTGTTTGTGGGGGAGATTCTTCAGTGCCTGGAGACGATCAGTCAGGTTGTGTAGCAGTGACCAGAGAAGGAATGACCTCTGGGAGGATCGCAGAAAGAAGAAACGCCATGGTGCACTTGTATCAGCACAACCGGATGCCTTCACCTGCCCCAGCTGCAACAAAACATGTCTCTCCCACATTGGTTTCTACAGCCACAGCAGGCACTGTAACTCTTCAACACTTTGACTTCACCTCTAAAGGCACACTCCTTTATTGTCTCCCAAGGCAGATAGATGCCAACCAGTCCAGTCCATATCAAAGCAAGCATTATCCCACGCTCTCCAGTGCATTTTCCTGCCACAAATAGAACGTTCTTTTGGATAAAGCAGATTTGTTGTGCATGAGTTTCCAGTCAACCATAATTGCACAACCTTAATTTGCTGCTATGTGGTTGAATCCTACCTGAAAATAGTGAAAGCCTGGAAGTGCCTCTAGATAAGTGTTTCCCAAACTTGAGTCTCCAGCTGTTTTTTGTTTTTTTGTTTTGGACTACAACTCCCATCATCCCTAGCTGGCAAGACCAGTGGTCAGGGATGATGGGAATTGTAGTCTAAAAAAACAGCTGGAGACCCAAGTTTGGGAAACACTGCTCTAGATTATACATCATCCTTAGCAAAGGGTGGAAAGAAAAGAGAGAGGACTCAGCTACTGGTATATTAGTCAAAAAACAACAGCTCCTGCCAACCTAGCAGTTCGAAAGCACGCCAGTGCAAGTAGATAAATAGGTACCGCTGCGGCGGGAAGGTAAATGGCATATCCGTACGCTCTGGTCTCTGTTACAGTGTTCCGTTGTGCCAGAAGCAGTTTAGTCATGCTGGCCACATGGCCCAGAAAGCTGTCTGTGGAAAAACACCGGCCTGAAAGCAAGATTAGTGCCGCAACCCCATAGTCGCCTTTGACTGGACTTAATCATCCACGGGTCCTTTGTTGTTGTTTAGTCGTTTAGTCGTGTCCGACTCTTCGTGACCCCATGGACCAGAGCACGCCAGGCACTCCTGTCTTCCACTGCCTCCCGCAGTTTGGTCAGACTCATGTTGGTAGCTTCGAGAACACTGTCCAACCATCTCGTCCTCTGTCATCCCAGGGGTCCTTTAATTTTACCCTTTTACCTAATGCAAAGACCCAAAGAGTTGCATGTAAGAACTGGTGGTCATGGATAGGTATGCACATCTGCATGAAGAGATGCATCCTGCCTCACCAACAGAGCCTGGATGAATACCTGTAACCCTCTAGAGGCACACCTGCGTCTGCAATGCCTGTAAGCTCACAAGCCTGCTTCTGCAGAGCGCTCTTCCTCGCTGGAACATAAGAACATAAGGAGAACCTGTCGCCACGTCCATACACACAGCAAGGTCTGCAACCTGAAGCAGATCCTGGAAACCTAACTTCAGTATGGACAAGAAGACTTTCCCCCATTCGTTCGAATTATGGGTGGAGTGATGGAATTCTGCTCCGTACCGCTGCTGAAGCTTGAATAGTATCCAATGAACATGAAATACATAGATCAGCATGGAGCTACAACGACAACTCCCAAATCTCCATTGTGAGGAATGTGCAAAAACCCACTTCTGTAATGTGCAAAGGGGCAGACTGAGCATCTTTTGCCTGCCTCAGGTGCATACTTGAAGAAGCATCCATGTGGATACACCAGGTAACCATTACGCATCCTGAAAGCTGCATACACAAGATGCAAGAGGCGAGATGCAAATTCCCTCATCTGTAGCATTCCTGTCCTCGTTTGCATCTGGACAACCTAGTTCAGACTCCTGGCTGGCTGCTCTTCCCACATCTTTGGCTATTTCATCCCGCTTTCAAAGGCACAATCAGAACAGGAAGAGAATGCAACAGTAAGAGTTAAGCGTGTTACTATTTTACTACAATAGTAACGCAACAGTAGCACACATAAATTTACATATCAATGGAGGCCAAAACTCCATGCATCTAGACCAGGGGTGGGGAACCTTTGGCTTTCCTGAGGTTGCTAAACTACAACTCCTATCAGTCTCAGCAAGCATGGCTAATGGCCCAAGGATGATGGGAGCTGCATCAGGAGGCTCAAAGGTTTCCCACACCTGATCAACGCCATGAAAGCTATCAGGCCGCAATAAAATTACTAATCTTTACAGTGCCACCAGGTTCTTAGCTGGTTTTTGCTGCAGCTGGGAGCAGCCCCCATCGAGTTCAATCGTTCTCACTCGCAAAGGGTGCACAATGCTTTTTTAAAAGGGGCCTTTGCACGCGGAAAGTTCCGGGTGCCTTCTCCGGGTTGGGCTGGGAGAGATCCCCGCCCTAAATCCTAGAGATTCCTGTTGCTGATTCCTATGTTCCTGAGCGTGTGCAAAGTTATATTTCCTTCCTTCTTTCCTAGCCTTCGCCCAAACACAAATCGGGCACCAGGGCTGCCCCCTCCAGGGGAAAATAAAAATCTCTTTAAAAGGACTCGGTGCTTAGAGACGGCCAAGATTCCGCACGCAGGACAAGTCTGTGTCAGCCTGTACAGCGCCGAGCACGCCCTTTGCCTTCATTAAGAGGCGTGTGGAAGAACCGTGTGCATGCGCGCGCACGTGTGCGCGCGTTGCCTTCATCAAGACTTCTAGCTCGGCACCGGACGCGGGAAGGTGGGCGCCAAGGCCGCGTCGGCGATCGGCGATAGGGGGCGGGCGATCGGCAGGGCGGCGCCCAGCGAGTACACCCTCCCGGCCCGCCACCTGCGCCTCCGCGCTTCCCTTCCTGGTCCCTCCTTCTTCCTTCCCTACCTGGCCGCGGCCACGTCAGGGGCTCCTGCTGCTACTGCTGCCGCCGCCGCTTCTGCTGCCTCTCTCTCTCCCTCCCTCCCTCTTTCGCTCGATCGCTCGATCCCTGCTCTGGGATCCCCCCCCCACCTACCTACCCCGCAGGAACCATGATCTCCTCCCGAGGGGGCGCCATGCCACCGCCCCCCAACGCCACCGCCTACTACCCGCCGCCGCGCATCACCCTGCCCTCCGGCTTGGAGATCCTGCGCACCTACTCGGGGGCCTTCATCTGCCTGGAGATCGTAAGTGGGGGAGAAGAGAGGCAATGGGGGGGGCAGCAACAAGTGGGAGGCAGGAAGAGATCCAAGCACTGCGGGATCTCTCTGCCATGATTGTGCAGGAGGGGATTTTATGCAGTTTGTTGCCTCGCTGGGCGCTAAGAAACAACACCAGTTGCAGTTTTTAACATTGGTTGAAAAATATGTTTCCCATGAATGCTTTTTCTCTTCCTAGCACTTCCCTAGCAGAAACGCACCAGGTGACATGTCTGCCCCACACCTGCCCCCCTCCCCCTCTCAAACCAGGGCACATAGTTTCCTGGAATTCAGCAGGGCTGCACCTGGTCATTGCCAAGATGGATCCCCCACCTTGAGTTCTTCCATGGAAGAAAGGTGGAATACAAGTGTGTGTGTGTGTGTGTGTGTGTGAGAGAGAGAGAGAGAGAGAGAGAGAAATATATAAAAGGACATCAGGGTGAAAGGTGTACCTGTTGGATTGCCACTTACCAAGCACAGCTGTTAGTCATGAGATGCTCTAACCACTTCTTAAAATCGTGTTTATCTCCATCGAAGTCCCTCCTAGCTGCAGCTTTTCGCATTTCCTCCTTGATTTGGATTTTTAAAATATTATAGTCCTCAATCTATGTTCCATGTTTACTTGGTCTTTGAAATGATAGCTGCATTAGGGCCAGTTATGGGTTTAAATCATGTGCCACGACCTCATTCCTAGAGCCCCCTTAATTGCTCACTTAATACTTATTTCTCTTCCCAACCCTACAAGTCTTACTTGGACCTATGCCATCTTAGTTAAAAGCTTCCTGTCTTGCTTGATATTGCTTATGAGGCGCTCATCTGTCTGAATAGCTGCAGCTTTCCAGGGTCTCAAGTAAAAGTCAGAGATTTTTTAACTAGGAGCCAAGACCTTAAGACCTCTGACATTATGCATGCATCCAAAGCTCTGCTTCTGAGCTATGCCCCTTCCCCACAAATCTCTCTCTCTCCCCTCCCCTGCATCCAGCCTTCCCAAGGTGGCCAGATGCAAAAGAGACAGGGCACACTCCATAGAAGAGGAAATTTCAGCAAGTGTTGCATCCTTCCACCGCAACTCTCTCATCCTGACCAGTTCATACACCTATTCCATTCAAGGTTAACTGGTTTGTTGTCAAAGCAGCTGCAGAATATGTGGTGACAGCCAGTCTTGGGTGTGGCTCATTGCAACTAAAGATTGCAACCTTCTTGTACCATGGATAGCGAACTCTGCCTGCCCAAATATGGTTGGACTTAGCCCTAGCCAGGATAGCTAATGGCCAAGGACGCTGGAAATCGTGGTCCACAGGTTCTCCAGCCCTCTTTTTGTGCTATCATAAAGGTAAAGGTAAAGGGACCCCTGGCGGTTAGGTCCAGTTGCAGACGACTCTGGAGTTGCAGCGCTCATCTCGCGTTACTGGCCGAGGGAGCCGGCGTACAGCTTCCGGGTCACGTGGCCAGCATGACTAAGCCGTATGTGGTGAACCAGAGCAGCACACAGAAACGCTGTTTACCTTCCCACCAGAGCAGTACCTATTTATCTACTTGCACTTTGACGTGCTTTCAAACTGCTAGGTTGGCAGGAGCAGGGACTGAGCAACGGGAACTCTGCTATCATAGACTCTGCTAAACCAGGTTTACTTTCAGAGATCCCCTGTAACAGCATGCAAAAAACCAAGAGCTGGCATTTCCTGCAGCAAAGAGAAAAAATTATTCCTTCTATGCAGCTGTTAAAATCCACAGGAGCCCAGCCAAAAAACAGGGTTGGCAACCTTGTTTTTTTTTTTTTTTCTTATTCTCACCTGTGTGGATGTAACTAGTCTGCTACACCTTCCTCAGATACACCCACATTACAGGAACATCTCTCCCTACTATTCTCACCTGCTCTCATTATTTCTCGGGATCATACATGTGCCTTCCTGAACTTCCTCATGCACTCAGCTCCATGATGCTTCCACTCCCTGTTACCCACATCCCTGGACCTGCTAAAGACATGAACTGCCCCCCACAAAAGGAGTTTCATGGTAGCCCATGAAGGCACTTTAAATCCAGATTGTGATTCACAAAATGGACACTCCATCATATACCATTTGCCTAACAAGCCAGACTGGAAATCCAGTCACAGGCTTCCCTCTCTTAAAACCTGCCATTTAATTGTAGGGTAGATTCATTGAACTCTCTCCCTCCGCTGCACATACAGAGATAATTTCAATAATGGATTTCAATCTGTTCTCTCCCTCTGCTTTAAAATTCATGTTTCCTGAACAAGTTTGCATGCTAATTGTTTTCTGTAGCTATTAAAGTACACATACTGGTTCACAAGTAAATAAAGTATGTCTAGACTATACTGAAGCGATCCATACGTTATTTGTGTGGACAGTTGTCTTTTGCACCCCAGAATTGTAACTCTGTAGAGACAGGGAAGTGGAGGAGGGAGCAATTGTGAAATGAATTGACTTTTGTGTTGCTCTCTCTTGGTAGAGATGCAGGGATATGAAGCAAGATTGCCTGCTTGAAAGCCAAAGCTGCAAATTCCTATGCAAATAACCCAGGTGTAAGCCCCATTGAATGCGCTGGGACCTACTCCTAAGTAAACATGCATAGGATTATCTTGTATGTGCCTAGAGTTTTCCAGAATAAGCAAGTGATTAAGAGCAGAACAGCGTTTCCCTTTTTTGAGATCGAAAGTAAATTTCCTCCTTCTTTGCTTAGTAGGGTCATAAATATTTAGCGACTGGGAAGTGAATGCCTTGCAGAGCTCAAGTTAGACAGAAGGCGTAAAACAGGAGCACTGGATCATGCAGATAGGTGGCAGAGTTAGTGAATTATCCAAGCAAGATAATGGACAGTGTTTACTGCGGTGCAGGGAACCCTTGGCCCTCCAGGCAGTGCTGAACTACAACTCCCAACAGCTCTTGCAAGCATGGGCATTGACCAGGGATGATGGGAGTTGTCGTCTAGCAACAACCAGAGAGCCAATAGGAGTATAGCGTCTAGATCAAGGGAGGTAATAGTACCACTATATTCTGCTCTGGTCAGAACTCACCTGGAATACTGTGTCCAGTTCTGGGCACCACAGTTCAAGAAGGATACTGACAAGCTGGAACGTGTCCAGAAGAGGGCAACCAAAATGGTCAAAGGCCTGGAAACGATGCCTTATGGGGAACGGCTTAGGGAGCTGGGTATGTTTAGCCTGGAGAAGAGAAGGTTAAGGGGTGATATGATAGCCATGTTCAAATATATAAAAGGATGTCATATAGAGGAGGTGAAAGGTTGTTTTCTGCTGCTCCAGAGAAGCGGACACGGGGCAATGGATTCAAACTACAAGAAAGAAGATTCCACCTAAACATTAGGAAGAACTTCCTGACAGTGAGAGCTGTTCGGCAGTGGAATTT
This sequence comes from Lacerta agilis, assembly GCF_009819535.1. Taxonomy (NCBI): domain Eukaryota; kingdom Metazoa; phylum Chordata; class Lepidosauria; order Squamata; family Lacertidae; genus Lacerta; species Lacerta agilis. Next base: position 71,705,562 of record NC_046318.1, read on the forward strand.
GCTACCAAGGAGTGTGGTGGAGTCTCCTTCTTTGGAGGTCTTTAAGCAGAGGCTTGACAGCCATCTGTCAGGAATGCTTTGATGGTGTTTCCTGCTTGGCAGGGGGTTGGACTGGATGGCCCTTGTGGTCTCTTCCAACTCGATGATTCCCCCGCACCTGGTCATAGAGCCATGGTATTGAAAGGGGTCTCAAAAACCACCTAGTCCACCCCCTGCTCAACACAAGAAAAACAGAGCTAGGGCATCCCTGACTGATGGCTTGAAGACCTATAGTGAGGTACAGCCCACCAGCCTCCTAAGTAATTGGGAAGCTGCTCTTACCATTAAGAAGTTTATTATAAGGCCTAACAAACCCAGGACAATTCCGACATACAGCAAGTTGAGGGCGTGGGCAGAAGGAGACACAGTTTGGCTGAAATGAAACAGGTGTGGTTAGTACCTGAATGGGAGACTGTCTGAGAACCCTGCAAATGCTCCCTAGAGAGATAGAAGTATGTAATACAATGGGCTTGTGCTTAATTTCTGCCTGTAAATTTGTTCTTGGCGGAAATGGTTCACCAAAATGCCTGCCGCCCCCCCCCCCCTCAAAAGTGCCTTCTTTGCAGTTGGTGGGTTCCCCCTTCCCTGCTGCTCCTTCAGCTCCACTCTTTTCTCCTACCAATCAGGGATCACACAGCCAGCCCAATGACATCCCAACTCCACTTGTAGCCCATGAGCATATCTCGGTTGCTGAGGCAGCCAAGGCAAGGCTCCCTGGCACGACGCAGCGATTCCTCTCACAGCATGACAAGGATCATTGGTCCAGTTGCCTTGGCAACAGGGACATTTATTCTCATGCACACCCAGGCACTGCTGCACCCTTCCCTGGAAAAAAAAAAATATCACGGGGGGGGGGGGGAGGTGTGCTTTTCAGGGTGTGCAGAAGCGCTCGCAAAAAACCGAGCCGTTCGATTTTGGCTTAGTCCTACAAAGTACTCTTCCAAGCGTTTGCTTTGCCCTTCAGAAGGGCCTGAGAATGGCCACCCTGCAGTCTCTGTCATTTGACCCCAGGCCAGGAGACTACTGGATCCACCATAAAGCAGAGGCTTAGTGGGTGTGGGGGGGGGGGGGGAGTGCCAGAGGGCCCATGGCTCCAGGCGCAGATTTTTGAGGGGGCAAAATCTCAGGCTTAGGTATCCTGGGCCCAAATCGTTCAGGACTCTGTCTATCAACACAAATGCCTTGAACCTGGCGCATGGCCCACATCAGCTGTCTAGCTATTGTTTCCTATATTCAGAATGGAGCGGCAATGCTCCAGGGAGTGAGGGAAGTTCCACTTCTGGCAAACGGTGACTTTCTGAAGTCCGGGACGACACATGTTTTGTAAATACAGTGTGATTATTGTGCACATACGTTTCGTTTTTAAGACCTTCTTTTGTTTGTGTTTTCCTTTTGTGTTCTCAGCTGTTTGGAGCACTTGTCTGGATTTTAGTATCGGCCACCCACGTCCCTCTGCCGCTGCTGCAGGGCTGGGTGATGTTTGTGTCGGTGACAGCTTGCTTCACCTCCATCTCCTTCCTCTGCGTTTTCCTCTTCAGTTACAGAGAAAGAATCGCAATTGATTGGAACCGTTTGGTAAGCATTTAAAAGGCGGCACATTGTTGTTGTTGTTGTTGTTGTTGTTGTTGTTGTTGTTAAATAGAAATCAGTTAATAGCAGTGTCTTCAGGGTCTGTAACATTCTCTGGAAAGTTGGACCCAATTTGCAGATGCAGTCTCAGGTTTGTTAGCAGGTACAAAACAACAAAGCTAGGGGGGGGGGGAAAACCACATTTTCTTTATTTGATTCCAACCCCACCTTTTGTCCAAGGAACTGAAGGTGGTGACATACAGGTGAAACTCGAAAAATTAGAATATTGTGGAAAAGTTCATTTATGTAAGCAATTGTTTTCATTAGCTACTGGAGTTTAATATATGAGATAGACTCATGACATGCAAAGCGAGATATGTCAAGCATTTGCTTGTTATAATTGTGATGATTATGGCGTACAGCTGATGAAAACCCCAAAGTTGAGGTTGTTAATTTGGGGCACACCATAATCATCACAATTATAACAAATAAAGGCTTGATATATCTCGCTTTGCATGTCACGAGTCTATCTCATATATTAGTTTCACCTTTTAAGTTGAATTACTGAAAGAAATGAACCTCTCCACGATATTCTAATTTTTCGAGTTTCACCTGTCCATGGTTCACCTCTCTCTGCATTTTACAACATCCCTGTGGGGTAGGCCAGGATAAGAAGCAGAGAATGGCGCATGGCCACCAAGTAAGTTTTGAACCTTGTTCTCCCAGGTCCTGGGATCCCACAGGAGAGAGTGTGGTCTAAACCACTGAGCCTAGGGCTTGCCAATCAGAAGGTTGGTGGTTTGAATCTGCGTGATGAGGTGAGCTCTCGTTGCTCTGTCCCAGCTCCTGCCAACCTAGCAGTTCAAAAGCATGCCAGTGCAAGTAGATAAATAGGTACCGCTGTGGCGGGAGGGTAAATGGTGTTTCCATGCACTCTGGCTTCCATCACGGTGTCCCGTTGCACCAGAAGCAGTTTAGTCCTGCTGGCCACAAGACCCGGAAAGCTGTCTGTGGACAAACACCGGCTCCCTTGGCCTGAAAGCAAGATGAGCACTGCATCCCATGGTCACCTTTGACTGGACTTAACCGTCCAGGGGTCCTTTACCTACCTTTTAGTCCCCCTAGGGCTCTTAACATTTACAGCTCAATATTTTATATATTTTCACTCCCAAGAAATGGATGCATAGCGTTGCAGCAGTAATGCATAGGAGCAATAAGAATTTACTTAAAATATCCCTCCAGTTAAAGCGAAGATGTATAGTTCCAGTTACAGGTAAGTAGCCGTGTTGGTCTGCCATAGTCAAAACAAAATAAAATAAAAAATTCCTTCCAGTAGCACCTTAGAGACCAACCCAGTTTGTTCTTGGTATGAGCTTTCATGTGCATGCATGTGCATACTGGAAGGAATTTTTTTTATTATTTTGTTTCGAAGATGTATAGATATAGATGATCTTTTATTTTGTATAAGTACCTCCCAAAGCCATGGATGATAAACTTCAATTTTTAAGAGAGGTATCCATTCTTGTGTGAGAGGGAAGGGGATATGCCTTTTTTTCTTAATGAAAACACCTACTGCAGCATTGGAAAGAAGACTCTCCTCCCATCTTAGAATGCCTGATTTCTTCAACAAATGCTTAAATTAATGCTGAAGCAATTTAGTTCATTGTGATGCATGCAAATAGCTCCAAGGTGAAAATGTGACAACCACACGTTCCCATTAGCATTTTGTAAATCTCTGCTTTATTACGAGGAAAAGTTGTACATCTTTCACAACTAATTAGCAGTTACGCGGGGCGGAACATTTTCCATTTCATGTATTCATCAGTAACGAATAGATGTCAGTTGCAGATACAGTGCTAGGCAAGTCTTGGCCATTTCAAAGCTTTTAGCTTTGTTTACTGAGTGCAAGTAAAATAAACATGCTATGTTAGATCGCTTCTAGCAGTCAAACAACATACGAAGGGCACCACACTGGCTACCTCTCTTCTAAGGCATCAGAGTGAGGAAACACCTTTTCAGAGTGAAAATTTTACAGTGTGAATTAAAGGGACCCCTGACCATCAGGTCCAGTCGTGTCCAACTCTCGGGTTGCGGTGCTCATCTCGCTCTATAGGCCGAGGGAGCCAGCGTTTGTCCGCAGACAGCTTCCGGGTCATGTGGCCAGCATGACAAAGCCACTTCTGGCGAACCAGAGCAGCACACAGAAACACTGTTTACCTTCCCGCTGGAGCGGTCCCTATTTATCTACTTGCACTTTTGACGTGCTTTCGAACTGCTAGGTGGGCAGGAGCAGGGACCGAGCAACGGGAGCGCACCCCGTGGCAGGGATTCGAACCGCCGACCTTCTGATCGGCAAGCCCTAGACTCTGTGGTTTAACCCACAGTGCCACCTGGGTCCCAAGTACAGTGAGAATTACCATATTTCAATTCAAAATTTCCTGCAAACTGCATATCTCCGCTGATTCACAAGTGTGAGTTCATCGCTTATCACATCACGGCTCTTTGCTGAATGTGTGAACTCTCTCAACTGGGAAAAGTGTGTTTGAGATGACACTGAGTGATATGCCCCCCCCCCCCCGTGTGGATTGTTCTGTGTTGATTCATTCATACTTATGCAAGTCATAACTCGATGCTGCCATAAGGGAGTGATGGACATGCATGCCCTTGGCTGGCTAGTGGATGTCCAGGAAGACTTAAAGCAGCCATCCTGGGTCCTCAAACATTGTTGGGTTACAACTCCCCATGGACCATTGCCTATGCTGGCTGGGGATGATGGGAGTTGTGGTCCAAAAACATCTGGAGACCCAGGCTTGGGGAAGGCTATATTGCTATGACTGTGAGCATGGTTGCTTGGGACACTAATACTCTGGAACGAGGGTGGACAGAAATTAGCTGCTGATGCAGTCTTATGTCATCTGATCAAGTCCACAAAAATGTTTTGCACTCAGTTTTGCTCTTAAGGAAGTCAAACCCTCCTGAGCAAGGGTAGCCAGTGTGATGTTCTCCAGATGTTACATCCGCAATGCCCTTCATTCCTGACCATGAGCTGGGAGATGATGAGAGCTGGAGTCAAGTAACATGGAGCTTTTCAAGCAGAGGTTGGATGGTCATCTATTATGGATGCTTTAGCTCAGATTCCTCCATTGGAGGGAGTGGGACTAAATCAGTGATGGCCAAACTTGGCCCTCCTGCTGTTTTGGGACTACAATTCCCATTATCCCTGACCGCTGGTCCTGTTAGCTAGGGATGATGGGAGTTGTAGTCCCGGAACAGCTGGAGGGCCAAGTTTGGCCATCACTGGACTAATTGATCCTTGGAGTGCCTTCAAACTCTACAATTCTACGATCTGGAGGGCACAGAGTGTTGCTCTTTAAGTACTGTGGACACTGGATTGTCTACAACGCTGCTCCTACTCAGAGCAGACCCAGGCAAGTAATTGAAACTGACTACTTCATGGTCATTCATTCCAGTGAGTCTACTCAGAGTAGGACTAATATTGGCGACAACCCAGAAACTCTGTGGAGGCTGTGCAAACTAGCAGAGGAGAGCAGCTTTCAAGACAGCACTGTGCTACAGGGCCACTAGAGAGATTGTAAACCTTTCAGACCCAAATCGAAGCACTTTAAAATTCTATCGCTCCCGTGGGTGAAGAATTCCATTAGTTTCAATGGAAGCAAATTTCAGCTGGGGATAGGCTTGTCAACGCCTGCTCCCCAATGTTTACGCCATGCCTGCACAGAGGGAACCCTCGTGGTTTATTTGGGTGTTCCTTCGTTGTTGTTGTGGCATTATATCCATCTCTTTGTCTGTTGTGTGTGCGCAGAGTGGGAGCACTCTGAAAGCACTTTTGATCTGGAAAGCCACAAACGCCTCCATGTATGTTTGCATTCGTCCTTTCATTGCTTGCACAGCAAACAAGAAAGGCCCATGGCTCCGTTGCAGAGCTCAGGCTTTGCCTGCACAACACGCCCCAGTCTGCAGTGCCATGGAGAATTGTTTGCTCGTTTGACCTTTGCTTTACACCAGGCGTTTAATTTGTGTCAGCTAATGCAGGTCTAGGCCTGCCTGCTGTATGTCCCACACCAGGGAACCATTCCTAATTCATGTCAGGCCTTTGCATCAATTTTGCACCCCAAGGATTTCGCTGTGGCATCTTCAGCATGGAGTTAGCCATACTGCCTTTAATTCCACACTTTGGGATCCCCCATACAACCTGTTTGTTGAGCATTCATCCCGAACCGCTTGCACAAAGCTCATGCAGTGGTTAGAGAAGGCCCAGTCTGTATTCAGCATTTGTTTTTATTTGTCTGTGGAGAAGCAATGAGCATTCATCCTCATTTGCTTGTTTGGTAGTTATACATCTTCCCATTGATCCGTCATTAATGACAGAAGGACCATAGCTTGGTAGTACAGCATCTTCTTCGCATGCACAAGACCATGCGTTCAATCCCTGGCATCTCCAGGTGGGACTGGGCATGCCTCCTCCTACCTGAAACCCTGGAAAACTGCTGCCAGTCAGAGTAAACAATGCTGAGCTAGATGGTGTGACTTGAGATAAGGCAGTTTCCTATGTTTATCCCGCATATCCCTGTCATTTCCCTGTCTGCAAAAGGTCTTATTAAAAAAGCAGCTGATTTGTTACCCCAGAATCCTTTTTAATTTATGCAAACCTACATTTCCTTTAGGGACGCGGGTGGTGCTGTGGTCTAAACCGCAGAGCCTAGGGCTTGCCAATCAGAAGGTCGGCGGTTCGAATCCCCGTGATGGGGTGAGCTCCCGTTGCTCGGTGCCTGCTCCTGCCAACCTAGCAGTTCGAAAGCACGTCAAAAGTGCAAGTAGATAAATAGGTACCACTCTGGCGGAAAGGTAAACAGCATTTCCGTGTGCTGCTCTGGTTCGCCAGAAGCGGCTTAGTCATGCTGGCCACATGACCCGGAAGCTGTATGCTGGCTCCCTCGGCCAGTAAAGCGAGATGAGCGCCGCAACCCCAGAGTCGTCCTCGACTGGACCTAACGGTCAGGGGTCCCTTTACCTTTACCTTTACCTTTACCTTTACATTTCCTTTAGAGTGGCTTTACTGAAGTGGGAGCCAATCCTGGTGAGGGAGCTGTTCTCTCTGAAGTTTGGAACTGTCAGTAGAGTCTGTCCTGTTTAGGGAAGTTTTTAATGTGTGACATTTTGATGTATTTTTATTTTTACTTTTATTTTATTTTTTTCCACTTTTATTATTTATTTATTACATAGGCTACATTAATTAAAAACTAACCACACAGGTACTTTCATATATTGCACGTTAAGAACTGCAGGTCAGCCACTGCTGTAGAGACAGGCTTCAGGTTCTTCACAGAAAAATTATATGTGCATCCCAAGAGGATAAACAAGTCCTCATTTAAAGATGATCGGGTGTGCATTGCTAGAGTTTTTGATGTATTTTTAATCTTTGTTGGAAGCCGCCCAGAGTGGCTGGGTTTGGGCGGGGTACAAATAATAACTTATTATTATTACTACTAGTATAGAGACACTTCAGTGGTGCAACTGGAATAAATAAGGGAATAGGGTCAAAAATTTCTGGTAGTCTGGGGACTCAGCTATACAGCTGCAAATAAAATGTTTTAAGTGCAATATGCGATGTGACACTAGATGGTCGATGATGAGCTGTATGGAAAATTCAATGTATTTTTTAAAAAATGCACAAAAAAGCATTTTCAGAACATTTTTTATACGTGTGTAGATTCCACCTGGGATTCCTTGTTTCTGTTACAGAGTGGAGGAGGTAGCAGCGGCGGAGGAAGCCACTCGGGCGCCTGGGGCAGAGCTCCCAGTGGTAGGGCGAACCGCCCATGGGGTGGGGCACACCATGGGGCCTCCAGAGTCTGCCTGCCTCCTCCCACTCAGTTGCCCTACAGCTGGGGGGAAGGCAGCAGGCGGACTGTTTGGGCAATGCGGAGCCTGCGCACGCCCAAGCCACCGCGTCTCTCCCAGGAGAGACGCATGGCTCTGGCGTGCTTCAGGCCCCGCTGTGAGTGCGCCCGCCATTTTGTCACCCCCTTCAGTGGTCACACCCGGGGTGGCCCAGACCCGCCACACACCCCTTCCTCTGCCCCTGAGGGGCAAGACAGCTGAGTGGCATAGGGAAGCCGGGTTTCAGAGAGACATGAGCAATGTGCTCATGGTAGCTTCTGCTGCTTGCTGCAGCTCGTGGGTGTGATCCAGAGGTGTCGAGGGCATCAAGAGAAAGGAGCAGTGGGCCTGCAGAGGTGGACTTGCTGGCACAGCTCCCATTTTAATTGTCCCGCAATGCAACACCCTTTTGGTCCTCAATTTTGTCAGTTCTGTTCCAGTGGTTTTCTGAAATAATGGTGTGGGCTATTGAATTTGGACCCCAAAAACCAAAACAAAAATATGCCTTTCCGTCTGGCAAAGTTTTTCGTCCTTTTACTTCTACTAGTGACAGAGAACTTTATTGTACTGGTTGCCAAGGGGCAGAGGAAGTTCCAGGCGGGTAGAGGAAATGAGATCATCTACCTTCTGAAAGCACCCACAAAGACCTGTGCACACTGGGCTACTCATACGGGATGTATGTGGTCCCTTCATCGGACAGAAGTTTGAGCAAAGGAGTTGCCCAGTGGACATCTGAAAGCCTAGGACGTGAATGGTGGTCCTTAGTCCATGTTCACTACAAACTGCTTATTGTGCCGCTTGTTTCCTCAAAGGGTCCTGGTTCCCTTGTGTGTTCCTAAGACGGACAGGAACAGTAATTGAATTTCTGTGAATCGCCTTGTGGCTTCACCTTGTCATACTCCAAAAGAATGCCCTTTTATATGATGGACGGGTGGGTGCCTGTGTGAGAAGGGAAGGCCTTATATTCAAAGAGGTCTTGGATATTGCAGCGGTTCTCTGTGAGATCTCACACAGAGGCACATTATGTACATATTTACACGCTCACAGCATGCGTTTCCACTCACTGGAACCACAAATCTTGCCACACTCTCCTTCCAACTACCTCAAATGCAGTACACATTACTTTTTATGTGTAGGGTTGAGCAGGAGCTGTTCACTCATATGAGAGAAACTAAGGAAGCGAACCTGGGGAGTTTGCTAAATGTTAGGAGGAAATCTGCCAGCCTACACCATCCCTGATGTTTTCTCTGGTGGGGGAGAAAATACGTGGGACACATTTGGCATTTCCTGGGTGTTATGTACTGAGTTGAATAGGATCCAAACTGCAGCAGTCTGATTGGTCCTAGAACAATAGGATTGAGATTGCAGCAGTCTGACTGGTCCCAGAACAATAGGATTGAGATTGCAGCAGTCTGATTGGTCCCAGAACAATAGGATTGAGATTGCAGCAGTCTGATTGGTCTGCAGGAGTCACCCAATCCAGCTCCAGGTGGAAGTGAATCCGCACTCTGATTGGCATACAGGAGTATCCCGGAATTAGCCAATCACGTGGGGCCCATTGTGTAAATAGTGTATATAAAGCAAACGTTTTGGGGGAACTACATTCCTCACTACTATGAGCTGAATAAAGAGCATGAAAATCACACTGGACTCCGAGTATCTTTCACTGACAATATTGTTTGGTAGCTGCTGCAGGAGTGAGCAACTAACAAAACCCTAAGCACAGCGACATCCCATTTTTCCTTTTGCAAAAGGTTGCCAAAGGAACATTGGCTGACAGTAGTCAACATCCCCTGTAACACAGGGTTAGGCCCTGAGTTCATTCCTGTTTTATTTCTACCATATAAATCAAGGTTGGGAAACTTGGGGTCTGTGGGCTGAAAGTGGCCCTCTAGGCTGCTGTCTCTGGCCCTTAGAATTCTTCCCAGGCCACAGCCCTCGCTGAACCCGCAAGTGTATTTGCATGGCATCTGAGTTGTGTCATTGAACTCTGATAACATACCCTCCAACATTATTCTGATGAAAATCAGGAAATGGGTCTTTTCGGTGCCGGTCTCCCACGCGAGTCAGCTGGCTTATGTGAGAGCACAGCTCTGAAAGATCTTCCTGAACTCAGCAGCGGCAGTGCTGGAGAGGGAGAAATTGGGACATTCTGCCATCCAGTCAGAAGCCAGGATGGCTTCTGTAATTTCAGTATGTCCCAGGAAAATCGGGACAGCTCTTGCTTCCCTAGATGGAGCATACAAACAGTGGCATCGCAACGGGGTGTGTGGGGCGGTTTGCCCCGGGTGCCATGTCTGGGGGGGTGACAAGAAAGCACTCCGCGGGGGCTTGTGGCAGTGCGAGCATCCATTGTGCTGCCACAGCCACATGTGGAGGATCCTCTGTTCGCTATACGTAGTGACGCCTACATGCGCTGTACATAGCGGTTTGCCGCCGACGATGCTCAAGTGCCATATGGACGGTGGTGGGATCCCTCTGTCACCACTACAGCCATGAATGGAGGATTCTCCAGCCGCGAGCAGAGGATCCCGGCACCGTCTGTACAGCACTGGAGCACCACCGACAGAAAACCGCTATGTACAGCGCATGTGCGGCGTCACTACGTATGGCACATGCGCCGTACGTAGTGATGCCGCACATGCGCCCCACATAGCGGCACCTTCGTACGTAGTGATGCCTTCGTTCGCCCCTGCATACAGAGTGGGGGTGGGAGGGTAGGAATTAGCCTACTGCAGAAAGGAAAAATCCACGTGTGGTGCCCTGCCCGCTTTAAAAGAGAAACGCTGTGTGGAGTAGTGGTAAGAGTGTCTGACTAGGGCCTGGCAGGCTCAAGTCCTGAAGCGCACTGGGTGACCTTGGGCCAGTCATTGTCTTTCAACCTTTCAGTGGTTGTGAGGATAAAATTGAGAGGGGAAGATGCACGTGCCTCTGCCTTGAGCTCTGTGGAGCAGAGGTGGGGCATGAATTTAATAACAAATATTAGTCCTGCTTTCATTTATTTTATTGTTCCGCTCAAACCGACTCTTTGTTTTATTTTTGTTTATTTTTGTTTTATTTAAAGGGATTTATGAGACTTAATAGGAAGGCTTACCATGGTACTCCGACGTCAGAGGGTAAAAAGGATTTGGAGAATGGAAGAAATATTTAGGTTTTGTGAAAATGAGTTGATTATAATATTTTTGAAGTTGGAATTAGAAGTAATAAGAGCAACAGCTTCACTGAGTTAAGAGAAGAAAGGATATAAGAAGTTAAGATTTGGGATGTGATGTTTTATTTGATAAGAATAAGTTTTATGATATAAGATTTGTTGATTATAATTGCAAGATCAAGATTAGTTATAAGGATTTAGATTTTACAATGTTACAAAGTTACTAAAGAAGATTCGAAATGAACGCACAAGGGAGGGCGAGAGGAGGTCCTAAGTAAGATTTGGAAGAGGTGAAGGATTTAAGTAATTGTGTTGTTTTTGTGTGTTGGTGTATTGTGTTGTTTTGTATGGGATATGGGTATTTGTAATTGGTTTAATTTGGAAAATCCAATAAATTTTTATTTAAAAAAATATATATTTGTTCCTTTTCAGGATTTCATTTACCACGCAGGTGTCTTTGTCTGCTATTTTGGGACCTTTCTACTGCAAGCGGCAACCACCTCTTTGCATGCTCACCCGGTGAAGTACACCGTCAATTTTGACAGCATCAGCAACAGCACTACCACTACCTATGAGACGCTTCTAAATGAACACGAATACAACTTGAGCATTGCAGCTGCCGTAAGTATTACCAAGGCACATCCTTAAAGGGGGAGAGGGGAGAAGTATCTCCCTCCTCTTCTCTCTTCTTCGGACCTGTCTTCCTCTCCTGACCCTGAGAGGGCTCTATGGGATACTGCAATGCCTTGAGGTGGCTTTGAACTTGCCCAGGCTTCCTTTTGTGTTGTGTTCCTAGACAGTGGTCCACACTCTAAAGCTCTGTGTCCGAGCAGTTACTTCTTTGTCCTGGAGCTTTCCCCGGGGAGGCCTGCATTTAATCTTTTTCAGGCCGGAATACCCTACCCAAGATTTGCCCACTTTAAGTAGAGAGTCTTCAAGGGAAATCGCTCTTGGGCATCGCTGGTGCTGCTGAGCAGGCATCAGGGAGCTCGAGGTGCTCGGTGTGCAAGGGGCAGCTTTTTCAGGGGAGAACGACTTACGGGTTGGTGTCTCTGGTGGTTTGCAGGCGGGGGGGGGGCTGCCAGGGCGATTTCCCAAGTGCATTTTTGGGGGGAGGGGAGGCGTGCTGCTAATGGTGCTGTCCCCGAGCGAGCCCTGTGCTGTCTTGAGCCAGTGTGGTGTAGTGGTTAAGAGTGGTAGACTCGTAATCTGGGGAACCGGGTTCGCTTCCCCTCTCCTCCACATACAGCTGCTAGTCACACTTCTCCGAAGCCTCTCAGCCCCACTCACCTCACAGAGTGAAAAGATTCACAGAGGGAAAGGAGAATGTTAGCCACTTTGAGACTCCTTGGGGTAGTGATAAAGCGGGATATCAAATCCAAACTCTTCTTCTTCTTCCTCTTCTTCTTCTTCTTCTGAGGCTAGCATCTGATCCCTGTAAAGCAGGGAGGGCAGAGCAAAAAGGACGCGACAGCCTTGTGCCCTTCAATCCCAGCTCCTCGGGGGCGAAGCTACACACAAGGGGCGCATGGCGTTCTTCTCAGGCTGCCTTCTCCAAGCCGCTTTCCAAAGCCTCACAAAGTGGCACAGGCCTGGTGTTGCTCTGGTGGTGAGGGCTGGGATGGCATGCAGAAGGCTCCTTCTGCTTCGCTCCCTGGGCACACACGCCTTAGGCGCAGTTAAAGCACGCTCCACTGCTGGTGGTTTGAGGGCATTGAGTTGGAGGGGTTCTTGTCAGGAAGGCTGCAGCTCAGGCCTGTCCTAAACCTGGGTTCAACCCCTCCATGGCTTGCACTGCTGGTTTCCCTAATACAGCTGGTTCTTCCTCCTCTATGTCAGAATCTTAGTTGCTGTATATTAGGCATGTCCAACAGGTTGATCACGATCTACTAGTAGATCATCGGGGTGTCCTAATTCACCACCCGCCAGCTCAATCTACCCCTCCCACCCAAAAAAGCACAACAACCTTGGCTTCTCAAAAAAAAACCTCAACAACACAACTCTGTTCCATCCTCCAGTGACAAATGTGTAGAACACTGCCAGTTGGTTTTTTTTTTTTTTGGTTTTTTTTAATACTGTGTGTAGATCGCAGTCTCTTGGAAGTTGGACGTCCCTGTATAGTGTCAGGATTATGGCACTTCCTTGTTTGGGAAGTCTTGACTAGTGATGACCAGGCTTTTTGGGGGGGGGGGGGCAAGTGAGAAATGACACAGAAGTCCTATGGATGAGAGGTAGGGAGGGAAAGGGAGAGAGAAAGAGAGAGAGAGAGAGAGAGAGAGAGAGAGAGAGAGAGAGAGAGAGAACACCACACCCTAGTGGTTTTGCCTGTGGTTTACGAAGCTGCAAAACAGGTAACAGAGCAAGAGTGAGTAGGAAATCCATAATGTAGAGCTGAATTTATGCTGAGCTGACCCCATGGGTCAACCTGCAGCTCTTCACTACCGCTGCCTGTGCCACTTTTGCAGTGCTCAAATTGGGGACAGGGCAAGGAGAGGGGCTGTGCCCCCTTACGAGTTGCGACTGACCCTCTTAGCTACATAGGAAGCTGCCTTGTTTCGGCTCAGACTTTTTGCCCATCAAGCCCAGTGCAGCTTGCTCGAACAGGCAGCAGCCCTGCAGTATCTATCCCACCGCTTCCTGTAACACGATCCCTTTAACTGGAAGTGCCAGCTATTAAACCTTCTCTGTGGAAAGTATGTGCTCCTCCGCTGGGCCACCCTCTTTCCCCTGAGAGGCTGTGGGAAGGGCTTGAGCGTTTCTCTGATGTCCAGCCAGCCTTCTTGGGGCCCCTTCCCCATTCAAGCATGGCACATGGGCCATTTCTGGTGATGTCTGGCCCCCCAAACGCTTTGAGGTTTCCTGACACATGACCATCCACGGTCCTCCTCCTGTTCCTTGTCTGTTTCTTCAAAGGGCCCTCTTGAGCTTTCTCCAACCCATTATGGTTTCTATAGGACTCAGTCCTCAATGCACCCCCAAAGTCGATCTGCTTCCTTTGAGGACACACAGTGCAGATTAATAATCATTTCTCCTCTCCAGGAAACCCTGGAAGCTATAAGTCAGGGGTAGCCAACATGACGTCCTCCAGATTCTGTTGGGACTACAACTCCCATCATCCTTGGCCATTGAGTCTGATGGGACTTGGGAGTCCCACAACATCTGAAATGTGCTGTGCAGTGTCCTCCTGTCGCAGCGTTTTTGAGAATGACATACTAGAGAATACTAATATTTCACCAGACTACAACACCCAAGATTCTTTGGAGGGATAAATGACTAGTTAAACCTGTCTCAAATATATAGCAAGGCTAAATCCTCAATGTCTGCTGCAGTAATGATCAGCCAAACACCCACTTGGGTCACTGCCCTGGTTCCTTGTGACCCAGAAGGTGCGAGTATCGTGCACAACCAGGGATTAGTTATCTTTTTATGAGAACAAAACCTGGGTTGCATTGCTAAGCATGCTTACATAAGGATACACTTTGAACTTGGTGGGGCTGGTCCTCTGAGAGATCTGCTTTATTACCAAGGCATTAGGGAGACATCAAAGCCATTAAGCAATCTAGGGAGCAAGAGTCCCAACGTAAGAAAGAAACCTGGATTACGTTTTCCCTTTAACCCTTGGAGAGGTTTCAGGTTGAGAATTAATGCCAAACTTATATAACCAGCGTTGATGTCATCCACATTATTTTAGGGTGACTCACCTCAACGGCTTTGATGAACAGGTAGATCAAAGAACATGTTGTGCAGGGAATCTCCCAGCAATATTACTTCCTCCCAGCCAACCCCTCTTTTCCTTTGTGAAACCTGAGGAATACTTTACTGTCCCACCGACCCAACAGGCGCAGTTTTGCAGGTCTTTTAAAATGTGTTGCTCTTCCCATTATTTCCTTTGAACAGGGCCGTCTTAGGGAGATCGTCCGCGGTGGCGCGACGATCCCTCCGGCGCCCCCGGCGTGCCGCCTCTCCGCCGCCTCCCTCCCGCGTTTGCCGCCCCTCGGGAGGGGGGTGGGCGAGCAGGGGATGAGGGGCGTGGCGCTGGAGCGGCGCGGGGCTCTGCGCGCCCTTCCAGTGCTCCCGGGATGGGAGGCGAGGGCGGCCGGCTCGCAGCCAAAGCCCGGGACCGGCATGGCTAGCAGCGGCTGCGCCACCGGCGTGCGAGCGCCCAGCCGACAGCCCTCTCGTGGGGGCAGGGGCAGGTTGGGGAGGGGGGCGCCCGGTATACCGGCAGGCTCGCGGGGTGCCCCTGGGGGGCCGGCGCCCTGGCGCGCCGCGCCACTAGCCCCTATGGATGATGTGGCCCTGCCTTTGAAAGTGATGATGTTTTAAGTGCCCTTTTGGTGAGGGGAAATGGGGGGTGGGGGTGGGAAGAGAGCACGCCTGCTGCCCAAAGCTTGGAGAAAGAGCTGGGCAAGCCACTGCGGTCAATGTTGGGGTCACTGATAAATGTATTTGTTGAAGGACCGATTCATTCAGTTGCTGCTAACCATGATGTTCTCCCTCCCCTGTCGGAGGCAGTACAGTGGTAACTCGGGTTAAGTACTTAATTCGTTCCGGAGGCCCGTTCTTAACCTGAAGCACCACTTTAGCGAATGGGACCTCCTGCTGCTGTTGCACCGCCAGAGCACGATTTCTGTTCTTAAGCGGAGTTCTTAACCTGAAGCGTACTTAACCCGAGGTACCACTGTATACCTCTGAATACCAGTTGGTGGGAATCACAGGTGGAAAGAGTGCTGATCTGCTCAGATTCTGCTTGTGGGCTTCCTATGGGCATCCAACAGGATGCTGGACTAAATGGGCCCTTGCCTGATCCAGCAGGAACTGCTCTTTTATGTTCTTAGGTATTCATTTATAAGGAGAACCCAGACTTGCTCTGCAGGCCAAAAAAAAAGCCACAGTGAGTCCTGCAGAATAGTATTTCTGCAGCCACTCCACTTTCTGTTTAAAACATCTTTTTCTCCAAGGAGAACTTGGTTCACACACCCACACCCACCCCGCCCCGCTCCTTAGTTAATCCCTGAAACAACCCTGTGAGGTAGGTTAAGAGGTTGTGACTGACTCCAAGGTCACCCAGTGAGCTTCATGACCGAATTGGTGATTTGAACCCTGATCTCTCAGGTCTTAGTCCGACACTCTAATGACTACACCACACTGGCTTCCTAGAGAACTTACGCTGTGGGGCAGCTGTATAAATTAAGCAGGCAACTAAATACGGGGAAAGGGAAGAGTCAGTTAGAGAAGGATCTGAAATATTTTCCTTGAAGCTTGAATTTGTTTTGTTTTGGATTGATTTATTTGATGTTTTAATGTGTTGTAAACCGCTTTGAGGTTTTTTTCCTTTAAAATATAAAGTGGTATAGAAATGAAAATAATAATAATAATAATAATAATAATAATAATAATAATAATAATAATAATTCATTTATACCCCGCCCATCTGGCTGGGTTTCCCCAGCCACTCTGGGCGGCTTCCAACAGAATGTTAAAATACAATAATCTATTAAACATTAAAAGCTTCCATAGACATAATAATAATAATAATAATAATAATAATAACAACAATAATAATAATAATAGCAATAATAATAACAATAATACAGTCATACCTTGGAAGTCAAGCGGAATCCATTCCGGAAGTCCGTTCCGACTTCCAAAACATTCGGAAACCAAAGCACGGCTTCCGATTGGCTGCAGGAAGCTCCTGCAGCCAATCGGAAGCCGTGTGGGACGTTCAGCTTCCAAAAATAGTTCGAAAACCGGAACACTCACTTCCAGGTTTCGATCGTTTGACAGCCGATTTGCTTGGGAGCCAAGGCGTTTGAGATACAATGTACGACTGTAATAATAATAATAATAATAATAATAATCTCACTGCAAAAAAGGTGCCTAGGCATTCCGTTGTGGCAAACATAACCTCGATTTAAGGTTCCATGTGGCGATTGGATTTATATATCTGAGTTTCTGATTGGGAGGGAAGAGGGATTTGAAATCTAGTGGAACAGCCAATTTTCTATAGGAAAACTCACCTGGCGCTTCCTCCCTCCCTCTGCAGATCTTTGCCTTTGCAACAACTGTGTGTTATGGGTGCAGCACTACCCTGGCTCTACGAAGATGGAAACTATAGCACCAGAAGTGACAAGGCAGCTAAAGGGCATCCCGTTTCGTTTGCGTCCTTGTTCAGATGATCAAATGATGTACTTACTTGTGGAGTTGCAAAGGGTGCTTGGAACACATTTATATTTTTCTAAGATGTTGACACACACAAACATACACAAGAAGTCTATGTCATAATTATATATGCGTGTATATATAATATATATATATATAATATATTTGGACAAGGGTGGGGGAAAACTTGCTTGTTTATTTCTCCAGTTTTCAGTTGCTTATGTTAACTGATTTACTGGGAGCGTTATCCTCTGCTACAGATAGTATTATAAAATTGAGTGATGGAATAGGGTTATCGTCGGCAGACAACTGCGTACTTTTTTTTTTGGTGCTAAACATCTGCTTGCAAGAGATACAAACATCTCTGCAGATGGGCTGCATCTCTCTCGCACGCACACAAACACAGGGAGGCAGCTATGAAACGATAACCCGCCGAGCTTCCGCCTGAAAGCTAACTGTGTTCGTAGGCCTGCCAACATCAGCAGCTAAGCACAGCCTCCATTTATTTCAGTGCGGCTTCCTTTGGCAACCTGGCGCCCTCCTGACGTTGTTTGGGTCCAACTCCTATCGGTTGTCATTCCACAACACCTGTAGGTTGGCGAAAGGTGTAGTGGGGACTATGCGGGACTAGGGTTGCCAACTCCCTGGGTTTGGCCCTGAATTGGGTTTCGCAGTCAATTCTCGGGAACCATTGGGTAGTGTCAAATTGCTGCCTTTGAATCTTGAGTCTAGGGGGTTTTCAGTAGTATTCCTTTAAAACAGTATAAAAATAGCTCACCGTTCTGAAAAGGTGTAAACTTTTCTATCAATGTTTCCCCAGATTTCCAGTTTCTCCAGTGGAAAAACCTGGGAGGAAATTTACCCAACCTCATATATTTCCCCATTTCCCTTCACATCTGTAGTGCCGCTCCTCTGAGCCCCTTGTAGCTCTCTTTTTAAGAATTGGCAGCTCCATTCCAAGGCGTTGGGATTCCAGAGATCTGGCAACCCCATGTGGGATTTCCACGGAAGTCTCTTGCAATCGTGTAACAATTTCTCAGGAGCCATGTTAGGTGGATTCTCCTAATGCTCTTTTGAACTGATGTCTATGCAGGCAGGGTAGTGGAGTTCTAAACCAGTAAATGTAATATTTTTTTCAGAAAGTTGATTTCCTTTTTCTTTTTTTACTTTAAAAAGAAAGTAATTTATGGAAGGGTGGGTGGGTGGGGGAGCCTTTTAATATTCATTCAGTCCTTATATAAGGATCTAGCTTTAGTTTTTAAACTGTACTTTTCACCTGTAATCTTCGAAGCATTTTATATAGAGAGAGAAAATGCCCAAGAGGAAAGATTTAGGTAAGTAGCATACTCAAAGCTTTAACATTAGCAGAGAATGCAAGTGTATTTTTTTTTTAAAGGCAAGCCAGGAATATTAATTGGTTGGATCTGAAATCGTGACAATTAGCTAATTCAATAACCATATAGATCTCAAAAGTCGGGCTCTTTCTATCTGGTATTTTTGTTGGGCTGATAATATAAATATTTTTTTTTACAGCTCTGAATTTAAATTGTATATCCAAATTCCTTTTTGAAACGAGTTGTGTTTCTTCGAGGGAAATAGTTATATTCAGTTTTAAAATACATACCTGTATTGATTAGCACTGTAGTTCATATGATCCACTCACAAAACAAGTGTATTGCTTCAACTCTCTGTGGGGTGTATAAACTTGGATTTTATTTCTTACTTCTCCTGGTCCTGCGTGTCTTACTGCAACAATTTGGAGTCCCTTTCCAACTTTTGCAGGAAAGTGCCAATGTCTAAACTCATATTATCTAATTTATATTGCAGATTCCCGCACTTATCAGAAACGGCTTTAGATTTTGAAAGCCAGTAACTTCTTGCATTAACAAATTTTGTTTTAGCAACATGTATTTATATTGCAAAGCATTGTTCTCAGTGTGGGAAAAAAAATGTATATTTGTGGTTAACTGTTGTGCAGATTTCTCCCTTGAATATAAATGTTTGCACTATTTCACCTGGATGGGCAAGTTCTTAACCCATTTATGCTTTCTGTAAGTGTGGCATTTACGCTTTCTTCTAACGAAAGTTTCTTAAAGATCATTGAGCCCAGGTCTCCAGCTTGACTTCTTTGTATTGTCTCATTTTGTTGCGCTGCGAGACCCCACGGACCAAAGGAAGGCATCGCCACTGGCTGAAACCAATCTTACAATCGGAAAACGCAGCATTGGTAGAGGATTAGGGGCTCTGAATAGGAGACAGGCTGGATCCAGGCTAGGCATGGCAGCCTAGACAATATACAAGGTTTGGAGTGCAATTTCGAGAGGAAGCGGCCGAGTCCTAATGACTGCAGCAGTGAACTAAGCAATAAACAGCTGATCTCCTGTCTTCACAAGTCAAGTGAAGGGCTGTAGCTCAGTGCTAGAGCATCTGCTTTGCATGCAGAAGGTCCCAGGTTCAATCCCCGATATCTTCATGTATAGCTGGGAGAGACCCCCAACTGAAATCTTGGGAGAGCTGCTGAGTTAAATGGACCACTGCTCTGACTCAGGGGACGCGGGTGGCGCTGTAGTCTAAACCACTGAGCCTCTGGGGCTTGCCGATCGCAAGGTCGGCGGTTCGAATCCCCGCGACAGGGTGTGTTCCCATTGCTCTGTCCCAGCTCCTGCCAACCTAGCAGTTCAAAAGCATGCCAGTGCAAGCAGATAAATAGGTACCACTGCGGTGGGAAGGTAAAAGGTGTTGCGCTCTGGCACTCGTCACGGTCTTCCGTGCGCCGGTAGCTGGCCACATGACCCGGAAAGCTAGCTGTAGACCAATGCCGGCTCCCTTGGCCTGAAAGTGAGATGAGCGCCACAACCCCATAGTCACCTTTGACTGGACTTAACTGTCCAGGGGTCCTTTACCTTTTTGCTCTGACTCAGTATAAGGCAGCTTCATATGTTTCACAGAGAAAGGGTACCGGAAAGGAGACGAAGAGATCCACATGCATCGGCAAAAACAGAATGTCCCCTTCTTTCTTTGATTGGTGTGTTCAGGTTTCCCTCTTGCCTTTGAAGCTGGCTCTGAAGTTTTGCGAACGTTATTTGTACCTTACTCGAAACACAAATGCCTTAAACCTGGGCTAGTAAGTTGGCTGGGGAGAGAGGGAGCTCTGGTGTCAGGAGGTTCAAACTGGAATTGTGACTAAACTAACTGAACCACAGCTGCTGCATGGAGACTTTCTCAAAAGGAAGAGGGGAATTAACCTTTTCGTCTGCTTTGCCTCCAGCCTGGATGGTTCAGCAGAAGCATTTCCTGTTTGGCCTGGGAGCGCCAGGAAAATAAACTGCCAAGGCCTCTCCTGTTAAATAATACTCTCCCGCCTCGTAATCCTGCTGCTGCTGCTGAAGCATTTGTGCTTGTGGCACATTGTGCCAATGAGAAAGGAAATTTGAAGACTTGTAGGAGCTTTCCAAGCCATGGGATGGAGCTCAGTGGATAGGAAAGTTCAGGACAGACAAAGGAGCTTTTTCACACAGCACACAGTTGATCTCTGATTCTTCTTGTGTTTTTATGCCTCAATTGCCAAGGTGAGTGTTTGCCATTGATGCTGTTACAGCTAATGCACCACCAGAGGACTGAGTTGCCATTTATTTTCCTGATTTGTACTTTTAATTCATTGTGCATATATATAAAGAAGTGTGCATGCACACGAAAGCTCATACCAAGAATAAACTTAGTTGGTCTCTAAGGTGCTACTGGAAGGAATTTTTATTTTATTTTTTTATTTTATATAAAAGGATGTCATATAGAGGAGGGAGAAAGGTTGTTTTCTGCTGCTCCACAGAAGCGGACACGGGGCAATGGATTCAAACTACAAGAAAGAAGACTCCACCTAAACATGAGGAAGAACCTCCTGACAGTGAGAGCTGTTCGACAGTGGAATTTGCTGCCAAGGAGTGTGGTGGAGTCTCCTTCTTTGGAGGTCTTTAAGCAGAGGCTTGACAGCCATCTGTCAGGAATGCTTTGATGGTGTTTCCTGCTTGGCAGGGGGTGGACTGGATGGCCCTTGTGGTCTCTTCCAACTCTATGATTCTATGATCCTAGGCTTGGTGTTTTGTTTTTTATTTTAAAAAAATAAAAAACTGATCCCTAAAAATTCCAGCCCTTCTCTCTCTCTCTCTCTCTCTCTCTCTCTCTCTCTCTCTCTCTCTGTGTGTGTGTGTGTGTGTGTGTTTGCAGCATATGCATATGCATGCTGGACTGGTTTTTTTTAACAAACAAACAAACACCAATCTTGTGAAAAACAAGTTTTGAATGCACATAAAGAAATTTATAAAACCTTTGTGTTGTATAAAAATGACGCTTCATTATACACACATGTTCTGAACTCCATTAAAAAGTGACCCAAATATTTTGGAGGTTGAAGCTACTGAGGAATTCAAGACTGGTATTAAAAGTTGGACACACAAGGAAAGCATTTTTCTTTTCTTTTTTAATGTTTTAGTTAGAAACAGTTTGGAATTGCAAGATGGAAGATGAGACTCATAGCAGCTTTTCCACAGCAGGAACCTCCTGTTGACACTGGAGAAGAAAAAGATACAGACTATAATTAATGGGTCTTAAGTTACAGCAGGACAAACTTTGATTGAATGCTAGGAGAATCTTCCTGAAACTTGGCAATGGGATTAGTTACCAACTGGGGTGTTGGCCTCCCCCTTCCTGGAGGTCTTCAGGTGGAGGCTGGGCAGCCCTCACTCCTGTGAAGTAGGCTGAGAGATAGTGATTGACCCCAAGTGATTTGAACACAGGCCACTCCAACACACTCAGCATTTGGGCTTTCCCTGCTGCAGCTTTTGCCAATGTGGCACCCTTCAGATGTTGTTGGACTACAATTCCCAGCACACCCATGGTCAGCCGCAACCTAGGCACTGTGGTTCCCATGGATTCCCGCGGCCAGTATCTTCTCCTGTTGTTGCTTTTCATTATTGTGCCACTCTAGCTGCAAACACCTCCAGCCCATGAATGAAGAGTTTGTTGTGATTCTCTCCAAGCAGGAGTTTGCCGGCCAAGACACACACGCCCCCTCTCAGCTCAAGTGATAGAAACTTGATTGAACCGCAGACAAGGACCTTGTCAAACTCCCTTTTCCAGCCGCCTCAAGTGGAGCGGTTAGATGAGTGCCAAGTGCACTCCAGCTCTTCCCCCGAAATAAGAATCAACTTGCAGCTGTTGATCCAGGAGAAGTGCTGTTTGAGCTAGAGAGAAGAGGGTTCTCCCCAGCTCCACACCTCCCCCTTGCCTTATACCAAGGTTACATCCCCTCTTCCTCCTCCCTGATGTGTAGTATCTGGGCGTGCTGCTATTGTGCCATAAACATTGACATATCTACTGGTCTCATAAGCAGCCGTTGGGGACAGGAAGTAGCTGCGCATGACGGTGGTCTCAGGTGCAATCCCAGACATCTGCAGGTAGGGCTGGAAGACACCTCAGTCTGAAACCTTAAGAGAGCCTATGCCAGTCAGTGTACAGTAGACAACCCTGAGCTAGCTTCCTATGTTCCTAAGGTGAAGCGATAGGTGTTGTGTATTGCTGTGTCTTTGTACTGTAGTTGTTACTGAGGTGGGGAGCAGCCCCCTGTTCACTCTGCTGGCCAACCCCAGACCAAGCTACACAAACTGGACCAGCAATAGATGATAGAGATATACACACACCGCCCTGTGAACCGCCCTGAGACCTCCAGGTATAGGGCAGTGTGTGTGTGTGTGTGTGTGTGTGTGTGTGTGTGTGTAATTATTTATATACCCCACCCATCTGGCTGGGTTTCCCCAGCCACCCTGGGCAGCTCCCAACAGAATATTAAATACACAATACAGTAAATGTGGTTGAGAAGGTAAAAAGGGGCCTTAGAATCATAGAGTTGGGAGGGACCCCGGGGATCAGCCCAACCCCCCTGCAATGCAATTACCAACAACCCCGCCTCCCTTCCTACCCCATGCAAATACTAACCTCTCTGACAGCTCCGTTGGTTAGAGCATGGTGCTGGTAATGCCAAGGTTGCAGGTTCCAGCCCCATATGGGAAGATGGCATATTCCTGCATTGCAGGGGGTTGATCCGCCGGGTCCCTCCCAACTCTATGATTCTAAGGCCCCTTTTTACCTTCTCAATAACATTTCTGAAGCTATTTGTACCTCTTTGTACCTTCACCCCATTCCCATGCCTCCCTTCCCTCTTCCCATATTACCCCTCAAAATCCCTCCTTTGTTCTGCAACCGTGTTCACCTGCCCCTGCCCCAGTTCCCCCTTCCCTCCAGCACTCTCCCTCCAGAGACCTAAAAACTGTCTCACACATGCCTCCCTTCCTCCCATATTTCTCCTCATTCTTCCAAATGCCTCCTTTACCTCCCAGTCTCCTCTCCAGTTCCTTCTCTCTCCCTTCCCACCACCATCAAAGGACCCCCTCCCTCTCATTCTCTCTCTCTCTCTCTCTCTCACACACAAACTTCTTCCACCCAGCCAGCAGGTTTTCAGCCGTCTTCCCCAGCCCTACCTGGGACCTTAAATCTTGTGATCGAGTTCTACTTTTGGGTTTCCCATAATGGGCATCTGGCTGGCCACTGTGAGAAAAGCGTGCTGGACTGGATGGGCCATTGGCCTGATTCTGCAGGCTCTCATTATGTTCTCATGCAT
Organism: Lacerta agilis; assembly: GCF_009819535.1. Lineage (NCBI taxonomy): Eukaryota > Metazoa > Chordata > Lepidosauria > Squamata > Lacertidae > Lacerta > Lacerta agilis. The sequence goes on from NC_046318.1 coordinate 71,729,057, forward strand.
TTCCTGCATCGATTGGAAAAGAGGAAAACTGCACATTAAAAGCATGTGTGCTCTCTTCCCATTTAACAACACAAGATGGAGCTCTAACCTAGCATAGCACTTTTTCTGGTCACATTCGAAGTCTTTTACAGAACACTGGCTGGAAAAAGAAGATTCTAAAGAGGCCTTTTCCTAAGGTGAAAGGGAAGGGCACTTGGGCACTTTTAGCACACCGAGAGGAAGCAGTGGTTTTGTATTAGCAGCCTTGAAGTTCTCCCACTCAAGCTTTTTCTTCACCCACCTGGCTCTGTAGGTTTGCAGCATTGCCTTCCCGTTCAGCGTGACGGCAAGGGCCATTGCTACAAGTTCTGCCCCTCTCTCAGGGTCCTGAAGTGACAGCGCCTCAGGTTGGCGTCTTATAGGGTAATTTGGTGGCAAGATCTGGGAGTTTAAGATGCAGCAGATCTCCGGCATTCAATCCTCAACCTTGGCTCAGCCAAAGATATGCTGGTGTTATGTTGTTTAGCCAGCCGAGCCGAAGCTGACTGAATCAAAGCTGGTCCCCCAAAATGGGGCATGTGTGGAAGCGGCAAGACCAGAGAGGGAAAACTGAGGCTGGGTCCTAAGCCTATTCAAGTCAATCCTGTGACTGGACAACCTGGGATAGAAAACTATGTTAAAGGCTTGCTTTCCCTCTGCCAGGCTTAGGCGGAGAGCAGCCCTGCTGCCTTCATTTACACTGACTTGCTGACACCAGTTTCTTGCTACCTAAGGACTCGTACACACACACTTCTGCTTTTCCCATGTCTAGAAAGTGTGAGTCCAAACGGTTTTGTCTTTTCCCAACAAGGAAGGAAGGAAGGAAGGACCACCCACAGGAAGGAAGGACCACCCACAGGAAACCCGATTGCTGTTTGCTTCGATTCTGTGCTAAACCGCAGGAAGGTGGCAGGGCAAACGGAAGTGTGGATCATAGAATCATAGACTCAAGCTGAAAGGGATCCTGAAGGTCATCTAGTCCAACCCTCTGCAACGTTGCAACCTAGGAGTTAGGATGAGACCTTAGTCATGCTTGAATCCAAATTACACCCTGGTCCCAAACTCATTTGCTTGGGATTAAACTCGCAGCTCTGTGCACACTCCCCCCTGCTTTTGTTGCAGCAATCCTACTGATTTGTTTCTGAGAGGTGAGATGTGTACCCCTCCTCTTAGGACATAAATGCTCATCTGTTTGCACAGAATCATCCTGTGCTGGAGGATGAAAGGTGAGCAGTCCAAAGGTCATTGCATGCTCTACATTTATAGGTACACTGCGTACTCTGACTGTTTATGCCATTTCATATGGAATGACACACATACAATTTCTTTTATGCTGAGTTGTTTTGGTGCAGTTAAATGATGTTAAGTCGGTGCCGGGGGTTAGGAACGTGCTTTGTTGATGGGGAGTTGTTACGGATATGTGTTGTTGTATTTGAAGCACCCATGTGTCAAGGTGATTCACAGGCATATCACAAAAGCAGCTAAAAATAGTTTTTAAAACAGTACAAAACCACAATGCAGAATGAGCACCGATGGCAGAGAACTTTTAATCCAGCTGGAAAAGCTTGCTGAAACAAAAATGTCTTCCATTGTTTCTGGAAAGTGGAGGTAGTAGACACCTGTTTTATCTCGACAGGAATTCTGTTTCATAAAACAGGGGCAGCTACCGTGAAAGCCCCCAGGCACTGTCATGGCAAATTAGGCAATGATGTCTCAAGAGGCATCCAAACACCTGGAGAACAAATGGACAGACAGACAACCCACTTTTCAGATGAGGCAGCGTCTCAAATCCATATATGTTAGTACCCCAGCCTTGAACTTGTCCCTGTAGCTCAGTAGTTTAACATATTAGTCGCTTTGAGCAACTCCTTTTGGAGAGGAAAATCGGGATATAAATGTTTTAGTAACGTAGGAAGCTGTTTTATACTAAGTCAGAACATTGGTCTATCTAGCTCAGTATTGTCCAGGGTGACTGGAAGCAGTTCTCCAGAGGGAAAGGTAGGAGGCTGTGGACCAGCAGCTGAATCTTATTCAACACCTCTGGTGAGATAGCATCATCCAGTGCAGCTGTCCTCCAACAGGCCCTGGGGCTTAGGAGGAACAGCCAATGGGCTGCTATTGTTGCTTCCCAGAAACCACTGCCCAAGGCAGGCGACTCACTGTACCTAAAGATAGGGTTGGCCTTGCAGGCAGAAGGGTGCTTCAAATGCAATACTGTCCTCTAACAACCCTTCAAAGAGAAGAAGAAGAGGAGGAGGAGGAGGAGGAGGAGGAGGAGGAGGAGGAGGAGTTTGGATTTGATATCCCGCTTTATCACTACCCTAAGGAGTCTGAAAGTGGCTAACAATCTCCTTTCCCTTTCTCCCCAACAAACACTCTGTGAGGTGAGTGAAGCTGAGAGACTTCAGAGAAGTGTGACTAGCCCAAGGTCACCCAGCAGCTGCATGTGGAGGAGCGGGGAATCGAACCTGGTTCACCAGATTACAAGTCCACTGCTCTTACCACTACACCACACTGGCTTCCCCTGTAAAGCAGAACACATGGCCACCCTTGCTAGTAACACAGAACTAGAACTGAGTCACAGCCATTATGTGACTGTGATGCCTTGATATCTCTGGATTCCATGTCGGTATAATGTTCTTAGGGCCGAGATGCCAGATTGTGACCCTCTGTGGACTTAACACGCATTTCAGTTCCAAGCGAATGTGATTAGCACCAACTTGGGACACCAGCACCCCTGCCGTTGCGGTTCTGAATCCTAAAATAGCTGGAGAAATTACAGCGTGGTTCCAAAGTCACAATTTGCTCAACAACAACAACAACAACAACAACCTGGAGCTTTCCCCTGCTCCCCCACCAAACAACCCAGCTCTTAGACCAGATTGCTGCTATTGGCCACTGGCTGGCCTTGCACATTCTCGTCCTGATGCACCGCTGTGCTGGAAAGGTGCAGCACTTGCTTCATGTTTGCCCTTCAGATGCCTTTCAATGGCTCTGCCAACTCCTGAACGATCGGGACACACTGGTGGTGCTCTGCGGCGCTTGGCTGATAAGCTGCAGGGTCACTGCAAGAGGCTCCATCTCTTGGGGTTGTTGCTTTTATTTTTATATTATATACTGTGATATTTTTATGTCAACTGCCCTGAGACCTCTGGGTATAGACTGGTATATAAATTGAATAAATAAATAAATAGAAATACAAAACAAACAAACAAACCTGTCGGAGGTTGTGTGCCTCTGGGGGAAAAAAGTGCTCCTATCCTGCTTTCAGGCTTCTCATTTACATCCTGTTGGCCATTATGAGAACTTGATGCTGGACTAAGCGGACAAGCTATGCAATATTTCCAAGCTTCTTTTATTTTATTTTAAGAGTGGAAATTTATCATCTCTGCCCCTATTGTATTTAGAGCCAATATGTCTGTTTGTACAGAATCTAGCTTACCTTGGTGCAACATTGTGATTCTAGTAGCATCTGGTATGAAGAGCCTTGCCCATCATGAGATTCATCTGGGGTTTCTAGATCAGTTATGTCCAACAGGTAGATCACTGGATGTCTGCGGTAGATCACTGGCAGATCATTGGCTCCCCCCTCCAAAAGAAGCTGAAGAACTGTGGCTCCCCTTAAAAAAAAAGCTCAACATTATTTTACCTACTCCCTCTAAAAACCCCAAATAGGCCTTCCTCCTTCCTAAAATAAAGCTCAACAACTTTGACCTGAACCCCCCAAAAGGGGGTAGATCACTGTGAGTAGATCGCAGTCTCTTGGGAGTTGGCCAGCCCTGTTTTAGATCATAGGTAGACCTGATATAGTACCAATGACATCACCATCCCAGGTAGGTGTCATCCCCTGATGACATCATCACTGCAGGTAAGCTCAGCCTGCACCTTTGTGGCTTTTCATATGAACTTGTCCATAGGAGCTGGACGTGGTTTCGAATTCCAACCATAAGATAGCTGGCGACTGCTAGCAGAGGGGAGAAGGGTGGAGTGTTATGAAGAAACATATCAAGGGAAGTCGAAAAGCAAGAATTAAAATATTTCCTATTGCTAGGATCTGAAAAAATATTGACTGTTCCCAAGAATCAAATGTTATAGTGTGACCCTTGTGGTTTTCTCCACAAGGCCTCTCCAACTATTTCCTTTGATGTGTTGCCTGTAGTGTAATAAACTTTAGCTAAGACATGGGAAGAGGGGAGGGTGGCACACAAGAAACCCAACCAGCTGGTCTCCTTGGAAGCGCAGAAGAAATTAAATGGGAAGCACAGATTGAAACAATGCACTTAAGGCACAATCCTGCACTGCGGTTCCTCTGGCTGGTGGTGTTTGTTGCAGTCCTAGCTCCATGTAACTGGGAGCACCATGCTTCTGAATTGCTGGGAATGACAACTGGGCACAAAGTTGTTGCCTTCACTTCCTCCTTGCAGGCTTTTCTTCAAGCCCCTGTGAGATCAGGATGTATTTACGAGGATCCTTTTTTTTAGCAGGAACTTAGAGAAACTGAGTTTCCTTACCTTTTTAAAATTAAACATTTTTTTGGGGGGGGGGGGGGAAGAGAGACTGAAATGGATATACGGTATACCCCATGCCTGAGCCAAAATCCACCTATATCTGTAATCAATAAAGTTGTGGCCATTTCCAATCCAGATCATTGTCAGCTAGAGTTTATTAATCACATCTTACATTTAGCTTGGGTGTGGGGCATTGCGACTGGGCCCACAACAAACAAGCAAACAAACTTCGTGGTGAGTTCCCCCACCTTCCCCCCCAACCCAGAAAAAAGCACTGGTATTTACTCTCGCTCTCGCTAAAATTTATGTCTCCACACACACACACACACACAAACACACCCTTTGCCCTTTCGGCAGGAACATGAATGCATTTGGTTTTTAATATTTTTAAAACGTTTAAGAATTTGTTCTGAATGTTAATAGTTCACGTTGTTTGTATTTGTGTGTTTATTCCTTGTGAGCAATCTGGGTGTTCTTTTTGGCAGAAAGGCGGCATATGAATAAACAGTAACAAAGCGAAGAATTCTGAGAAAGCCATTTCCCGTTCCCGGGGAGATGACGTTGCGGGCTGGGAGCAAGCCCACCCCCCACACACGGGGCAGGATAGCTCATGTGCCATTGGATGGTCCTCAGCCACGTCATCCTTAGGCCGTCCAATCTGGACGGTTTGGGAGTGTGGCACGGGCCATTTAAACGGCCCACAGCTGAAGACTCACTCCTGTTTTCTTCCTGCTCGGTCAGTTCTCCCGCCCTCCCGCCCTTAGGTTAGGCTCTTTTATTTCTTGACCTTGCTATGGACCTCGGTTGGTCGCCTTGGTTGTCCAAGCGGCCTGGTAGGAATTTTTTCCCACTTGGCAAATTGACACCGGCCATTTGGTTTTTTTTGCCTACCTCGTAGCAAATCGTCACAACTTTGTAAGGTTTGGGGATTAGGCATTGGAGTATTAGGTTGAAGGTGAGGGGAGGTAGTGGCCATCACCTACCCCTCCTAATTCAAGGATATTCTGTTAAAGGAATCGGGGGGGGGCGTGGTCTCTGTCCGAAGCCCCAGACAGGGGGCTAGGGCCATGGCACGACCCCTAGCAGTGACCCCTAGCGGTGTGCATCAGCAGGGCTCCCCCTACTGGTGGTTAACCCTTCCAAGACTCCTGCAGACAGGCAGGAGTCAGACATAGTTGTTTGGTTTCCAATGCCTAAGCCAATACCACTCACATTCTGTAACCAATAAAGTTGTGGCCTTTTTCGCCCATTAACCTAAAATACTGTTTCATGTGTCTTTATTCCACTTCTCGGGAGGGTTTGGGACCTTGCGACGCAACCGTCGTTTCCCGCTCACAGAGCTGCAGTTCCCAACATCCTTATCAAACTATAATTCCTATGACTTTTTGAGGAGGGAGCTTTCAATGTGCTTTAAGGGCGTAGCGTGTACACAGAGCCCAAGACATCTCCATGTCTCTCAACGTGCTGAGCAGAAACAGGGCTGGAACGGCCACTGGATTTCAACCAAGGTGAAGGTTTCTCCTCATATCGGAATAATTTTGAGGAAAGCTTATTAATTGTTTTGATAGGTATGAGTGACATTTCCACACACCCTTACGCTTTTCGTAGCTGAGAAAACCAGGGAGGAAATGACTCACTTAACAGCAACAAAGAGATATGCAAATAACATTATCCCCTGGAACAATAATATATTGCTGTAACATTTTGTGGAAAGCCAAGTTAATTGAATTCATGCCAGCGTCAGTTTCACCCTAATTTCACGAGGCTTCGCTGTAGGCTAGTTCCGTTTTGTGCGGAAGTGTTTGTTGCACCTTCTTTTTTTTTTTAAAAAAAAAAAGTTTATTTAATTCTTTAAAAATATTCATACATATATCACATATACACATGCATATATACATATACAGATACAAATTAACAGCTTACATTTCCAACGAAAGAAAAAAAAAAGAGAAAAAGAAAAAAGTAAAACAAAAGATAAAAGAAAGAAAAAGAAGGTAAAGAACAAAGAACGAATGCTAAGAAGAAAAAAGAAAAAGAAAAAAAAGAGAAAAACAAAACCTTCTTAAGCATGGGGATTGATCAGCCTTGGGCTAATGGGACTCCATGTTGCTCAGGTGTGATCCAGCAGAGCCAAGATGCCTACTGGGGATGTTCATCAAGGTGCAGATGCATCTAGGCATCTGGGACAGCTGCCTATTTAGCCAACAGGTTGCCAATCTGGGTTTGCATCTATATCACCCCCTTCCATTTCTGATGCTCTGAGGCAAGTGCCAGTGCTTGTGTTGCCAGAATGGCACCACCCATGTCATGGAGGGAAGTATCAGCAAGCCTGGGGGGAATTCCAAGGTTTGCATAAGGCCAAAACATTGTTTCCGGGGGCAAAACCCTAAGTAGGGGGGAAACCCCAAAGAAGACTGCATGGGCTCAGAAGAAAGGAAGCAATGACTGCCTGTTGATGGGGTGGAGGAGGAAACAAATGGATGGGAAAGGGTAATGGAATGGAGTAATATGCTGGAGGGCCTGGCTGGCTGTCTAAGATACCAAACAGAAGCACTCCATACTGCAAATTTTTTTTTAAAGTTCTGCAGGTCTCCCTTAGATCACAGCTTCTATTTGCTATTTAGGTCTATGTCCTTAATGCTGGGGACATGGATGGCGCTGTGGTCTAAACCACAGATCCTAGGGCTTGCTGATCGGAAGGTTTGCGGTTCGAATCCCCGCGACGGGGTGAGCTTCCGTTGTTCGGTCCCAGCTCCTGCCTACCTAGCAGTTCAAAAGCACATCAAGTGCAAGTAGATAAATAGGTACCGCTCCGGCGGGAAGGTAAACAGCTTTTCCGTGTGCTGCTCTGGTTCGCCAGAAGCGTCTTAGTCATACTGGCCACATGACCTGGAAGCTGTCAGCGGACAAACCCCGGCTCCCTCGGCCTATAGAGCAAGATGAGCGCCACAACCCCAGAGTCGTCTGCGACTGGACCTAATGGTCAGGGGTACCTTTACCTTAATGCTAGTGGTGGAGGAGCGAACATAGCCCTCTTCATGCATGTGATGCTCCAATTTGGGTAATCTTTCGGCCTCAAAATAAGAAGGCAAAATGTGCATGCGACAGGTGTTGATTGCTTGTTTTATTAGTGGGCAGTGGTATTTTTCTAGAAAAAGAGGTGCCGAAACTCACCATGAACACCTCCCTTGTTCTCTTATAATGGCTGTGGTTCCCACCCGAGAGGTGCCAGCGAGTTCCATCTGAAAAAAAGCCCCACTAGTGGGTATGTAACTGAGACAAATATCATTGTTGCAACTTGAGCTAACAGAAGGAGGGCGTTCAGATGAGTTCCGTATACCCAAGGGGTGTGTGAGCGGGTTCTAGGCTAGCCCCCATGGGCTAGCCCCCCCCCCTGCAGCCACCAGTAGCAAACCGAGTGGCAGGTGCTTACAAAACTTCCCAACAGGAGAGTCACTGCTTCTTACTGGGAGGGGGAGAAGAGAGGCATTGGCAAAGTCAGCACAGTGCAAATGCATCAGCAGAGTCCACCTTGGTGCTCCTGCTGGCACCTTTGCACGGCATTGCCCTCCCTGCTGCCAGTAAGCAGCGGACCTCCAGCTCACCCACTACCACCTGTCACGGAAATATCCAGTGGTCACCACTTGAGATTTTTTAAAGGGATGATTGCTCAGCTGCAGAGCATGTGTCTGTCACAAGTAGAGCCCTGGCAGAGACACATGCCCGACTGGCATGTTCCCTTCTTCCTGGACGATCGTTCGGGAGTTTCTCAGCTTCTTCAGCCCCCGGACATCATAGTGATTGATGTGGGAGTACATCAACACACTCTTAGGCATCCACAGAGGTTTGCGCAGTTGCGTAACAGACCACAGCAACTCAGCATGTTGGCTAACCTACTTTATTACATATATACACAGTTGGAACACTTCAACATGGCTCCCTCTCTCTCTTGCATCAGACAGCAAAGAGAAAGAACAAAGGACAATAGTCCCATTTCAGGGAAACACAGTAAGACCCAACATCCTGTCTTCCATCACTTCCCACTTCCCACTCTGTGGAATGAAAACACACACCCAGTCATGTGAAATACAATAAACCCATGACTGCACACAGGGAATGAATCTTCCAACAGTGCCTGGCATGCAGAAGGTGCCAAGGTCAATCCTGGCAATGAAAAGCATCAGGTCACAGGTGGTGAGCAGGGCCTCTGACCGAGACCCTGGAAGGACAATCCTGCACTTGATTGACAAAGCGCCTGGCCTCAGATGAGGCTGCTTCCTGTGTAAAAGCGATGTACCTCCTCAGGTGCCTGAAATGTGTCAAGATGCTTCCTTTTCAGCAAGAGCTTCCAGCTATCATGAGATGGAGCTGGAGCGAGTATGTGAGTTAAAGGGGCTTAGCTGGTGTTATTCTTAATGAGTCACCAGCAGCTGAAAGAAATCCACGTTTCCATTCCATCCACCACCAGATGATACCTCTTTAAATGACGGCGGATTCCAAACAAAATGTCACCGGAGTGCTTGCCTTGGAGCATCTTTTGTTTAAAGTATTTCCCTATTATCTGCAGGATGGCCAAAGGGTGTTTTCTCTGGAGAGCTTGGTGGGCATTCATCTGCTGACTTCGAATCCCTAACCCAGACTTTCCCCAACCTGGTGCCCTCCAGGTGTTTTGGACGGCAAGGGCCAGTGGGAGTTGTCATCCAAAACATCTGGAGGACACTGGGTCTGGGATGGCTGCCCTAACATTTTAGGAGGTTCAAACCAGACATCATTTCCACCAGAATAACCCCACTTTGGGGCTAGGTGGGGCAGAAACATAGTTCAATAATTAAGAAGGGGGCAGTTTGCACCCAGAAACACTATTTCCCATGCATCAATAATAGCCAGTGACCCCACAATATCTTTATAGGATTGGGGGATCTGTCTGGATGATATCCTTGGGTCTGTGCTTGTGGTTCTGTGTCCCTGAGGTTTAGAATCTAGTAGAAGAGCCTTCTTACCTGTCATTTGTTAAGGTAATGGCTGCTCAGCTAAGCATCCGTCAGCATCTTAAAGAGGTTGCCCTGCTGCCAGAGAGACAAATTGGTGTGTCTTTCCCCAGCTCACTTGGCTGGATGCCACATCATGTTAGGATGGAGAACCGTAGGTGAAGGGAGGCTGTGGGGGATTAGTTTGGCTGATGTTGGAAGCAGGAGACACAGAGGCTGGTCCTGCTTCGAGCTGGAAACCAAGCTATGGCATGGAGGTCTCCCTGGAAACCTAATGAAGAAGCAAGATCCGTTGACATGTAAATGCTTCGAGCCCCTCCATCCCATGATTAGCTTGTATATATGTGTAAATGAAACCATATATCCTGAAGACACCACAGTCTCCAGTGACCTTCATTCCAAGGAAACTGAAGGCTGGAAACCCCGAAGTCTCCTATTGCTCGGAGATTGCGGTGCATGCAACATTATATGGGCCTTTGGGCATTGGCGGTTCCAGGAAAGCTGACGTCCATCTCAACAAATATCAAGAGATGATGATTGCCCCCTGCAATTAGACCCATTTGCCGGTGACAGAATGTCACTTTCTGTTGTGACTGATGATTAATGAGTAAAAGCAATTACAAGAATCACAACAAATGCCAAGCTTTTGGACCAATGTTGATTATTTCCACTGTACCTTGGTTGTGTGAGCAGTGGTTTTCTGCCACTGCAGCTACAACAGTTTCCTGGGTTATCCTAAGTGTGCATGACATTCTCAGGTAGAAAAGGACAGGTCCCTGCTGGAAGGAGCTTGCAATCTAAAATTTGACACAGGTGGAGAGGAATGGAGGGGAGGCAGGTGAGATCTGAAGTGCGAGACCACCAAAGCACCCAACACAACCCAAGGAGCAGCCGTTTGTAGCCAATTTATTAGATTTACCAGTGTAAGTCCGCAAAAGGGTTGTTCCAAGAGTAGGACAGGATCAGAGAGGGGGGACTTACTAAGCCCATCCAGTTTGGTGACGTCACCTGGAAAATTGGCCCATAGCACTATTTTAAAGGCTTGTTTTCCATCCGCCAGGCTTAGTCCCTGCTGCAGAATGGGTGTTAATTTTACACAAGCTTAAGTTACACCAGCGTGCTTTGTGCCAGCTTCCTGTGCCATGGGATTGCTCCCTTAGGTAGCTTCTCATCAAAATGGAAAGAAAACCAACTTTCTCACCCATCCCTAGTTGAAATCCATAATACTCTATTTTTAAAAAACAACAACAACAACACCAGTTTGAAATTGCCTTGGCTATGCAGCAAAGCCATTTGTGATTCGAGGACCCGTCGCCCGCATGCAGGAATTTGCCCATAGCACCTGGAAGAACGGGGCATCCCCGAAAACATTGATGTTGTGGTCATTCTTTCCAGGACATTGGAACAGGGTGCAAAGGAAGTTTTACAGGCAAGCAAGGAGCCTCTGAGAATGAAGGGCTGGCATAGCTATGAATAAAAGGCATTCATTAGGAAGTGATACCTTTCTTAGTGCTTCTTCTTTGGAGTTGACATCAAAGACCAAGTTCAGTAAGGAATGTAGGGAGTTTTCTCTTTTCTCCGCGGAAAGGCATTTTAAAAAATCAGAAACAGGAGGCGAACTGAAACACACTGTCCTCTCAAAAATAGTTTCAACCCTATCTATCAAGAGTTAAAATTTATGTGCTGTGATTCAACATATTCTCTTTTTAAAAGAAAAACCCCTATCCTTTTTTAAAAAAATAAAAGGGGGTGGGGTGGGGGAAATCAAGGCCAACAAAAGAATTAATGAATGACCACAAAGTCTCGGTTTCTGTTTCACATTGTGATGGAAGTTCTTTTGGGGGGAGGGAAACGCTTGCACATTCTTCCACATCCTAGGAGGCTGTGCATTACTGGCATTAAATCTTCCTCGATGAAATTTGGGCAGATTTTTTAAAAGCGCATTTTCTGCCTCGCATGGGATTCAGATAACCGGCACATGCGGAAACTTGATAGTTAGAAGCTTGCTTTGGACTGAGTCCGTCTGTTGATTCCACCTAGCTCGGCATTACACAAGGCTGCCAGCAACTCTCCAGGGTTTCGAAGAGGAATCTGTGCCAGATCCTACCTGAAGATCCTGTGACCTTCTTGTGAAGTCTGGAGATCAGCTGTTTATTCCTTACCACAGAGCTATGAATCTTCAATGACAGGGACAACTGTCAAGAGTCACGGATACCGCATTCTTCTCCTTGGCCTCAGGCAGCAAAGGGGTTTCCCTGAGCATCCTAAGGCCATCTCAGTGGCCCATTTGGCTCCTAGTCTGCCAACACTGCTCAGCACCTGAGTTTGCTATCTGAGTGATGATGACTATAAGGAATTCCCATGTTCAGAGGCAGTATTCAGCTGAGTTAATATGAATCACCGGAGGATCAACAGCAGGAGGGATCATGTCCAGCTTGAGGGCTTCCTGGACGTGATATCTGAGATTAGGCAGGATGCTGGACAAGAAGGAACCTTCGTTTGTTCTTACCTTCTCAACAGGACGCAAACATTGATGTCCCGTGATGTTTATAATGCATTGTCAACTCTCCAGTAAATAGTAGCATCTCTTGGGAGAAGGAGGGAGGGGATAGAGGCCTTTCAGCTCGGCAACCAAAGTCACCTCCCAACTCCGAACTGAGGAGAGGTCAGTGCTCATTTGCTTATTCTGAAAACATGGCTCCATGTGGTGCTCTTCACAAACCCCTGAGCTAGAGTGCACAGCCCAGGGCCTAGTTTGTTCTCTGTCATGTGCACAACCAACGACCACGACGGAGACATTGTTCAGGCAAAATACCCTGTAAGTTTGTTTAGAGTTCCTGATTTATGATGATAGGTGAGATAGCTCATCCAAGTCCTATCGACTAATAGCCAAGGGGTGTGCTTTTCTTTTGTTTTAGAATCCGAGAGATTTGTTTTCCTTTGCACTTGGCTATTTATCGTGGCGCCCGGAGCTCTGTCCTGACTTCTTCCAATGGAATGGCAGGGGAGAGGGAAAGCTGGCACCCATCTGATCCCATGAAAAGGTGGTTGATATCGTAGAACAGGGATATCATAGAACAGGGAACCTCTGGCTCAGGGTCTGTATGTGGCCCTCCAGGACACTCTGCCAGGCCCTTGCAGGCCTCCCTAGGCCTCAGCTCTTCTATAGGTCATCCCTCAGTCCTCTCCCATTGCCAGAAACTTCACCAGCCATGATCTACACCCTTCCTGCGTGCTTTTGTCTGACAATTTTTATAGGGGCTTCTCCATAAGTTCCTGAACCACTGTTCTCCCCCTCCCCACAACCCAGTAGTCCATCACTTCTCTCTCTTTTGAATACCAAAGCTTTTAGTGGTTTTATTGTACTTGATATTGTTTTGTACTTGCACTCCATTGATTATTTAACGGCTTAATATTTAAAGATTTCTAAGTAGCATGCAAAAATACTGCATAAGCAGCCGTAAAACGGTATCATAAAAATCTGAGCTGCAAACGTAAAAGCTACCAAACAGTGATGTTATGAAAACATGCACAGAGAGGTTCAGGAATAACAGAGTCCAATTTCCTGGGCCAAGCTAAAATATATGCTACGCCATGCACCCTTTTGCCATATAGCCAGATTTCAACAACGTATATTAACATTTGAAACAGGTCAGTTTTTAAAAATTGAGTCTTGGCATTAGTATGTTCACAATGTTGGTGGAAAAACAAATACAGTGTTATCTCGGGTTACAGACGCTTCAGGTTACATACTCCGCTAACCCAGAAATAACGCTTCAGGTTAAGAACTTTGCTTCAGGATAAGAACAGAAATCGTGCTCTGGTGGCACAGCAACAGCGGGAGGCCCCATTAGCTAAAGTGGTGCTTCAGGTTAAGAACAGTTTCAGGTTAAGAACGGACCTCCGGAACGAATTAAGTACTTAACCAGAGGTACCACTGTATCTGAATGGCTGTCACATGGAAGCAGGGGCGTAGCAAGGGGGGTGTAGGGGGCATTCTGCCCCATGTTCCATAATGGAGGGGGTGACAAATAATCAAGGAACAATTACTGACCTACTAGGGCGGTTCATTAAAAAAAAAATTTTTAAATGCCTGCTCCAAAGGTCTTAGCTTACTATACTAGGGATTACATAGCTATATATGAAATTTCATGCATATCGGTTAATATCTTGACCCTCCTCTACCAAAATAGCTGTTTACTTGGCTGTTTTCCTATGGCGTGAAGGCTGAAATTTCAGTTCAGTGGAGCACTTACTGTTCCCAACCCTAACCCTGTGGAAAGCCATCTAATTGGACTTTAATTTGAATTTGAGATGTTTTTAGGAGGTAATTTCATTATTGTCTGATTTTATACCAATGTTATGTATCTGATGTTAGCCACCCTGAGCCCAACTTCGGCCGGGGAGGGCGGGATATAAATAAAAGTTTTATTATTATTATTACTTGTTATTATTCCTTTGTAAGAAAATATGAAATAACGTAAAACCATTTTTTGCGGTGGGGAATCAAGGTGGGGGGGGGGGGTTGACAATAAATTTTCCACACCGGGTACCACCTGACCTTCCTACGCCTCTGCATGGAACAAGAGTTTGGATTTGGATTTGATATCCCACTTTATCACTACCCGAAGGAGTCTCAAAGCGGCTAACATTCTGCTTTTCCCTTCCTACTCCACAACAAACACTCTGTGGGGTGAGTGGGGCTGAGAGACTTCAAAGAAGTATGACTAGCCCAAGGTCACCCAGCAGCTGCATGTGGAGGAGCGGAGACGCGAACCCGGTTCACCAGATTACGAATCCACCGCCCTTAACCACTACACCACACTGGCAAAATGAGGCAGGCTTGTTTTCTTCTGCTCCGAACCAATGGATTTACCGGTATGTTACAGGAAAGCAGATTCTAACTAAACACCAGGAAGAACTCTCTGGTGGTAGGAGTTGTTTGACAATGGAACAGACACCTTCAATTGGTGGTTCCTCGTTCATTGGAGGTTTTTAAACAGAGCCATTTGTTGTGGATGCTTAAGTTGAGATTCCTGCATTTCAATTCTATTATTCATTCCTAAATAAGGTCTGGGAATGTAGCATAGACTGATGTTCCTTAAAACCATTTCATTGGAACATCTTTGATTTAAGTAGCGCAACAAACATGGCACTACACTTCCAGGTTTGGAAATGTGGGTCACTTCAATCTGTCATCACTGTATGCCTCATGCCATATGCATTTTCTTGAGAAATGGTCTCTGAATACTTGGACAAAGAGCAACGTCTGCTATTTATATTTTTGCCAAGAGTGCCAAGAGTGCGAGCAGCTGTGTACCTACAATGTCACCCCTGGGAACAGACTAATAACAAAGCATAAAGGCTGCAATCCTGTAACTAGTCAATTACCCTCAAGTAAATAATTGAGAAGACGCGCAGGCATACACACTGATACCAAGGAAGTTCAAGGAAGTGCTGGCTATCAGACATTTCATTTGTACATTCAGTACTTTTGCTTCAAGATCGGGATCAAATATTGCATTAATAAACCAGATGCATACAGATTTTTGTGTGGGGTTTTTTTTTTTTTAAAAAAAGAAGAAGTTAAAAACTGCAAATTGATGTGTGGAGTGAGTTGAACTTAAAAGCTGGAAGAATGAGAATCTGAGAGAAATTGAAAATTCTCAGATTTCTCCATATTTACCAACAAAGGAATGCAACCTTCAAAAGAAGACAAGGTGCCCGCTCCTGATGTAAAAGGATGGAGGTGTGGACTTCTGTTGGACTGGGAAGTTGAGGCACACATGAGCTTTATGGCTACAAGTGCAGCAGACTGGTGACCCGAGTGAGAGATTTGTAATAGCAGAAATTATGACAAGACGGTGTAGGATTAGCATTGGCCACAATTTTATTGATTACAGATGTGAGTAGGCTTTGGCACAGGCACGATGTATGCATCCTTATCAACCAGCCCACCAGCTGATTGATTACTCCTTCAGGGTCAATCCTGGGTTCAGGGATCTTCCCATGAAGCACATCAAATGAAGTGATCCTGCCAGGATGCCATTAGGGTCTATCTGTACCAATGGGCAGAAGCCTCACTCTGGACCCCTTCACCAGGGTACCCTGAATTTTGATCCCAATTAGGGAGGGGGTGGTTCTCTCTCCCCAGCCCAGAACTTAGACCAGGCACCCCCAAACTCGGCCCTCCATATGCTTTGGGACTACAACTCCCATCACCCGCAGCTAACAGGACCAGTGGTCAGGGATGATGGGAATTGTAGTCCCAAAACATCTGGAAGGCCAAGTTTGGGGGTGCCTGACTTAGGCTATGGATCCAACCCAATGCCTTTTTTCCAACAAAGTTGTGACAATTGCTATCAGGAAGGCAACCAGACCCCCTGAAAGACCTGATTTGTCTCCAAGCAAATTCCTTCCTGGCCTCAAATATGGTGACTGATTAATTCCACACCAAGGCCATGCTGCCTGTTTATCTCCAGGCAGCCCAAACCTATGGGGTGGGCAGGTGAGTTATTTGATTGCCAACTGCTCTGGCCATTCCAGGAGCAGCTGGCCCTTATGCTGGTTTCAGCTCCACCCTCCAAAGGCCATGATTGGACAGTTTAAAAAAAAAAAATAGTGAGAAATCCCATGAGCCCCCTTGGCTGGCTGAGGCCAATAATTACACCAACCAGCTGTGCAAGTGACAGGCCCCCTCTCCCTGGCTCCCCCCAGCTGCTCTTGGCCACAGCCCCCATGGTCCCCAAAGATGTAAGGGGTCTTTGTCATAACAAGGTAACTTTCTGTACTGTGGGCACCCTCAGTAATTCACAGTCCCCCCCCCCCAATAAAGTCTAGGCCAGCAGTGTGCTAACGTTCAGAATGAGCTAAGTTAGCAATTTAAATAACTTCGAGGGGTGGGGAAGAGATAACAACGTTCAGCAGAACTTAATTTAAGATGACATGATGCGCTTATTCCTTAGGTATGTCAGGGGAATATTTATTCAAAGGGGGGAACCCCATAAATATGAATACAACATCTGGGCCTGACTTGGCTGTACATGTAAGAAGACTGTTGCAATCCTCAAATACCAGGAACAAAAGGGAACACCTATTGGCACGTCTTGAAGGGGGAAAGGGAACATTTTTAATAAGCAGCATGCTTTTTGGCGTTTCCGTCACCTTGGCTATTTCCAGCTTCTGCGAAGGGATTCTGGATGTACATGTATCTCAGGGGGTCATTCATGAGCAGAACTTTGAAGAACTTCTCTGGCTTTCCTGTGTGTTTCTGAATGCAATTTGAAGTGTCCGTTTACAGCCCTCTCAGGCTTGGGACTTGGGCGCCTGAGACAAAAGATAGCAAGGAGATACTTGGAACTGGAGTTCCAAGTACGAAAGCCAATCTCACGGGGGACTCAGTCCTACTTCAACGCTGCTGATAAGTGGGGGAACTCAGGCCAGGGTGCCAATTATGGGCATGTGCAGAACTCTCCTCAGGCCACACCCCTTAGCTGCCTGCTTCCGCATCGCAAGTCTTTTTGCCTCGCTGGACTCTTGATCATGCCTCTTGTCTGGATGGGGGTCAGAGAGGGGTGTGTTGCTGTGGAAACTATCCTACTGTACAAAGGTGATAGTCATGCACAGTGCTTTTCTTCTTAAAAAAACAAACTCCAAAACGTTTAGGGGTACTCTCATTTTGACTCAAGAAAACCACCATTTTAAAGTTCAAACTGGGAAAAATAAATACAGTAAATGGACAAAAGTACAAAGAACATAGGACACGGGTGGCGCTGTGGGTTAAACCACAGAGCCTAGGGCTTGCCGATCAGAAGGTCAGCGGTTCGAATCCCTGCGACGGGGTGAGCTCCTGTTGCTTGGTCCCTGCTCCTGCCAACCTAGCAGTTCGAAAGCATGCAGTGCAAGTAGATAAATAGGTACCGCTCCGGTGGGAAGGTAAACGGCGTTTCCGTGCGCTGTTCTGGTTCACCAGAAGCGGCTTAGTCATGCTGGCCACATGACCCAGAAGCTGTACGCCATCTCCCTCGGCCAACCCCAGAGTCGTCTGTGACTGGACCTAACGGTCGGGGTCCCTTTACCTTTACCTTTACAAAGAATATGCACTACCTCACATTACACAGCTGACACCTCACAGTAACTTCCACATTGGCATGAGGCTGTGTGCACTAACATATTCCCGATTCCTCCCGGAAACACCAGGAAAGGACATGAAGCCGCCATCGGAGGTGGTAACAACGAAACTGACCAATCACTGTGCTAGATTCCAATTCCTACTTCACACATTAAACACTCGCTTCTGCCTGAGACTCAGGAAACACCGTGACAGGAATTGAGGCTGCCATCAGGGGGTAGCAATGGAACGGACGATTCACTGTGCTAGAGAAGAAACTATTTTTTTAAAAAAGTTTATTCTCCTGTTAGATTCACAAAATGTTTAGGGGTATGCATACCCCTGCATCCACCCAGAAAAAAAGCACTGGTCACGCAAGTTGTTCCATCTGCTTTTGTCTCTGGTCCTGCCCACTTTTGGCAAGTGGCATTCAGAAGCAATGGCAGCCCTTGGGCGGAGGGAAAAATACCCGCTCTCCTTGTTCTGCAGTAGCTGAGCAAAACAATAAACCTCCACAGGACCCTTGAAGTAGGTGGTGGTCGCTGCTTCATACAGGGAAAGGCACTCCGCAGTACAAGGGCAACAACAGGAGATGTCCGTTTGGGGGTTGCTGTCAGGGACTGGTTGAACACAGAGGAATGGTAGGAGGAACCATCTGGAGAACCCCAAGGGAAGAAGGCTCAGAGCCAGGAGATTGGTGGTGGGATGACAAGGAGTGGTGTGAGGAAAAAGGAGGAGAAGACTGGGAGGGTCATCGTAGGAATATGCTCTGTATTCACCCATTGCAGGTTCTGTATTTTCGATGTTTGGATAAAAGGAAGTCTACGGTACTCCAGGTCACTTGCTGTACTGCTGTATAATATCACACTGCCTAAAGTTATATGCCTGATCTCAACTTCAAGAAAGAAAAGAAAAGAAATTAGGGAAAGAGGACCACATGTGGCTATTGGGCTGTAGGTTGTCCACTCCTCCAATTACATATGGTTTGCACTTGCCATGAAGTAGGGATTTCCCTGGATCAATACATTCCTTTTCCTTGCAGGCGGAAAACATGTGACATGCTTCTTCTCTGCAACAACCAAACAACCGTTCCCGGTTGTTTACAGGATAATTTATAGATCACTTTTCAACAATGGTCTCTTTGTTCTCCAGAAGTGGGCATGCTTTCAAGGAAATAATAAAACACCAATAAAAATCACAGCAAAAATAATAAAACCTTATAACTGGGACAGATTATTGAAAACAGAGGGTTGGCAATAAAGCAGCATCTAATCATAAAATATCTGGGACGCAGGTAGCACTTGGGTTAAACCACAGAGCCTAGGGCTTGCTGATCAGAAGGTCGGCAGTTCAAATCCCCATGATGGGGTGAGCTCCCGTTGCTCAGTCCCAGCTCCTGCCCACCTAGCAGTTTGAAAGCATGTCAAAAGTGCAAGTAGATAAATAGGTACCGCTCCAGCGGGAAGGTAAATGGCGTTTCCATGTGCTGCTCTGGTTCGCCAGAAGCGGCTTAGTCATGCTGGCCACATGACCCGGAAGCTGTACGCTGGCTCCCTTGGCCAGTAACGCGAGATGGGCGCCGCACCCCCAGAGTTGGACACAACTGGACCTAACGGTCAGGGGTCCCTTTACCTTTAATCATAAAAAGCTTGCATGGAGAGAAAGGTAGTGACAATGGCAACTCATTTGAAGGCATCAGAAGCTCAGATCTATCACATGGAATCTGATCATTGCTTGCAGGGCCTGAGATAGTGGAGGCTGGTTCATTAGAGTGAGTTGGGCATTGCCATTACCAGTCGGAATGGACACAGGTGAAGGCAATAATGCAGGCTTCCTCAACCTCGGCCCTCCAGATGTTTTGAGACTATAATTCCCATCATCCCTGACCACTGGTCCTGCTAGCTAGGGATCATGGGAGTTGTAGGCCAAAAACATCTAGAAGGCCGAGGTTGAGGAAGCCTGCAACAATGCTTCTGAATACCAGTTGCTGGAAGCCACAGGAGGGGAGAGTGCTTTTGTTTTCAGGTACTGCACCATCGATGGACACAGGTGGCGCTGTGGTCTAAACCATCGAGTTGCCGATCAGAAGGTCGACGGTTCGAATTCCCGCGATGGGGTGAGCTCCTGTTGCTCGGTCCCTTCCTGCCCACCTAGCAGTTTGAAAGCACATCAAAGTGCAAGTAGATAAATAGGTACCGCTCTTGTGGGAAGGTAAATGGCATTTCCGTGCGCTGCTCTGGTTCCCCAGAAGCGGATTAGTCATGCTGGCCACATGACCCGGAAGCTGTACGCCGGCTCCCTCGGCCAGTAACACGAGATGAGCGCCGCAACCCCAGAGTGGTCCGCGACTGCACCATCGATGCATCCCTCTGCATTCTTAGTTGTTCTGTGATGCCTTCCCGGTATTATTGCCATCTGGAAAGCGAACACAGTGCAACAAAACACTGGGACAAAACACAACAGCACCCCAGAACATTTGTGGTAAACAGAGTTACAGTGTTTCAGCAGGATGTTACGGGACATGTACCAATTGGAAAAGAAGCGGTATGGCCACCCTGAAAGTTTTGCAAGCAAGCCAGTAATGAAAGTGAGATCACATCTAACCTCACCAATACCTCCATGAGAACAAATAATCCTGAATGCACAGTGTGTGTGTGTGTGTGTGTGTGTGTGTGTGTGTGTGTGATGGAACGTCACTTAGGATGTTCTGTACAAAAGAAGGAGAATATATCTCTCTGCCTTACAATCTAATATAGGAAACCAGCAAATTCAGATATCAATTCTTATGTTCCATGAAGCTGTCGTTATAACGAATGGTTGGTTTGGTTACTGAGATGACAGTCAGCTCTGGGAGGAGAGGAGCCAAGGGACAGTTGGCTCGTAGGCCAGGCTGGTGGAGGGTGCTTTGATGTCTCACCTGTCCCACAGATGCAGCCATTGATGGAGGCTGTTCTAAGAGAGGATGAGTTCAAGTTGCAGTTGCCCTCAACTGGTGAGGGAGTGGGCTTTGCTAGCTCACCTCCCACTCCTTATGTAGCCAGGATGGGAAGGGAAGGGCTAGGAGGAGTCAAGAAGCTGCTGATCCCAGCTGTGAGCCAATGGAGCTGGGTTTTGCAGTCACAATTCTCCCTCTGGAAAGGAGGAGAATTTGTGTGAAATATGTTTGAAAGCACAACATCCTAGCCTATATGTAACCCATAGCATTAAACATCATGCAGCCATCTGTAGGTAAATTCCACATTAAGTATTCTAAATTCAACTGAAATGTGCATCAAAGGCATACATTTGCGCAGAGCTATTTATAAAGAGACCTATTGATCTTGGCATGGCAACAACATTCCAGCGAAACTCCTTTTCTCTTCTTCTTTTTCTAAAGCCAAGACAATTCCACGCTATTTCTTTTCTCTCTTTTTTTGTCCTGAAAAAAAAAATGTTTGGGCCAAAACCATCATTTGGTTGGCCACATAGTTCTGGTTTATGGTCAACAGGGGTAGTAAAAAAAAACTTTTGCAGAAGAGGCAGCCAAGGAGAGTTTTTTCCCTTGTAAATCACGGCAATTTTTATTATTGTTGTTGTTGCGAGAGTTTGGGGACTGCGGGTGGGGATGCTCAAGTTCCAAATGCAACTGAACCTGTAAACTACCAATATGAAACAACATTCTTTCTGAATTAGAAGCACCTCCTCCCCTCCCCCCCTGAAATTTTCCCTCCGAGCACAACTCAACTTCCCTTTCCACCCCTAACAAATACTAACAACTTGCAAAGGTATTTTCAGAATATTGCTCTCACTGTGATTCCACCGAGCTGACTGTACCACAGTACCTGGACTGTACCCGTTCCCTCCATTTAGGACATCGGGGGGCTAGCTTGGCTGGAATCCACCCCCTTGCTAGTTTTCTGTGCAATGATTTGAGTTGAATTATACAAACATTAAAAGAACCTGCTGGACCAGACCAATGGCCCATCAACTGGTCCACCAGATGCTGCTGGAAAACCACCAAACAAGATCCAAGCACAAGAGGACTGCCCCTTCCAGTGGCTTCGAGCAGTGGCTTCGAGTAGCCATGAATAGCCTTCTCCTCCATATATTTGTCCAATCCTCTTTTAAAGCCATCTAAATTCGTGGCTGGCACAGCCTCCTAAGGGAGCAAATTCTATAGTTTAATAATGTGATGTGTGAAGAAGTGTCTACATTATGTTGGGAAATAACTGTGGGATGTAAACACAGAGCAGCCAAACACAACACTCCTAGAGTGGACATGAAGGTAACTCAGTCCTTCAGGCTTAACTTCCTGTTTACCTGGACTGAGTTACAGGAACCAGAAGTAGGTGTGGTCTTACCTGGGAACAAGATCCCAAAGAAGACTCCCCATTTTGCCTCGTCCTTTGAACAAGCAGGATGCTCTCTCTCAGCCTGCAGCTGAGAGAAGCAGAGGTGAAGGCTGTTCCCCTATGGAATCAGCTTCACCACATGTAAATATGTTTATCTAAGCTTATCTGCCTCTTTGAGCCTGTACTGAAACTCATGGATGACTGTAAGTAAACCTTTATATCTTATAATCAGTACTGTATTGTGTCTTTGCTTTTAAGAGGGAACAAGGGGAATATATCAGGAATATATATTTCTTATAGAGGCTTTAGCAAGCCTATGGAACCGTTTTCTGCTGTGTTTTAGAAGGGAATGTGACTCTGCTAAGTTTGGAGCTTGCTCACACAAGCTGGGATTGAGATATATAAATAATATATACTCATCCACACTCCTAAACATTCCCACAATAACTGGGGGATTCAAATTAATCCTGAACTCCCACATGTGTGGGGAACAGCCAAGACAGCCCCCAGAGGAGTTTAAAACACAGATCTATGCAGCATGTGCAAAGTGCAGGAAATATAGGTGGTTAGGCCTTTAAACATCCCCGTATCAAGTGCTTAAAATGTGCTCCCTCATCTCTACCCCTCTTGGAGCGAATAGACTACAATGTTTAGTAAGTTAAAATGCTTCACTCACAGTAATCACAGGTCTCACTCGTGCATTCGTCAATGCTACAGTAGAAACAACACAGGCAAGGTATTCTTGGTTACAAAATACAAAAAGTATCTTCAAACTTGGAGTCTGGGCACAGGAGCTTTTGCCTCATGCAGTCTGCTCAGCTTATATCGTTTGAAGTGGGGGAGAGAAAGGAAGAAACAATACTTCCTACCTCCTTGAAGAAGAGGGGATGTGACATCACAGAGTCTACTCTAGTAATTTAGGACTCTGTGGGCCTTAACCCCTTCACATACTAACTAGCATAAATGTGCATTGTTAGATTTGACTGCATATTCCCCGCACTACTAACCATCTCTAGTGGGACCTACAACAAAATGCTGCCGCACTGAATTCTCTTGTTAGGGTTCTAGCCAGCCAGCTATGCCCTTTCCCACCCCCAGTTTCCCACCCTCCTCTACAGTAACCAGCCAGCATTTTGTGCCCACTGAGCATGCTAAGTCATCACCCCCAATTTAGCATTTTCCCCTCTTAAATATTGCATTTCCTTCTGCAAAACTTGGTGTTCCTCCTACTGATCCTTCTGATACGTTCCCCTTGCACACGAATGGTGCCATTTGAGCAGCCGAAGAACTACGTTTGCTATGTGATGATATAGCTCAATGAAACCTCCATGTCAAGAGGCAGTATATCTCTAAATACCTGATACTGGGACAAACAACAAAGGAAGGCTGTTGGCCTTCTTGCTTTGTTTATAAGCTTTCCAGAAGTGCCTGGCTGATCTCTACTGGAAACACAGTCCTAGACTAACTCAGGGATGGAGAACCTATGTCCTTCCAGATGTTAATGGACTCCAGGTCTCCTCTGCTGCCGCCAGCATGGCCAATGGTCAGGATTGGGGAGAGCTGTAGTCCAGCAACATCTGGAGAGCTGCAGGTTCCCCATCCCTAGGATAAATTGATTTATTTTCTGAACCAAGAGAGTTCTTTTAAAATACTGATTTTTACCTGATATTGTGGCATTTTGGAATACGGGCCCACCTTCACCTCTTCCTCTTAGGATATGAGGAGGAGAAAGCTTGAAAAGTGCTGAAACACATATTTAGGCCAGCAATAAATTACAGTGCGTGAGACATTTATTTCCGAAGACAGGCTAGAGAGATTTTGCTCTCTAATCCTTTGGCATGGCTTGATTCAGAACTATCACCACTAGCTCGGATGTGTTATGAATGGAGGCAGGTCAAGGAAGCAAATATTCAGTTCTGGATCTATATTGGGTTTAGGTTGGGTAAGGCAATGCTGTGGCTTGGAATCTGGATTTCCATTGCCAGGAATCTCACAAATGACTGATGTGTGATTTCCACCTCTTCTCAAAGAGGAATCTTTTAAGAAAAGGCAGTTTTTAAAGGGGGGGGGGATACTTCTTGTGATTAGCAGTCCTGGCGCCATTCACTAGTTCTGAGGCTGCTCAACAGAAAATGGGTGGAAGGGCTGTTGGGATTTTTGTTGAGAGAAGAAGAAAAAGAAGAATTTGGATTTGATATCCCACCTTTCACTACCCGAAGGAGTCTCCAAGCGGCTAACATTCTCCTTTCCCTTCCTCCCCCACAACAAACACTCTGTGAGGTGAGACTGAGAGACTTCAGAGAAGTGTGACCCAGCAGCTGCATGTGGAGGAGTGGAGACGCGAACCCGGTTCCCCAGATAACGAGTCTACCGCTCTTAACCACTACACCACAATGGCCTTGCAAAATTCTTCTTGGGTTTTGTTCACTGTAGTGCTAGGGCTAGGGTTATGTCAGCAAGAGAATTACCCTCTTGCAAGAAGGAATGTTTTTTCCCCTTTCCACCCCCTAAATCTGTTCTGGGGTTTCCCCCAACACACTGGAGCAGATTTTGGGAACGGTGTGGGGGCATACAAAGGGTGAGGAGAGTGGGGGAATCCCCCCGCAGAAGCACTTAATTCTTGTACAGTATTAGTGAAAAAGGTAGTAGAACATGCTATAGGTGGGTGGCTCAATTGTATGTGCAAAGGGGAGAGAGAGAGGCATTTTGCTGAATATTCTTGGTGGGGAGACGTGAAATTCTCCAACTGTTTCTTTCAGAAAATTCTCTTTGAAATCTTGGC
This sequence comes from Lacerta agilis, assembly GCF_009819535.1. Lineage (NCBI taxonomy): Eukaryota > Metazoa > Chordata > Lepidosauria > Squamata > Lacertidae > Lacerta > Lacerta agilis. The sequence goes on from NC_046318.1 coordinate 71,753,794, forward strand.
TAACTTAATGCTGAATGAAACTCTATTTTTAATTCCTACTGGTAGATGAAGGAAAGCTTGTGTTAAAGGGGAGAACAGGAAGGATTAGGGGCCATCCCCATTGCTTCCAAAGGCAATATTAAAATAATCTGAAACAACATTAAAACAGGACCCAAAATTCACGGACGGTGAAATTAGGTAAACCTATTGGCGCTGTGGGTTAAACCACAGAGCCTAGGGCTTGTCGATCAGAAGGTCGGCGGTTCGAATCCCCACGACGGGGTGAGCTCCCGTTGCTCTGTCCCAGCTCCTGCCAACTTAGCAGTTCGAAAGCACATCAAAGTGCAAGTAGATAAATAGGTACCACTGCAGCGGGAAGGTAAACGGTGTTTCTGTGCACTGCTCTGGTTCGCCAGAAGCGGCTTAGTCATGCTGGCCACATGACCTGGAAGCTGTATGCTGGCTCCCTCAGCTAGTAAAGCGAGATGAACACCACAACCCCAGAGTCGTCCGCGAGTGGACCTAATGGTCAGGGGACCCTTTACCTTTACCTTTACCTACCTTATTCATTGAATATTCTCTAGGGAAAGTCTAGAAGTCTCCAGCACTTCAAGAGCACCTCCCAGAAAGGAGATTTTAAAGAGAGAGAGAGAGCAACAGAGAGAGAAGACAGAAAATCTATGCTTCCTTTCAATCAGAGTGGCTTACCAAAAGGCTTAAACAATTACAAAGCAAAACATGAAACCAAATAAGCTATGGAAAAAACCCCACACAAAACAGCCAGCAGGATTTCAATTGCAACTTCAAAGCCTGGGGGAAATTGCATGGTGCATTAAATATGATATATATCTAGGAGCTTGAGGAGCATAGAGGAATTTGGTCATTGCTAGCTGTGCCCTGGGGCTGGTGGAGTGGGGCATCATTTTGCATGTTAACATTTATTTATTAGATTTATATCCTACTCTCTCCCCCCCCCCCAAAGGATCTCAGGGCAGCAAACAACCAAGTTATAAAACAAAGAAAACATCTTAAAAACAGTTCCAATACAGTCACAGACTGTGAAAGATCTGCTCTTTGATTTGTGTGGGGTGATGACGAGGCCGTATGCATATACTGGTGGAAACAACACACAAACATGCATTATATTAGGGGAGACTGCTTTGCAAAAAATATGTTCATTAGGCAAAACTGCATACAAAGTTATGTATTTGGGGAGAAAGTCTTGTGAAAATACTGAAGGATTTTCACTAGGACCTTTGAAAGTAAAAAAAAAAAAATCCCAAACTGATATCGAATTGTGGAGAACTGAAATTTAGGTTTGAAAAACGAGAAAGCGAGAAAAACCTTTAACAGATTTACCCATCCCTCGTGGGGAGCATCTCCTGCCATCCTAAGTTCCTTGGCTCCCTTGTGAATTGCCGGGGGTTAGGAGCCCCGCTACCGCAAAGCGGGGCTCCGGTTGGGGTGCGGGAAGAGCGTCCCGCACTCTGGGCTCCCCGGCTGTGCCCGCTGTAGCTCCGAACCCTTCCCTCGCTCCCCCTGTAAAGGGGGAGTGGGGGTGAAGGGACTACGGAGCCGGGCTTTAGGGGACATGCCCCAACCGGGATGTAAATGCGGCGACAAATCCCGAATTGAGCGTCGAAGTTCTACCTGTGATGTTTCGATCTGAAGAACCTGGTAGTTGTGAGTACTAGAATTGGACTTTATAGTATGTTTTTTGGACGACCCGGGGGAAAGAGAAAGGCAGCCTGCCTCCCTCCCCTCGGATGAAACAAGCTAACCAGTTTGAGTGACTGCTGCTACAGAACTGGTTACAAAGTATTTGAAGTCTGATGAGTGAGACTGTTAAAATTTCCCTCCGGGGAGCAGATTGGTGAAAGATATTTCCATTTAAAGTTTTAGTCTTTGTACTCCGGCTTCAGGAAAAAATGGCGACGAAAAGTTTAAACTGAGGCGAAAAACAATTCTCACAAAGGAAGAACATAGAGATAGGAACTGCAATCTGATACTTACTCCCACCCCCTCCTCCGTCATGCTGAACTTTGTTTTCGAACTTGTTTTCAACCCTGGATTAACGGATGAACAAAGGATCACCGAGCTGAGAGTGGAACTTATTTATCGAAAGGTGAAAGTCTTGTGTGGGGAACTGAAAGGAGGTCTACTTCCCACAGAGGAGGCTTTTAAAAACTTTGATACTTTGGAAGGACACCTTTGCAAGGAGCTGAGGGGGCTGTTTGAAGGATGGAGAGAAGTGGAGGGGCTACTCCGGGAAAAATGTTCGTTTTTGGGGGGTGGCAGCCCCAAGACGACGATAGGATTTGTTATATCCAGTCTCCGAGGTGTGAGCTCGGGGGCAAGGGACAAAGGATTAAGATATTTACAAGAAGAAGAAGAATGGTTTCAAGAAACGGAGCAGCCGAAAGAAGATGAATTGGATACCCTGAAACTCGTTGCAAAGAGTGCTCTGAACTGTGCCTGGATCTGTGGTCATTTGGAAAAAGAGGACAATGGGGAACTTGGCTCTGGTGTCACCAGGAAAAAGATAATGGACAGAGGGGGTGTGGGGTGAAGTACTAAGTAAAATATGGTTTGATATGATGTTCTGGAATCGGAGTGGGAAGACCCATAGTTTTTTAGTTTGGTTTTTTATGAGAAAGGAGATATCTGAAGTTATATGTTATTAGCAGCAGATTAAAGGATAAAAGAATAAGTTAAGAATTAGTTAAAAATCTTTATGATGATCTTTGAGGAGATGTTGTCAGTATACTTAGTACAGGATGAAGTATAGAACAAGTTGATTAAGATAATTGTTGTATTTTACAAATATAATTGTGTTACATTTTTAGAAGCAATGGTTAAAGAAATAGGTTAAGGTTATAAAACCGAAGGTGAAAAGGCAGGGGAAGTCATGGTCAAGATTCGGGAAAAGAAAATTTTCTGATGAGAGGTTTAAATAAGAGGAAGAAGCTTGGCAATGTTTGTATTTGTTTTATAAGTTTATTTGTTTTGTATTTGTATAATTGTTGGTGGGGATTTGGGTTTATGTGGTATAAGAAAAAATGCCAATAAATTTTCATAAAAAAAAAAGAATTGCATGGTGGGCTCGATTCCTGACGGGTTGGCACCGGTGGAGTTTGCAGGGATGTTGGAAGTCATGCCTGCCATTTTTGTGCCATTTGGGGGTTTTCTGGAGTGGCCGCCAAGACCACATAACACTGGTCCTGAAATACCTACATTGGCTCCCAATACGTTTCCGAGCACAATTCAAAGTGTTGGTGCGGACCTTGAAAGCCCTAAACTAGGGTTACCAGACATCACCTTGCCGACAAAGGTCCATATAGTTAAAGCTATGGTTTTCCCAGTAGTAATGTACGGAAGTGAGAGCTGGACTATAAAGAAGGCTGATCGCCGAAGAATTGATGCTTTTGAATTATGGTGCTGGAGGAGACTCTTGAGAGTCCCATGGACTGCAAGAAGATCAAACCTGTTGTTGTTGTTGTTCAGTCGTTCAGTCGTGTCCGACTCTTCGTGACCCCATGGACCAGAGCACGCCAGGCACGCCTATCCTTCACTGCCTCTCGCAGTTTGGCCAAACTTTTGTCGGCAAGGTGATGTCTTTGCTTTTTAAGATGCTGTCTAGGTTTGTCATTGCTTTTCTCCCAAGAAGCAGGCGTCTTCTGATTTCGTGACTGCTGTCACCATCTGCAGTGATCATGGAACCCAAGAAAGTGAAATCTCTCACTGCCTCAAACCTATCCATTGTCAAAGAAATCAGCCCTGAGTGCTCACTGGAAGGACAGATCCTGAAACTGAGGCTCCAGTTGCTTTGGCCACCTCATGAGAAGAGAAGACTCCCTAGAAAAGACCCTGATGTTGGGAAAGATGGAGGGCACAAGGAGAAGGGGACGACAGAGGATGAGATGGTTGGACAGTGTTCTCGAAGCTACTAACATGAGTTTGGCCAAACTGCGAGAGGCAGTGAAGGATAGGCGTGCCTGGCGTGCTCTGGTCCATGGGGTCACGAAGAGTCGGGCACGACTGAACGACTGAACAACAACAACAAAGGGTTACCAGACGTCCCTGCTTCCCAGGGACAGTCCCCAGAATTGCAAATCTGTCCCTGGGAAACTTGGCAGTGGCAGCCTCAGCAGCCCGGAGCCAGCCTGGTAGCGCGGTTGGCTTTGGCTGGCTTCAGGAGCTGCTCACTGCTCGCTGCCGTGGCGCCCATTTTTCCTGCGCCAGGGCAGCGAGCAGCTCCTGAGGCCAGCCAGAGCCAACTGCACTACCAGACTGGCCCCTCCTGGGCAACGGCCGGCCGCCCTTGACTCCCAACCCTCCCCTGATCTGTCAAAACAAAGGGGGAAGGGGGAAGGAGATCGGGGAAGGCTCGGGAGTCACAGGCGCGCAGCGCGCCATTGCCCAGTTTTTTGTAAAACTGCGCATTTATGTTTCATAAAGAAGGGCTTTGCGCCTTTAAAGAATGTGGTTGAGGCCAGGATCTTTTGCTTCACCATCCCCACCTCTGACTCCCTGTTGCTACTCAGCTTTTTTTTTTAAAAAAAAAAGTGTCCCCGGATTCATTGAAAAAAATCTGGTAATCATACCCTAAATGGCCTTGCCCCAGTATACCTGAAGGAGTGTCTCCACCCCCATCGTTCAACCGAGGGCCTTCTGGCGGTTCCCTCACTGCGAGAAGTGAGGTTACAGGGAACCAGGCAGAGGGCCTGCTCGGTGGTGGCGCCCGCCCTGTGGAACGCCCTCCCATCTCATGGCAAGGAAATAAACAACCACCTGATTTTAGAAGACATCTGAAGGCAGCTCTGTTTAGGGAAGTTTTTAATGTTTGTTGTTTTATTGTGTTTTTAATATTCTTTTGGGAGCCGCCCAGAGTGGTTAGGGAAGCCCAGACAGATGGGCAGGGTATAAATAATAAATTATTATTATTTTCTGGTTGTGTGTTTTAATTTCCTTTCCCCTCCTGGACTGACATTGTGTAGAGCAGCTTGGCCATTTCATTCACGGAGCAGGAACATGTCCCTCTTCCCTCCATCCTCTGGGTTTCCCAAATCTTCAGTCTTAGCTACAGTGTACTTTCACTTTAGTTCTCAGGAACTACTCCTCCGCCTCCCCTTCCCTCCCCTAAGAAAGGACGATCTTCCCTATGGAAAATTAGGGGCGTCGATTCCCTGACCCCAGGTACCACGCGCGTTTCCACCGTTACACGGGAGAGCAGAACCTCTGCTGATCATTTACTGATCACCTCCCGGCCCTCCCCTCCCCCGAACTTGACACCAAGGCCTGGGATTGGGCCCAGGTCGCCCCGGCACCGTCCAATGGGAGGGCGAGGAGCGCCGAGGCGCTGTATATAACCTTCCCCGACGGATGCGCGCGTGTGGCGATGCTCATCCATCGCGATGGGGGATGCGGAGCGCAGCGCGGAGCCGGAGTGCGCGGCGCCGTCGCGGAGAGGCAGGATCACCCTGCGCCACGCCTTCCTCCCATTCCTCTTCCTCCTCCTCCTCCTGTGCAAGGTGAATGCGGCTTGCTTGCTTGCTTGCGCGCAGAAGCGGCGCAGTCCCTCCGCTCGCTCGACGCGCGACCCGCGGGACGACGAAGGGCCTTTGCTGACGGTGCTTGTCTCTCTCCTTCCCCGCCCCTCTCCCTTCCAGGTGCGCGGCCACGAAGTAGAACCCGAGTGCCGGCTGCCTTGCGATTGCCCTGCCGAGCCTCCCGCTTGCGCCCCCGGCGTGCCGACGGTGCTGGACGGCTGCGCTTGTTGCCCGACGTGCGCTCGGCAGCGCGGGGAGAGCTGCTCGCGGCTGATGCCCTGCGATGAGAGCAGCGCCCTCCACTGTCACCGGGACGCAGGGAGCGAGGCTGGCTTGGGGGTCTGCGTGGGTAAGTGGCTGGTTTTGGGGGTGGGGTGGGGGACAAGTCCTCCTCCCGCCCGCGATCTCTCTCTGTTCTTTCCCCACGTGGAGGGCTTAATTTCTAAAACGATGGTGTAGCGGCCTGGGGTTGGACTAGATGACCATGGGGGGTCCCTTCCAGCTCTACAGTTCTGATTCTCGGACCATTGGTCTTCCCTGGTTGGCAGTGGCTCTCTCTCCTAAATCCTGCCTGGAGATGCCAGGGAATGAAACCTGGACTTTCTGCCTTCCTCTGAGAGTAGAAGATCATAGAATTGTAGAATTGGAAGGAACCCCAAGGGTCCTCTAGTCCAACCCCCTCCAATGCAGGAATCTCAGCTAAAGCATCCATGGCAGGTGGCCATCCAACCTCTGCTTTAAAACATCCAAGGAAGGAGGGCCCACAACTTCCAGTGGGAAACTGGAGCTCTTATTGTCAGAAAGTTCTTCCTGATGTTTAGTTGGAATTTCCTTTCTTGTAAATTGAAGCCCTTGATTCAAATCCTACCCTCCGGAGCGGAAGAAAAGAAGCTTGCTCCATCTTCCATGTGACAGCCCTTGAGATCTTTGAAGATGTCTCTCATATCTCCTCTCAGTAATGAGTATTGAGGGAAAGTGTATTTGTGTAACTAATGGTGTGATCAGGTGGCAAAAGGAGACAGGCTCTTAGTGGTGAACGATTTGCAACTTTAACAGCAGCACTTGGCATTTGCAAAGTGCCTTGGTCCACAGCTGAGTTTTGTATGATATGCCTTAACTGAGTAGGATCTAGTCAGATGTGGACATTCCAGAGCATAATCTAGATTCCTTCCCAGCTCCAAATACTTGATGACTTCACAACTCTGGAATGTATCTTGTGTTTGTAACATGTATTTGCTGCATGTTTTGAGGAATCTTGACCCAGTTCCCAATCTGGAGATCAAGACTTTCATGCAAAAACGCTTCAAATCTGCAACTGGGACTTTACAAACTAGGGAGGCATACATGAGTCCAGTTAGCAGCACCCTTAACTTCATGCCGGTTGGAAAGGAAGACAAATTGTACAAAGCTTGGCGTTTGCTGGGGATGGAGGCAAAAGTGATGGCACAACAGAGGGTGTAAAGGATAAAGGAGATCCTGGGGGAAACAAGGAACTGAAAGGAATAAAAAGGAGCAATGGGGAGGGGATTCTGCATAACCACAGATGAAATAATGCAGATATTTGAAGGCATCACAGATCACACTAAACTGTGGCTTGTTTAACAAACCACAAGTAAACCATGAGTTGTCCCACAGGTGATCAGACAGGCCATGGATTCACACACCCCCCCAAAAAAAGTTTGGCTTGCTTTCCACATGTTCGTGCCTTTGTAGCTTGATGAGGATCTGGGATGGGGTGGCCAAACAAGCCAAGGTTTCTAAGTCAATAACAAACCATGGTTTCAGGACATGGTTTTCTTGCAGTAAGAAAGCCATGGCAAACATTCACAAATAATGCTAACTCATAATATAATTAATCCTGTTCTAGAGTTATGTTGTGAACCGCCCTGAGACCTCTGGGTATAAGTTGAATAACTAATAATGAAGAATAATAATATTTTAGAGACTATTATTTCATTTTTTAAAATAAAAAACTACAACAACTGATTGTACACTTAAGATCTCTACTGTACACAAATTAGAGGGAAATGCAGATATACATATACATATACATATATATATGTATGTGTATATATATATATATATATATATATATATATATATATATATATATATATATTATTTTGCTGAGCTGCTTCTGAGTTGGATTGGTTTTTCTTATCTCAAATTTCTTATCTTTGGTAAATAAAGTGTTATAATACTACCTAGTGCAGGGACCTTTAATGGAAGGAACAACATAAGAAGATTACCTGGCTTGAAACCATCTCTGGGACCATTTGGTTACATGGCCAGCCTAATTTTGGGAACACTTTGGTTGTGTTTGTTACCAAAGACAGAGAACATGCTCATAGGGGAAAACATGTTTTCATGTTTGCAAGAGATGATGCAGAATTTAGAAAAGAAATCAATCTCTTAGCTGTCTCGCTATCTAAACATGAGACGGGATTTGCATTCCTTCCAGCTTGTATGCGTTGCCCCACCCTGAGGAACAGGTACACTTCCTGGACAGGAATATTTGCCCTAAGGTTGCACAGTGGAGAGAAGGGAAGCAATGCTATCCTATCAGCTCCGCTGGGGGACCAGCTGTCTTTAGTGTTTTTGTTCAGTGATTGCCTCGCAGTAGCCATTTTGTCGGGGTCCAGCAGTGGAAGGGAAAGGAAGCAGGGCCACTACTGAGCTTCTTTCCCTGAACAGTTTACAACCCAACTTTGTCATGAGAATATTTTTGTAATTTTAAGGTTGGGTGTCTGAGTTTGCTTTTTTTCCCCTTCTCCCTCCTCATTCACTTTTCCTTTTGTATCATGTCTTTGATCGTAAGTCCCCGAGGGCAGGGGCTGCTTAAAAAAAAAAAAAAATCATCTGCAAGTCCTTGTAGCTAAAAAGTGGGGTGGAAATATTTTACAGTGGTACCTCAGTCTGTGAACAGTCCGGTCAATGAACGCCTCTGGAAACGACCTCCGCAAAACCGGAAGTAGGCATTCCAGCCAGCAAACTTTGCCCCGGAAAGTGAACAGAATCCGACCGGGGGAAGGGCGCCAGCAGTGGGAAGCCCCATTAGGAAAAGCACGCCTCGGCTTGAGAGCAGTTTCGGCTAATGAACGGACCTCCGGAACGAATTAAGTTCGCAAACGGAGGTACCACTGTATATGTAAATAAATAGTACCCATAAGCCTGGCAGTTGGAGCTCCAGAGAGTGGCTTTAATATCACATTTGTCTCAGAATCCCTTTGCTGCCCCTTCCTCATCCAAGAGAGAGGTTTTGTATCAAATTATAGGGGTCCCCAGACTTCCCCCCCCCCCAGACCTCTCAGAAATTGCTGGAGGTCTTGGCAGACCGTGATTTTTCTGCCTGTTGTAGCAATTGCAGTGCTCAGTGTTAGATGTGATATTATTTTAAAATTTCATTTTAATTGCTTTTTTATTATGTACTATATTTTCTTGTATTACCATAAGGAAAAATACAATTAAAATCAATATGAATATCTAATATATGCATGCACCGTCTCCTGTCTTCAGCCACAAAGCATGTAAATGAAGCTCCATGGACCACAATTTGCGGAACCCCCTAGTTTATTCTATTCTGTGCTGCTTGCAGGGTTTCCCAAACGTGCGTGTTTTTGGACTACAACTCCCATCATCCCTAGCTAGCAGGACCAGTGGTCAGGGAGGATGGGAATTGTAGTCTAAAAACAGCTGGAGACCCTGTTTGGGAAATTCTGAAGATAAAAATTGGCATATAAATCTTTTCCTAGTCCCCGTTTTAGTCTAACCCTGCCTCACAGGTTTAAGATAGCAACTTGCCCAAGGTCACCCAAACTGCTTCACATCTGAGTGGGGATTTGAACCCTGGTCTCCCAGGTCCTAGTCCGGCATTCTAACCACAACACCACAGTGCACCCACAGCAGGAGAAGACCTAGGTCTGGTGTAGTTGAACTGCGAGCCTTCCAAACAAACTCTTTTCTGACTCTCTGTGTCACAGGGTTCCCTTTCATAGCTATATGCATGTTGTCTTCGCAACAAGTGGGCAGAAACGGAAGCTTAAATTGCTCTGGTGTGTGCGCTAGGTCTTCATGCAGCTCGAATGTTTCCCTTCTTTGCTTCAGACCTTGAAGGAGACAACTGCGTGTTCGATGGGGTTATTTACCGCAGTGGCGAGACGTTCCAGCCGAGCTGCAAGTACCACTGTACTTGCCAAGATGGGCAGATCGGCTGCATACCCCTCTGCAGCCTCGACTTGCTGCTTCCTGGGCCCGACTGCCCCTTCCCAAGGAAAATCGTGGTCCCCAAGGAGTGCTGTGAGCAGTGGTCATGCGACTCCAAAGCAGATGTGGACGTCGGAGGCTTTGCAATGGCAGGTATGCTGTCTGGGAGTTTGAAAGCTAGTTCTTCTGGGTTCTTTTGCAATGGCCTAACTTAACAGGTGCTGGAGGAGACTCTTGAGAGTCCCATGGACTGCAAAAAGATCAAACTTATCCATCCTTAAAGAAATCAGCCCTGAGTGCTCACTGGAAGGACAGATCCTGAAGTTGAGGCTCCAGTACTTTGGCCACCTCATGAGAAGAGAAGACTCCCTAGAAAAGACCCTGATGTTGGGAAAGATGGAGGGCACAAGGAAAAGGGGACGACAGAGGATGAGATGGTTGGACAGTGTTCTCGAAGCAACTAGCATGAGTTTGGCCAAACTGCGGGAGGCAGTGAAGGATAGGTGTGCCTGGCGTGCTCTGGTCCATGGGGTCACGAAGAGTCAGACGCGACTGAATGACTGAACAACAACAACAACAACAACTTAACAGGGTGGCGCTGTGGGTTAAACCACAGAGCCTAGTGTTTGCTGATCAGAAGGTCGGTGGTTCGAATCCCCGTGACGGGGTGAGCGCCCGTTGCTTGGTCCCAGCTCCTGTCAACCTAGCAGTTCGAAAGCACATCAAAAAAGTGCAAGTAGATAAATAGGTACCACTCTGGTGGGAAGCTAAACGGCGTTTCCGTTAGCTCCTCTGGTTTCAGTGTTCCGTTGTGCCAGAAGCGGCTAAGTCATGCTTGCCACATGACCTGGAAAAACTGTCTGCGGACAAACGCCAGCTCCCTTGGCCTGTAAAGCAAGATGAGCGTCGCAACCCCAAAGTCGCCTGTGATTGGACTTAACTGTCAGGAGTCCTTTACTTTTATCTTTTTAACTTAACAGAAGGTGTTTTCTTTGAAATGTTTCTTTCCTAGTTTTCCAAAATCAACTCAAAGGGCAGCCAATGAACCAGGATGTCACATCAATCTTAAATATAATAATTCCCCCATTCTAAACCCACACACGAAGTAGAAAACCAATTAAAAGATGAAAACCACAATGCTGCAATGACAATGGTAATAATAAATTTCTTGTGCCTCACTCATCTGACTGGGTTGCTCCAGCCACCATCGGGAGAAGAGGTATCAGAACAAACCAGAAAAATAATCAGCTGGAGGCAGTTTTGAAACATCTGCATCTTTACCATCCGCTTAAAACAGTACGATGTTGGGGACTGGTGCTTGGCAAGGCAGCCCACGTCAATTGGGCCACTCTTATGCTTGCTATTACAGTGCTCCACACCAGGGAGAAATTACAGCCTTATCCCCTCCTGGTATTCTGCTTAATAATGATTTAATAATAATAATTTTAGTATTTATACCCTGCTCAGCTGGCTGGGTTTCCCCAGCTACTCTGGGTGGCTTAAAAAGGTAAAGGTAAAGGACCCCTGACAGTTAAGTCCAATTGTGAACAACTCTGGGGTTGCGGTGCTCATCTTGCTTTACAGGCAGAGGAGGCCAATGTTTGTCCGCAGACAAAACCAGAGCAGTGCACGGTAATGCCGTTTACCTTCCCGCCAGAGTGGTACCCATTTATCTACTTGCACTGGCTGCTTTCAAACTGCTAGGTTGGCAGGAGCTGGGACCGAGCAACGGGAGCTCACCCCGTTGTGGGGATTCGAACCACCGACCTTCCAATCAGCAAGCCCTAGTCTCAGTGATTAGACATCAGACATTCAAAGCTTCCCGATACAGGGCTGCCTTCAGATGTCTTCTGAAAGTTGTATAGTTCTTTGTCTGCCTGACATCTGAAGGGAGGGCATTCCACAGGGCAGGCGCCACTACTGAGAAGGCCCTCTGCCTGGTTCCCTGTAACTTCGCTTCTTGCAGTGAGGGAACCAGCAGAAGACCCTCGGCGCTGGACCTCAGTGTCCGGGCTGAACAATGGGGGTGGAGATGCTCCTTCAGGTATACAGGGCCAAGGCTATTGAGGGCTTTCAAGGTCAGCACCAACATTTTGAATTGTGCTCAGAAAGCGCACTGGGAGCCAGTGAAGATCCTTTAGGACCGGTGTTATATGGTGTTACATGGAGGAGTCAATTTAGGTGAGCATTCGGTTTCCCCCATCTGTAATTTGAAGTGGCACTATTGATTCTACCAGTTATCTGCTGCTTATGCAGATAACAGCCTCTGTTCTCTTGCCCCATGGAGTAAGGTACCTTATAACTTAGCCAACTTCCTCCTGTGCTTTCAGAAGTCGGTTTGGGAGGGTATGGTGTTTTTGGACACCGTGCTACGTACAGGAGAATGAGGAAAAATACTTTTATATTGGTTTCAAAAAAAGCTTTACACAAAACTTTCTCAGACTCCTTAAAATGGCCATAAGTCCAAATGTGCCTTTTAAAAAGCCTTATGGCATCATAGCCTTCTCAAGGTCACTTCTCACGGTTGTTGCATCCAGTTGCCTTCCCATCTCTTGATTCTCCTGCCCATAAAACCTCAGTAATGTTTAAATTTTTTTACAGCTTAAAGAGCATGCCATGATGTCAGTGGGACCGTGTAATAAACCCTCTGGAAGACTTGCTGAGTGTCCTTTCTCATCATTGAGCAAGTGTTTGCCTATATAAGCGTGCGTGGCTTTTAAAAATTGCCAAGTAATAATTTTATTTAGTGAAATTACTTTATGGCCCTAGACATAAAGAAATCAAGTTCTATTATGTTTGGACAAACCATAAACAAGCATAGCTGAAATCCTATGGTGGAAGTTTACGCAGCAGATATGGCTGGCTAAGCTGAAAGGTGAGCGTCATGCGTAGTTGCCCTGACAAAAACAGATGCAGAAGGTGGAGATAATTGTTTATTTTACTCCTACCTTTTCCTGCAAGGAGCTGAAATGTGTGGGCCTTTTCTTCCCACCTTTGACACACACTCTCCCCTTGCACCAACCTTGTAATGCGGGCAGGACCGGTGCTAGGGCTTCATGCTAGGGCTCCTGCTTTAGCGGGAGCCGGGTGGTGGTGTAGGGGGCAAGCAGCACCTCTCCGCTACAGCGGAGAAGCTGCTGCTAGCCTGCCCTACCCAAGCCTGGCCAGCGCCCCCTCCATTTTGGCGCCCTAGGCAATTGCCTGGTTCGCCTAAATGGATGCGCCGGCCCTGAATGCGGGTTAGGCTGAGAGGTGATGAGCTTCATTGTCAAGTGGGGACTGAAGGTGAGCCTCCCAGTTCCAAACCTCCACTCCTCCATGGTGGACCTACATTTTGGGGGGCCTTGAAGCTTGAGCTGTTATGGGAGCCCCTTCACAACCAGCGATGAAGTCTGGGTTAACCACTGTTATCATCCTCAGTGGGGCTGTTTCACGACAGATCGCCCGCCACAATTTTTTTCGGGAGTTTATGTTTTTGGTATCCACATAAGTACTTCCCTAAACTCCTTGTTGTTCCCCTTGATCTCTGTTTAAAAGGCGGGGAAATGACATTAGCCAACTTACTGCAACTCTTTACACAATCTGTGCTACTGACTCAAACTCTGGGATCGTTGAAATATACACAACAAAAAGCTAATCAATTTAAGTCACGCAACTCAAATTGGGTCTACTAGGCCCATTTTTTTAAAAAAAGTACCATGGACCAGAGTTGCATCTCGGGCCCCTCCAGATTAGGGACCTTGAAGCATAAGCTTAATTAGTTTCATAGTAGATCCGCCCCTGTCCAGGACTGAGCTACGTAAGCATTGAAACTGGTAAAGAGACTTGGCTTCTTGAGAATTCACTTAAAGCAAATGGCTAACCCTTAAGGCTTTGAGGACAGGCCTGAAAAACATGCATAGTGAATATCTGAAACGAGACAATAGATTTATTATTAGTCAAGAAGACACAAAATGGGCTGGTATCTGTTTAATCTTTTTTTTTTTCAAATTCTCTCTTTATTATTTAAAAAACACACAAAAACACACAAAATAAACCTATACATCACATATATCAACTTCTTCAAATTTAAATATTTACATACATAACTACCATCCACATTTACACACACACCTTCTCGTACCTCCAGTTATCCTCGTTGTATTTTGTAGAATTGTATTTGTATAGTGAACAGTTATAATTTCTATTTATATTTCATTTTTTCATCTTTAAATTTCTAATTACTTATTTGAGGGTTCAGTCTACATCTGCCACTAGGATTCCATTTATACCATTATTCCTTAAATATTCTTTAAATATCCTCTGTTCTTTCCATACTTCTTGGGTCATTTGTCTTCTTATTTTACCCGTTGTTTTGGCTAGTTGCAAGTATTCTAACATTAGGTTTTGCCAGAGGAGATTAAAAAAAAACAGAAAGAGTATTGTGTATGTATGGTTTAACAGCAGCGAGAATGCTAGTGGCAAGAAATTGGAAAAATAAAGTTGCACCAACCATAGTAGATTGGTATCTGTTTAATCTAAATAACTTATTTAGCTGATTAAATATTGGGAATTTCCTCTAGTGGTAAGAAGCTAACTTCTTTATGCCGAATATACGCAACCTTGCTCACTGTACCTTTAAAGGAGATGTTGGTGTCAAAAGCTGTAAACGGAAATGTGGCTAGTGAATTGCTGTTGATACTAGCCAGGGTGGCTCCCTGCTGCCTCCAGGATTAGACCTGCATGCCTCTGAATATCGGTCATGGAAGAGCAGCAATGGGAGGCTATTTCATCATCACCACTATTAATGTTAACAATTAATAATATTCGATTTTATTTCCTGCCCTTCACCAGCAGATCCCAAGGTGGGTCACAATAATTCAAAATTCAGTACAGTAAGCCCTCAGCCTGTGTGCATTCAGCTTTTCCGCACGTGGCAAAAAAACAAAAATAAATTTCAGAACGGGGCAAGGTTGCAGGAAAAATGACTTTGGCAATCCCACCCGCCATTGAACCCAGTGGATTTCTGTCTGTGCAGGATTTTGGCTTTCGGCGTGATCCCCGCAAAGTAACCTCTGTAACTTGCAGGCTTACAGACTTAATAACAGGTAAAACAGGGGCTGCCAATTCTGCTAAGCTAGATGGGTCAATAAAGTAGGTCTGTACATTCGCCCAAATCTATTGGTAGACTGCTCATGCTCTCTGCTAGGCTAAAATATGGCAATACTTGCTAGAATGAACGTTTGAAAGATATATTAGGAATTTTTCAATGTCAAGTAACTGTCAGGGACTGTGCTGAGGAGGACTGCAATGAGGAGGAATGGTGGGAGCCGCCTCCTTCCCTTGACCCTGAATCTTCCCAGGATCAGGAGGACAGTATAGATTTAGAACAGTGGTTTGCAGAGGGTCATAGTTCAGAAGGCAGAAGCTGGGAAGTACTGGATGGGGAACATGCCAGGAGAAGAAACACTGGAAGAGAAAGGGTTAACAGATTCACAGTCTCTGGACAGCATTCACCCCCCTTCTCCAAAGTCACAGAGAGCTCATAAAGTGGCAGAACAGAAAGCACAGAGATGGTACAAGCTCAGATTACAAGACATAGGAGTGCCCTAGATTAATAGGGACAGAGGGGCTGGTAAGCCTTAATTGGGAGCACCACCATTCTAGCGAGACGCTTTCTTTTGTCTCTCTCTGTGTTTATTAAAGAAACTAACTGGTAAGACTTTCCTTTCGTTTGATCCATGGAGGAGGAAACCGATTCCCCGAAGCCTGACAGTAACCCAGGTTTGTTTGTTTTTGTTCATTTTTTAACCACCACCTGCCCTTTAGCGTACAGACAAGAAGCCACCCTTGGGATCGACGCGTCCGATTCGAGTTCCAACTGCATTGAGCAGACGACAGAATGGAGTGCATGCTCCACGAGCTGCGGAATGGGCTTCTCCACTCGGGTCACCAACAAGAACGCAGCGTGCGAGATGGTGAAACAGACCAGACTCTGCGAGGTGCGGCGTTGCGAAAGTGCTCGCCTGCAAGATAAGGTACGGCTTAGACTCTTGGCGATGAGCCACTCCGCTGTGTGGTCCTTTGGCACTAGCTACTTCTCTCAGAAGGCAAGCACTATAAAACACTGGCTTTGGAGGGGGGAAAGGTGGACATTCTTTCTTGAGCACCCTTAGTGATATTATTATTATTATTATTATTATTATTATTATTATTAAGCTTCATTTCTGCTTCAAGCTGCACCCTTGTAGCCTTACTAATTTCAGTCTAGAAAGCAGGAGCACAACACTCCCGTCTCAAAAGGAGCAGTCTGCTGCCTTTCTCAAAAACGAGGCCTCTCCTCCCAAGGTATTGCTAGCGGCAGATCTGTTCAAAGTCAATTCTGCCTGCCTCTTCTCCCCTCACAGCCGATCAAGGGGCATTTATTGAAATAAGTTCCTTTTTGCTTCTAATGCTCATTGCATGCCTAGTCAAAATCCTTGATTTTACCTCATTACTGTTGGTAGTCTAGTAGTAGTAGTAGTAGTTTTAGTAGTAGTAGTAGTAACAACAACAACAAATTATTATTTATACCCTGCCCATCTGGCTGGGTTTCCCCAGCCACTCTGGGAGGCTCCCAACAGAATATTAAAAACACAATAAAACATCAAACGTTAAAAACTTCCCTAAACAGGGCTGCCTTCAGATGTCTTCTAAATGTCAGATAGTTGTTTATTTCCTTGACATGATGGGAGGGCATTCCACAGGGCGGGCGCCACCACCGAGAAGGCCCTCTGCCTGGTTCCCTGTAACCTTGCAGTGAGGGAACTGCCAGAAGCCCCTCGGAGCTCGACCTAAGTGTCCGGGCTAAACGATGGGGGTGGAGATGCTGCTTCACCCCCTCAAAGTTTCTTTCAGACATGGCGGTGTTAGGTCACTAGTAATTTTTGCATGTCTGCTGTGTCATGTCTTCTTCTCCCTATTAGAAGGGGAAGAGGTGTGTCCGCACCAAGAAGTCTCCGACACCTGTCCACTTGAAGTACGGCAACTGCACCAGCATCCACCTGTATAAACCCCGTTATTGTGGCATCTGCAGTGACGGGCGGTGTTGCACCCCCCGGGCCACGAAAACCATCCACGTGGATTTCCGCTGTCCTGAAGGCAACATCATCAGGCATCCCGTGATGTCCGTCACGAACTGTGTGTGCCATGGCAACTGTCCTCAGGATAACAACACTTTCTATAGAAAGCCCCACCAAGCGGGCTGATTGAAAACAAAAAACTGATGACGATTTCCAAAAGGGGGTGAATATTTAATATGCAAAAAGTTCCTTAAAAGCGAAGCGTGGAAAACGGCAGCGAGCAATATTACCCTGCTGGGTGTCTCTCTTTTTTCTTTTCAGGGAAAAAAGTACTTTTAAGATGCAATGTGATTTCCATCTGGTTCTGTAAATGACCCAGTTCCGTTTCTGTGGAGTTCTTTGAAATCTCTCTTCAAGCATTGTCACCCCATTGTAATATTAGTCCCTGGGGGAGAAATGTAACAGCTCAACATGGGTTTCTTTTATTAGTATAAGCGTTTCTTAGAACCTCAGCAAGCACTAAAACTTCTTGTTCCTCAGCTTCATGTATTTGCTTGCCTGTGGTCATGATTCCACGTTCTTCTTGCCGAACAAACTGTTTGCAAAATTCATGGGCCAAGATGCTTGGATGAGCACTGGCCTTATTGTCGCCCCGGTAACTGCAGCCAGGAGTCGAGCACAGCATGTTTCTGCAGAGTGACGGGCCAAGGATCTTAATGCTGATACAAAACCCACGTGAGTCCTTCTGCAGCCAGTTTTTAAGGAGGAACGTATTTTTTGCCAATCAGTTGCAGGAGGCGAAAACATGCTTCCCTATTATGATTTCCTCTTCCTTGCAAAGCACTTGCCCCTTGAATCAGCTCACCCTTTTTCTGCTCTAGCTGCAGCCGATGCACACACAAACTTTCTCTCTCCCTCCTCCCAGTCTCAGGTAGGTAGCCGTGTTGGTCTGCCGTAGTCGAAACAAAATAAAAAATAAAAAAAATTCCTTCCAGTAGCACCTTAGAGACCGACTAAGTTTGTTCTTGGTATGAGCTTTCGTGTGCATCTGAAGAAGTGTGCATGCACACGAAAGCTCATACCAAGAGCAAACTTAGTTGGTCTTTAAGGTGCTACTGGAAGGATTTTTTCCCCTCCCAGTCTGCTACCACCTCACCTTCTTCTGCTGGTGCATGATGTTGCCAAGGGGGCGCCCCTGCCCTGGAGCAGCTGGTAATATGGCCAGGAGTGGGAGTCAGTAGTGGGAGAGTCTGTACCACGGATGTCAGGGCTGGCTCACACATGAGGTCAGGTGAGGCGACCGCTTGAGGCAGCAGGATCCACAGGCGAAATCCCAGTGCCAATTCAGCCCCCCCCCATTCCTGATGTAGATCTTCACTCACTCCTTCCCTAGTAAGGAGCAGGATGCGATTTTGGGGGGTTGCCAAAGGTGCCAAAATGTCATAGACAGGCCCTGACTGCTGTTATGCCACTTCACGGTTAGGCTAGCACTGGGTGTTGTTGTTGTTCAGTTGTTCAGTCGTGTCCGACTCCTCATGACCCCATGGACCAGAGCATGCCAGGCACGCCTATCTTTCACTGCCTCCCGTAGTTTGGCCAAACTCATGCTAGTTGCTTCGAGAACGCTGCCCAACCATCTCATCCTCTGTCGTCCCCTTCTCCTTGTGCCCTCCATCTTTCCCAACATCAGGGTCTTTTCTAGGGAGTCTTCTCTTCTCATGAGGTGGCCAAAGTACTGGAGCCTCAACTTCAGGATCTGCACTTGTATTCAAAGGAAGACTAGTCTCTCTTTTTCTTTCTCTCTTCTGTTGGTCTTGGCCAGGGGTCAGCAAACTTTTTCAGCAGGGGGCCGGTCCACTGTCCCTCAGACCTTGTGGGGGGCCGGATTATATTTTGGGGGAAAAAATGAACGAATTCCTATGCCCCCAAAATAACCCAGAGATGCATTTTAAATAAAAGCACACATTCTACTCGTGTAAAAACACCAGGCAGGCCCCACAAATAACCCAGAGATGCATTTTAAATAAAAGGACACATTCTACTCATGTAAAAACATGCTGATTCCCGGACCGTCCACGGGCCGGATTTAGAAGGCGATTGGGCCACATCCGGCCCCCGGGCCTTAGTTCGGGGACCCCTGGTCTTGGCATATGAACTGATTCCTGCTGGGGTTTCAAAACCTGACAAAGGGAAAAACTTCAAATAGTTAAAAAGTAGGTTGCAGCAGGACAGAAGTTGTAACTGAAATGTGCGCTGTGGTTAGCTTGCTGAAATCATCTTGTGTGGAGGTAAAGGTGATGTTAGGAGCTAATTCACATGAGCATTCAAAGGTTGGTCTGCTATGAGGCACATAGGATTGTGGAGTCCCAGTACAGAATATTTCAACGGGCCTCTGGATGGCAAATGCCCCAGTTTTGTACAGTTCTCCACTTTAAGTTTAGACTGGACTGTTTGCGTCCTGCTCTGAAGGTTGTGGACTGACCCACTTGCTACCATAGGTGAGAAAGCAAACCTTGTGAATCTCCTGGTCCACCTTTCATTAAAAAAGTAGTTCCATGTTTTATAGAAACAGCAACACAAACAGAAGTGTATGCCGTACAATCTAAGTCTTCTGTAAATGTTCAAACAATACTGAAGCTATTTTAAAAAAAAACACTTACACTTATGATTAGGAGAGTGCTGTGAAGCATCCATAAGTCTGTCTGCTGTTATTCAGCTCGAGAGATACTCAGTGGTTCAAGTGCAATCTTTTATATCAGAGTGTAGAAGCTGGGCTGGCTTTGCTCTCCCTGCCACAAGATCACAGGTCCCATTACTTGCTTGGGCTCAAGTGAGGAGGGGCAAATTTTTAAAGGGGGGACACAGCTGATGGAACTGAAGTCACTGGTGAGCTGTTTTGCAATGGGGTTGGGAGAAGGAGTGTGTTTTTTAAATATATATATATATATGTGCGTGTGTCATTTTCAATAAATAGAACAATAAATTTACAGCGGCAGTGTCATTCTTTACAACAGCGGAAGAAAGGAAAGAAAAAGGGGGGCCTCCATTGTGGCTGGTGAAATAAACAAATTAAGGTCTTATATAGGCTATATAATAACTGTTCATCAATGTACAAAGCAGGCACGTAGGCAAGTGTATGGGCCACATGTGTGAAGCAGCACAGGAAGGCAGCCCTCAAAACCATTTCTGACTCCCAAACTGACAAAATGTTTCTCTGCAAGCAGGGAGGGAGGGGGGGTGAGAGAACCTTCCCATTGTCTCAGGAATTAAAATGATTACCATCTCAAAGGAATGGCCAGGCTACAAATCAGGAAGGCATTATCACATGAAATGGCAGACAGAAGGTAAACAAGGGGACTTGGATTCTGTTGAAATCTGTTGGGAGACCGCCTTTTTTGTGATGTAGGTGTGATGTATCTGGGGGGGTTCACTTTGGGCTGCACCTCTTCTGTGATGTATGTGTGATGCTTCTGGGGATGGTCTTGAACTCCCAAGATTGTGGGCAATTTCAAATTTCTATATAAGGCCAGGCGCTCCTTTGTTCGGGGTCTTTTTCCTGCTCTCCTGTGTGGGGAAAAACACCCTGTTGCAACAGCTTTAATGAAGATTACTAGCTGCTTTGCTTCTAAATATTCTCTGGTTGGCCTCTGTTTTTTACTCCCACCGACGGAGAACCTGCAAAGGACTCTACGAGGGCTCTCGTGTATCCCATAAGGGAATAAGAACAGGTTTTGTTTATTGCACTGGAATGTCAGGGGGTGGTAGAACCAAAAAGAGAGAGAAGCATGGTGTGGGGCCTTTTAGTTGAGTCACTTTTGTTAACAAATTGAATAAAAGGATACCAAATCACCTTAACTTTTGATTCCCCAACCCCATGCCTTTCTCCTCTCCTGGGCCAATCCTCCCCTCCCCAAGCTAGCTGCCAAAGAGTGCTGTATTTTGTTTATCTGCAAGTTTGTGAAACAGAGGCTGCACAATGATCCCAAATTACAGGTAGGAAGTGGGGTTACACACATACCCTGATGATGTCAGATTTAGGACCATCCCTGATGTGTGTTTCAATTATACGCGGGTGGTGCTGTGGTCTAAACCACTGAGTCTCTTGGGCTTGCCGATTGGAAGGTCGGCGGTTCGAATCTGCTCTGTCCCAGCTCCTGCCAACCTAGCAATTTGAAAGCACACCAGTGCGAGTAGATAAATAGGTACCGCTGCAGCAGGAAGGTAAACGCCGTTTCCATGCGTTCTGGTTTCTGTCACGGTGTTCTCTTGCTCCAGAAGTGGTTTAGCCATGCTGGCCACATGATCCAGAAAGCTGTCTGTGAGCAAATGCCGGCTCCCTTGGCCTGAAAGCAAGATGAGCGCCGCAATTCCATAGTCGCCTTTGACTGGCTTTAACGATCCAGGGCTCCCTTACCTTTTTGCCTTTACACTCATACCCTCCAACATGTCACAGTGGAAAACCAGGACACACATCTTCTGGGATGCACTCCCACATGAGTCATGTGACCCATGAAAAATTGTACCCTGAATGTCCTTTAGAGCTGTAGCACTCCAAAAAAAAAAAAAAAAAGACATCCCGATTTAATTGGGACCATTGTGGGGTATGCACCCTGGGTACTCAAAATGCAAGCTGTTTTTGAGTCATCAAGTGAAGCTGGCTTTGAAAAACCTGATGCAAAACACAGCTCATGCACTCTGCTGAAACATGGTTGTTCTGCTTAATTGAGAGCAGTTCTCCCTCTTCCCTTGCAGCAATGTACAACTCATCCCACAAAAGTCCCCCCCCAACCCTCAAGAGAGGCTTTTAGGGGGGTTACTTTGGGCTGCACTGGCGAGGAGGAGGAGAGGGAACAATTCTTGGCACAAACTTGTGTTCACTTGCAAATCACTAGAGATCACCCATTTCTAAATTTGCAGCTATATATACATTAAGAAAACTTGGTGGAAATCTGTGTTCCCTTTTCTGGTGATTTATTTAAAGTCTGGTGACTGGTCTAAAATGGGCATAGGCAAATTCAGCCCTCCAGATGTTTTGGGACTACAACTCCCATCATCCCTGACCACTCGTCCTGTTAGCTAGGGATGATGGGAGTCTTAGTCCCAAAACATCTGGAGGGCCGAGTTTGCCTATGCCTGGTCTAAAAGATTTTCAACCAAATCAACAATTGCCCAGAGAAGCGGGGAAATTTGGTAGCATCCTTACCATGAACTGGATCGCTGGTCCCAAGAGGGCGAATACAGGGAACTTTATAAATACTGCACAAGTGGTACCTCGGGTTACAAACGCTTCGGGCTACAAAAACTTTGGGTTACAAACTCCGCTAACCCGGAAGTAGAACCTCGGGTTGCGAACTTTGCCCCAGGATGGGAATGGAAATTGTGCGGCGGCGGCAGCAGGAGGCCCCATTAGCGAAAGCTAATGGCTTCAGGTTAAGAACGGACCTCAGGAACGAATTAAGTTCATAGCCCTAGGTACCACAGTATAGCATTAACAATTTACAGTTAATGGCTGCTTTCACTAATGTTTTCTTTTGTGCTGCCACTAGATGGTGCAAAATGAAAAAAGAAGAAGTCACTGGTAATGTTTTTATTCAAAAAGCCTGTAAACAGGACATTTTAATTCATAATATAAAATCAAAAAATCCTTCCGGTAGCACCTTAGAGACCAACTAAGTTTGTTCTTGGTATAAGCTTTTGTGTGCATGCACACTTCATCAGATACCAAGTGTGCATGCACACGAAAGCTCATACCAAGAACAAACTCAGTTGGTCTCTAAAGTGCTACTGGAAGGATTTTTTGATTTTATATTTTGTTTTGACTATGGCAGACCAACACGGATACCTACCTCTGTCGTCCCCTTTTCCTTGTGCCCTCCATCTTTCCCAACTTCAGGATCTTTTCCAGGGAGTCTTCTCTTCTCATGAGGTGGCCAAAGTATTGGAGCCTCAGCTTCATGATCTGTCCTTCCAGTGAGCATTCAGGGCTGATTTCCTTCAGAATGGATAGGTTTGATCTTCTTGCAGTCCACGGAATTCTCAAGACTCTCCTCCAGCACCATAATTCAAAAGCATCAATTCTTCGGCGATCAGTCTTTGTATGGTCCAGCTGTCACTTTTCATCCCACTACTCCTCCCAAAAAAGCACGATCAAAGCGGTTTGCAATAATGTCAGTCATAATACTAATCACAATATGCTGTCATTCAAGACAGCAAGCAGCAATAAAAACAAACACCAAATGTGAAGCTAGAGCAGGGGCTGGGAACCTCTTAGTCTCCCTCAGGGGCCGCATTCCTTCAGGGGAAATGTGTCAGGGGCCACATTGTAGCAATGAGTCAGGACTAGAATCAAAAGTGGGTAGAGCACCCCTCTTCTTTCTGCCCCCCTCCTTTCCCATTTGTCTATCCTTGCCACCATTATGCACCTTTAGGCGCCAGGCGAAAACGTTCCTCTTTAACCAGGCCTTTGGCTGATTGTCATCCAACGCCCCTTTAAAATGTGTTGGAGGGGTTGAATTTGTTTTAATTATGTATTTTGTGTTTTTGTGTTGTAATTTTATTCTGTGAACTGCCCTGAGACCTGAGGGTATAGGGTGGTATTCAAATTTAATTATTCATCATCATTATCATCAATGCAAAGTTATTGTGCATTTTAATTATGTCTTGATTTCATAGTCGTAAACTGCTTAGAAGACATTTTGGTATGCCAGTGGCATATAAATACAATAATAACAACAACAACATATAATATTAAACCTAAGGGCCACAGGTTGCACCCCCAATTCTGAGCTAGAGCAATGAACTCAATGATCTAGGATTCAGCCAAATGCAGGAAGCAAATCAGGTGGTCACTGAACTGTGTCTAAAACGCAGTCAAAAAGGTTGAAGCTAGTATATATCCATAATAATAACAATATTTTTATTTATTTATACCCCACCCATCTGACTGTGTTGCCCCAGCCACTCTGGGTGGCTCCCAACATATGTAAAAACTTTTTAAAACTTCCTTACACAGGGCTGCCTTTAGATGCTTTCTAAAGGTTGTAAAGTTACTTTTCTCCTCGGCTCAGAACTCAGAATAACTCCATAACCTCCAACATTTCTCCGATGAAAATAGGGACATCCTAAGGAAAAGCAGGAACTTCTGGGATCAAATCAGAAACCGGGATGGCTTCTGTAAATCTGGGACTGTCCCTGGAAAATAAGAACACTCTGAGGATCTGTGTATCCCTTTTATGGATGTATTGAGCATTGAAGGGAGCTGTCCATCCGAACAATCAGATTGTTGCGCCACATTTTCCAAGGAGCTCCCAGTTCCAATCCCTGGTGCCTCCAGGTCAGTTTGGGAATGCCCGCTGTCTGAAACCCCGGAGACACACTGCTCAATAATGAGCAAGAAGGGCCAATGATCTGGCTCATTAAAAGGCAGCTTTCTGTGCTTGAGAAGGACCTTGGCTCAACGGTGGAGCATCCCTGGGCCTCTCTAGCTGACCACGAGAACCCAGCAAGCCCCAGTCATGCTAGAATGTCCCCTTGAACTCTTAATAATGCCTCTCAGTGGTTTGGATGGAGAACAGAAAGGTTTGTGTGTGTGTGTGTGGAAACTAGCCACCTGTGAATGGTTAAGACACAAACAAAGAAGCCCACTCACAGCCGAGCTGCCGAAACGTACAATTACTTTTCCAGACGGCAGATGCACAAAAGGCGAGTAATTTATGTGCGCTATGGCCTCAGACCTATTTCTGAAGATCAAAGGTTGTTTTCAGCGGTATATTTTCTGCTTCTGGAAAATCAATCGGCATTATTTTTAGTGCCGGGTTAGGAGCTGTGAGCAAACGGCTGAGCCCTTTGCCAAGAACATGGTGAGACAGACAGACTTTCAAAACTGGAAACTGCGGTTCCCGTCCAAAGGCGAAGTGTATCGCAGTCAACTGTTGCCATTTTTCTGAGGGGAGCTCTGTGCTTTTAATCCACGTCTGTGAGAATCAATGCTCACTTTAATAGGAGGTCTATAATCACAGGCCCGCTGGGACGTCTCCTTTAATAAGGATTAGTCAGACCACCGAATGTCCTCAGAAACTGAGAATATTTGCACTTCCCCCTATGAAACGGAGTGAAAAGGGCCATCTAATAATATAGTTGGGCTATCAGACGGACACATGTCTTGCTGTCTGGGGCTTGTGCCCCTGCGAGGAGAGAGCCCAGAATACTCTTCAACAAATTCAACAGGGCTTTGTTTGTTTGTTTTGTTGCTATTTTGTTAATGTTTTAATATTGTTTTATAGATATGAATGCTGTTGTACTTTGTGAATCCTATAATATGATTTTTGGTGTAACTGTGATGTTTAGTTTTTAGTTGTTCTGTTAATAGTGTTATGTAGATGGCAATTGCTTTATTCGCGATTGTCTTACTGATGATTTGTTAAGTAGATTCTATACGATTTATGCTGTATTCGTGATGTTGCATTATGTTATTTTTATCTTTTGTTTGTAAGCCGCTTTGGGATTTATTTGAATGAAAAGCAGCATAGAAATAGAATCTATCTATCTATCTATCTATCTATCTATCTATCTATCTATCTATCTATCTATCTTCCAAAAGGGGCTGTGGAAAGCTGTTATCTTAACTACCCCACATGGAGAAAAAGCATGGTAGATGCCCTATATCTTCTATAGAACATGTTGCCTCACTTTTCTGAAGACAACATGGAAGTGTTATTTTTAATAAGTCTTTATAAAAGAGTTACATAAGCTCTTTATTCGAGGGTTAAAAAAGTTGAGGCTGAAAACTATGGGAGATTCTGTGGCCTGGGAGTGTGTTTTTGCTGCACTGGGTGAAGAAGTCCCTTTGCGGAGAGTGTCATGTCAACTGGGAGAGGGCTGGTGCTTAGCAGCTGTTTCTGATGTTTTGAATCACGATTAGTTTGCATTGAGATGTATTAACGGTTTGACGAATTTGTTTTTCACCATATTTATACGGTTACAATTGGGCTGGGCAATTTATTGTCCCAAACTGATTTCAAGTCCATATTGTGATATTGGTTTCATAATTTTTGACCTGCCAATATACAGTGGTACCTCGACTTACGAATTACTCGACTTACGAATTTTTCGTCTTACAAATGAAAAAAGTGCCTGCACGCCTACGAATTTTTCGACATCCAAAGGACATCCATTGGCAGTTTTAGATGGGGTTTACTCGATTTACGAATTTTAGATGCGGTTTACTTGACTTACGAATTTTTCCGAATTTTTCGTTTCCAATGCATTCCTATGGGGAAATTGCTTTTTTCAACTTACAAATTTTTCGACCTATGAATGTGCATTCGGAACGGATTAAATTCGTAAGTCGAGGTACCACTGTATTGCAAATCTTGATGGGTGTGTGCTAACACAAAAATCACAATGTAGGGGAAACCATGAAGCTAGCCATTGCTTCTACATACGTCACTCCATCCCTATTTCAGTCATTGTGATGTATATACAGTGGTAGCTTGGTCCTCGAACTTAATCCATTCAGGGAGTCCGTTTGACTACCAAAACTGTTCAAAAACCAAGACGCGGCTTCTGATTGGCTGTGGGAGCTTCCTGCACTCAAGCGGAAGCTGTGTCGGATGTTCGGCTTCCGGGAAACGTTTGAAAACCGGAACACTTACTTCCGTGTTTTGGGCATTCAGGAGCCAAAATGTACAAGTACCAAGGCATTTGAGAGCCAAGGTACGACTGTATTGCAATGTTTAGCTTTTGCTTTTTTAAGACGCAAAGCAGTCTTGGTGGCTGCAAAGAAAAGCACAGAGAGAGGAGTGGTGTAGCTTACTCCTTTTTCTTTCTGCAGTTCCCAGAGCTGTTTTTCACCAACAGGGGTCATGCATCTTTTCCGGCTTGGGAAGGGCTTTTGAATAATCAAATGATGGGAATGGAAAGGGTCAAGCACCACCTCCCACCAGTGCTCTTTGTTCTCTCATTCAATCCAGGACTATTTACTTTTTAAAAAATGTTCTGGAAAATAATGCAAATTAGCATCACATGCAGTCTAGCTATAAATAAGTGTGTTGCAAATACAGTCATACCTCGTGTTGTGTTCGCTGTGGGTTGCGAACTGCATGGGTTACAAACACGCTGAACCCAGAAGTACTGGAATGGATTACTTCCGGGTTTGGCAGGTTGCACATGTGCAGACCCGTCAAATGTCGTCACGCGCATGCACAGACGTGCTGAATCACGACCCATGCATGCGCAGAAGCGGCGCTGCGGGTTGCGTTCTGCTCAGGATGTGAACGGGGCTCCGGAATGGATCCCGTTCACATCTAGAGGTACCACTGTACACCAAAGAGTGTCTCTACTTTTATCTGTGAAATATTGGAAGTGTGTAATTACCTGGGTTTTTATTTTATTTTATTAATGCAGTAATTTTGCCTCTAGTGCTTTCTCTTCCAAAGAAAACTGACCTGGCTAGAGTTTCCGTGGGCAACCTTATTACCGGTACTTCGGGACATGAAAACATTATTATTCATTCATTCATTGAGTAGCACTACGAGACCCGGTCAGCATAGGTGCCAATTAAAATCTCTGTTATCCCTTGTTAAAACTAACACAGCATGCTTTAATTCGAGATGGAACTGGCCAGTATGCTAGGGAACAGAGAACAGAAAACCCTGCCTTGGTGTGGAGAATTAGGCTGCGTTTATACCATAATTCAAAGCACATAAATTCCCGCAAATATGCCTGCAAACTGTAGTTTACCCCTCACTAAACTACAATAACCCAGCACCCTTAACAAATCTAGTTTCCAGGATTCTTCGTGGGAAGTCATGTGCTTTAAATGTATGGTGAATACACAGCCATAGATTATATAATGTTCTCCTGTATTTGGAAATGATGTAGAGTTCTTTACTACTCTATTAAAAACACCACCCACTCATAAATGAAGTAGGGATGCCCCCCCAAAGTCCGACACCTATTCTCTTGTAAACACACAGAAGTCTGTCAGAATTCAGCATTCCCTCTAAATAGCAAGTTTATATAGTGAAGTGCTTATCAATTTGGAAGCAGGGCGCATGAAACAAACCATGGTTTTCACATACTCTGAAAATGTTGGTTTGTATATTATTATTATTATTATTATTATTATTTCAAGGGCCTGTATGCAGTTGCTTCCAGGGCTGACAAAATGTTGAGGGTGTCAAGTACAGAAGAGAAAATGGAAATAAGTTTAAAAGGAAGAGAGGGATTGAATTCCTGAAACCGCGACAGTACTGTATCCTGAAGGAATTAGGTTTAAGTGACTCTGCAACATGGAGGTTATATATAGCACAATACTGAGCATGGTTGCAAAGAGCAAGGGGGACAGAGATCCTATTTCCCAGTCACTAGAAATCTTCCCTCATGGCTAGCCGCCATTTTGAGCCTTGAAGCACATCACAGCAGGGTATGGTTTCAGGAGCATTGGAAAAAAATATGGGTGCTATTTCATCACTTCCTGCACCCTCTCACCCAGGAGCCCTAAACATCACTATTAAGTTCCTTCCCCAGATGGCTGGAGGGCTGAACTGGAACATTCCTGGTAGGACAGTGGCAAGGAATCTTTTTTCAACTTGAGGTCCACATTCCCCACCTTCTGAATGCCATGTACCTGTGGGCAAGCATGGCCAGAGGAAAATGTAGGCAGGCTGGATTGGGGATACATGGCAATATATCGTGTCATGTCAAGTTCCAGCAAACCCAGGATTCACTGCATGAAGGAATTAGGGTGCCCTTCTATATTTGGGATGAGTGAATTTGTCTGTCTTGGTTTCTACTCTCTGAAATCCAGTTCTCCACATTGGTTCACAAACTTACTTACTTACTTACTTACTTACAAAAACCAAATCCCTGTGAAAATTAGCAGCATTTTAGTACTATTTTCTCTCTATTTGAGATGTTTTTAAATAACTATTTATTGATTTTCCAAAAATAACAATACCCCCCAAAAAACATAGCCAAATTATACCATAAATTTTGGTCGACTTCCCTCCACTCCCCCTCTTGGTTCCATTATAATATACTTGTTTATGCACGTCTGTAAAACCTTATATACTTAACAACCCAATTTTAAAACCTTCTTCATCTTAAGTACTAATTTCTCTCAACGTGCACAGTTTGGCAAAGGGAAGTTTCCGTAATATAATGCATTTTTGCAGGTACTTTTTAGTAACATATGCACTTTTATGCTTCACTTTACCCTAATACAGTGGCACCTCGACTTACGAATTTAATCCATTCCGAATGCACATTAGTAGGTTGAAAAATTCGTAAGTCGAAAAAACGATTTTGCCATAGGAATGCATTGGAAACGAAAAATTCATAAGTCGAGTAAACCCCATCTAAAACCGCCAACGGATGTCCATTCGTAAGTCGAAAAATTCGTATGTCGAGTAATTTGTAAGTCGAGGTACCACTGTATATGTAATTTTGTAGATATGCCTTGGGCTGGAGAACTGCACCTCAGAATTCAGAGAAGTGCGAATTTCAAAGATGGCTGCATTTTGGTTCACATAATGCTTCGGGTGGGAATTGCGAATTAGGTAGAGATTTGCCTTAGAATGTGAATTGAATCAATTTTATCCCCCTAGCCCTGGGGTTCTTGAGAGTGACAGCAGCATTCCAAAGGGCTTAGATTACAGGCTTCCTCAACCTCAACCCTCCAGGTGTTTTGAAACTACAATTCCCATCATCCCTGACCACTGGTCCTGCTAGCTAGGGATCATGGGAGTTGTAGGCCAAAAACACCTGGAGAGCTGAGGTTGAGGAAGCCTGGTCTAGGGCATTATAGCTCCACCCCCTGACCTCACCGTGTTACCTGAATTAATTTATTTTTTCCACGGATGTTCAGTCTGTTGCATTTAAATCTGGAGGGTCATATTTAAGTCTACGGAGGAGACTCTTGAGAGTCCCATGGACTGCAAAAAGATCAAACATATCCATCCTTAAAGAAATCAGCCCTGAGTGCTCACTGGAAGGGCAGATCCTGAAGTTGAGGCTCCAATACTTTGGCCACCTCATGAGAAGAGAAGACTCCCTAGAAAAGACCCTGATGTTGGGAAAGATGGAGGGCACAAGGAGAAGTGGACAACAGAGGATGAGATGGGTTGCGGGAGGCAGTGGAGGATAGGGGTGCCTGGCGTGCTCTGGTCCATGGGGTCACGAAGAGTCGGACACGACTGAATGACTGAACAACAACAACAACATTTAAGTCTATGCAGTAAGTTTATGTCCTGTTGGAGCCACAGAGTAGCAGGCAGGAAACCCAACCTAAGGGGAAAGAATCTGGCATCCAGAAGTTCAAAACACTGTGCAAGAAAGGAACACAAAGTAAAACAAAAACAAAAAAAACCCTGAATGTGTGGTTTTATTATATTGAAGTTTCTATTCTCTATGGAGCTTAAATATGTCTATCACATAGTTAACAGTAATTGTCATTTTACATGTTTGATACACAGTACAGGACTAAACGAAAAACAACAACAAAAACAGAAGGTAAGGGAGTGCTGGAAAAATTAAAAGGTTTCCTCCAAGTAATTAATCAACTCTGCAGCACCATTTGAAAAAGCTTTGACCAAGAGACTTGAGTATTAGCAAACACTCCAAAAATCTCAGCTTTAGGGCAAGGGCAGGGGGGAGGTGGACAGGGAGAGACCAAAACATACACCCTATGTTAAAAAAAATAAAAATCAAAAACAACCGACACAAGACTTTAATATATTTTAAGATTTGATGCAAGATTAACAAACAAACAAAAAAAATACGACTAATAATTTTAATGTCCTGTCTCAAATTAATAAATATAATATAAAAATATACACCACTTCGTGAGAGGATGGATGGGCTGAGTTTAAAGAGGAAGGTTAAATATCGCTTTCAAACGTATGCAGATATGTCTTTAAAGAGAGGATTTCTGTGTAGCTTCGGCTGGTCTTCCGGAAGAAATCCAAGCTGGTGAGCTGCTCAATGTCGCGTACTCTGGCAGTGTGCATTTTCAAGAGGTCTTCAACCCACCGGGATTCGTCCTCGGAGGAGTTCTGGAATTGAAAGAGCAACGTGACTAAACATGCACTATCCCTTATTAAAGAGAGCATCCTACGCTCCATAATTTATTTTACTTGAACTATGGTCTTTATAAACAGAGGGGTGCAATTTGTTGAGAAGAACCTGCAGGGAAAGTTGGTGTTTCATAGAATGTAGAGCTGTAGACAGGGCCGGATTTAGGTATGATGAGGCCCTAAGCTACTGAAGGTAATGGGGCCCTTCATATGTCCAGCTCATAGCTGTCAACTTTTCCCTTTTCTTGCGAGGAATCCTATTCAGAATAAGGGGAAAAGGGAGAAGTTGACAGCTATGCTCCAGCTGTACTTTGTTAACAAGAAATTGTCACTGTTTTTTGTGTTGAATATATGCTATATGGTAATTTATGGACCTAATAGGTATCTAAAGCCATTTGCACATAACAAAATATGTATTTTATCAAAGTAATTGTTGAACTGAAATACAATTAAGAAGAAGTATAGGGGGGCAAGAAAGTGGGGCCCTAAGCTATAGCTTGTTTAGCTTATACGTAAATCTGGTACTGGCTGTAGAGTTGGAAGGGAAGTGATCCATCCCAAGAATCTGTTGCCCAACGTGGAGCACAAAGCAACAACCCTGAGACTGACTCATGCTATTGCAACACCAGGTTGGTTTTGAATACTTTGGTTTGCATTTGCTACGCTACATTCGTTCCAGATTTTCAGTATTTCATAGCAATATTTAATATAAGATGTTGTAACTATACAGCATTGTGTATGCCATCAAATGCCAACAGTGCCCTTCAGCTCTCTATATTGGACAAACAGGCCAAACCCTACGCCAAAGGATAAATGGACATAAATCTGATATCAGGAATCACAAGACAGAGAAACCAGTAGGAGAACACTTCAGTCTCCCAGGACATTCTTTAAAAGATCTCAAAGTAGCTGTCTTAATAAAAAGGAATTTCAGAAATAGACTGGAAAGAGAAGTGGCTGAATTGCAACTAATCACCAAACTTAAAACCATGGAGAAACCTGGTCTGAACAAAGACATTGGATTCTTATCTCATTATACATGACAAAGCTATCTTTAGCCATCTCACCCCTTGCCTTTCCCTGCAAGACCAATTGCAGCCGTTAAGAGTCGTCAACAGGTTTTCCACACCTATCAGCTGATCACCCATTCCCACCACCCTTCTGAGTAATACCCCTCCCCACTCCCTCACGATATTTAAGGGTCTGGTGACTTCCGTTTCAGTGTATCTGAAGAAGTGTGCATGCACACAAAAGCTCATACCAAGAACAAACTTAGTTGGTCTCTACGGTGCTACTGGAAAGAATTTTTTTATTTTATTTTGTTTTGACTAAACAAAATGCAAGGATCCCTGCTTAAGGCTGCCTTCTAAACCAAAATGTCGCATTTCACACAACACGTAGCATCACGCAGCCTGGTCCTACATGGCTGTGAAGTGATTCCAACCACACTGCTGTTACCAAGAGGGTAGCAAAGGTTGGGTTTACCTCTAGGCCCTACAAAAGGCGATTGGCTCCCCACATGGATGCAACTGCCATATTGGAGGGTTGTACGCAGCCACCAGGTGGTGCTGTGTCATTTGAAACCATCTTGAACATCCAGAGCAGTTACATATTTAAGACATTGTTTTGCCAGTCAAATATTTTCCCCCACCCACCATTCCAGGACATCAGAATGTTAACCCTGATGCAAACTGAAAATAAAAAAATTTCCCCCAGAAAACCTGCATCACCTGCTCCAACTACTGAGATTTTAAAACAGAGGTCTGGCAGGAAGAAAAGGGTTGCCTTGCCCTCTTCCCCTGCTTGCTGTTTTCTGCACACACAAGCAAACATATTTGGGGAGACACACACAGTTCTGCGTTTGTGGAAGTGGGTTGTTTTGAACAATAAACCACCGGCAAATAGAATAGTTAAATACCTGCTTTTTTCTGATCCTCTGCTCAAAATATACCTTTCATACATTATACAGGTGAAACTCGAAAAATTAGAATATCGTGGAAAGGTTCATTTCTTTCAGGAATTTAACTTAAAAGGTGAAACTAATATACAAGATAGACTCACGACATGCAAAGCGAGATATGTCAAGCCTTTATTTGTTATTATTGTGATGATTATGGTGTACAGCTGATGAGAACCCCAAATTAACAATTTCAACTTTGGGGTTTTCATCATCTGTACACCAGAATCATCACATTTATAACAAACAAAGGCTTGACATATCTCGCTTTGCATGTCATGAGTCTATCTCATATATCCAGTAGCTAATGAAAACAATTGCTTACATAAATGGACTTTTCCATGGTATTCTAATTTTTTGAGTTTCACCTGTACATTATACTTGTACATCATGTGTGTACACACCTCTCTCCCACACACACAACTTACAATTGGTTATTAGAAAATCTATAAACTGCATTTGCCTTCATCCCTTTTCACCTCTCCTCTCCTCTCCCCTTGAGAAATGACTTCACTTCTTCTCCTCTTCATTTACCGATAGCACTCTAGAGATGATTGCTACTACTTGCAATGATTAATTGTGAAGAAGTAGCACATCTCTAACCAAATATGGGTGTGTTAAACGGTTCATCCAAGCCCTTAAGAGTGCTTAGAGGAGAGACGCACACACCAAACTGTTCCCATCGGAAAGAAGCTGAGTGCAAATCTCTACATGTTTAAATCAACAGAAGCAGATGGCAAATACAGCTGCCTACCTATGCCTGTTTTTACAATGGAACTCTTCTGCTGTGTAAATATGCTTAATAAGCATAACTTGTAAGGAACACAGGTAAGGAAGCCCAGAGTACTTACAGTGTTAAGTAGTCTGTGATTGCTTACCTGTGTTCCTTGGGAGTCTTATATCTCAAAAGCAGCCTTTCCCAGTCTTAGCTCCCCAGATGTTGTTGGACTGCAACTTTCATCATTCTTGACCATTGGGCCATGCTGGATGATAGAGGCTGCAGTCTAACAACACCTGCAAATGCAAAATAAATAATAATAATAATAATAAATAAATGTTGGTCATCCCATGCGGCACAGCACCCAATGTGTTTTGACTATAGGCAATCTTGGCTTTATGTACCATCCCCAGAATTTAACCCCCATGTAAATTGATAAGATGTAAAGAGATAAGATGATAGATTAGGAATAGATTAATTGTTTATGATGATTTAAAGTTGTTATAAAGTTACTAAAGTAAATTTGAAATGAACGCAGCATAGAGGATGGGAGGAAGTCCATTAAGTAAGAATCAAACAAGTTTGAGGATGCTAAAGAATTTATTTGTTGTATTTCTGATGTTTGAATTTTTGTTGTTTAGTTAAGTGTTTTCATGTGTATTTTTTATTTTTCCTTTCTTTTTTGGTTTGTAGTATGTGTAGTGTTTGTATTTTGTATTTTGTTTTCTTTATATGAAATATAATAAATTTTCTTAAAAAAAATAGAAATTAATGAACTGTGTACTTTTGCATAGTTCAGTGATTTAACATGCTTTACAGAGGGTGGGGGGAGAGAGAATTTTAGCATATTTTTATAAGTCATTTTCTTGTTGTTTTCAACCTGGTTGGCCATGCTCGTGAACATTCACAATTTATCACCCTGAATTTAGAGTTCAAATTAGCGCTGGATAATTCTCAGGTTTTTAGAACTTTGGGCATACAAGATTGCTGCTGTTCTTGTTGCATTCATTTCTCCCCATTATTAAACCCTGCTTCTGTTTCAGTATTCGGTCATTAAATTCATTTCAAACCATGTTCACCGCAGTCACATTCGTTTCATTGCCCCCAGTAATTTCCCAAACTAACAGAAAATGTCAACGAGAACTCCAAACAAATCATTGTTTTAAGTGGGAATGAGCTTTATCTGGGACAAAGTTTTAATTCCTGTTTATGAAATCAGAATGAAATATGAATACAGCTCTTTCCTATTTCTTTTCTCTTTCAGGATTAAATGAATACACACTGGTCGCCAACATCTGAAAAGCAAGTGATGTGTCACTAAATATTGCTCCTTGTCCTCTGAAATTCACCCCACCTCTAAAACATGGGCTGAAAGTTTCGCTTTTTGGACTTTTAGCTCAGTTGCAGAATTCCTGACCTGCATTAGGTAGAACAAACAGACAGAACACCACTGCAGCTGAACAAGACTGGAAATGACTCCCTCTTTTCTTCCTGTTTCCTGGTTTCATAAGAAGAAAAAAAGAGCAAATGTATGTTTGAACTTACAAAGCAGCTCTCGTCATTGTCTGGGCGGTGTGGGAATATATATGACAGAACAGACAGTGGTCCATCACACTTGTCAGCTGGCTGAGTGAAATCTAAACAACTTGTTATAATACTATAGTAATGCGTTGGAACTGGGATTGAACTTCCTTCCACAAACCTAGAAGAAAGGAGAGGGGTGTTGGTTATTTTTTTTTAATTACAAACATACATAAAGGACGCGTTGACACAGATTTTGGGTAAGTAACAGCCCCCAGTTCAGCTACCTTTTAAAAAGGATTTATAGTATACCAACTTTTTGCAACAAAAGTGGGGGTACCGGGTTCTCCAGAATATGCTGTTGGACTTCAACAGCTATCATAGCCAGTAGGAATGCTGAGGGTTTAAGAGTTCAACAATACTTGGAAGGTTGCAAAAAAAATCCCCCAAATTCTTCTCCAGCCCCACATGCTTTTGCCCTGGTCACACACAGCCTGGATTACTACAGTGTGCTCCATGTGGAGCTTGCTCTGAAAAGCATTTGGAAGCTGGTGCAGAATATGGTTGCCAGATTGACTCCTGGAGCTTGCTTTGCCGATTGTATCAGAGAGCCCAAGTTTTGCAAGTGACTGCAGGTGAAAGTTATCTCTCTGGGAACAATTCAAAGTTCTGATGCTGACCTGCAAAGTGCTAAACAATTTGGTACCAGGATATCTAAAGCATAGGAAACAGTCTGTCTAGCTCAGTACTGTCTTCACTGACTGGCAGTAGCTCTCAAGGGTTCCAGAAATTCCCAGCTCTACAGTATGTGGAGATGCCAGAGAGTGAGCCTTGCATTTCTGCGTTGAAAGCAAATGCTCTGTCACTCCACTACACCTGTTTGCAGAGCATCATCTCCCATATTGATCCTGTGTGCCTGCCTAATGAATTGAGCTTTGCATCCCATCACTTCCAGAAGCACGATAGGTTGGGATGAGAGACAGGGCCTTTTAGATTGCAGCATGCAGCTTGTGAAACTTCTGCCCCAGAGAGGTTCAGTAGGTCACCTCTCAAACTTGGGACAATCTGTCAATACCTGTTTATTTTTATGAGTTGGTTTTGGTTTTGGTTTTGGTTTTGGTTTTGGTTTTGGTTTTACACTGTGTTAAACTAGTTACAGGTAGGTAGCCGTGTTGGTCTGCCATAGTCAAAACAAAATAAGATAAAAAATTCCTTCCAGTAGCACCTTAGAGACCAACTAAGTTTGTTCTGAAGAAGTGTGCATGCACACGAAAGCTCATACCAAGAACAAACTTACTTGGTCTCTAAGGTGCAAACTTACTTGGTCTCTTGTTCTTGGTATGAGCTTTCGTGTGCATGCACACTTCTTCAGAACAAACTTAGTTGGTCTCTAAGGTGCTACTGGAAGGAATTTTTTATTTTATTTTGTTTTGACTGTGTTAAACTACTATGTCTTTAATGCTGAAATGCTACACTGTGCTCTAGGTGTTATTCTATGGTATGGATTTTTTAAAAAAATTGCACACAGCTTGCATTATTTTCTGAGCCAATCAGATCCTGGGGGAAGTCACCCCCCAAACTAGTCAGTAGGAATCTACCAAAAGCAGCAAACTTCCAAGAAGTCTGGTTGCCCCTTTTGGCACAGCAGTGTTACAGGATGGCAGAGGCGCCTCTAAGAACCCGACCGGGAAATTGTAGCATCAGTGCCCTGTCTGGATAAGGTGGCGTGGGTGTAAGCCTGCGGCGCCTATCAGGAGCCGGATCCTAGCCAGCATGCGGGATTAGCAAATAGGGATGTAGGCTTGGGCCAGGGCTCGGATCCAATGGAGTGAGAAGGTTTCCCTTGGGTACATTTCTAATAGCACCACCTTGTCCAACACAGCCTACTTTAAGTTGGACATGCCTGTAATAGCACAATCCGGCGCTGTGGTCTAAACCACAGAGCCTAGGGCTTGCCGATCAGAAGGTCGGCAGTTCGAACCCCCACGACGGGGTGAGCTCCCATTGCTCAGTTCCTGCTCCTGCCCACCTAGCAGTTTGAACAGGGCCGTCTTAAGCATATCAGGCGCCCTGGTGCGGGCGGCTAGCTCGCGCTCCCGCGCTCTGCCGGGCACCCGGCCATCTCGCGCTCCCGCGCTCTGCCGGGCACCCGGCCATCTCACGGTCCCGCGCTCTGCCGGGCAGCCACCGGGCACAGTGCGGCCGGCCATCTCGCGCTCCGCCGGGCACCCGGATGGCACGCTGCAAGCTGACCAGCTCGCGTTCCCACGCCCTGCCGGGCAGCCAGAGGGCGCGGCCGGCCAGCTCATGCTCCGCCGGGCACCCGGACAGCGCGGTGCAAGCCAACCAGCTCATGCTCCCATGCCCCACCGGGCAGCCAGAGGGCGTGGTGCGGCCGGGCAGCCAGAGGGCGTGGTGCGGCCGGCCACCTCGCGCTTCCGTGCTCCGCCGGAGGCCGCGGCACGGCCGGCCAGCTCGTGCTCCACTGGGCAGCCAGAGGGCACGGCCGGCCAGCTCGTGCTGCCGGCGGGGCTGGAGGTGCCCTCCACGGTGGGGTAGGCGCGGCTGAGGCGCCCCCAGGCCGTGGCACCCTGGCGCGTTGCGCCACTCGGTTCTATGGCTGAGACGGGCCTGAATTTGAAAGCACGTCAAAGTGCAAGTAGATAAATAGGTACCGCTTCAGAGGGAAGGTAAATGGCGTTTCCGTGCGCTGCTCTGGTTCGCCAGAAGTGGCTTAGTCATGCTGGCCACATGACCCAGAAAAACTGTCTGCAGACAAACGCCTCGGCCCATAGAGCGAGATGAGCGCCACAACCTCAGTCGTCCGCAACTGGACCTAACGGTCAGAGGTACCTTTACTTTATGCATGCATAAAGTCCCAGTGTTCAGTTCAACTCCTAGGTTGGCATTCAAAAGAGACTCTGGCCTAGAGGAGAAGATCCTTACAGCTTTATCTTGTCCGGCGTGTCATGCAAACCATCGAAGTCGTAATCAAAGATTGGGCCGCTTATAACATTGACTCCGTTCCGCTCAATGGCATATCTCTTCACCAAAACCCGTTGGAAGTAGTTCCACACCTCTGAATTTGAGAGAGAGAGAGAGAGAGAGAGAGAGAGAGAGAGAGAGAGAGAGAGTACAAATTATCCTTAAAAGCAATAAGAGGAAATGTGGTTTATAAAAGTCACTTCTCACATGGATTAAGAAAGAGAAACTTCTGTTGTTCGATATGCATTTATGTTATGATTTTTTTGAAGTCTTCTATTTTGGATTAATGAAGATGCACACAGGAAGGGGATGGGTGGAAGATGAAGAGCCCTGAATGGGGGGGGGCAGAGCGGAGAGGACCTCCCAGGCTGGGAGAAGAGGGGGAAGCTCCCAGGTGATAGTCGGAAGGGATTACTCTTCTGTGTGTGAAATAAGGGTTAAGTTATAATTGTGATAGAGGGCCTTATATTTACTTCCTCTTCTTTTCTTCCTCTTCCTTTATTTTCTCCCTTTTCTTATTCTTTCTTTTTTCTTTTTTTCTTTTTAGATTAGTTTGGATTTTATTGTATTTTACATTGAAAACTTTTAATAAAAATTTATAGAAAGAAAGAGAAACCAGGACTGAGTTACACATGGAGGAAGAGGCGACGTTCTCTTATCTAGGAAAAAATACTATGGATAATATGGATTGTTATAAAATTTAGAGTATGGAAGAATATGCAGCTGTGAATGTTGAAAATGGAGGGGGTGGGGGAAGTCGTGAGACTCAGAGTGATCTCAATATATGGATATGTACTTGGACTGTTATAATTTTATATTTGGAATAAACAGTGTGTGTGTGTGTGTGTGTGTGTGTGTGTGTGTATGTGTGTGTGTAAGAGGAAGTTCTCACTGACCAGGTTCACCAGAGGCAGGGAGCATAATTAGCCCCTTACAGCTCATTCAGCTACACCTTTTACTCTCTTGCATATACAGGTGAAACTCGAAAAATTAGAATATCGCGGAAAGGTTCATTTCTTTCAGTAATTCAACTTAAAAGGTGAAACTAATATATGAGATAGACTCATGACATGCAAAGCGAGATATGTCAAGCCTTTATTTGTTATTGTTGCGATGATTATGGCATACAGCTGATGAGAACCCCAAATTAACAATCTCAACTTTGGGGTTTTCATCAGCTGTACGCCATAATCATCACAATTATAACCAACAAAGGCTTGGCATATCTCGCTTTGCATGTCATGAGTCTATCTCATATATTAAACTCCAGTAGCTAATGAAAACAATGGCTTACATAAATGGACTTTTCCACGATATTCTAATTTTTCGAGTTTCACCTATATTGAGTGATTGCAGCTCATTCCTATATGGAACATGCAAAGCACTGCTGTGAGCGCCGACACTGGACAGCCCTCGCAATCGGGAATCCCACACTGGCACAATGCATACCTGCAGCACACAGAGTGCACAGCACACCCCTAAGGGTGGTTTGTAACACGCCAGCAAAGTCTCCACAAACATCCAAGTCTACCACTATTATGGGCATTTTGCTAGTAACACAACATTTTAACAAAAAAGGTGAGAATCGGAGCTTGTTTAAGTAGACCAGACGACATGGACCTTGTTGGTCATTTTCTGGAATTGACAAAGTGGGACTGTCAGGAAATTTATACTAATCTGCATTGCTATAACCAGGGGGTTGATGGACGGTTTTATTGATAGAAATTATATGTACTGCTGCATTATCATGCTACTAGGATTACATAAGGGTGGCGCTGTGGGTTAAACCACAGAGCCTAGGGCTTGCTGATCAGAAGGTCAGTGGTTCGAATCCCCGCGACGGGGTGAGCTCCCGTTGCTCAGTCCCAGCTCCTGCCCACCTAGCAGTTCGAAAGCACGTCAAAGTGCAAGTAGATAAATAGGTACCGCTCCGGCGGGAAGGTAAACAGCGTTTCCGTGTGCTGCTCTGGTTCGCCTGAAGCAGCTTAGTCATGCTGGCCACATGACCCAGAAGCTGTACGCCGGCTCCCTCGGCCGTTAACGCGAGATGAGCGCCGCGACCCCTGAGTCGGACACGACTGGCACTAATGCTCAGGGGTCCCTTTACCTTTACCTAGGAATACATTAACTAACAATTCTAAAACCATAATTCTCAAGAACAATTCTTTTTTAAAAAAACATATTACATAATCCACCAATCCTGTGTTTATGCATTCATATTTGAAAACCTGGCACAGTATTCAAAGATTCACTTCCCATGCTTTTGGGTCAAATATCCAAGATCAGCAGATCATACAAATTCATTTTATTTTTTTCTGTTTTTATCCCCCCCCCCGCTCCCATGTTTTGTTCTCTCATTTCCCTCCCCCTGGCCAGTCCAAAACAAAGGAAATACACAGTGCCACTCTGAGGCTGGCATTGCAACGGGCACCATACAGACATCACATTGTTCTTGCCTACAAAAACAGGATGGGTTTCTTTTGCTGTCCTTACACATGACCTTACAAGCACACATAGATGCCAACTGTAGTTCCCCAACATTGTGCTTTTAGGTGGATCATGCTATTTGCCCTGTGCTGTTTTTTGTTTTGTTTTAGGATGCCTTCCGCAGGCAAGCAGTGCCTACAATGGCCCCATTTAGGCACCAAGGCTTTTACAGACTCGCTCATGAGTCGCTGCCAGTCTGCCGGCGTTCCTAGGGAGGGATTAAATTGCACACTGGAAACTCACGGTTTTGCAATTCAAGTGGTTTAAAAGTGCCCAGTCACATCAAATCCACTTGTAAAAAATAATAATCTAGGCTTCTTGCAGTTAGGAAAGTGATGGGGAAGCACATTAAAAAGTATGGGGCGGCAATTGATTGACAGGAAGGCACAGAGCTTCTGTGCAAGCAAATGAGGATGAATGCTCAAATAAACAATTCATCTGGAGGAGCTCCTCTGCTGTCTTCTTCAGCTCAGTGTGCCTCCTTTTTAGTAGACATCTGAAGGGAGCCCTGTATAGGGAATTTTTCAATGTTTGATGTTCTGTGTATGGTGTTTTAATTTGTTGGAAGCTGCCAAGAATGGCTGGGGCAACCCCGTCAGATGGGAAGCATATAAACAACAAATTATTATTAAATGCGCTCTCGGGAACTGCAATTAATCCAGAATGCGGCAGCTAGACTTGTGACTGGGAGTGGCCGCCGAGACCATATAACACTGGTCCTGAAAGATCTACATTGGCTCCCAGTACGTTTCTGAGCACAATTCAAAGTTTTGGTGCTGACCTTTACAGCCCTAAATGGTCTCGGTCCTGTATACCTGAAGGAGCATCTCCACCCCCATCATCCAACCCAGACGATGAGGCCCAGCGCCGAGGGCCTTCTGGCGGTTCCCTCACTGCAAGAAGTGAGGTTATAGGGAACCAGGCAGAGGGCCTTCTCAGTAGTGGCCTCCCACCAGATGTCAAAGAGAAAAATAACTACCAGACTTTTAGAAGACATCTGAAGGCAGCCCTGTTTAGGGAAGCTTTTAATGTTCAACAGATTATTGTATTTTAGTATTTTGTTGGAAGCTGCCCAGAGTGGCTGGGGTATAAATAATAATAATAATAATAATAATAATAATAATAATAATAATAATAATAATAATAATATATTATTATTATTATTATTATTATTATTATTATTATTATTATTATTATTTCCGGTTTGCATGATGTTGGTTTTTGTATTCATAGTCTGTTTCTGGGCCCAATTTAAAGTGCTGGTTTTAACCTTTAAGGCCATTAAGAGCTTGGAAAAAGTTCACCTAAAGACTGCCTTCTCTCAAACATACCTACCCAAACCTTAAGATCCTCTTTCTAGGTTGCGCTCTGGGTGGAGCTCCCAAGTAGTGAGGCAGATAGTCACCAGGGAGAGGGCCTTTTCATGGGCGTACCCAGCGAGGGGCAGGGGGGGCAGCTGCCCCCCCCCAGAAGCAAAATATTTAAATGGTTATAAAGTGATGAAACGAAACAAAATTAGGTAGGGCGATGGCGAATAATCAGTTGTTTACCACACTGAAATGGTGTAAAAACCGAGAAGTATCTAGAGCCACCTAGCGACTGGTAGAGGAATCCATGTCAGCCAGCCAGTGGGATTCAAGGGAGGGAGAGGTCTCTAGCGGTCTCTAGCAGAGAGAAGAGGGAATCTTCTAGAGGGGTCTAGTGAGTTCCGCGTCACTATATAAACTGAGCCGCCCGCCGCTAGTTGATCAGTATTTTAAGTGCTTTCCCGTCCACCGCGGCTACTGTTGAACGATCTTTCAGTACCCTTCGAAGGGTAAAGACCCGGCTCAGAAGTACAATGGGAGAGGACAGACTGACTGGGATGTGTTTGATGAGCGTCCATCGGAAATTCTTCAAAGGAAAATCAGGACAGGATTGAAACGAAAGTTTTGAACAAGTTTTTCTTCAAACCCAAGAAAAATGATATTAGTATAAGACATGTAACTAGAATAAAAAATTTAAAAAAATTCAAGCAAATAATTTTAATAACTACCGTAATAAAGCACTGCTATATAATTTTCTTAAAATTTTGGTTTCATTCACCTTTTCTGTGCTGAAATGTCACAACCTGAATGACCATGGCCTTTTTAGTAATGGCACCTTGGTTATAGAATAGCTTCCCTAGGGAGCCTTGCCAGGTGCCATTTCTGTGGTCTTTTCAGTGGCACGCGAAGAACAGGCCTTTTAAACAAACCTATGTAGTCAGATGGGGCAGCTAAGTTTTAAATCTATGTTTTAATTCTGGGCAGTGGAAGACAGTTTGCGATGTTTGTTTCTGTAGTTTGATTTTATGGTTAATTTTATTTCTTTATTGCAAGCTGCTAATAAACTAAATTACATTATGGGGTAGCATGCAAATGCCCCTCATAAAAATCATAGCTGGGGAGTTATTTTTATGATTGATGCTTTCATGAACTTTACGGCTATGAGAAGGTTTGTGAACGGTACTGTTAAAATGTAACATTAAAAGTACCGATTTAAAACATGCACGCACAAGCAGATCTTTCCCTGCTTCCTGGTGCACGTTGAAATTACCAGGAAGATGAAATCATCAGGTAGACTCATTTCCCCCAAGGATTCTGCCCCGGCATTGAAAGCAGATGCTGGGGCTTAAGACCTAGTAAGTTCTCATACAACTTTTAAGCCCCGTGGAGAGAACTTGCACCCTAAATGAGTTATTTTCCTTATTCACTGCCTCTTTGAAGAGAGACACATGCGCCGAAGAGCCAGAAGCAGAGTTTTACCAATGCAGATCAGAACCAGGTACGTACTTTTGAAGGCAGGATACATCGGAATGACATTTGTTATTAGAAAAGCATCGTATTTTGCATCCGCTGAGGAACTGAGTTCTGAAAGAGAAAAAGATACGTTCTGTCAGAATTACTTTATACTGGTGGATATGGTATCTACTGAGACGCTGAAAGGACAGACATCCCCTGTACTTGGAGAAAACATTGAAGGGGGAGAGTGTTGATCTAGCCCTCTTCCCCCTCACACCCACAGATAGTGATGGTTTCTTGACCATCCCACTACCCTTCACAAGGTCCCAGAACAGGCTACAACAATAGAAAATATGCAATATAAAAATCTGTTAAAAGCAAATAAATGAGTTGTTAAAGGACAGGACTTGGAAACTGCAATTAATGCAGAATGCAACAGCTAGACTGGTGACTGGGAGTGGCCGCCGAGACCATATAACACCGGTCCTGAAAGATCTGCATTGGCTTCCAGCACATTTCTGGCCACATGACCTGGAAGCTGTCTGTGGACAAACGCCAGCTCCCTCAGCCTATAGAGTGACCCCAGAGTCGTCTGCGACTTGACCTAACGGTCAGGGGTACATTTACTTTTACCTTTATAGGAACTGCAAGATCAGCAAAAGCCTGTATGTACCCAGTAAAGTATCTTAAAATGTCTGGGGGGAAAGATCCAAAGGACTTATCTTTCCATTTTCTACCTCTGCAAAGGATTTTTTTTAAATAAAATGTGGGGTAGACCCTAATAAGCAAAGGATTTTAGGTATACAGTGGTGCCCCACTAGACCAATGCCTCGCTAGACGAAAAACTCGCTAGATGAACGGCATTTGTCTAGCGGAAGCTGCCCCGCAAGACGAAAAAGTCA
The DNA here is from genome assembly GCF_009819535.1 of Lacerta agilis. Taxonomy (NCBI): domain Eukaryota; kingdom Metazoa; phylum Chordata; class Lepidosauria; order Squamata; family Lacertidae; genus Lacerta; species Lacerta agilis. The sequence continues at coordinate 71,797,972 of NC_046318.1, forward strand.
ATGGGGCTGCTTCCCAAGACGATTTTTTTTTTTTAGCGCGAAAACCTCCACGCTCCATTGCCGCTTCGCTAGACGAAAAATTCGCTCTATGAAAAAACTCGTAGAACGAATTATTTTTGTCTAGCGGGGCACCACTGTACTACAAACAGACAATAAAGTTTGTGATATTACCATGCAAAAATGCCAAAGATTTAGTTGGGGGGATTTAATTCACTATGCAATTAACAAGATAAGTGAGTCCCCTGGCAGGTGATGATGATGGTGATGGTGATGATGATGATGATAAGTACCCTGCCCATCTGACTGGGTTACCCTGATGCCATGGACCCCCCGGGTGCATTTTTCTGGGTTCAGGTTTTTCTGCTGCTGCGTTTAACCTGCACCTCCCTACTTCTCCCTTTCTGCGGCATGTACCTGGGTCTGACTGCAGAATAGATTTTTGCACACCAGCAGCAAATTAATAGTATAATGTTGAAATAGTATTGTATCCCTAAAGGGATAGTGCTAAATATACCTTGGTACCAAGGAACAGAAGACCGAGAGGTAATATAAAATAAATCAGATTTACTTTTGGTAAATTAACCATCATCTCAAGTTAGTGTTAGAGGATGCAGGGTTAAAGCTTCACAGAACTCTGCACTGGGAAGAGTATGTTTGCGCGTTCAGCACTGCCCAAAGATCACCTGGGAGGATACTAAACTGAAAGAGACCTGCCGCTGCTCAAGCTTATGCAGCGGCTTGCCTCTTCAGCTGTGGGAACCGCAGCAACAAAAAGCAACAAGTTCTCTCCCATATGCATTCGCTTCCCCTTGTTTGGAGCCCTGTTCAGGTCCCATCACCGTCATTCAGTCTGGCACAGATGGCCAGCGAGCATTAGAATCTGCAGCCGCCATGCCCTATATCCAAATTTAGGCTTACGGGGAGGGAAAAGGAATCCGTAAGACATTTGTCTGTCCACTCTGTAGGCTGTGCAGCTCTGGCTATTGCTTGGAGAGATGCGCAGGTCAGGCCTCACACAGTTGGCCAGCTGCTCTGTGGCTCCAGGCACCTCTGCCTGCATTGAAAAAAGGAGGAGGAGGAGGAGAAGAAGAAGAAGAAATACTCCTGTTTATTTCATTTACTTAGATGCTGCTTAATATTCAGAATTTCTCAGCAGGAAAATAAGGAGCTTCTGGATCCCCTGGCAAGTACAGAAATCTAATGCCTCCTCTTCCATTGTTGTTCAGAAAAAGACCAACCCAAGTGACCACTTCTTAAAAGAGCTTATTCTCCTGCATGTTTTGTACTTAAGATATGCAATGCGAAAACCCAATTCCCCATCTCGCACCCTGGAGTACGGGAGGAGAGTCCTGTTGGATTAGACTGAAAACCCAGAATCCTGTTACCCACAGATTTATTCATTTATTAAATCCCTATACTGCTCTTCATTCAAGGATCACAGGATGGTTTACAATAGGAAAACAAAAAAACAAAAAAGTAATATAGTAACAAACAAAAACGATACCCCCCCCCAACACACACACAGTTTAAAAGGCCATAGATTCTTTAATTAGCCAAAGGCCTGGGAGAAGAGGAATGTTTCCGCTTGGAGCCTAAAGGTATGTAATGAAGGTTCCCAGTGAGCCTCCCTGGGGAGAGCATTCCCCAAATGGGAAGCCGCCGCAGAAAAGGCCCATTCTTGTGTTGCCACCCTCTGGACTTCTCGTGGAAGAGGCACATGAAGAAGAGCCTCGGAGGACGATTGCAGGGCCCGCGTTGGTTCACAAGGGGAGAGGCAGTTGCTAGCTAAATGCTTCCAAGGAGGGCAAACCCTTTCAGTGGCATTCTGCTTACAGAAATGGGTTGCCTTTGGGGGAAGGGGGTCATAGCTTAGTGGCAGAGCATCTGCTTTGCACGCAGAAGGTCCCAGGTTCAACCCCTGGAATCTCCCAGGTGGGTCTGGCAAACACTCCCTACCTGAAACCCTGGACAGCCTCTGCCAATCAGTGCGGCCAATACTGAGCTTGTTCAGTCGTGTCCGACTCTTCGTGACCCCATGGACCAGAGCACACCAGGCACGCCTATCCTTCACTGCCTCTCGCAGTTTGGCCAAACTCATGTTAGTAGCTTCAAGAACACTGTCCAACCATCTCATCCTCTGTCGTCTCCTTCTCCTTGTGCCCTCCATCTTTCCCAACATCAGGGTCTTTTCCAGGGAGTCTTCTCTTCTCATGAGGTGGCCAAAGTACTGGAGCCTCAACTTCAGGATCTGTCCTTCTAGTGAGCACCAATCTGTCCTTCTAGTGATACACCAATGGTCTGGGCTCAGTAAATGTGGGCCTCCTATGCATTTCTAGCTTTGTTCCTGAAGTCCATGGAAGCAGTGATCAGGGCACACATGATGGGCGGTTCCTTTGTTTTGAACCCGAGTAGGCATCCTAACCCCTTCATGGATCACTGCCTTGTCATGGCAAAGGGGCTTGAATAACTCCAAGAAGCTATGAGCTATGCTGTGCAGGGCCACACAAGATGGACAGGTCATAGCCGAGAGTTTAGACTAAATGTGATCCACCTGGAGAAGGAACTGGCAGACTACTCCAGTATTTTGCCAAGAAAACTCCATGGGCATTAAAAAGGAGAAGCTTTGAGAAGAAAGAGTTTCCAAGGCATGCTCTGGTTCATGGGGTCACAGAGAGTCAAACATGACTAAGACGACTAAACAACAAAAGGCATCCTAAAAAAAACAAACCCTCAAGGTGGAAATATGCCCTTTGAATGGCATTGTGTCCTTAAAAAGCACCCTCCCTGTTACTCCTTGCCTCTGTCCTCCCTTCCTCCCTTGTCCTTTTCTCTGTCAAAATGTGGACTACATGCTACTCAGGCCAGAGGTCAACCTTTGTGCTATTCAGTAAAGTTCTACCTACACAGGTGGTGCTGTACAAATCAATCGTGCCAAATAATCTCTCTCTCAATGCAAAGCATGCCTTAATTATTTGCTCATTTGTAATGTTCATCTTTAGGAGTTTGGAAACGGCATAAAGGTCCACAATTCAAATGTAATACTGTATGGAAGAAAAAATATTATCCTGCTGCATGCAGGTCCATTAGTATTCAGAGGGTTGCCTTACTATGGGAAAACAACTTGAACATGGGCTGGATCTAGACACATCAAAGAAGCGTTTCAGTTTCAAGCGTCGTAAATTTAAACAGGGAAAATGGGTAGAGAAAAACGGGACTCCACATTGCCATCTGGTGGCACAATGTTATATCGCATGTACAACGCGTATAAATTGAGTCCATGGTGTCTGTGATAGGATGCATTAAGAAATTCAGGAAAACAGTCACCTGCTTTGAAATAGTGTAAGACGTCCAGAGAGGCATCAGGAATGTTTCGCTGTAGCCACTTTCAAAGTCGTGGTGGTGCAAAATGCTGTATTTTGTACGGTAAAGAACAGCTGGGCGACCGTAGAGGAGGTGCTTGTTATCTGCAACTTACAGAAGATTGTGCGTGGGACCCACGCAATACAACACATACATTTTATACATGTATAAAAGCCACTTTGCAAAGAAATATATATATATATATATATAGTTAAACCCCCTCCAAACCACAATAATCAGGCACACGTATGATCTCTGCACCACCACCTGATACTAGGAAGCTTTTCCACAGTAATTTTGGGAGCAGAATTGCAAAGCAGCTTAACACATGACTGGGTAGTCCTCTCTTCAAATGTCAACTCTGTTGCAAGCTGACTAGGGGGGCGCTTCAGGCCAGGGAACCTGTGGCTGATCAGTTAATGGACTGCAACTCCCACCATCCCATCCCATGGGACAGGTTGGAGTTAGAGCCCAACACCTGGAGGGCCACAGATTCTCCACCCCTGCTCAAACATTATGTCATGGCAAACCTAGGTTAGCCAGCCACTGAGTGTATACTCATCAGAGAGCGACAAGCAACCTCGTAGTCTAATCAACGCCTGAAAGACCCTGCTTGCAAGCACACTGAACTTGTGTACACCTTAAAAAAAAATTGCAAGATACACACAGCTATCTTTAAGCACACTGGAAGTAGGAAGTAAAATCAGTCTGCTTTCCAGGGTTGAAAGCAATTGTGCAACAGCGTGGGCGATCCCTCTGAATATTCAGAAGTGCTCTAAAGATAGCCAGCGTTGCTGCAACTTGCATTCCCGGGCTCCCACACCTCAATTAAGAAACAAGTATCACAACACCCAGTAATTCTTATCTGGTTAAGGCTCTGCTCACTCAATCCCCCCCACTGATTCACCACATGCGCGCACGAACTGCTCCACCAGTGACAAGCTTCATCTCCCCAGCACCTAGTATTATAAAACTACATTTCCCAGGAGAATCTTTGGCCACGGGAATCAAAGTGCCCTGCCCCCTGGCTCATGCCTGCTGCCACTATAGCACCGCAGCCACGGCAGCTATTAAATGTGGCAGAAGAGAAGGGACCAGATAGATAGCAAGGGATTTTGGGTGAGGGGTGCATACGCTCCCTGAACAACTTCTAGCAAAATTTGCCTGGTTAGAAATGCTAAAGATGCTGGTTGGTTTCCTATCATGTTAAACTGGCATGAGAAATGAAATGGTGTCCTCACCTTCAGTTCCTTTGACATAAAGACGCCGATTGAGTTCGTCCAACTTATTCTATTGAAAAGAAAGCACACAGAGAGCACATAGGAGATTGGCAGCTGAACCAAAAGATCGGCAGCTGGACTAAGAGAACGTTCTCTTATTCCCATTCCCAATATTTACCTTGCAAAGCAAGACTAGTCCTGTCAAAAGGGCTCTGGGTAAGGTTTCCTAATTTGTAAGGACACGTCTCTGCTATACCCTTTGCAAGCAACTACTGACGAGAAAGAATATGCTAAAGTTCTGCATGCATGCCAAATCAAAAGGGGTTATAAAAACCCGCTCAGTTCTTTGTCTAAGGTCTTCTCTTGACGAGTGTTTGAACAGTCGTCTACAGTGGTACCTTGGGTTACATACGCTTCAGCTTACATACTCCGCTAACCCAGAAATAACGCTTCAGGTTAAGAACTTTGCTTCAGGATAAGAACAGAAATCGTGCTCTGGCGGCACAGCGACAGCGGGAGGCCCCATTAGCTAAAGTGGTGCTTCAGGTTAAGAACAGTTTCAGGTTAAGAACGGACCTCCGGAACGAATTAGGTACATAACCAGAGGTACCACTGTACTTGGTAGGATGCCTGGGCCAATCCATGCGGCTAAACTGAGAAGAATGACCATACGGGTTGGGTGGATTTGTGCAAGGTTCAAGCAGCAGTCAAGTTGACTGCTTAGCCCTGCAGGTCTCCTTATAGCAGGACACGGGCATGAATCTCTCATTACGCAAGGCTCCAGGCCCCATCTCCCCAGGAGTCTGCATGCCACATCATCTTAGCATTTGAAAACTGGCTCCCTTTGCAGCAAACAAACACACAAAGGCTTAGATTTTAAAAAAACCAAAGTCATAGGGGTTACCAACTTTTGGGGGCTTACTGTGACATTTGGATTTTTCAGCAAGTGCTGTAGGCACCAGCTGCTTTGGTGACTCCTCTCCCCTTCCCCAGGCTCCCCCCGAAAGAAAAAGAAAACACACACACAGGCAACACTTTCCCAATGAACCTGGGGGAAAGTCCGATCCAGTAGAATTAACCTGATCCTTGTAAGGCACATAGAGCTGAAACAGGAAGTGGGACAGAGAACCACTCTTCCAACTTCCTCCTTCAAGTATTTTTCAAGGGAGAAAAACTAACACCTCAGTGAGGTTCCCGGGGAAGGGGTACAGTTTGGAGGTTTCTTGGGTGCCGGGGTGCCACTGGATCCACCAAGGTTGACCTCAGTCAGCGCCTATCTCCTTACAACAAGTCTAGGGAGTGGAACTTGCTCTCTGCTTCCTACTCATCATCATCATTATCAGCAGCAGCAGCAGGGAGGAGACCAGTTCAGAGTATTGCTCATTGCAAGGGGGAAAATCAGCCTACTACAGGCAACCTGAGACACATTCAGTGGTGGTCCAGGAGAGAATGATTGGTATCACTTGTCAGGTCACTTTGCACACCGGTCACCATGAAGCATTTCAGACACTGCTAGCAGACATCCAAAGAGGCAATTGCCTGGTGGACCTTCCTGGTAGCCAGAGCTTCCCACGGCCTTACCTTGTCCTCACAGGTGCATCCCAGGTCATAGTCAGATGAAGGTGTTGTAGCCACAGGATAGAGCGGCCGAGTAACTTCCTCTGGCATGACTGGCTTATACGTGTTGGTCCGCAGGAGGTGATTTAAGCTTCCGTGGGTCCCGTTGTTAGGAGCAGGCTTTAATCCAAGAAGATCTGGAGGGTGCATAGAAGGAAACTTAAGTTCTGCACGCCAGCTTGCTGTGGCACTTTCAAGACAGCAAACTGAACGGCCCCTCATCTCCCGAGGCAGCAACTTATGGTGTGTCGCCAGGAAATTATTCTTTAGGAGAGGTTTCTGCCATGGCTGTTACTTCGTATTGTTTTTAAATTCATCTGGTGTTATTGCTTGTGCTGTTTTTAACTGTTTTTATTGCACGTCACACAACGCCTCGAGGAATGTGTGGAAAGGGATAGATGATGGAGAGACCGGCAGAGAGACGGAAACAGTCTTCCCAGCATCAGGTGAACATCTTTTCAACCTCTGCTTAACCCAATTTCACCTGGCCACCATGTTTTACTCCTGGCCGTTGTGACGTTATCTGAATTTTAATTATTGCTGGGATATTATCATTATCATCATCATTATTATTAGTCAGCCACGCTGAAAGCACTTTAGCTGAAGGGCAGGTTAAGGTTAAGGTAAAGGTAAAGGACCCCTGGATGGTTACGTCCAGTCAAAGGCAACTATGGGATTGCGGTGCTCATCTCGCTTTCAGGCCGAGGGAGCTGGTGTTTGTCCACAGACAGCTTTCCGGATCATGTGGCCAGCATAACTAAACTGCTTCTGGTGCAATGGGACACTGTGACAGAAACCAGAGTGCACGGAAACGCCATTTACCTTCCCGCCGCAGCGGTACTTATTTATCTACTTGCACTGGTATGCTTTCGAACTGCTAGGTTGGCAGGAGCTGGGACAGAGCAAAGGGAGTTAAGGAAGCATGGCAGATCACCCTGCAAGAGGCAACAATATAGGATTCTGCTCTTCAGCCTGCTGAAAAGAAAAATGTGGTCCTAGAACAGAGGAAAGAAAGAAAGAAATAAAGAAGAAAGGACGAGTGTTTCCACTTACCACACATCACATTGTAAAGTTCTATATTCTCAAAAGGAGGCACTTTTGCCCTGAATTTAAACGAAGGTCCGTAGCCTACAAAGACCGTCTAAGAGAGAAAGACAGAAAAGAAGAAACAGTAGTGTCATTGTGGCCGAATGCATTTTGTAATCTAGGAGCAGCTGTCTAGAGGGCCACACTGATGTTCAAGCCAGTTTTTTGAGGGCCACGTGCCAGCTACTTGTGGCCCATGTCTGCATGTAAACACACAGTGTTCACACACGCTCACCAGACCTGTAGTCTCCCCTCTGTCACAAACACAAGCAGTCTGATGCTCCTACGCACAAACACACACACACCCCATACCCAGCCTTGTCCACTCCAGTGCTTGATTGAAATGGCCGGAAATGCTGCCTTCTACTTTGAGACTTTCCACCGACTTCCACTCCTGTGCTGGAATAGGGGTAATGCCGGCTTCTCACCTCAAACAGTAGCCAGAGGCTTCATTTCCCTCAGCCCAGTGCTGCTTAGCACCAAGAGCGGAAATACACAATCCCTCTGAATCTCTAATAAGCAGGGAGAGCAACTTTACTACCCAGCTGGGAGATAAAGCATTCTGCCTACCCTTTAAGCTAATTCAAGAATGTTACTTTTGTGCTAACAATGCCTGCCATCCCACCTCTAAGTATTCTGCTACCGCCTACCTGCATGCTATTGATCTTGTTATCGTAGCCGTGGTCTCCGTGGAAATAGCATTTTCCCGATATTTTCTTAAATACGTCTCCAGGTCTCCTAGAGGTTTTAAGAATATGTTGTTGTCGTCGTTTTACTACCACAAAGGAGCTCAAATGCAGCTTAATGTTCAGTTCCCCACGGAGGGCACCTTAATTTTTTTACCGGTGGGATTCAATCACAGACCAGCAAATTCAGGTTGCAGAACTGAAGCGGATTTGGCATGGTTGAGCCTGCTCCCCAACCCCACCAAAAAAGAAGAAAGAACCACAAACCTAACTTTTAGCGGCAAGGGAAACGATGCAACAATACACTAAATGTGGAATAACAATGGCTTGATGAAAGGTTGCGGAACCATTGGATAAACTTTGTGCAAATAAATCAGGTTGAATGCTCAATTAGCAGGTCATCTGGAAATGACCTGATTGTGAGTCAAGGACCCGCCACCCGCTTAGAGATAAATAAGACACAAGGACACAAGTATTTTGGTTAATGGGCTAAAGATGGCCACAACTTCATTGGTTACAGCATGTGAGTGGTATTGGCTTAGGCATTGGATCAAACAACCTATACATGACAGCGGTGACTCATTCAAGGGTTAACAACCAGTGGGAGGAGCTTCTTGATGCAAATACAACTGGAAGCTTCCCCTGACGTCACCGGGGGTCGTGCCGTGGCCCAGCAGGGCATCGGGCAGGATCCACGACTGCCGGATTCCTTTAACGGAATACCCAAAAAGGGGAAGGGTAGGTGATGGCCACAACCTGCCCCCCCAACACATCACACATATTGCAATGCCTAACCACCAATACCTGAAAAGTTGTGACAATTCGCTACGAGGTAGGCGAAAAACCGAGAGGCTGGTGCCAATTTGCCAAAAGGATAAAAATTCCTACCAGGCCCCCTGGGAAACCAACCGAAGTCCATAGCAAGGTCAAAAGAATAGATATGGCCTAAAGGGAGGGTGGGCAGGTGATCGGTCGACTTCAGGAAGCAGAATGAGGGTCCGGCACACTGCCGTGGCTGCTCAGATGGGGCTAGACCCCGCCCCTAAGCCAGTCCTATTGGCTAGCTGAAGGGCCAGGTGCAGCAGCCGGAAAAGCTGGCACAGGGGGACGAATACACCCCCCTGCCGACGTGGGAAATGGCTCCCGCTCACAACTCCTCCCCTCAAGTAGGAGGAGAGGCTTTGCAGAAAGGCAGCTATTTATGCAAAGGATCTGTTAATTTTGACTCTCTCTGTTTCTCACTTTCAATTCAAATTCAGTTCTTCACATTTCTGCAGCAATTTGCGATATTATTTTTTTAAAAAAACCCCAAACCTCATGAAAATTCTTCAACATTTTTGTGCGAATTTAAACCCAACACACACACTTTGGTATGCAGTTTTGACATATGTATGTATATATATATATATATATATATATATATATATATATATGCAGGCAAATTATCCTAAGACCACACGTTTTTGCATGTTATTTTCACCAATATATTTGCTTTCACTCGCATTCCCCCGCTAATATATGCATGTTTGTAAACATTGTTTTGATTGGGAAGCTAAAAATTCAGGTAGGTGTGAATTTCAAAGCACGGCTGCGTTTCTGTTTTCATATTGTTCCAGGAACTGCAAATTTGAAAGATTCAACTTTAATTGTGGACTGAATCACTCTGCCCCCTGACAGACTGTCAGCCACCATAGTAAAATGTTAATGAAAATCTAACACACTATTACAATTTTTTTTTAGCAAGAAACCTATTCTCAACTCTTGAAAAACTAAGGCTGCAATCCTAACAACAGCTACTCACAAGTAAACCACAAATAAGCAGGGCTAGGATTGCAGCCTTAGTCGAAGCAATATTATTTTATAATTCCGAGGATCATTCATACTGTTACAGCTGTGTCGCTAAGGAAATCAAATAAAAATTATTGCGATAGGAAACTCTTCAATACTCTCGAGTCCAGCTTGCAAGATGTACGTTTTTATAATTCTCTATAGGACTCTCTTTTTAAGACTAATGAGTAACCATGCAGCAATTCTGTACGTCAACAGCCACTGATACAGACATGGCTGGTTTCTTTAGCTATGGATAAGAAACCAAGCTCAATTCACTGCTTTTTTTTTAAACAAGCGATAGATCTACTTCATTGGAAATCTCGAAAGGCAAAAAGATGTAAGCGGAGGAAGACATCTGCTTACTTGGCCACATGCCATCTTCTTTCCACCAGCAAATGAACATCCTCGATCCTTCGGTTATTCGCATAATGCAAACGCTTAGGAAGATGCTGCTTCAAATACGGCTTGAAGTGCTGGTCAGGCTTCCTGCACTGAAACACAGAACTTTAGAGTTGCAGAGGGGACCACGAGGGTCATCAAGTTCAACCCGCTGCAGGGCAGGAACCTTTTTGCCCAGTCCAGGTCTCAAACTAAGAGATTAAGAGTCTCATGCTCTACCAACTGAGCTAGGGAGTTTATAACAGGGAATCGCAGGTCATCGTCCAAGTCATCTGCCGCCAGAAGCAGGAACCCTTTCTAAACCTAACCTTAGTGCACCCTCTATCTCTTATAAAGCTTATATCAAGTCAGATCATTTGCCCACCTCTACTAGTATTGTCTACTCTGATTGGCAGCAGCTCCACAGGGTTTCAGGCAGCAGCCTTGCCAAGCACCCATGCCCACTGGCGGAGGAAGAGGAGTCCGGGAGGAGCGCACCGCCCCTGGCAGCGCGATCCTGGTGGGGTGCCATTGTGGTTGCCCCCTGCCCGCGCTGGGCGCCATGCCCCTGCAGGCGGCATGTCCCGTCCCCAGGACACGTTCCACGCCCCTGCGGGCAGCGCGCCCTGTCCCGGTACATGCGCCAGCCCCGCCCCCGCCTGCTCTCTGCCTTCCCGGTGCCAGAGCATGAAGCTCCGTCACTGCCCATGCCCAGATGAGAACTTAACTTGAGGCTACAGGAATATAAGCAGTGAGCTGAGGCTCCATGACCCAAACACGTACAGTAACATCTAATGTAGGGATGCCAGAGAATTCCAGTTGGAAACAGAAGTACAAATTGACCATCCCAGGTCTAGAAAGGAAATTAATCCAGTGAATATGATCGGTATCAATCCAGCTAATACGATTTGTATTTGCTGAAACCCATGTTGTTTTTTTAAAGCCCTTTTTTTTAAAGACACACAATGAACGACTCCCCCCCCTTTGTTTTGATGCTTCCTTCATATTGAAATGAACAGTGTGCAAGTAATTACATAATTGATTACGCTAAATTTGTAAGTTGCAAAAGTGACACTGAACAGCAGGCAGCAACGTGAAAAAGTTTAGTGTTGGGTAGAAACTGAACGGTGGCAAAACAGAAACAGCGCCAATTGTGAAGAAGAAAGAGCAGAAGGGAAATTGCAACCTTCTTATCTTACATCCCAAATCCAATGTTAGAGTCATTGAAAATAGTGGGCATACCTACTTTAGATCCATTAATTTAAATGGGTCTCCTACGGGTATAACTTGGTTGGATACAACCACCACAGTTTCGGCTCTGAGAGTTTGTCATCTGCAATTGATTGCAGTGAGTTATAGGCTGTTTGCTTAATTTCTTCCACCAAAATTTTTAAGATTGGGTTGCTGAGGGTGGAAAGAAATTGAGTTAACACAATGCTGAGATGACTTCTGTTTTCCAAAGAGCCAAATTCCAAGTCTAAACTCATCCCCCCCCCTTTTAAAAACAGAGGTGTCATTTTTTTCAAAGGAGTACTAGCAAAATATTTACTTGGAAAAGAGGGTGGTTTTTTTTCCATTCCCAAAGAGATGGGATAAAGGGACCGTGTTCAGAGAATTAAGGCATTAAGTTGGTGCATGTTATCCAGAAAAGTTATAAAAAATCTGCTAGCAGCAACAAAACAGTGGAAATCATGATGAGCTTTCTTCCACACCCATGAGGCTTTATGATGGTCTAATCAGCATCCTCTTGACCAAGTTGTGTTAGTTAGCACTGTAAATGCTCAGCCCACAATTAGAATCCACAAGAGTGTGTGCTAAGCAAATACTTACTGTGAGATTAGCAACAATGGCTTTTGGATCATCTGTTGGAGAAAGTGGGGGGGGGGGGAGAGAGAGAAAAAAATCAACTGAACCTTGAGCTAAAGAAAAAGTTTTCAGAACAAGAATTAGCTTTCATATTAAAAATGCTTTTATTTTGCATTCTGGGATGGAACCAAACCATGCATTTAGATGTGTGGAAAGGGTCTCCTGCTTGTGGAGGAAACATTTGTGCTTTGTGCTAGAGCACTGCACAAGAGAAGTGAAACAAAGAAGGCAGGATGATGTTCTACTTCTGTAAGCACAACTACTCTAAAACTTACTGGTTTGTAGTGTTGTGGGGACTCTGGCCTATTTGCAGAATAATGCCAGCTGCTCCTCCCACTTCTACTCTCAGCTCCATGGATCCAAACCACTGGGTGAAATATTATATTGACATCTGTTGGGACAGGTATGGAGAGCCTGTGTCTCTCCAAATGTTGATCGACTACAACAACCAATGACTGATGGGATAGCTCAGTCAGTAGAGCATGAGGATCTTGATATCAGGGTCGTAAGTTCCAGCCTCATGTTGGACAAAGGATTCCTGCATTGCAGGGGGTTGGGCTACATGAACCTTGTGGTCCCTTCCAACTCTGATTCTATCAGCTCCAACCAGAACAGTCCCCATCGTTCAGCCCGGACACGGAGGTCCAGCTCCAAGGGCCTTCTGGCGGTTCCCTCCCTGCGAGAAGTGAGATTACAAGGAACCAGAAGAAGAAGAAGAGTTTGGATTTGATATCCCGCTTTTCACTACCCTAAGGAGTCTCAAAGCGGCTAACATTCTCCTTTCCCTTCCTCCCCCACAACAAACACTCTATGAGGTGAGTGGGGCTGAGAGACTGCAAAGAAGTGTGACTAGCCCAAGGTCACCCAGCAGCTGCATGTGGAGGAGCGGAGACACGAACCCAGTTCCCCAGATTACGAGTCTACCACTCTTAACCACTACACCACACTACACCAGGCAGAGGGCCTTCCCGGTAGTGGCGCCCACCCTGTGGAACGCCCTCCCATCAGATGTCAAGGAGATAAACAACTATCTGACTTTTAGAAGACATCTGAAGGCAGCCCTGTTTAGGGAAGTTTTTAATGTTTGATGCTTTATCGTGTTTTTAATATTCTATTGAGAGCCGCCCAGAGTGGCTGGGGAAACCCAGCCAGATGGGCTGGGTATAAATAATAAATTATATTATATGTATGAAAGTTGTAGCTCAGCAACACCTGTTGGACTATAGGTTCCCCATTCCTTGTCAAACAACAGGCACAAGTTACAGGTGGGTAGCCGTGTTGGTCTGCCATAGTCGAAACAAAATAGAAAATTCTTTCCAGTAGCACCTTAGAGACCAACTGAGTTTGTTCTTGGTATGAGCTTCCGTGTGCATGCACACGAAAGCTCGTGCCAAGAACAAACTCAGTTGGTCTCTAAGGTGCTACTGGAAAGAATTTTCTATTTTTTTCAACAGGCACAAGGTTATGGTTTGAAGGCTCTCAAGGCTTGCTACAGCTTGCTACAGCTAAGCAAGTCTGACTCTGGTCAGTACAGTACTGGGATGGGCGATCATCCAGGAATTAAATATGTGCCCCCGTGAGTTCCCTGGAAAAAGTAAAGTGGAGGAATTGCTAATTTAAATGTACCCCTATTGTGATTCATTACTTCCCTGCTTTTGTATGTGAGCTGGAATTGGTCTGTGGCCGAAATAATAAATTCAATGGAAGATAAATATAAGAAAATAAATAGGGAATTTGTCATTCCTAAACATCACCGGTATCTCAAAATCCTGGAATTAGGAAGTGTCTCTTAAAACAAGATCGCTCTCAGCAAGAGTGTTATCTTCATACTTCCATCATTTCTGGCAGCAGGAAAAGTATATATATATATCAGGACACACGCAAAGGCGCAAGGTGAACAGTGCTAAGAACCACTTACATCTGACGTTGCTGTTAGCTTTGGCACGAATACGCCCCAGTGTTCCTGGTATCAGAATTATGTCATCCACATTAGACAGGTAGTTGTTTAAATATTCAGTTCTTTCACAAGCGGCATCCTCCATCCCTGTACCAAGAAACATGATTTAGAAGGGGGTAGGGAGACTCCGGCATCAATATTTGTTCTGGGGCATAGCAAGGGTGGGCATAGGGGGCGGACCGCCCCATGTTCCATAACGGAGGGGGTGAAAATGATCAAGGAACAATTACTGCACTACTAGGGCAGTTCATAAAAAAACTTTTTTTAAAAAAATGCCTGCTCCGAAGGTCTTATCTTACTATATTAGGGATTATATAGCTATATATGAAATTTCATGCATATTGGTTAATATCTTGACCCTCCTCCACCAAAATAGCTGTTCACTTGGCTGTTTTCCTATGTCGTGAAGGCTGAAATTTCAGTTCAGTGGAGCACTTACTGTTCCCAACCCTAACCCTGTGGAAAGTCATCTAATTAATTTGATTTTGAGATGTTTTTAGGAGGTAATTTAATTATTGTTTGATTTTATACCAATGTTATGTATCTGATGTTAGCCACCCTGAACCCGACTTCGGCCGGGGAGGGTAGGATATAAATCAAAGTTGTTGTTGTTGTTGTTGTTGTTGTTGTTTGTTATTATTCCTTTGTAAGAAAATATGAAATAACGTAAAACCATTTTTGCGGGGGGTGGGTGGGGGGAATCAATGGGGGGGTTGACAAGAAATTTTCCGCACCGGGTACCACCTGACCTTCCTACGCCTCTGTGCTTGTTACTTGAGAGCAAACTGATGGAGAGGTTAACACTCTGGGAACCCTTAACAGTTTACTTCTTTAACTTCATAGCATGTGCCCTCCATCCAATGGCGAACACCCCTAGTCATAAATAAGACGAATCAGAAGCGTCTAAGATTTTGCTAAGATGGTGATTCTGGTGAAGGTAAAGGCATGAAATTGGGTTTAGAAATAAACTGCAGTTAGAATATCAAAGAACTATGACAAGCACAGGAAGGCTCTGCTAAGGAATTCAAGGAAATTTGTGAACAGAGACTTGCAGCCCAATCGTCAGCATGTTTACTCAGAGCTTAGGTTCCACTGACTTGCATGATTCTTTTCTCTAGAACGTATACTTCAGAATGCAACCTGGACACTGAAAATACTAATGGGTTGGCTTTTAAAAGTAAAATAGCCCTACAAAACATCTACAGGTGAGTAGCCGTGTTGGTCTGCCATAGCCGAAACATAGTCGTATCTGAAGAAGTGTGCATGCACACGAAAGCTCATACCAAGAACAAACTCAGTTGGTCTCTAAGGTGCTACTGGAAAGAATTTTCTATTTTGTTTCTACAAAACATCTGTTAGCAATAAGAGGTGGCTTACTACACCTGAGGTTCATGACTAAATTATCAACCTTGTCAAGGTTTCTGTAGTTATAGCTTCTTGGCGTTATTCTTGTCTGTCTTTATTCTTGTCATACTCTTAGAACTGATTGATTGCACATTACCCTGGCCAGACTTCAGTAAAAAAAGAATTCACACACACACTCACCAAAACTAAAAGAATCAAAAAGTTGTATGAGGTCGTCCTATCTATCTAGAATAAGCTCAAACTAGTTTTGACATTCTCTTCTGGGGGCTGCAGCCCCAACCCATCAACAACCTATGCTTAAATAAGAAATTAGATAGCCATCATCCTGGACCACCTATCTCTGTCCTAGACTGAACTCATTGTGTGGGCTTGTTCCAACAGTTGCTCCAGCAGCACAAGCAGAATCTCAGTTCTTATGACTAAATTAATAGGTTTGCGAGACAAGCAGTGAACTCTTCAGGCGGGTGACATCTGAACTGCCCTTCTTTGGTCGGATTGTTTGGTGTGTGTCTCTTAACCTTTGAGTAGTTCATCTCTCAGCAAACTGTTTGACACATTAGTGATAAATGTGATAAAGTCAAAAACAAATTGCCAAACAAAACTAGACTTCAGAAGGCCTGAAGTGGCAACATACCACTGCAAGACAACACCCTCACCCTCTTCCTTCCTTTAGAGATTTGTGTTTGCACTAATTTCATGTGTTTCTCCCTGTTCTCCACTGAAGACACGGCGATATGTGTAGATCTTAAAAACATGAGGACACATGTTGGAAGTCGCACGACTCCTGAAGAAGCAGCTCTCTCATTTACCAACACTCCCATGACATCTTTTGCTAACTGGATACCTTTAAGTATTCAATAACATTAGCTGAGACTTTTGCATAAAGTTAAAATAATAATAATAATAATAATAATTACCATGATCACCAACGAAGATAATGTTGACACATCGGTGCAGGTTCAACTGCTTCAGCCCATCCATTAGTTGTCCCAGGATCTTGTCAATCTCTCTTAGCGGATGCAACATCTAAATATGCATATATTTACATATGATATGGAATGGTGGCAACCCATCCTGGCCAAGCTCTATACCCATATAAATAACACAGCTCAAATGCCAGGTGGCTGGAAATTGAACATCGTCGTGCCAATTTATAAGAAAGGGGATAAAACCCTCCCTCAAAATTACCGCCCCATTAGCCTACTGGACACCCCCTCCAAACTCTATGCCTATCATCTGCTTACTGAATTAACAGACTGGCTAAATGAAAACAACACCTTATATATTTACACAAAGGGTGAAAATCAGCTCTTTCCCACCCAATTCTCACACTTTGGTTCATTTTCCAGTTAAATTGTTCACAACCAAACACCAGCTTTGGACTTGAGGCATTATCACCATACCTTCAAATGTATAGTGTCAGTAAAATAAAGTCCAGAAAGATAAAGAACATAGTCTAATCCGGTGTTGGAGCAGACCAAGATACTAGTAAGTCCAGCATCCCATTTTCCATATGTTTAGTAGTCACTGATAAGGCTTGCGGTGCAATCCTACACATATCTACTCAAAAGTAAGCCCCATTGAGTTCAATGGGACTTACCGTATATACTTGCGCATAAGCCGACTTTTTCAGCCCATTTTTTGGGCTGAAAAAGTCGCCCTCGGCTTATGCGCAAGTGAGGCGGGCGGTGGGGAAGGAAAAGCAGAGAGAAAGAGCTTCTCTCCGCTTTCCTTGGGTAGGAAAAGCAGAGAGAAAGAGTTTCTCTCCGCTTCCCTCCCCCCCCACCCCACCAGGAAATGCGCAGGATGGAGATCTGAGAGCGTCTTCTCCGATCCCGCACGATCCCATCCCGTGCGTTTGCAGCTGTCTGCGAGGTCCTAGCGCCTCCAGACACAAGCTAGAAGGGTAAAGACGCCTCTGCCTCCACTCACCAGCAGAAAGGCACAGAATGGAGGATCGGAGAAGCACTGCACAATGCTTCCCCCTCTGTCAGTTGGGGGGGGGAGAGAAGTGGAGAGAAGCTCTTTCCTGCAAAAGGCACAGGACAGGATCAGAGAAGCTGGGGGCATTGGCTTGCCAAGGGTTAAAAAGGATTGAGTGGGATTCCTAGAGAGGTCAGGAAATACCAAGCCCACCTACAAAAGGAGGAGGGGGCCTTTGTCTCTCTCTTCTGCATGTGCTGCATCCCTGGCGCCTCCTGAATCCAGTGAGTCTCTGCTCATCTTGCAAAGGGTCCATTGGGGAGAAGAGGGGGTCCCTGGGATGAAGGGGAGGGTGCAGGGAGGACCCCCAAGTCAAGGAACAGAGGCTCTTGCCCCCCTCCTCTCTGCAAAGCCCAGGAGGAGGCAAGGTCACAGGGGCTCTGCAACTCTTATCTTCCTTTGGATCCATTCACAGCTTGGCTGTTTGGGAAGGGAGGGTTCTTTGGGGAGGGAAGAAAAGGGCCTGAAAATAAACCCCCTCACACTCAGGAATCAGTCCCATTTATTGATAGAGGTTGTAGGGGGATGGAAATATTGGACATAAAATACACCAAAGAAATAAAAAGGAAAGCCTAACTGTTGGAAGAGGGGAGGGGGCAAATAAAAGAAAGCGCTTATTCCTGTGGTGCAGAGTCAAGCCTATGGAACTCCTTGCCCCTGTTTTTCTTTGAAATAAATATTCAAAAACATTTAATCTACTGATGTCTCAATTAATGTAATTTTATTTATTTTTAGTTTTGAAATTTACCAGTAGTTGCTGCATTTCCCACCCTCGGCTTATGCGCAAGTCAATAAGTTTTCCCAGTTTTTTGTGGTCAAATTAGGTGCCTCGGCTTATATTTGCGTCGGCTTATACTCGCGTATATACGGTACTTCCAGATAAGTGTGTATAGGACTATAACCTCCATCTCTTCTAATTTGCACTCCCCGTGATGTTATCCTTCCATGTTTTTCACATGAGCGTTATCATATTTGACATTCGAAGTGATAGTAAGATTTTCTGCAAAATCCCTCAAACAGTGGTGAAGTTTGAGCCCCTGTATGGAAATCACTGATCTAAGAAACTGAAATGATCATCTGGAAATACCAACCAGCTGGTGAAGTATGCTAGAACGCAGGTCTTTTGTAGACTCGTATTCTTAAGTAACATAACAGAAGACTTCAAATTTGAAGTGAGCCCCTAGTCCACTTGCTTAAACTTTTTTAAAAGGCCTTGGCTAAACTTATTAGAGATGACTGAAATCCATACTTTTAAACAATAGACATATACAATCAAAATATTCGAGCACCACACAATGCACTTCCAAGACCTAGCATGGAGTTTTTTTTGCCAATACATTTCTACAAACAAATACAATGCCTGTATTTAATAAAATATACTTCACTCGGATTCCTTGTGGGACAATGCAAGCAGAGGACTGCATGGCCTTTTGACCATCTAACAAATTTGTTTTAGAGCAAAGTTGAGCGGCTCTCTATTTAAGAATGAAAGCTACTGGGCAAATGCTTCTTTTCCTACACAACACTGCATTTTGCCTATTTATTAGTGAACCACAGAAACATCTCCCCCCTCCACCTTTTCTAATGCACAAGTCTTAAACTTGGGAGTTCAGACTTGGAGTACTCATGAATTTCAAATGAGCGGCTTGGGGTGGGTTTTGCTTGTTTGCTTTTGCGGGAACATTTGCCTCTGAGGAAACCTGAAGCAGTGGTATTGGCAAGATGAAAAAGACAACTAGTCACATATATTTACATCCTACGTCCAGATTGACCGAAATAATCCGAAGCTAGGCATTTTTAATACTGCAAAATAAAGCACACACAAACATCGACTTCAGTCTACTTCTGCAGGTTCAAAGGTTAGAAAACCTTTGGCCAGCCTCCACAATGTCAAACCAAGTCATTTCTATGACCTATGAAGAACCTAAAGCTTGAGTGAAGACATCCCACAGATGTCCAAGTCCAGATTGCTAATCCTGAGCTGTGATTGCTCAAACAAACAGTTTCACTTGCCAATATCACTTGCCAATTTTCACCGCCTCAAAACGTTCCTGAAGTTCCAAGGAGGCATTTTAGTCCTCCAAAACAAATGGCTGACATCAAATATTAAGCTGATGGCCATGAAATTGAAAAGATTTCACAGAACAATGCTTGTGACCCAGCTTTGATGCCCCGTTGTAAGGGGATGCTAATGGCAGCCTTGTGCCATGCTAAGAAAGGAAGTAAACTGGTAATATTTTTTTCAATAACCCTCAGGCACTACTGGTAAGACTATTCCAGATGGGCATACACCCAGTTTCAAGAAATGATTTTTAGCCGAAAAGGATGATATGAAGTCTGGTAAATAGCTTGACTCTAAGGGCTTGTCTAGACATTTCCATCTGTGGACAGAGAACTTTGGATGAACTTTTTTCCCCAGCAGGATTTATTTGCTGCTGCCCTGTCTGTACCATTTATATACATATTTTGAAACAGTTAAGATGATCGGGCGAGTACAAGGAGAAATACAAGTCCAAAAAAAGAGGGAGACGAGACAGACTACCGTTGCTGATTAATATGTTGCTGACATATTTTCAAGATGGCCGCAATGGAAGTTCCACTCTGAAGAAGAGAATCCCAAAGTTGAAAAAAGAAAAAGAATCAAACGGTACAAGAGCTTCAGAATTTGGTCCGTGTCAGTTTTGTAAACTTACTTTGTTCCGACGGGATTCCGCAGAGTATTGTTCCGCTCTAGGCGCTTTCCTTCTTTTCTTTGAAGAATCAACACGTCTTTTCTGTCTCCTCTTAGGAGTGATCTTTCTCTTAGGTCTTTTAGATGGAGTAAGAGGTGAGCCAAAACTACTCTCCTGTACTGGCGGAGAGAGATGCCTGGACTCAGAAAAAGCTCATCTCGGCTAACACCAGATAGTTAAAACTACCTGTGCCAGCAGCAGATTTAGGAATCAGTACACCAAGTCTTGGTTAAGGCCACCAGAGGTAGTTCAGAGGTCAAGTCAGGGCGAAGTTACTTCAGCCAGTTACGTATAAGAACAGAACTAGAGCCCATCAGAAACAACAATTCCCTGGAGCAGAGGTTCATTTTCTAGTGGGAAAAGGGCTGTGGCTCAGTGGTAGAGGATCTGCTTTGAATGCAGAAGTTTCCAAGTTCAATCCCTGGCATCTCCTGGTAGGGCATAAAGAGACTCTGTCCTGTCTGAAACTCTGGAGAGCCACTTTCAGTCAGTGTAGACAATACTGAGCTATAGTCTCAGTAAACAGCTTTCTATGTTCCTAAAGGGCTTTGTTTTATGCTCTAAAATTTGATTTCATCAGATTTTTAATGCGTTTATGCCTTAAAATACTGATAATCCACAAAATGTGAGCCAAATGTATAAGAGGCCACAAAAATGATTCACATTTTATTTCCATATGGCCAGCTTGCTAGTCTGTATCTATCTGTTCCATGTGCCAAGAGGCATGCCCAATTCTTATTGTTATTATTATTATTATGAGTTTTTTTAAAAACCCACCAGAAGGCACAATATTCTTGGCAGGAAGTAGCACTACACTATTGATATTTTCTGTAAATATTGATCTTTTCTGTAAAAAAACAACAACATCAAAAACCCCACACATATTTCTGAATGAGACGTAATCCCACCTGTAGGGTACCATTTTGTTTTTAGCCAGGTAGTTTTCATCAACATTGGACTTATTTTTGTTGCTGGAAAAGGGCCTAAGGATAGATGCCGGAGAGAGGAGGTAACAGCGAATCGTCCATTGCGTTAAGAAGAAGGAGAAAACCATTTGGAGGGAAAGAGGCGCCTCAGAGGCAAGCAATGCGCAGTTGTCCGAGACGACTTTAAATTGATCTTTAAAAGAAGCCACATGGCATGCAACTCCAATTGACTACTCCAATGAGAGTTTCTGGCATCTTTTAGGATCAGCTTCTCAGAAGAGTGCAAGATGACACATACAGGGAGATAGTGCAGTGCAGCTCATTTAAACAAAAACAAAAAAGATGAAGAAAGGAAATGCAGCGAAGGAGGTTCAGACTCGGCAGTGATTTACAACGCCGTTTGTTCCTATCCGCTCAGCCATCCGCCGTCTTTGTTGCTTCAGTCGCAGACCCGCATTCTTGGAAGGGAAAACAGTGTTACCATCTGCCATGCTGTTTCATTGCTTCCCAGGCAAGCAGCTGGAAGGGAGATGCTAATCCAATTCCATTTGTCTCTCTCCAAAAAGCAGCTTCAGAGTTTCTTTTTAATATATATATATGTATATAGAAGAGGAGGAAGAGTTCAAGCTTCGTGCAGTTTTGATGAGGAGAGGAGCAGAGGAGGGAGAAAAGGAAGGATTCTCATAACTTACTCGCTCTTTCTAAAAGAAGCACAGCCAGAGCTTTAAACTGGGCCACCAAGTGGTTCTAAATAAATCAGAATTGCCATCCCAGGGTAACATGTTAGAGGGGCAGCAGAACAGTCCTTAAGCACATGAGTTTGTTGTCCGGTTCGCAGCTCACCTAGTAGACCGCACATTTTGTAAATACATTCGCAAAGTGATAGCTTCTCTTTCCAAAGAAGTTAGAGCTAGGAAGAAAGCCAAGTCTCTATTAACCAGCCAGGGCATCACTTCAAAAGAGGAAGAACAAGGACTATAAGTACAAGGGGTGGAAGATGGGTGCATAAGATCTCTAGCTTTGTAATTAAGAGTTATAGGATCACACGCACAAAGGAGGCAGAATCTGGTCAGCCAAGGGTCTACCTCAAAGGATAACAACGTTATGGCTATGTTCCCATCCCGCCTCCTCCTGCTGGATAGCCAGAACATCAACTTCTGGCAGCTTAGTTTCACTTTCCATGAATCTTGGGTCTGGTTTACAACAAGCTCTGGTTAGTTGAATGAACCCGCTTCATAAACCATGGTTTGCCGATGAATTGTTCGAAAGCTGGTCAGAATTAGTTTTAAGCCACTCTGCCAAAGTCCTCCACTTGGATACATGCAAGGAGAACAGGGTCAGAAGTGTGCTAGTCTATGGTAGCTCCTTCCCAACTGTGCATGTAACACTAAACCACTGTTTAGTGTTACATGCAAATATGACGGTTGTGATGGAAAAGGCAAGCACGTGGTTTGGGGATGCTTCTCAGATGATGGAGGGTCTTTTCAAGGGTACGGCTAAGCAGAGAAAAGAGATCCGTGACCAGATCTCTCAACATTTCCCCTCACTGGAGTTTCAGTTTGGATCAATTGCTTAAAAATATACTCTGGAAGAACCGGTCGTGCATCCTCTGCATCACTTCTGTTTCTGGCACACTAATTCATTGGGCCTTGTCATCTACAAGCCATGTGGCAACTGGCAATCCAGTACTGATGGCTGGGGCCCAGCAGGGTCACTAGGGGCAATGCAGCACCAAGTCTGGAGTTCTAGGACAAAGATACCACTTCCTTGCATCCCCAAGCCTTACCTCTTGGATTATCAGTGAACTGACAGTGAGCTGTCAGAGTCCTCAAACCTCCTTCCCAAAGCCCAGCGCCTTGCTTTCTGGGCATCGAGACTGCACCCCCTCAACTCAGTGCCTAGTGTGCACCATTCACACAGCCCTAAATCTGCCCCTTCAAGCACTTTGAACTTGAGCTCGGAAATTTACAAAGAGTCAATGACTCTGGTTTAGCACTAGTGAGATATGACCCCACCACAGTTTTAAAGCCAAGAAGTTTGGATCTTCCTATGAGTAAAATCTGTACTGGAAAGCCAGTATCTTAATGAAGGCATAAGTCTAAAGCAGCTATTGCACTGATTACTAGAACTGTAGAGTTGGGAGGGACCACGAGGGTCATATAGTCCAACCCTCTGCAATGGAGGAGTATTCTGCCCAACGCAGGGCTCAAACCCATGACCCTGATATTAAGAGTCTCATGCTTTAGCCACTGAGCTATCTCCTTGAGCCGAGCAACAAGAATCTCTTTGACCCCAGTGTGTTGCATGCATCGATGAAGGATAATTTCTTTCTGTCTGAATATTGAGGCATACAGACCTAATTCACACCTTCCTAACACACAGATCAGAATGTATTGATGCTACAGATTTCACACTTCTCCAATACAGTTCTCTGCTGAAGAAAGTCCCCCAAAAAATGTACATGCAGAAATAAGTTTAAAATGTGTGTGTCTCAACCCATGCATTTCTAAACTTAAACAAAACAAAACAAAAACCAGTGATTAAAGCCAAAATGGTCAAAACACAATCATGAAATGAACACATGGAAGAATGAAATGGGTCAGAAATAGATTAATTGCCCCACCCCTGCTTTTATGTGTTTCCCAAACTCAAAACTCCCTAGTGGCAAAGTGAGAGATAGCTAAATTGGGAGAGCATAAGACTTAGGTAATTTCAGGGCTGTGGGTTCAAGCCCCACATTGAGCAAAATATTCCTGCATTGCATGGGGTTGGACTAGAGGATGATCCTCGTGGTTCTTCCAACTCCAATGATCTACTATATTATCTGTTCTGCACAGTCACACACAGCCCCAATATCTTAACTACACGTTCTATAAATTGTGTAAATATACAGGAGCAACACTGGGGTCAAATACATACTGAAACATCACCAGCTTCTTATATAACTGCAGCATGAACACAATGCAGCTATTGTGTTAACTGTTTTTACTATGCACGAGAGATCCTTTACAACCAATATACTGGATGCAACAGCTTCCACCTGCAATCACTTAAAGTGGGGTCTAATGTACCCCCCAATCCCTCTCGCACACAATGAGTCAGAGGCTGAAATGCCACAGAAGAGCTGGATCCTTTATTAAGCAGAGAATACATGAAGTGTCACTTGGTTAGGTTGGCTTCCTCCAAGCTGGGGCCTTTCCAGCTGTTTTGGACTCTAGCTCCCACCAAAGCCAGCACAGGGGTAAAGCAAATAGGAGTCAGATAGGACCCGGAGCACAATAGGTTGGGAAATGTTGGATTAGGAGGAAAAGTTTTACATAATTGTTTTAGTCTCTCTTTACGATTACCCCGAATCCGTAGGCGGGTTAAAAGCCGAACACATGATTTCCATCCCTCTAATGTTTGCCTCCAAGATCTAATGTGCTGCTCAAATACCATATGGACAGAAAAGGCCCAGATCTGTTCCAAATGTTTAAAGAGCAGCCAGCTCTGTACAAAGGAAGCCTTGGGGGTGGGGGTGGGGAGAAAACGGTTTGCATGCAATAGCCAAACTACTATGATTGCTAAGCAAGCAACCAACCCTGAGGGGTCCCCACTGAGGTCTTCCTCCCAGCTGATTTATGAGACATTCACAACTCTTAAAAAAAGAAAAGAAAAACCTGAAAAAGGAGAAACATTAAATGTTTCCTATCCCTTTTGTAAAAGGGAAAAAAACACACCCTGCCCCTAGTAAATCTTGACATCTGTGCACCATGCACAGCTGTACTGACTTCTTGAAATATTCATTCAGAAAATTCAGGCCAAACTTAGAGCGACATGGGAGATCTGGGTACCTGTTCTCTCTCTCTCTCTCTCTCTCTCTCTCTCTCTCTCTCTCACACACACACACACACACACACACACACAGAACAAGGAAAGTAGCAGCATGTCTTTTTTGGGGGGTGTGATTAAATGGGGGTGGTGGAAGCATGTGAAAGGTTAAACCCCTCTCTCAATATGAAGCCTTCACAACCTTTGCTTGGAAATACAGGCAACTCCTCATTTAAGTATGTTCAATATGTGCGCAACCGTGCACAAACGCATCGCACCGAACCTGGAAGTGATCCAAAATCGTCAGAAAAAGGGGTGGTGCAGGGGCGCAACGGGGTGTTTGCAGGCTTTTTCAATGGTGTTTCAAATATACTCAATTTCACTTGAACGTGTGGTGCCTTGGAACATAACCCCCACGTAAATGGGGGGCTGCCTGTAAAAGAAAAATGAAGGGGGGGCGCGTTTCCATTACTGATCTCTAGTGTCACTTCTAGGTTTGACCGTCTGCTACTTTAATTGCCTGTAGGGGGACTGATATATGCAGGCTTCCACAAATTTTGGTTGGAGTTGGTGTCACCCAGTCAGGATTGTGCATTAGTCAGGACACCACCCATCTCCTGAGAGCATGGCATAAAAAATGTGAAGGTATTCTATACTTCAGAACAAGGCTCTCATCCCCTGAGACTCACACCCACAGGTAAACAGGAAGCTATCTTGGGCCACTGGTCTATCTAACCCCAACACTGTCTGCTGTGTCTTCCAGGATCCCTCTATTGTCTTAGGCAGAGAAGGTCCTGTCCTCCCCACTAGGTGATCCTATCTTAATTTGGCACTTCCAGAGTGGTAAATTGTGATGGCAGTGTACAAATTTGCCACCCTTATCATTCTGCCACCTGGAGCAAAGCTCTCACTGTGACTAGCAGTGAGAAAATTGATTCAAAGCACTGCAGGAAACAGTGAGTGTCATTATCATTTAAAGAGATCCTGTTATATCAAAGCACTTGTGAAACTCCTCTAAACTTCACAAGTGGTTAGACATGCAAAGGAAGGCAGTCATTCAAAACACACACAAATCCATCGCTGGAGCTAGCTGAGTGGTTCTGCGGATTGCGGTCAGAGAGGGAGTTTCCAGAAACGCAATCTAAAAGATGGTTGAGTTGCATTTTTAAACATCTAGTTCCTTATCAGGAACACCAATATTTCTGGCCAACTTACTGATTCTATATATTGAGTGATGCCCATTATCAACAATTAAAATGGGCCTGATTATTAGGTACACATCCGCCAAATGCAAAAAATGAAACAAAACCATTTCCTTAAAAACGAAAAGGAGGAAACCTCAGAGAGATGCTATAGCATTAACTGATATAGTTATTATATAGCAGAAAACATAACCTAACCACAAGAAATGCTATTTTCCACACACTGCTCTTTAAAACCGGTTAACTTTGAATATATCCAAGAGGTGGCCTGTCAATGATAAATTTTGCTCCTGCCTAAACCACACATCTATGATTTTATGACACTCCAGGAGGTACTTATTAGAGCTGGAAGTTTTCAGTATTGTTTAACATTTAACAATAAATTCAGTATTGTTTTCCTGCCTTTCTATTTTCCACAGGCTCTCCTCTCATTGGATGCTTACAGATGTGCAGATTAAACCATCAGCTTAAAAACACACACACACAATTCAGTCAAATGTTTGCCTTTCTATGGCTTTTGCTGTAATGCAAATTGTAAGGAAGTTGCGGCCCTCCAGATGTTCATGGCCTCCAACTATCCAATGACCAAGGAGGATGGAGTGTAGCAACATCTGGAGACCAACAGGCTCCCCCAGCTCTGGAGTACTGGCAAAGCACTGAGCTCAGAGCCATGCTATTTACGGAAGAGGAACTATACTAACCTCAGAGCTAAAGGGGCCATATCTGTGGCCAGCGATATCTGGTTGCTCAGAGTAGAACGCATAAGCGTAAGGCCTGAAAAGGAAAGAAAAATGTTTTAAAAAACCAGAAGCTTTCTTATTAGGAATTATAGGAGTGGACCTATCAAAATTGCAAAAGAACTTGTTCGTGTATGCAACAACAGCCGCACGGACCTTATTAGCATAACGTTGGAAAGAAGAATGTGTCCCATCAAAAGAAGATTGGCAAGTTAAATTAATGGAATATGCTGAAATGGCAAAATTGACTATGAAACTAAGAGGAAGAGATGACAATGAATTTAAGGAAGAATGGAAGATGTTTATTGCATATTTACATAAGCAATGTACACAGGTTAATACATTAGCAGGGTTTTAAGATTACATGAAATTTTGTTATGAATGGATAATAGGGATTTAAATAGGTTAAAATTTAACAATAGACATATGCAGTATATTGATAAATAATAGAACCAAGGAAGGGATTAAGGGGAAGTCAATTTGTTTTGTTTTTGTATTGTTGTTGTTGTTTTTATTTTTGGAAAATCAATAAAATGTTATTAAAAGAAAAGGAAAATAAAAGAAAATTGTTGTCTGAACAGTTTTCCCTTAGCAGGTTAGCTCACATCAACCCACAGTTTTCCCTTAGCAGGTTAGCTCACATCAACCCTTTCAAACAAAGCTTGCCTTCAGAAGGAGAGAAAAAAAGAGGACTGAAGCTCTGTCGCAAGTTTTCCACAGTCCGATTAAGCCATTCGTTGCACCGCAACTTCATTAAAATATTAGAAGGGATGCTGAAAGGTGCTGAGCAAAGACTCAGGAAGAAACATTCCACAGTTGTGTAACGGAGGTCAGGAGAAAAGGACAACAACAACAGTAGCCAAAGACTGTGCCCGCTGGCAGGATCTAGAGCCGTGTGTACTCAGCGACACAATTAAAAACCTTGACATCGGCCCAAATCGCAGGGTGCAACACTCATTAAGCCACATTAGACGAAACAGCATTTCAAACACACACACACACACACACACACACACACTGTGCCAGCTGACCCTAGCCCATGCCATTAATAACAAGAGCGTCCACGTCCACAATAGCAGGGCATTCACGTCATGAGCTGGTCAACAAGGGGACAGCACAGCGGATCAAAGCTTGTGTTCTACAGAGAATATTGGCAACGTTGGCCCTCAGCCACACGTAGAAAAAAGAAAAGAAAATATGACTTACCTTTCATTGTCTGGCAGGGTTAGCCATTGCAGGATTGTTAATATTCTGCGCTCATGAGGGATCATACTAGAACAGAACAGAGCAAACTGAGTAAGAAACAGCTGCACAATTTTATTTTATTTTTGGCCCGTATTCACATGCAAGGCCGTCACAAAGCATGGGTGTGCCATGTTTGAGTTCTATACTGGTGGCTCATGTTGAGAGCACATAGGCACTGCTGCTAATCATCATGGCTATGGCTCTCCCGTAACACAGCCTGTTAAATTATAGGATAGGCTTACCGTTGCTTAGGGGGTGGCTCCCATTTGCTGCCCAGGGCAGCGCAGATTGGGCCTGAGAATCGGGGAAGGAGGGGTCCATGCGGTCAGTCAGAGGAAGCTTGGCCTCTTCGTCCAGCCACGTGAATCTGGGCCACCCTCTTGGCCAATCAGGAGGGAGCTGGGGGGGGGCAGCTGGGCAGTAAAAGGGATTGGTCCCCAGTGCCCAGCATGTATCTGATTGTCAGTGGATCACCTGCCCTCCCACCCATGTTATCATGCGCATTTGTTTCAGCCCAATGGTGAGTGGGCTGAGGTGGTATGGACCTTGCTATGGATTACTCGGTCACCCTATTGAGAGCCAGGCAGCAGGGCCGTCTTTACCCAGGGGTGCAAGGGGTGCGGGGCACCAAATTCGGAGGGGGCGCAAGGTGCCCATCGCTGAAGCTGCCTAAGCTCTTAACTATCTACCTGTTATGAAATAAAAAATAATTTGGATCAAGCTAGGAAAACAAAATACATGCACACTTAGGTATTACCCAAATGTATATCTACTGTTTCACTAAAGGACTTTTGACTTTGTGGGATCTTTTACCAAAGATGTGCTGTGCCAGTGGCGGCGCTTGTCATTCACAACGGGGGTGCTGGGCAGATCTTTGCACCCCGGTGGCGCATATGCTAAAGACAGCGCTGCCAGGGAGGAATATTTCCTGCAGACAAATGGGCCCTTCTGCAGCTTTTCGCCTGCCTCAGAGCAAACGTCAAGACTTGGGCAATGAAGGCAGCCTCTAAACCGCTGGGTACCCCGTTAAAAGAGTCCTGGAAGGGGTAGAACCTATTGGCCTTGGTGTCTGGGTGCCCACACCAAGGCCAATGGGCCATAGCACCAGAAAA